>NC_135309.1:64059839-64676089 GCF_048772815.1 Callospermophilus lateralis
GGGGTTGTAGCCCATGGTATAGCACTTGCTTATCATGCAGGAGGCATTGGGTTTAATCCTAAACACTGCAAAAAAAAAAAAAAAAAAAAAAAACACTTTAAATACCAAGATATAATTTGTGAAAGGTTAAAAAGACGGAAAAAGATAGATCTTAATGTAATAATTATAATTAAAAAACCAGGTCCGACACAGACAAAGTCAATTACAAAGCTAAAATTACTAGAGATAAAGATCTTTTCATAATAATGAAGGGGTCAATTTATCAAGAGGACATAACAATCTTTCCCTTCAACAGAATACACATTCTCTTAAAATGCACACAGGACATTTATCAAGATAGACCATATTCTGAGGGATAAAATAAAACTAAATAAATTTAAAAGGACTCAGATTTTATAAACCATAAAGTTCTGACTACAATGAAATTAAATTATAAATCAGTAACAGAAAAATATATGGAAAATCACTAAATATTCCAAAAAAGGTAACACACTTCTTTGTAACTCATGAGTCAAATAAATAAATCCAAAAAAGGATTTTAAACCAAGTGAAAATAAAAATATACTATCAGAATTTGTGGGATGCCACTAAAGTAGTGCTTAAAGGGAAATTTATAACACTAAGCACCTATATTAAAAAAGAAAGGTCTCAAATCAATGACATCAGCTTCTACCTTAAGAAACTAGAAAAAAAAAAAAAAAGAGTGAACAATAAGTGAAATAGAAACAAAAACAGAGAAAACAATACCAAAAGCTGTTTTTTGGAGATCAATAAAATTTATAAACTTATAGCTACGCTTATCAAGGAAAAAAAAATATGGAAGACCCAAATTGTCAGAAACAGGAATGAGAGACATGAAATCACTACAGATTCTACAGATTGGAAAGGATAAAAATTCCTCAAAAATTTAAGCACAGAATTACCACGTGACCTAGCAATTCCACTCATAATTATGTACCCAAAAGAATAGGAGACAAAGACTCAAAATAATACTTGCACACCAAAGTTCATAGCAGCAATTTTTACAACTAGACAAAATACAGAAACAATCCAAATGTCCATGAAAAGATGAATGAATAATAAATGAACAAAATAAAAAATATTTTAAAAAATAACAAAAAAGATGAATGGATAAATAAAATATGGTATATACACACAATGGAATATTTAGACATAACATTCTAATACAAGGTCTGAGATAAATGAACCCTGAAAACATTACATTAAGTGAAAAAGTATTATACAATATTTGTCTAATTTCACCTATAACAGGAACTAGAACATGTAAATTCATACATAAAAAGTAGAAGAGAGGTGGGAATGGAAAGTTACTATTTAATGGATATAGAGTTTCAACTGGGAACAAAGAAAAAGTGCTAGACGTGGATATTGGTAACGACTCCATAATACTATGAATGTACTAAATGACACGGAACTAAATACTTAAAAATGGTTAAAATGACTGGGTATCGTGGCACATGCACATAATCCTAGTTAGTTAGGATGCTAAGAAAAAAGGACCACAAGTTCAAGGCCAGCCTGGGAAATTTAGCAAGACCCTGTCTCAAAATTTAAAAAAATAGAAAAGGATGAGGATGTTCCTTGGTGGTAGAACCCCTGGGTTCGATCCCCAGTATCAAAAGAAAAAAAAAAAAGTTTAAAGTAGTCAATTTTATATTATTATACATATCTTACCACAATTTCTTTAAAGGGTAATAAGGGAATGTTTATTAGGAACTTTATGTCAATACAATTGACAACCTAAATGAAATAACAAATTCCCTGACAGACAATATACAAAGAGCTCACTCAAAAATAGGTACTCCAAACAGTCCTATATAGCTGGGTACGAGGTATGCAACAGTAGTCCCAGTTACTCTAGAGGCTGAGGCAGGAGGATCATAAATTCAAGGCCAGCCAGGGGAACAAAGCAAGATTGTCTCTTAAAAAAAAAAAAAATAGCCCCATGTATATTTTAAAAAGTTGGACTTGCAGTTAAAAACCTCTCAGCAAGAAAACTCCAGGCCTAGATGACTTTACAACTTCACTGGTAATTCTACCAAACACTGTAAGAAATAATATGAACACAACATCACAGAACTACCATGTGACCCAGCAATTCCACTCATAACTACCCAGAAAACAGAAGAGGAGAAAATAGTTTTCAACTCATTTTATGAAGCAAGCACACAAAACCATTATACAAAAACCACACTACACAATTGGAGATCAACATCCCTCAAGAATACAGATACAAAAATTCTGAACAAAATTTTAGTAGATCAAATCTGACAATATATAAAAATAATAATAGATTACTGCCAAGTAGGGTTTATCCCAGGAATGCTGTGTTGGTTTAACATTTGGAAAAACAATGAAGTTAATCACATTAACCAACTAGAAAAATAAAATAAATCCACACAATCATCTCAATAGACACAGAAAAAGCATTTGACAAAAATCCAATATCAGTTCCTAATAAAAACTCCTAGAAAGCTGGGTGAGGTGGTACACACCTATAATCCCAGCAATTTGGGAGGATAAGGCAGAATAAATAACTACAAGTTCGAGGCCAGTAAATTTGTGGTTTCAGCAACTTTACGAGACCACACTCCAAAATAAAAAAGGCTGGTGATATAGTTCAGGGGTAGAGGCCCCCTAGGTTCAATCCCAGTAATGCAGAAAACAAACAAAAAATAAGAACAACAAAACCCTCCTAGCAAATCAGAAATAGAAGGAAACATCCTAAACTTGATAAACAGGATCTATGAAAAACCTATAGCTAATATCATACTTAATAGTGAAAGACTGAATACTTCCCCTCTTATCTGCCCTTAGGACTTTTATTTAACATTGTACTAGAGACAATTGTTACCTAGACAATGTAATAAGGTAAGAAAAAAAATCAATTGTATTACTAAATACTAGCAGGGAACAATCAGATATTGATAATTTTTAAAAAATATTAATATGATAGCATCGAAAACATGAAAATATTGAGGGATAAATCTCAGCCCAGATGCTATAGTGTGTGATGAAATAAATATCAACTGAGAATCAAAAAAACTAGAATCCTGGTTCTGGCTCTCTTGTAGTCTAGGGGCCTTTCTCTTCTCTGGGTCTGTTCCCTAATCTATACAATAACAATATTTAATTATATTAGTGGCTCCTTTTTTGAAAGCATGCATGATTCTGAAAATTTGATAGCCATGGAACCTATCCTAGGAAAATGCTCTCTAGCAGTTTGTATATAACTTGAGGGAATTCATGGATCCTGTGGAGTTCTATAAAACTCCCAATTTAAGAACACATGGCCTGGATAATCCCTGAGACCTCTGCCAGTCCCAACTGTCTAGCAGACTAAGTGTCTCTCTCTCTCTCTCTCTCTCTCTCCCTTTTTTTTTAGTGTGTTATAATTATATATAGCCAGTCCCAACTGTCTTGCAGTCTAAGTGTCTCTCTCTCTCTCCCTTTTTTTTTAGTGTGTTATAATTATAAATAACATATAGCACTGTTATATATTCGTATATGCATACAACATCATTTGGTCAATTTCAATCCCCAGTCAAAGGGTCAGAGTCTTTTTAAGAAAAACTAATTTAGGCCGGGCATGGTGGTGCATGCCTATAATCCCAGGAGGCTGAGGCAGGAGGATCGGGAGTTCAAAGTCAGCCTCAGCAAAAGTGAGGTGTAAAGCAACTCAGTAGACCCTATCTCTAAATAAAATACAAAATAGGGCTGGGAATGTGGCTCAGTGGTCAAGTGCTCCTGAGTTCAATCCCTGGTACCCATCATCCCCCCAAAAAGAGAAAAACTACTTTAGAAAAGAAGAACCCTAAATGCTATCACCTCTCCACATACTGACCAGTTTGATGGAGGTAGGGTTCTCCACAACTGAGTAGGCAGGCAGAGGCAACATGATGTACTGTGTGGCTGGTGCAGAGGAGCTACTCTCACAGGAGTCCTGCAGGTAATGGAGAGAAGGACAGTTTCATTGAAGTACAGTACAGAACACCCAGGACCACTCATAACACTTGAAGACTATAAATCCAATACTCATAAACAGTGTGCTTATCAATGTACACATGTAGAAACAAATATATAGTCACCTCAAAACGAAGACAAGTTTAATTAGGAGGAAAGAAAGAGAAAACTACTACCACAAAATATTTGCTATCCTAGTTTTACGTATGAAAAAAACGGAGGTTCCAAGAGTCTTGGGACTCCTAAGATCACATAAGCAGTGAGAGAATCCAATTCTTCTAACCCTGTCAATATTATCTTTCCAGTACTGGGGATTGAACTGAGGGTCCTGTACGAGGGTCCTGTACGTGCTAGGTAAGTGTTCTATCACTAAGCCTTCTTAGTCTTACTAGGATTCCCACCTGTCTGAGAATGCTATCCTATCCAAGGGAAAGAGCAGAAGCCATACACTGGGGCATGGTAGCCAATCCCCCCACTTCTGGGAACCAGCTAAACAATCAATGAAACTGCTATTTTTCCTTCAAATGAACACAGGTCTTAGGCTAAGTTACTTAATCCCATCAACCTGGCCTTGAAGAAAATGTCTTTCTTCCCACCCCATCTGTACCCAGGAATAAATTTTAATAATTCTCATATACAGATCAAGGTGCCACTGTTTGCTGAAATAGTCATTAAGAATACAAAATCCTAACATGGTATTAATAGCCTAACAGGTCCTGGTTTTGACAATTTCCAGCTTTCCTGCTAATGAATCTCATGTGTCATATTATGTGAAGAAAATTCTCATTAAGCTGGGCCAGAATTATTAATAGGAGTGCCTGAGAAACTGAGAACTTTGGAGCAAGCACAGAGTCAGAAATATTCAAGAGAACTAGTCCCACCAGAAGTTCCATATAAGAACTCTTACCACATCACTGCTCCAAAATCACACTGCATAGCGCTGGCTGCCTTTTTACTAACTCCTAGATAAAGAAAAACATGAGTACCAAAGCCACTTACCCTCATGACTGTCACCACTGATACACTCTCCCCAACCTGGGGGTGGGACACAGCCAGGCTTCCAGTGGGGAGGTCTGATGAACCATTCACTAAGGTCTCTTCAATTACCAGGCTTGTCTGATAAGGCTGGTGGCTCTCTCCTACCTCCAAGGAAGCCTCCTCCAAAAGTACATCCTGGCCGAGCATCTCTGAGGTGGCAATCTCTTGTACAGCACCTGGATGAGCAAGGGTTCCCACCTCCTCAGCCAAGGCCTCCACAGCCAGGCATTGCTCTGCCATGCCAGCATGGCTGGACACTGTCTCTGGGGCAGTGCTGGACACAAGAGGAGGTCCTTTAGGGGAAATCTGGTTCTGAGCCACACACAGCTCTAACTGAGGGCAGCTCCGGTCCTCCTGTAGGCTGCTCTTGGGGATAATGATGTAATCTGAGCGGGGGAGGATCTTGCGGAAACCTGGAATGTCCGGAACCACAGCAGTCAGTGCAGACAGTTTAGAGTTCTGAAGATGAGAAAGCCAGGGAAAGAGGGATAAGCAAAGACAATGATAAAGTAAATAGATACATATTTATTAGCTCATTTTTTTCTGCAAAAGGACCAAAAAGACTCTACTCCCTTGATTTAAATTAGTTAGGGTCAGCCTCTGTCAACAGTAATGTCATCTTCACTTGAATCAATCTTACTTCTTGGTGACTCACATAGAAAATGTAGGCATCTAAAACTATGAGCTAGTACCACTGACCTAGCATGGTCTTGAGAAAATACTTTCTTCTTTTGAGGTCTCAGTTTCCCCATCTATACAATGAGGGAGTGCAATCTGGCAATATGAGTTCTTTTCAAGCTTTGATACTTCAGAATTCCTAAGTATATAAAGTAGTCTATAAGCTTTACCAGAATGTATCATGCTTAATAAAAACCCTAAAAGCATAACAAAACAACCCAATAGGTCAAGATGGAACTCAACACAGCAAGTCAGGTTTTCTGACCTCACTGGTTCTCCCAGATTTACAAAAAAAGGATTAAGAGGTCAAAAGTTGAGAAAAACAATACTATCAAATTAGGTGATACTATTATTAATTGCATTTAACACAGGAGGAAATTCAGGCTGAAGATGATTAAAGTTCCAAAACACAAATTTATTAAGTAGTAAAGACCTGACTCAAGGCAAAGTCTCCTCAAGATCAAGAAGACCTGGGACTAAAAACATAACCCTGTATGGTTAACTGGCACCAAAAAAAGGGGCATTCTCTTTCATTTTTTCAACTTAAACTGAAAGTCATCTAATAAGGAAGTAGGAGTTCAAAGTAAATAGGAAGAACTAAAACTAAATGCAACAACAACAACAAAAAAATAATTTCAGAAGCATATTTTAGAAGAAACACTAAAATCAATTACAAATGAATCCTTGAGTCAAAAACAAAAAGTCAATAAGACTACTTAAAGCACAGAGGAAACACTAAGAAATAAAAGAAACATTCAGATGAAATGTGAAAGAAGACAGACTCAATCCTTTATGGAGCCTTTAGGAGAAGGTGATGAGGAAACATTCTCTAGTCTACCTCTGAAGCTGGCTGATTGAAAAAACAAGATTAAATGGTGGCAAATACACTTAAATCCAAGCATAGAGAAAACAAAATGGTCTGGATGACATTAATTTTACAGGCTGGAAGGAATAACACTGGAACACTGGACTTGCCCTTGGCAGGAGACCGAAAGGACTGCTGAGGAGGCAGCCTGCCACAAAGACTCTGACAAGCTACTACATTCAGACAGGGAAATTCTCAGCCTCACACCAGGCAATATGACAAGATGAACAGCACCTAAAGTTTCACCCAGCCTTGGCACATTTTAGTTGCTCAATAAACAACACCTTTACTTATATGTTTATTGGACATTTAATCTACTCAAGGGTGACAATTATTGACAAAGTCAGAATGTGCAAGGATTTAGGTAGGCGATTTTATTCTCTTTTTAAACATTATGAGTAGGTACTAGATCTATTTGCAGATGAGTAAACCAAGACTCAAAAGTTAAATAATTCTTCTAGGGTCACTCAGTATCAGAGCTAAGCCATTCATGATCTTGGTGGTAGTGGTGAAGATAGGATAAATTTAAATATGCATATGGATAAGGAAGAATCATGGCCGATGACTTACAATTTTCAGTCTTTATAAGGATCTACATCCTCAGTGTCTAGTAAAACCAAATCATTCTAGTATTACATGAAATTTTCTTCATCATGGTCAAAAATATTGCATTGGTTGGGGGGATGCTGGTGGCTGAACCCATGGTGTCACATATGCTAAGCACATTGTCTGCCACTGAGCTACACTCCCAGCTCTTAGATTGCGAATTATATAATAGGGAAGCCAAAGGAATAGGTTTTCTTTTCTTAGATTCTACCTCCCACCCCCACCCCCACCCCCAGGGATTATTTCCCAGACTCACACCTTATAAACAAATCTAAAAGAGGTAGAAAGTGGTATCTTTAAGACTATAAGTTGTCAAGTAAATAAGAACAAAATCTAAATGGCAGTGGCAGATGAACTTAATATAACCTGTTCTGTTACATACTTGTTGACTTCAAAAGAAACCTCTGCTTTATATCATCAAAAAAGAAGATAGAGACAATTGTTTAATTGAAGCTAAAGTATAAAGATTTCAGCTTGTAAGAGAAAGGTTATTTTTCCTGCAGGAATTTCAATTAAAAAAAAAAAGTGCTATTTAAATAGCTGCCAATGTATTTTGTCACACTGTGAAGGAGAAATAACAAAATGGCTAACAAATATAAACCTAAATGCTTTCATGATAGTTCTTTAATCTAAGCATTCAAAGCTTCAGTTTCCTCCATCATCTTTGGCTTTAATCTTGCAGTTTTGCTTCTAGTATATTTCATAATCGCCAGTAGTAACAAAAGAACCCCATGCTACACAAGCAATGGCATCTTACCTCTAACCATGCATAATTCTTGATTATAGTTGATAAAAGTCAGTACAATTAATTATACCATAATCAATTTGCAATATGAAAACATATAAGAGAAATGTCTTTGTAAGCTATTTTATTAAAGGAAAAATACCACTAACTACCCAAGAGATAAGGGCTCCAAGTTCTACTAAAATTCAGAAAAGGAGCCTAAGGCTCACTGCAGAAAACCCAGAAAATGTCAGCTTTAGTACTGTCATAACCAAAGAGGAAAAGACAGTACAGAGAATCATCAAAATGGAAACAGACAATGTGAGATTCAAGAAAGATAAAATGATAAAAATTTTCCCAAGCAAAGAAAAGGAAACAAGAAAACAAGGTGGTTGGTCTCCCCAAGGCTTTCTCATTTGAACCAATGGAGAAATTAGCTGGAAAAAAATTACTTACAGGATCCAAACCTTCTTTCTCTAGTTTGGCTTTCTCCAAGTAGTAACTCCTCTCGGCCACGCTGAGAAGTCTCCAACTCTCACTAATCTTCTTATTGATTTCAGACTGTGGGAGGTGGGGGAGCTCTTGTTGCACTTTCAGGTAGATGTCATAGTAGTACAGAAGGTAAGCAGACCTGAGGAAGCAACCACTTCTTCAGACCTTCCCTTATTCAACCCATGTGTACCACAACATTAGAGGCTGCATAATTAAGAGATTAATATAAAAACCCAGCATCTCCATTCAAAGCACTTAATAAGACTGAAAATCAAGCAAAAAAAAAAACACTTATAACACACCTAGATGGTATTTGAGGGGTGGGTCAAAATGAATAGTAAAGACAAGTCAGTGGTTATTCTCCCTTCAGAAACCTGGAAGAAAGGCGATGTACTTTTCCATGGACCACTTTTCCCTGCAGGACCAACTGTCTTAAAACCAAATATAGCCAAAGAAAGATACAGGTGTCCTGTTGCACCACTCAGGGAAAGGCTATCAGGGGGCTGATTGCCCAGGCTGGTTATCACACAAACTTTTTACTCCTTTACATGGCCCCCGGTCATTTAACTGCACAAAAATACCTCCTGAAGGCTAAGAAAGCCTCAGCAAGATGTACGCAGTGTTCACATTTAAGAGGGATATTAGAGCTACAATCTGGATATTCTCTATAGATGTCACTGGTACTATTTATAATTCTATAATTTTATTAATGACTTGCTTTAATATTTAAACAACAATGGTATAATAAAAAATAATGTAGCTCTTTTTGTACATAGCTTCTACCATCTGTCTGGTGCGAATTTTTTTTTTTTTTTTTTTTTTTTGACAGCCTGAAAACATAAGCAAAGTCTGGCCAGGAACAGCAAATGTTGGCATGTATCCAGCCACTTTCCACTTTCCATCTTTCTCTCCTCACATCCCAATGCCCATTCAAAGACTTCAACAACTGTACTCTTAAAAGAATTTTAAAGTATTCTTCAACATGGCTCTCGAAGCAGTAGGTTTATAAATTTCAGCAGCAACCAAAACATGTTGGCTAACCTGGGTTTCTTGGCCTTTTCTCCATGTATTTTATACTTTTTCTTCTTCTTAGGTGGCCCAGAGGAGGTATAACAGTAGGCTTCCTCAATTTCCTCCATCACGACAGTTACCTCAGTACCATCATATGATGCATCCATGGCTATAGGCAAGGAAAGTCAAACACAAAATTTTAAAAATCTATCCTAAAAGGAGCAACTGCCTCCAGATGCAATAATACCTTACTTCTATCATAGTCTAAAGGCTTAGCCATTTCCCAAACTCAGCAGATACTAAGAAACAAGGGTACTTGTTAAATATACAAATTTCAAGGCTCCACTTCTTCTGAATCAGAATCTCTAGAAAGTATATAAACTTGTATACTTCACAAATATCTTGGGTGATTCCTTTGACATACTCGTATTCACTCATGGAACACTGTAATTCTTCAACTCAAAGACTTTTTAGTCCCACATTATAAGAATTCCACATGGAAACAGGTAAAAAGACAACCTGGCCAGGAATCAGAAGTTCCTCACTCTCTCTCTTAAGGGGTTATTCATCAACTTAAACAGCTTCAATTCATTGAAGTAATTCAAACAGCAATAAGGACCTATGTACAAAAGATTTCTTTACACTCTGTCAGCTTGTGTGATTTCAACTGTTTGTGTGATTTTTAACTGCTTTAGGTTCAGTTCTCTCATGTATAAAAAGAGATGTCTCACTTACCTCCCCAGATTTACAGTGGTAAGTCTCAAAAGATCTAATAGACATAACTATTATTTGAGAACAGACAAGTATTATACAAATGAAAGCACTCATTATTAAAGACTATTATTTGTAACTGAGTTGCTTAATAACTTGCCTAAGGCCACCAGACCTTTTTATTTTATCTTATTTTTTTGGTACTGGAGATTGAACCCAGAGGTGCTTAACCACTGGGTTACATCCTCAGTGCCGCACTCTGGCTGGGCACAAAATCACGAGCCACTCAAGCAGGAACCAACTTTATTTCCAAAACTCCCTCGAACACCATGCGCCTTCTCCCGGGACACACACCAACCGGAAATCCCTCCTCCGGAAATCCCTCCCACCGCACTTCCCCAACCAATGGGAACTCTCTGGGACTCCAGGTGTGAGCTCCAAAGTAGCAGGCAGAGGAGGACAGCAGGAGTCTAATATCCAATTGAATGCACATCTTAACATAACCATTATCATCTCAATGGCTTGCTGGCATCACCTTTCAACCAAAAATTCCATTGTCTTTGGCTCTTAGCACTCAGCCCTTTTTGTATTTTATTTAGAGACAGGTTGAGTTGCTAAGTGCCTTGCCAATATGCTGAAGCTGGCTTTGAACTAGCAAATCCTCCTGACTCAGCCTCCCTAGTAGCTGGGATTACAAGTATGTGCCAGTGTGCCTGGCTCCTTTTTAATTTTTTATTAAAAAATTCAACTCCCTAGTCCTTTTTACATAATGCTATACTGCTACTGGCAACTCTCCCTACCAGAACTGTCCAATAAACCCAAATGGAAATGATCTACTCTATTTGGGAATGATCTACTCTATGCTGTCTAGTATAGTATCCACTAGTCACATAAGGTTATTTAGATGTAGAACCAGACTAATTTTGCTTTATTGAACTGTATATGGCCAATAGAGTACAGTGGTAAAATATTATTCAGCACAGATCTAAATGGTAACCTGATAGATCAACATTAGCTCTCTGAAGCTGGCTTAAAAACACAAAAAATCTACTGAGAGCTTTTATGTCTAGGAAAAAGGAGGGATAAAAAACTGAATGCCTGGGGCTGGGGATGTGGCTCAAGTGGTAGCGTGCTCGCCTGGCATGCTCGCCTGGGTTCGATCCTCAGCACCACATACAAACAAAGATGTTGTGTCCGCCGAAAACTAAAAAAAAAAAAAGTTCTTTCTCTCTCTCTCCCCCTCTCTTAAAAAAAAAAAAAAGATTGCTTGTAATATGGCAAGTTTGTTAAAAAAAAAAAAAAACTGAATGGTGGCGTACAGATTACACCTGTAATCCCACCAAATCAGAAGGCTGAAACAGGAGAATCCTAAATTCAAGACCAGCCTTAGCAACTTAGTGAGTCCCTAAGAAATTAGTGAGACTCTGCCTCAAAATAAAACATAAAAAGGGCTGGTGACTTAGCTCAGTTCAGTGGTAAAATTAAAAAAAAAAAACATGGGATGTGACTTAGGGATAAAGCCCCTCTAGGTTTTAAAAAACACTGAATGCTTAGGTCAAGAAGAGATCATTTATTTGTGATCAAGTTCTAGGTTGGAATTTTATCAATTAAATCCTTGAAGAAGCAAGATTCTCAGAAAACACTTGAATTTCCTGAGAGGAATAATAGTTGTTAATGAAAATCTATCAGAAGAAAATTTGGAATTCTGGAAAAAGGGATTTGCGGGATTCTGGAAAGAGGTAGGAAACACATGACTATATGTACTATGAAGCCCACCTGCATCTCATTTAGACCTCACTCCACAAATGATAAGACATCTTACAACTATAATGAGCAAAAGAAGTCTATACATGGAGTCAGGGGACCTGAATCCAACTCTAAATTCTTACTTAATTATCTCAAACAAAGGCAATCCACAACCTAAATTTCCGTTGTTTTTTCTATGGACAAAGAGAATGAAATTAATAGCTCCTACCTTTGAGGAGTCAAGAATCCTTTTGACAAATGTGAAAGCTAAAAACCTCCCCTAGAAAATGAAGACATATAATATTTCACCTATATTTTAAAGATATATATCCCAGATTATAAGCATATTATTCCTAAGGTCTTTTATAGTTGTGTTATCTCTAAATGATTCCTCTTCTGCCCCTCTCCCCCAAAAACCTCTAAACAAAGAAAACAAAAACAAAAACTTGCAACCCAGGAAAAAAATATAGTCCACAACTTGGTTAGATAAACAAAAGGCAAAAGGGTAAGGGAAGCTGGAGTTCAAAGCAAGGTTATGTGGGGACTGTGCTTTTTTGTCCTTTATAATTGATTTCCTGGCCCTTAAAATCCTTGTAGAGAGGATCAGTATCTCCAAGAGAACATCTGTAATGGATGACATGTAAGATTTTAGCAACCGGGGCAAAACAAGTTAAGAACCAAAATCAATACAACCACATTTGGAGCAGGAAGAGACTACCCTAGGCTTTTGTATTACTATCCTGTTCTGTCTGGGAAGAATGTTTTCCACGGCTAGGCCTCAGTGCATCAGTGCAAAAAGAGGCAGGATAAAATGAGGTTAAAGTCAAGGGCTCTACAGAACAGAAAACCTGGGTACTAATGTTGTTTCCACCGTTTAATAGCAGAAGCACAGACCCCTATGGCCTTAAGAAACCTATTTACCCTCTCCAAACCTTAGTTTTCTCATTTGCAAAACACAGAGGGGCAGCACTTGAACTAGAGACACTTTCACTGTCCCATCAGATCCTGGGAATCTCATAAGATGACCTTCTGATGGCTCGACTATCGGCCAGGTTTGACTCTGCGATACCTTAGTCCCCTCCCTGGGTCTCAGACGTCTCAAAGGCATGGGCTGAGGGAAGAGCAAACTAAAGCTCACTGGTCCTACTTTGTCGCAGAGGCAACCGAAGCTAAGAGAGCGACGGCACTTAGTTCGAGGTCGCCCAGCAGGTAGACAGGGCGGCGTGACCCTCGTGAACCAGACTTACCAGGAGGAGCGTGCTAGCCGCGCGGCTCACATTCCCGGAGGCGCCTGGCCCAAGGGCTAGACTAGGAGGCTTGCCCGCGCACTCGCGCTCCCCGCTGTCGGAGAGAGGCGGCTCCAGTCGTGACAGCGGCAACAAGGAAGTGGAGGCGAGGGCTCGCGCGCGCATCCCGGGTACTGGAGGAGCCCCGGCCCCGGGGCCCCCCGGAGACACACGGCGCAGAGTCGCGACCACCCCTCCTGCTCCCCTCCTCGGAGTCGCGATATGGGGTCGGGAAGGGCAAGTGCAGGAGTTCTAGTTCACTTTGCAGGCTTCTCACCGACGCCTGCCGAGGACCCCGGGGGTCGAGCCCCGGGGAGCCCGAGGAAGAGAGCAAGGACACAAGTACCGCCGCGGCAGTAGTCTAGAGGTGTCAGCAGCAGCAGCGGCGGCAGCAGCAGCACACCACGGATCGCCAGGGAGACCCGTCCCGGCGGCCCTCGCGGCGCACCGGAAGTGGCCGGCGGCGCGTGACTGCGTGAAATCGCTCGCGCAAGCGCAACAGTCTAGCCCTAGCTGGAAAGTGGATCCAAAGGAATCGTTTAGAGGTTTTGAGTGGGGCTGTTAAGACTGACGGACTGCTTCCGGCCAAAGGTCCCGGGCAAAGGAGGAAGCTGTGGCTGCCGGCTGTGGAAATGCCCGGCCGTTTAGCCCCGGGGCACTGCAGTGGGGCGTTCAGGTAACAACAGGGGCGGGGCTGTGCTGCGCGTGAGGGATAGAGCCCCGCCTCACGTCTCAGAGCCACGTCGGGCACTGGGGAGCCTACCGCACCACCCTCTGCAGAGCAGCATCCAAGGCCTTACCCCAGCCCTCCTCAGTCGGCCCGTCCTCATTGAGGATAGGTTGATACTTAAGGCCACATCAATCCCCTCTCTCACTTCGGTGATGTGTCCACAATCCGTCTCCACTGTCCTACGGACAGTAACGACAGTGAGTTCCTGGAATGACTCAAGCCAAGTTCCTTGAGTGTGGAGAGGCTCCGGGAATCAGGGATTGGACTGGATTGTCTCCCGGGTCACATATTGTGCTATATTTGAACAAGTTCCTGCACGACCCTGACTATTTTGCAAATGTAATTACAATCTGCTTTCTTCTTTTTGCCTACCTCTATCACCAATCTCCCAGCCAACATCATTTCCTGCCTGAACTTCCACCCTTGTCTCTTTACAGTCTATCCCACCTCTGCTTGTCTCTCTACATTCTATTCATACAGCAGCCAGATTGATCATTTTGCATTGTAAGTCTTGTCATGTTAAATGCTTAACAATCTCCAATATCTTGTCTTTCACTTAGAATAAAGTTCAAACTTCTGGATCTGGGGGTTTGACTTAGTGGTAGACCAATGCCCAGCATGGGAGAGATCTCCCCACAAAAGAAAAATTAACCAAACTTCTTAGGTTGATCAAAACTTTGGTTTGGCTTCCACCTCATTCTCTTTACATGTCTCTTTTCAGTATCAGTAATTTTCAGAACAAACGATATAACATTTTTTTTAGTGTTCAGAGCTTAATTTTTGTCATGAGCCTTTCTGTATTTGAATCCTAGCCCTGCCACAAGTAAGCAGTATTAAGTATGTAAAGTGCTTCGCAAATTGTTTAAGCAGTAGATGCTCAATATTTGGTTCCCATCTCAGTAAATAGCATCACAATCCACTGGATTGTTCAGGCTCAAACCAGAAATCTGAGAGTTGTCATTGACTCCTCTTTGACCTCATATCCTCACCACAACAAGGCCTGCAAAAACAACCCTCAGCTGATTACTTCTATTTCCTATATTATTACTCTAATCCAAGCCACCTCATCCGTTGTCTGGACTGTTTTGTTTTTTTAATTTTGTGCTGGGGTCTAGCCCAGGGCCTTGCTTATGCACTCTATCATTGAGCTACATGCCTGCTTTTTCCCCAACACCTTTTAATTCCACTCTTCACACAGCAATCAGCTTTTTCTTTTCTTTTTTTTTTTTTTTAAGTCCTACAGTAGTTTCCTGTTGCATTCAAATTAACATTCAAACTGCATGCAGTCCACTAAGTTAGCTTGCTTTTATCTTCAGATTTAGGAGCACCTCTTAGGAAAATGGATTTTACCTATTAGGTTCTCTACCCTGCAACAGGACTCTTTCTAAAGTACAAATCTGATTTGTCGTTCTATAAAGACTCTCCAAAGGCTGCTTAATATTTATTTTTTGTTCATTTGAGTGTGTGTGTCTGTGATACTGGGGATTGAACCCAGTGGAACTCTATGACTGAGCTACATCCCCAGACCTCTTTATTTTTTACAGGGTCTCACTAAATTGCTGAGGCTGCCCTCAAACTGAGGCTCCAGCCTCAACCTCCTGAGTTGCTGGGAATATACGTGTATGCCACGGTGCCCAGCTAACCAAAGACTTCTTACTGCACCCAGGATCAAGCTAGAGTCCTAACTAGGCCTTTGTGATTTAGTTCTACTTCCCCCCAACCCAACCATGCCTGACCATGATATTTTATTTTCTATAGTAATTCATTGCCTTAACTCATATTTCCTTACATCTCATTATTCTAGTTTGTTTATTTCTTAAGGCCCAGCACATTACTTTCTCTTTGAAGTGCCCCCGTCCGTGCCCCATTCCAGTTGATTATCCCCACTTTCTGTGTTCACGTGGCACTCTATAACCTCTGTTACAGTATTTCACACATTCAGGGCATATCTTTGCTGTGCTTCCTCTCTATATGGCTGGCACTGAAAACATACAGGATGCCATGAATGGAAGGATAGATGTGTGGAGATGGTGTAAAAATCTATTTGGGAAGGGACAGTCACTACATAAAGGCACAGCTTCTTCTGTCTGTGAGGACTCATGATAAAATTAAGCAGGCAATTATCAAAAACTGCTATTCCTGGATGACATTTTATTTGACCAGACTTGGCAGAGAAAGTGTTTGTTTTAAATTCTTAAGAGCTCTGGACAGGGCACACAGTCGACAACATTCTCCAAATATCTCACTTAATATATCTCACTTAATAATTCTACTCACTTATGCCACCCACCATTCTGGTTTCTAAAGGCATTTTTCTTTGGATCACCTAACTAGAGTCCAGTACTTCAATTTGGAAGGAACTTTAGAGGTCATCTGGTCCCATGGTTTACAAACATGGGACATATAAGAATTATACTTAGAGCATTTCAAAATTTTGTACTTCCTCATAGAAATTCTCATTCAATAGGTCCTAGGTCAGGCCTGGACATCAGATTCTGAAATGCCCTACCTGGTTGAGTCTAATCTCCTCATTTTAAAATGGGAAAAGAGGCCCAGAAAGGGTCTAAATTATAACTTGCCCATCATTTCTGCCATCGTCTCTTGCCCAAGTTGTCAGCAATAGCATCTTGTATCCTTTGCCCCTTTGGTACATTTTCTACAAAAAGAGCTAGAGTGAGTCTTTTTAAATGCAAAAGAGATAATGACCTTCCCTTGCCTATTCAGTGTTTTTCTATTGCATTCAGAATAAAATATCAACTCCTTACTACAGCATATTTGAATGGTCTGGTTCTCCACCTTTGTCATAGACTTGGAATCATACAAATCTTTAGTTCCCAAATACCTCAAGCTCTTTCCTGATTTTGAGATTTTAATGATGCTATGTCCTTTGCTAGACTCTCCTTTCCCCCTGTTTTTCATGGAAATCTCAGCTTAAATGCCATCTTCTCAGTGAGGCCATGCCTAACCACCCTTTGTAAATATTATCTTCCCCTTTTATTCCCTGTCATAGTTTGTTTCCTTCATAGCACTTAACCACACTATAATTTTCTTATTTATCTGTTTACTTATTGTTTGTCTCCCATCATGTTTTATATTTCCTAAGGGTAGAGACCTTCACTCTGTTCATCACTTTATTCTTGCTGCTTGGCACCTGTAAACATTTATTAAATGAATCTTACTAAGCCAGATGGCATAAAAGCTTTGAAGAGCTCATTTTGGTGGAATTTTAAGCAGGACTGTGGAGTGATGGATACAGCACTAATCTGAGTCATCTCCTTCCCCAGGGCTCAGTTTCTCTATCCGTAAAACAATCTGGATAAATAATTCCTTGAATTTTTATACTTCATTGTTATTTGCAAAGCTCTTTCATCACCTATCTTAATCTATTATCATAGCAGGTAAAATAGACCTTGTTATTCCCATTTTTACTGAGG
Organism: Callospermophilus lateralis; assembly: GCF_048772815.1. Lineage (NCBI taxonomy): Eukaryota > Metazoa > Chordata > Mammalia > Rodentia > Sciuridae > Callospermophilus > Callospermophilus lateralis. The sequence continues at coordinate 64,077,145 of NC_135309.1, forward strand.
CTGGAAAGTTTAAGTAAACAGATTATCTGTAAAATCCCTTCTGCTTCAAGCATTCTATGAGTCTGTGGAAGTAGTCTACTACTGACAAAAAGTCAGTAGCATGAATCCTATCTTCTTTTCACTTTAACATCGTAATTTTCTCATAGGATTTTTAAAAATCTGAACCCATCTTTAAAGGGGAAGTTCATTATCTTTAGGTCCTGATAGATACTCCATTTTTGTCTTCTCAGTTTTCCACACTTGTGGCAAAACAAGCTTCAAGAAAGAACATTGGCATTCCTGTTAGTTGTGGCCCAGTCCTCATCCCCTGGAAATGGCAAACAAGGGGAACAAGAAGCGTCGGCAGTTCTCCCTGGAGGAGAAAATGAAAGTTGTAGAAGCTGTTGACTCAGGCAAAAGAAAAGGTGATGTGGCAAAAGAATTTGGTATCACTCCTTCTACATTATCTACATTCTTAAAGGATAGAGCCAAATTTGAAGAAAAAGTGCGAAAGGCATCTGTGGGGCCCCAGAGGAAAAGGATGAGGAATGCTCTCTATGATGACATCGATAAGGCTGTTTTTGCTTGGTTTCAAGAAATCCATGCCAAAAACATTCTCGTGACTGGTTCTGTGATTCGGAAAAAAGCACTAAACTTGGCCAACATGCTTGGCTATGACAATTTTCAAGCAAGTGTGGGTTGGCTGAACAGATTTAGAGATCGCCATGGAATTGCTTTGAACGCTGTCTGTAGAGAGGATAGTGACAGGTTAATGAATGGTCTAGGAATAGATAAAGTTAAGGAGTGGCATGCAGGGGAAATTATAAAGCTAATTGCTGACTACAGCCCAGATGATATATTCAATGCTGATGAGGCAGGAGTGTTTTTCCAGTTGCTTCCCCAGCACACACTTGCTGCTAAAGGGGACCATTGTAGAGGGGGCAAGAAAGCAAAGCAGCGGTTGACAGCACTCTTTTGTTGCAATGCCTCAGGGACTGAAAAAATGAGACCATTGATTGTTGGTAGGTCACCCAGCCCACACTGCTTCAAGAATGTCCATTCCCTGCCTTGTGATTACCGAGCCAACCAATGGGCATTGATGACGCAGGACCTGTTTAATGAGTGGCTGATGCAAGTGGATGCCAGGATGAAGAGGGCAGAACGCCGGATCCTCCTGCTTATTGACAACTGTTCTGCTCACAACATGCTTCCACACTTAGAAAGGATTCAGGTGGGATATCTGCCTTCAAATTGTACTGCTGTCCTGCAGCCACTGAATCTTGGCATAATTCACACCATGAAAATGCTATATAGGAGTCATCATCTAAAACAGATCCTCTTCAAACTCAGTGGCAATAAAGATCAAGAAAAAGTGGACATCAAGCAGGCCATTGACATGATTGCTGCAGCATGGTGGTCAGTCAAGCAGTCCACAGTGGTGAAATGTTGGCAGAAAGCAGGCATCATCCCTATGGAATTTACAGATTCTGATGCAGAAATGGTAGCCAAAGAACCAGACATTGCTATTGAAAAGTTGTGGCACTCAGTGGCTGTTGCCACATGTGTCCCAAATGAAGTAAATTTCCAGGACTTTGTCACTGCAGATGATAATCTCATCATCTCTCAAGAGCTAGTGGACACAGAGATCATCCAGGGTATGGTGACTGGCAAAAATACTGGTGAAGCTGGAAGTGAAGATGAGGAAGAGGATGTTTCTTTACCAGAGCAGCCAAAAATCACTATCACAGAAGCCATCTCAAGTGTACAGAAACTTAGACAGTTCCTTTCCACTTGTGCAGGGGTTCCTGATGCTGTTTTTGGACAGCTAAATGGAATAGATGAATATTTAATGAAAAGAGTGACACAAAGTCTTACTGATTCCCAAATTACAGATTTTCTCCAAGCAAAATAATGTAGGAATTAACTGCCTCTTTTACTTTGGAAAATATTTTTCAAGAATAAAGATTTCTTTAGATAGAATATTGAACTAATTTAAGTAAAGCAATATTATTATGATGATTTTTCAGTACTCAGAGATAATCAGGAAACTTGAATAGAATTTGGGAATGAAATTTGACTAATATGTGTGTTCCCTTTTGGTTAACACATTCGTTTTCAAATTTTTCTGCACCTTAGGAGCACTTGAGGATCTTCTAATAATTCCAAAGCCCAAGCCATATCCCAGAGGAGTTAAATCACAGTCTCTGTTGATGGGTCACAGGCATTTAGTAGTTTTGAATTTCCCCAGATGATTCCAATGTACAGACAAGTTTGGAACTACTGAAATAACCACAGGAAAATCAAGTGCATTATGGACACAGAGTCAACTACTTCCCAACAAATCTAGATCAGTGGTTTCTAGAGTTTAGCTCACATCAGAATCACTTCTACTCTCAGAATTTTGGATTCAGTAGGTCTCAGAGGGAACCCAAGAACTTGCATTCTAGTAAGTCCTCACCTGATGATCCAAGGTCCATACTTAAAGAACCACTGACATAACTGGATTCTAGTACCTCCTCTTCAGATGGCCTTCTCAATACTCTCCATTGCTGTATAAAAAGAAAAGTGTCAGCTGTACTTACTCCAGGGCTATTTAGCTCCTTCTTTTCTGCTGATTTGTTAACTCTAGAACTTTCTTAGCTATCCTCTTGATGCCCCAAAAGTTATACAGGTTTTCAGTAGAGGTACATATGTTTGTGCCCAAGGAATTAACAGGAGCCATCTAGCTCATTAAAATATCCATAGTGCTTTAAACATATAATTATTAGGAAGCTGGAGTACAGGGAAATAAAGAGCATAAAAGGGGCATGGATATGCTCTGAGACAGAAGGTATAATAAAGAGAATCCTGTTAATCAGGATCATGGGGGAGAACATATAGCCCCAGTGTGCCTCTCACTTTCTAGACAGGATGAAAGGAGAGTTTGTTAGATAACTCCTATGGGGGTGTTTGGATCACACCTGATTTGGATTTTTTTCACTGTTCTTTTTTTTTTTTAATTTTTTTTTTTTTGTAGTTGTAGATGGGCAGAATGCCTTTATTTTGTTTATTTTTATGTGGTACTGAGGATCAAACCCAGTGCCTCATGCATGCTAGGCAAGCGCTCTACCACTGAGCTACAGCCCCAGTCCCTCACTCTTCTCAATCCAGTCTGTACCGTATAATCAAAATGAATGCACATTACATTTTCCCTCTATTAAAATGGTTCCATAAATTGCCTTTTTCCATTTGTGCTTGTTCTTCAGAGAAATCAAAGTTAATTCTGAATTATTTAAAATTATATGAATTTATAATCAGATTTATATTAAAGTTTTTTCCCTATAGAGAAGGCATTCTTTTTTCTTCTTTGCAGGATTAGGGATCAAACCTAGGGCTTGTCAGGCAAGTGCTCTACCACTGAGCCACATCCCCAGCCCTAGAGAAGGCATTCTTAATATTCTTTATAATTCTAGAATATACTCTTGGTAAACCAGACAAATAAAATTTCATTTCTAGAGGGTACACACAGAACCTGTTAATGTTGTGGTGGTGGGTTTTTTTTTAAACCTGCCCCCACCCTGAATGATTTTGTAGATATTTCAGAAACCCACAGGAATTCATTTTTCTTTCTGCAGTTAATTGAAACACATAAAGCAGATTAATCATAGAAAGTATTGCTTCTACAGTGAACAAAACAACAATCATGAAAAAATATTTGTTTAAATAGATTTTTAAAGCTTATTTTGGATATTTTTCCTTTCAACAAATTAGTATGAGAATTTAAAAGTATTGTACATGTTTAAAATTAACACTTAGAAAAGGGAAACAATGTCTTCTAGCCAAATCCTGTGGTTATATCTCATCCTTAGCTCCTTAATTGCCCTCATTATCTTCTTGTATCAGGATTACCGACAGGTTTCCTAATCTTTTCCCTCACCTCCTGCAGTCCCTTTCTGCACATATTGTTAGGTCTATTGGCATCAAGCCATTTCCTTTGCCTAAGTGTTTGTGTTGGCTCTAAAATGTCTACAAAAATGAAAGACCAGATTTTTCAGCTGAGTGTTATTTCCCTGGGTAGTTGACTGCAATTTCCAACTTGGTTGTGCAGCACAATGTGCACCTTGCTGCCTAAACAGGCCATTGTCATCATTCATTTCATACACATTGCTGCTTCTCTGCCTTTACTAGAATGCCTTGCCCTGCTCTCTATCAAGCTAGGCCATACACATTCTCCAAGAACTAACTTGAGCCCAGCGTGGTGGTGTAGGCCTATAATCCCAGCTACCCAGAAGGCTAAGCCAAGAGGATTCCAAATTCAAGACCAACCTAAGCAATTTAGCAAGACCCTGTGTCTAGCCAGGCATGGTGGTGCACGCCTGTAATCCCAGTGACTCAGGAGGCTGAGGTGGGATCATAAGTTTGAGGGTAGCCTCAGCAGTTTAGTGAGACCCTATCTCAAAAAATAAAAAGCTGAAAAGGGGGCTGGGGTTGTAGCTCAGCTGTAGAGTGCTTGCCTTGTACATATGAAGCACCGGGTTTGATCCTCAGCACCACATAAAATGAAATAAAGGTATTTTGTCCATCTGCAACTAAAAAAGCTGGGGTTGTAACTCAGTAGTAAAGTACCCCTCCCCCCAAAAAAAGACTGTCTCAAAGCACCTTGGGTTCAATCTGCTATGCCACAGGGGAAAAGGAAAAAAAGTAGAATCCTCTTTCTTGAAGACTCCAGCACATACTCTATGCTTTTCCCTCATCCCATAGTGGTAGAGATTCATTGTCTCTACCACTCAGTTAAGCACTTAAATGTTTTCTCAATGTTCTGTGACTCTTTGATTAGACTGTAAGTCCCATGAGAGCAGGGACCAGTTAGCCTTTATAATGGTGCCTAACACGGTGCTAGGTACATCTTAGGCATGTCAATAAACATTGAAATAGAAATCAATACACATGTAATATGTCAAAGCTACCTTGTTTTTTAAAGCAGCATTGATTATATAAGAAAATGGCTTGGGAAAAGGGAGTGATGTATTCTATATGAAAGGATTTACAAAATTTTTCTGTATCATCACCTCAAATACAATTCCAATCCAAGTCATAATAAAAAAAAAAAAAAAAAAAAAAACCACTGCAGGATTTTATTTTATTTTCTCTCCCCTCTATTTGTACACAGAGAACTTCAGTTAGAAAGGCCTTATCTAAGTGGATGCTAATCCATAATCATGGGGGGGCATGGGATGAGTAGAGGAACTTTGGGTGTGGCAAAGGAGGGGACAAAGGGGTAGAAAAGATGGTGGAATGAGATGGGCATCATTATCCTAAGTACACATATGATTGTATGAATGGTGTGGCTCTACTTCATGTACAAACAGAGAAGCGAAAAATTGTGCTCCAGTTGTGTACAATGAATCAAAGAGCTTTCTACAGTCATGTATAACTGATTAGAACTTATTAAAAAAGGCCTTAGATAGAATAGATGTTCAGGACATATGTGCTTAAACTTTTTTCACAAAAAGGAAATCTAGCATTCTTGATTTACTTAACATCATGATATAGATCTAGGAGATGAAAATCATATCCCAGAGTCCTTTGAGTCTAATTTACATTGGCTAAGGTTTTGATTCTACTGGATATTAGGGTTTTTGGCTTGGTACTTTGTTTTTTAGATTAAAAGTGGTTGATAGTATCCCTTCTTGGCCTGTTCTCATTAGACCCTCTGTGGCTTCTCCCTGAATCTCTGGTCAAGCTAGTTCCATTTGAGTAACAATTACATTTCTGCCCCGGTTGATTAACCCTCTCCGTAAGCCAGTATGCAAGAACTCGGTACCTACCTCAATTGTGTTGTCATGAGGATTAAAAGATGTGTCTGGGGGCTGAGGATGTGGCTCAAGTGGTAGCACGCTGGCCTAGCATGCGTGAGGCACTGTGTTAGATTCTCAGCACCACATAAAAATAAAACAAAGATATTGTGTCCACCTAGAACTAAAAAATAAATAACAAAAAAAGTGTTAAAGACTAAGTGTTCTTTAAATGCTACCTATAGTCATTACTATCTATTCCTATTTGGAACTTAACCATCATATAGAATCAGAGATTGGTTTAATCAATCCTTTCTTCCATTAGCAGTTCTTGGGTTCAGTGTTCCAGATGCTAACTCCCAAGAGTTTTCTTTGTAACTCAAGAAGGGCACTTTGATTCAAAAGGAAGAAAATTTAAGATTGCTTTCCTATCATGTTATGCATTTTTTCACTTACCATTTAATTTTTCTAAATATATATATATATATATATATATATATATATATATATATATATTACAAAAGCACAAATAGGCTCAGATAATTTAGTTCCAAGGTTACAGACCTGTTAAAACTGTTCATGCTGAGGCCTTATTTCTTGGAATTTCAACCACCAGAGGGCACAGGTGGGTGACATAAAGGAAACAGTCAACTGAAGAAACCCTAAGAGCAGCCACTAGTAAATTCTGTGATGTGGTAGAGATTGAGAGGGAAGACAAGGAAAAGGGGAAGAGACATAGGATGTGAGACTTGTTCAAGCAACCAACCAGGAACGAACTGCCTAGGACCATAAAATCTACCTCATCACACATCTCTTCACTAGACTTTTTCCAACCTATTGATACCACAGACCATGTTGACTCTGGACAGCTAGATATGCTCTAGAAATGAGCCAGTGTTATAGGAATAATTATCCACCAAGCATATCCATGTTTGAAATAATAATTTATTGGACCTTATAATGTAGCCATCACTGGCCATAGGAGCTCTAAGAATTCTACCCTCAAGAATTTCAGCAGGGCACAGTGGCACTTGCCTATAGTCCCAGCTACTTGAGGCTTCAGGATTTCAAGGATGGTCTGGGCAACTTAGGAGGACCCTGTCTCAAAAGGAAAGGTCTGAGGATGTAGCTCAGCATTGGAGCACTTGCACTACATGTGTGAGGCTTTCATTTTAAGCCCTGGTACTACAAAACAAACAACAACAGATAGAAGAGGGAAAAAATGAGTAGTAAATGTCATTCTTAGTGAATAAGCATAGACTAAATAGAGAAGTACAGAGATGGAGTCCAAAGGAGCCCCTAAAGGAGAGGAGTTCTGTAGGAAATGTTGCCAAGAGCAAAGGATACTTGTTAAAAAATATCTAGGAGGAGGAGTAGGGAGTTAGGTTGATGAAGCCAGGAGGCATCTCCTGGCAGAACAGCATAGAAGACAGGTGTTGTTTAGTAAATGGCCTGTTGGGGAAACCTAAGGTCAGTAGTTGGTATGTCAACCAAAGAATGTGTGATAGGACAAGAGGCTAGATGCCGCAGTCTCTGGCTGGGCACAAATCACGAGTCTCCACACAGCTTGTAGATTCAAACAGCAATTCTTTATTCCCGAACTCACACCGGCCGTCTACAAACACGCTCTGGGGGAATCCACGTTCTCTGCCCAAATCCACTCCGCATGGGCTTCTGTCTCCCAAAATATACTGTCTGACCCTAAGCACTCAAGAGGAACTCAGCAGCAGGATACGCCCTATTCTAAAGGGGGAACACCCTAATCTCCTATTATGCTAAACCGCCCTATTCTAAAGGGGGAACACCCTAAACACGGATCCTGCCCTGGTCCTTGAGCAAGGTCACCTTTCAGAAGTCCTTTCACTAGACAGCATGGGAGTAAGCTGGCAAGGAATTTGTCATACCTACTTGGCTGATGGCTCCCAGCAGCTAGAGGTGTAAGTAAGGGCAGTTTTAAAGGTCTTGTCAGCTAGAATATTAATTTTTTATTTATCCTGAAAACACAAATAGCAAGGGTCCGGTGTTTGTTTTTATTTTTTAATTTTTTTTAATTTTATTTTTTGTGGTGCTGGGGATTGAACCCAGGGCCGTGTGCATGCAAGGCAAGTACTCTACCAACTGAGCTATATTCCCAGCCCCTAAGGTGCTTGTTTTTAATATAGTAATTAGAGGCTGGATTGCAGAGAAGCAGATAGTTATTTAGGCTGTGGCACTGTCTTGAAGAGAAATAATGAAAACTGAGAGCAAGAACAAGATGTTAGATTTGATAGACACTTACAAGGTAGGTGGATTTGGTGTGGGAGTTAAAGAGAATAGAGAAATTCCCAGGTTTCTGGCTTAAGTAGCTGGGTCATGCCATGATTACAATAGGCTAACAGGGTTAGAGGTATAGCTCAGTGGTATAGCACTTACTTAGCATGTGTAAAGTCCTAGGTTTGGGTCCCAGCACCAAGGAGAAAAAAAAAAAAGGTAGGTTAACAGAAGGTAAGACAAGTTTGTTTGGAAGACATGTTGCATGTGAGATATCTCTAGGCATCCCAGCTGAGCTGTCCGATAACAAGATTTATATATAGATAAGCTGGTTGGCATTCTAGAAAGGTCAAGCTAGAAATCTTTTTTCAGCTGCTACTAGCTCAGAAAGTAAGGTGAGTGGAGCCATAGATGTGGAAGTTTATAAGCCATCCTTTTCATAGTTATGTGTGCATACCTGCACATGTGAATATTTCTCCAAGAGTCACACTTTCATCAGTCTCAACTGGATCTGAAAAGAACAAATTTAAGCAATGGTTCTAAATGAAGAGGCCATGGACACAAACGTTCAAAGGGCAGATGGGGGAAGCAGAGCTCTCCAGGGTAGCCAAAGAAGATGCTAGAGAATGACTGTGAGTGCATTTGACAGGTCTCAGAATGCTAGTGCTGTCTGCAGACACGGAGAGTATACAAAATGCAGAGTCCAATTCCTTCACTCTGTGAGATGGGAATAAGGTCAAGATCAGAATGCCTCCTGCAAAAGGAGGACTAAAAACCATCCTTAGCCCTGTCCCCACAATCCCACATCAGAGAGATGAAAAAGAAAAAAAAACAATGGTGAGCATCACCCAGAAGAGGCCTCATGGCAGGTACCGGGGAGGGTGGTGGTACAGTCTCCTTCACAATGCATGTTCCAGTTAGGAGTGCCACTCTCAGTTCTCTCACTTAATCATCATGTGTTAGCCTCAGTTTGCTGATAGGGAAAATGTGGACCAAAGATCACTTTTTCAAATTCAGAAAGAACAATAGTAAAATATTAGTCAGATTTGGGTTTTCTGATTCTGATTAAGTGCCACTAGGTTCAATCCCTGGTTACCTTCTCTTCCCACCTCCCCCACCACCACCACCAAAAAGGGGTGGGGGACAAATTAGTTCAAAGCTTAAGTGTTCTAGTTCCCATTTCATCCTTTTTTTCAGAATAGGAGTCAAGAAATATGAGAACTCCAAGTGTCCTCAAGCAAATCTAGTCCTCCTTCCCTCTTCACTTATGGAAAACAGAGTCCCCAAAGAAAAAGAATTTGCTTTCTTTATGTTTTATGTCCTTCTATAATGACAGATACTATCGTTATAGTCAGGAAAAATTACTGAGTAAATCATTTTCCAAATATAAACAGACTGTATTATAAAATCCACTGGTGCCTAAATATTTCTTGGCAGATTCCCAACCCCACACAAAAGTAACTAGAGTAATATTTGTTTAGTAACAATTTATTAGTATACAAAAGAAATAACACCTCTGGACCTCAATACACATAATCTTACATTTAAAAAAAAAAGGCAAATATCCTTCCAGCAGAAAAAGACCTATTAACCAACTCCCCTCCTTTCCAATAGGCTATAATACATTATTGACTCATCTTTGTCCCATAAGGGGATTAAACAATGACTTATGAGGAATAACATCAAGGCACTCACTTCAATTAAAAATATGTAGTATAAACATATTCCTAAAAGTCATCAGTCTTAATATAATTAAAGGGAAAAAAGACAGTATACCTTTTTTGGAGAATAGACAAGATGGAGTTCATTCACCTGTTAAACTGATAATTGTCTTGATTTGCATACAAAAGTTGCAAAGGTAGCCCATTTTGGTATTTTCATATACACATTTCTGAGAAACAGAAGCCATGGCAACATCAGGACTCAAATCATAATTTTCCAATTGATTTGCATTGAAAAGGCAAGAGCTATTTGATTCCAGGTATCTCATTTGAGGGATGGGGTATTGAATAAGGAAGAGAGAACTCCCCAAATAATTTCATTAAAACTTAAAGTAAAAACCCATTTTAGCATAGACTTACAAACAGCATCTCTAATTTTAAAAAGACATTTGGTGGTGTTCTTCGTGATTCAGTCTTCAGAATTCAATATTCTTCTATTTTACACAAAGTTAAAAAAAAAAAAAAGACATACACACAGAAGAATGTTTAGTGTAATGTTTACTTTCTTAACAATACTTAACATGTTTCCTTTAAAACTGAGTTGCAAATTAAAAATTGTTTATTAGGATAAAAATATTTATAAAAATAAATCTTCCTCACTCCTACATCTAAATTTTCCATTCCTAAGTTACTTTTCTTTTTTTAACCTTGAAAATTGGGCTGGGGGGCTGGGGCTGGGGCTGAGCATTACAGCACTCCTCTCTCATGTGTGAGGCCCTGGGTTGGATCCTCAGCACCACATAAATAAATATATATGAAAGAAAATTGGGTTGGGGATGTTGCTCAGTGGTAGAGTGTTGTCTGAAATGCACCAGGACCAGGACCTGGATTCAATCCCCAGTACCACATTAAAAAAAAAAAAAAAAAAAAAAAAAAACTTAAAAACTTTTAACATTTCAATAGTATTTTACTTCAATATAGGCTATAACAACAAACCAGCTGGTTTGTTATTTTGTCCTCTTCCATCTACCTTTTATTATTCTAATTCATGGCAATCTAAAATCTTTCTGCAAAAGTGGGGGAGGGGTGTGGTGGCACAAACCTGTAATCTTAACAGCTAGGGAGGCTAAAGCAGGAAGATCCCAAGTTCAAAGCCAGTCTCAGCAATTTAGTGAGGCCCTAAGCAACTCAGCAAGACCCTGTCTCAAAACAAATAAAAAGGGATAGGGATGTGTGGCTTAGTGTTTAAGTGCCACTAGGTTCAATCCCTGGTTACCTTCTCTCCCCACCTCCCCCACCACCACCACCAAAAAGGGGTGGGGGACAAATTAGTTCAAAGCTTAAGTGTTCTAGTTCCCATTTCATCCTTTTTTTCAGTTTTTGAGCCCAGTTTTAAATAAGGCATCACTAGAATAAAAAAAAAGGGGGGGGCACTAAAGAACAGAAAAATTGAGCAAAATCTAATTCCTACCAACTGGATTTTTACCATTTCCCTGTGGAATCTTCCTCTGAATAAACCAGGGGTATCACTGGCTCCTGCTCAACTCTCAGTCAAGCTTCAACTCAACACTCTTCTACAAAGCACATCCCCTAAGGGTCCCAGTGTGTCATTGATTGAGAGAGAATTTTATTATTTATTTTTTTAGTTTTCCGCGGACACAACATCTTTATTTGTATGTGGTGCTGAGGATCGAACCCAGGTCGCACGCATGCCAGGAGCGCGCTACCGCTTGAGCCACATTCCCAGCCCCCCAGTGTGTTTTTTATTGAGTACCATAGTACCAGTACCTGGCCCAGGGTCCCTGACTCCTGGGTAGGTCCTCCAATATACAAGGTAATGTCTACATTAATGTAAAGAGAAACCACAGTCCAACTCTAACAACACATAGAGGAAAACAATTCATTAAGAAGGGTCATAGAACTTGAGTTTATCACTGTAACTTGGAGACTGAAGTTCCCAAGAAATGCACTTCATTCCTTTTCTTACTTTTAAGATCAGGGCTAAGCCTGACAATATGGCTGTTTTCTTGTTTGGTATGGAGGACTGAATCTTGGAGTACTTTACCACTGAGCCATATCCCTAGTCCTTTTTATTTTTGAGACAGGGTCTAAGTTTTCAAGGCTCGCCTTAAATTTGAGATCCTCCTGCCAAAGCCTCAGATGTGCCACCCACCCAGTTGACAGTGTGTTCTTCAATAACAAATTACTAAGGGAATACTCCTGCACAGAATTACTTTTCTTATTAAAATGTAGCCATTAATATTATAAGTCTAATAATGCACAACAATTCCATACATTTTTAAAGTTCACTGTTTACCATATTATAAATCTAACAATAAATTTTGATAATCAATGTCTCTATCATTTAAAAAAGCTAAGCCAACTGTCAATCAAAAACACCTTGCCAGGCATGATGGGACACATCTGTTAATCCCAGCAAGTCAGCAGCCTGAAGCAGGAAGATTGCAAGTTCAAAGCCAGCCTCAGCAACTTAATGAGGCCCTTTTTTTTTTCTTTTCTTTTTTGAGAAACCCTCTCAAAAAAAGGGCTGGGGATGTGGCTCAGTACTTAAGCATTCATATGTTCAATTACCAGTACAAACAAACAAACAAACAAAACCCTCCTTTTTTTTTTTGTTCTACTTTAAAAAGATCAATTAGACATGTCAATCTTATTACCATATCAGAATCACATAGAATACTGAAGTCACATAGTTTAGAGGGAAGACAATGCTCCAGAATAGTTCAAACTAGCTCTTTCAGCTTTGGTGAATCTAACTCTTCCCTTCTGGAAACAGAAACCAGTTCTGACCTTGCTCTCAGAGGTGTGCTACCTAATCCTAATCTATTATTGTGTGGAGTTTACCAGGAGTTGGATTCTGTTCAATTGGGTCCCTTCCTTGTCTCCCTTTATAGGTCAGTCTCTTCATGATTATTCCCTGCATTGTTTTCCTTGCACATATGTCTATTCCTGCATTGACAGACTCAACCCTTCTGTTGTAACAAATTTTAAAAATCAGGTTATAAGAGCTTTAACTATCCAAATTGTATGCTCAGTCTATAGTTCAATGAAATGATAACCATTTAGATAGAGTTTATATATTTATCAATAAGTAACAAGAAAATGCTTCACTTAGACTCTCACATTTAGAAAAAGCAAAATAATTTTGTATCAAAGCAATTTTTAAAAATATCAAAAAACAGCCAGGATGGTAGTAAAAACTGTCTTTAAAATAAAAAGGGCTGGGGCTGTAGGTCAGCGATAGAACCCCTGGGTTCAATCCCCAGTACAAAACAAAACAAAAAATACACACACACACACACTAGTTTTTGGTTGTAGTGACGATGGCAAATTAGCCTTTGGTTCCAAAGAGATGTTAAAAATTTTTAAGTTTACGTAGACCTCAAGTCCAAGTAAAGAATGAAACAACTCCAGTGAAATCTTAAAATATCCTTATAATTGCCTACTAAAAGCAGAATCTCTTGTTTACTCTTATCTTGGTAGGACAGGTGCAAATCAGAACATTATTCAAGAATAATGCTCACTGCTTATTTAAAGATCCAAAACTGTTCATATCCACATTGGTAAAAGTTTAGGCAATGCACAAACAATGTCATTCATCCTAAGAAATTTTCCAAATTCCGACCAAAATGAAATTCTTTGGCTATGCTGGTACTGGATTATAGAGTTGTTGTAAACATGTACTCATTACTCTGTCAGAGTGTTTGACATCTATAATAGTCTCAATTCAAACCTGGATTGGGGAAGGGACAAGAGGGGACAAAAAGCAATTGACCAAGACGAGGGTTTTAACAATTATTATTCATAAGGCTGGATAGAAAGGGCAAACATCAGGGAGCAAAAGTTCTAAAAGGATGTCAAAATTCAGAACATTACATCTAATCATAACATTAATCACCTAGAAGATAGAAATCTAGACTTTGTACTCAGAAACTGCTCTGTCAAGATAATGGAAAGGTATTTTTCCATGTAAACAAATGGGAGAGTCCTATAATAGACAAGCAACACTGGCAGTTTATGGAGCAAACAGAAATACCAAAAAAAAAAAAAGTAAATATATATATATGTATGTGTCAAGTAAGTACAAATATAGTATGTTTAAAAGCATCCCACCTCAATAGGAGCCCTATATATAAGGCTTGATTCTTATAATATCTAAAATTATTTAGAACATAGAAGCAGGCTAAAAAAATTATTTTGCACTTCTTTTAAAAGACTTGGCTAAATGTTTAAATCTCACATAAATTAATCCCCTATTCCTAACTTTGGAGAACCTGCTTTTTTCTTGCCTTTGAAGGTCCAGATATAGAATTATAAGCTTTCAATGTCAGATATTCTTGATTTTCTAAAGAAACCATTTCTCAACTCACAACTTGTGGCCAATGATCAGAAACAATACATCCATACTTGGGTTTTTACAAATGTGCTTCTAAATTATTTTGTGTAATAGTCTTAGGCGACTTGAGTTAAAAGCTGTCACTGTCATCAATATTTACTGTACATCAACAGACATCTATGGCAGTAAGCACCAGCACTGTTTTCACTAAAACATATACAAATTAATTATTGATGTCCTTTTGGAAGCACTCTTGCCACTCTTGTGCATTCTTTTCCAGAGCAGCAGCTTATATTTAAGAAAGACTGTCTAGTCTCCAGCAGACCCTTGCTAAAATGATATGAGGGGGGAGGGATATACAATTTACTGCCAAATAAACTAATTCTTTTTTTTTTTTTTTTTTTTTTTTTTTTTTTTTTTTTTTTAATTAATTTTTATTGTAGGTTGTTCAAAACATTACATAGTTCTTGATATATCATATTTCACACTTTGATTCAAGTGGGATATGCGCTCCCATTTTTACCCCATATACAGATTGCAGAATCACATCATTTGCACAACAATTGATTTACATATTGCCATTCTGGTGTCTGTTGTATTCTGCTGCCTTTCCTATCCTCTAAATAAACTAATTCTTAAGGGAAACTGTCAGCCATTCTTTTTTGCCATCTGTCCTTGACGGTCTGCCCAAAGCTCATTTAAAATACTGTAAGGCCAGGCATGGTGGTGTATGCCTATAATCCCAGTGACTCAGGAGGCTGAGGCAGAAAGATCACAAGTTCCAGACCAGCCTTAGCAACACAGTGAGACCCTGTATCCAAAAAGAAAAAAAAAGAGCTGGGAATGTCGCTCAGTCATTAAGAACTCTTAGATTCAGTCACCAGTAGCAAATTAAAATACTTTAGAAAAGGCAAAATCAGCTCCTGCTTTATCTGACATGACTGAAATTGATATTCAGAAATGCCAGCTTAGGACAGATTCCATGGGAAAACACACTAGGATAACTTAATGCTGAAACAGAGCTTAATGGTAGATAAATGGTCAGATAAAGACCACAGAAAAGAGAATTCCCAATGCAGAACATTTCTAATTTTGATGAACTCTTTGCTGAACTACTGACCTTAAACAAAAAGCTATGACTAAAACATTAAATATATCACCAAGGTTATTCTGTAAAATGTTAGTATGTCACAAACCTGCTGGCCATCAGACTCCTAATGAGACTGTGCCTACAGTTCCCTGCCTTAAGGATAGGACTGGTTCTCTCCTACTGAAATCCAGAGATCCTACTGCTATCTGGGGAACAAAGACTGGGAAAAGAGAAGCACAAGAACGAGCTTGTCTAGTTAGGACCTCATGCTTCACAAGCCCCTTATGCTGCTCATTCAAGGGCAGGTTCAACACTCTCCCTGACTTCTTCTCCTTCCTGTCTACAGAGCCATGCAAAGGCACAAATATTTCTAATGCAAATCCCAACTTCACTCCTTTTCTGCCTGGAGGAGAAAGAGTCCAAATGTACAGCCCCTAAAACAAGGTGGTAATAGTCTTGGGACTACTGTACTCTTTAATTCAGTAGATATTTATTGCATTCCCCAAATACTTCATATCTGTATGAAAGCTTGAAACTACAACATTTTCTTCTTTTTAACTTTCCCAACAATAAGCTCTGCTGCATTTGAGAATATACAAAGGCCATAAACTTCAAAGGAAGAATAATTTCAAGTGTGCAACTTGAAATTATTGGAAAATGTTGCACACTTAAAATTTTAACCTATTAGCTTGACATTCTTCCTTTCAACTACTTTCTCAATCACCGGACAGACTCAGACCATTGAGAACACATATTCCTTTCTGCTTTTGAGATTCTACTGCAAAAGCCACTGCTTCGTACACACTATAGAAAAGAAGGTTTTCTTCTTCCTTTTTGGAATATTCTCCTCTGGCCAAAGAATCCCTCACAGAAGGATTGCACTGAGCTAGCAGAACTTGGATACCAATGGCTTCATAATCTCTGCGAACTTCCTTCAGTGTATGGATCCCTGCTGTATCTAAAAATTGTATGGTACTGCAGTCAATCACTATAGTATGCAGCTCCAAAGGATCATGGGAAAGTTGCATTGAAACTTCATCCTGGATTCCACTGAGAGTCACCGTTTCCTCTTTGAGCTTTATCTTTGCTGCCTTCTTCTGAGCTGCCTTTACCAAGACTGGGTTTAGAGTTTTTTTGTATAAAGCAGATCTGAAGCATTCTTTGTTTATGTAGTACAGCGGAGCTACAAAGCGGAAAATCTTAATGCCCGGCTTAGTCTGAAGGTTCTTGTAAGCAGATATGGATTCAAAGATTTCAGTCTCTTCCACCAAACCAAGCAATGAAATCTTTGGCTTCTGGGTGCGGAGGATGACACAAAACATAGAAAAACAAACTCCAACAAGCAGGCCTATTTCAGTGCTTATCAATGCAGAGGATAGCATAGTAACAAACCATATAACTGTATCCATTCTGCTAACCCTCCACATCTTGGGCACATCTCTAAATTTACAAAGGGCTCCCCGAAGATTTACAATAGTGATCACACCAAGGACACATTTCTGAAGGGAATAGAATAAAGGTGCAATTATCAGTAAAACCAACAAAAGAACAAGGGCTGTCACCACAGCAGAAAGCTGAGTTTGGCAACCTGTTGATTCTTTAACCAATGTCTTTGCAAGAGCAGCGCTAGTAGTAATGCAGTGGAAGAAGGAAGGGATAATATTGCAAAAGCCAATGGCATACATTTCCTGATTTGCTCTGACCGTGTAACCATGTTTCTTGGCAAACATCTCAGAAAGTGATACAGTTATAGCAAAACCAATGATGGAAATAGCTATTGCATCTACAGCCACACTAGGAATTAGGCTCCAATCTGGTGCTTGGGGTGGCATAAACCCAGTGGGAATATGTCCAGCTATACTAGAATTGTAATTCTCATTTAGTTTTCCATAATGAGAGGCTAAAGTTGCCGCCACGACAACTATTAGTTCGGTAGGAATTGGTGCCTTGAGTTTGGACTTGAAGCGCTCATTGAGTTCTTTGGTTGGCAGAAGGACCAAAAGGCACAAAAGGCTGGTGATGAGATCACAGAGATTGGTCTTATGGATGTTTCTGAAGATATGAATCCAGGTAGTGATAAATGAGCCCACACCACTACTCCGAGGAAGGCTGAGCCCAAGAAGATATTTGGCCTGAGATGTAAGAATAGTGAAGGAGGCACCAGTGACAAATCCACTCAGCAAGGCATCGGAGAGGTAGACAGAAACGAAGCCCACTTGAAAGAAGCCCATTGCAACCTGGAATAGATGATATATAAGTGTTAAATGGAAACAGAAAAGTGCTTCTCAATTTTCTACTACACTACATTTCTAGCATGGAAACAAACCATCAGAGCATCACAGAAGGTCAGAAATTGAATGAAGGCAATCATGCATCAATATTTTCATATTACAAGGAAAGGGAACTTGCCCAAGGTCACACTGTCACTCATTAGTCCAGGTGAAGGAGCAACTTAAGATATCTATCTATCTTCCCATACAATGTTTCTTAAACTTGAATAAGGTTCATACTTCTTTTCAAAAGGACATTCTCAAGGGTCCACAAGAAAACATACAAACTCAAATTGGAAAAATTCCTCCAATTTAAGAAACCACTTATTTTTCATTAAGTCATAATCATTACTTTAAAAGTGGAGCTATAATTGGTTAAAAAAAAATCACATCAAAATAGAATCACACTTTAAAAATTACCATAGAACTCTTTAATCTAACTTCTGTAAAACTTGTTCTCCATTCAGTATGTATATACTTATACCACATTGCCACCCATATTAATAATAATCTTGTATTTTCACAGTTAACACCTTTTTATTTCTTCCTCTTCCCAGCTCCTCAGAATTCTATCACAACTTTCTAATTCTTGGTGAGACATACTAAAATCAAAGAAAAAGCAGACTCTGAAGAGTACTACTCATCTGTACCTCACCTTCCTTTCCCTATCTCATCCAAACACCAAATTAAGTGAGCCAATCTTCCCCTTTGCCCACTGGTTCCAAACACCTGCATTAGAGAAGAGGTTTAATGTCAGTGCTGACTTATGGATGCTAACAGGCAGGGCATAATGATAACAGCAAATTAGTGGCTACTATGGGAGACCCAAGAATAATTTAATTTTTAATCCTTTCTCCTGGCTGCTATATAGTAGCCCTCAATTTATCCCTTCCTTCCCCAATAACCATGGAGAACTACTGCATTTTAAAATTTTCTGTTTTTTTGGAACTGATGACTGAACTCAGGGGTACTTTACCACTGAGCTACATTCCCAGCCCTTTTTATCTTTTGAGACAAGATCTTGCTTAGTTGTTGAGGGTACTGCTAAATTGCCAAGACTGGTCTTAAACTTGTGATCCTCTTGTCCCAATCTCCTGAGTTGCTGGTATTATAAGCATGCACTACCATACCCAGCAAACTGTTTTTATTAAGAGTCCACTCACCAGAGCAGCAACTCTAAAGGAAGGTAGAAGAACCTATAATTTGAAATATTCCTAATCCACACTTCTCCCTATCCCCATTCTTTTATCATTTTTTTTTTTTTTTGGTTCTAAGAATTGAACCCAGGGGCACTCGGCCACTGAGCCACATCCCCAGCCCTATTTTGTATTGACAGGGTCTCACTGAGTTGCTTACCACCTTGCTCTTGCCTGGGCTGACTTTGAACTCAAAATCCTCCTGCCTCAGCCTTCCAAGCCACTGGGATTACAGACGTCCACCACCAACCCCAGCATTTTGTTATATTATGCTCACTATCTGAGATTTCGTGTAGTGATTACTTTTGCCAGAAATGACCCATTCTTCCACTGTTTCTTACCTGATAAACTCCAGCAATAAAGGTTACAGTGCTGCCAACTTTAATTGCATAGCAACTTTTATCACATACCCTGTCTAATGTCTGGTTTACTAGTGTGCTCCTATTTAAAATAATTTCTAAAGAAGGAGCAATATCAGAGCCAGCTTTGTGTACTTCTCGGTCAACTACCTCACCAATCATAAGGCACAGTACACCAAAAATGCCCACAGAGATGTGATGGGAGGTACCAAATATGAAATAAATGATGCTGGCAAAAAAAGATGTGTACAGTCCATAAATAGGTTCTTGGCCAGCCAACAGGGAATAAGCAATGGACTGGGGCACCAATAAGATGCCCACAATCAAGCCAGACATCACATCTCCTAGAATGTTCTTCTTTAGATCATATTTTGGGAGCCATCGCAAAACAGGAAGGAAATCAAAAATCATATTTTTAACTTTGGTTGGGCTACACTGGCAACTCTTCTGTAGCTTTTTGATGACAAACTGCTTGATGTTAGTATGTGATTTCTCCTGAGGCTCCATATGGATCCTAGGATAAGAACTGCGTCGATCATTGGTCTCAAATTGCTTCAAGTCAGTACTTGATTCCTTTTGAGGCTTCAGAAGGACACCCGATGGAAGACTGTCATTTCCTTCAGCTGAGTCCCTGGGTGAAAGGTCATGTTGCTCTTTATTTTCCAAAGACATTTCTGGAGATAAATGGTTCCGCTTCCTACCCCAGAGAAAATATCAGTGTTAACCAATAAAGTAGTTCTCAGTATTCAGGTATATTAATAATCCTACTTGTCATACACATGGAAGTTAAGAGGACTTCAGTTTGGGGATACATATCTTATGCCTTCTTTTCTTCATCAAGCCTTGTTTATCTTAGAGGAAAAAAGACCAGCACCAGACCACAAACAGCTAAGTCAAAACAAACAATTGGTTGATACAGGACACCCCAAGAGTATAAAGCACTAAGGATTATTTTCCATATTTGCCTGTCTACCCCTGCAGTTTTTTCTTCAGACAAGTTACTGGGGCACTCTGTCTTCTTTCTATATACAATAATGGTCTGCTTCCCAGGCATACCACAAAATAGGATCTAGTCTCAAATCTTCATTCTTCTCTACCCATTCTTAAAAAAGTGGTGGGGCACTTGCCTAGCATGTGTGAGGCACTGGGTTTGATTCTCAGCGCCACATATAAATAAATAAAATAAAGGTATTGTGTCCATCTAAAACTAAACAAAAAATAAAAATAAAAAAGATGGCTCTTTGTGTATGCATATGTTCATTTTTAAACGACCCACTAATTGTTGAGAATAGAAGATAAAGTGTGTGATGGAGTAAAGATAAGTGTTTTGGGCAATAAAAAGAAACTAGAGCAGAATGCATCTGAATCTTCAAATAGCACTCCTTTACTTAGATAGGGAAGAGAAGCTGATAAGAGAATGTTGAAACTTAACAAATATCAAGTGCATGGGGAGGGTTGATAGGGCACGTGACTAATATATGCTATAGAAGGTTTTGGTCCATTCTACTGAGTTCTAGTTTGGAGTTATCTGCCTTATGGCAGAGCCCATATTCATGCAAAGAGAGACCCACTTGACTACTATGAGTACAAACAAAAAAACATAGGCTATCTAGAGAGGAAAATGTTGCCCTGAACTTCCACATCTCTTTGTCCTACCAAAACTACAGAACTAGTGCCACAAATCTACTACTAGGAACTACAGGAAAACAAAGGAGATAAAAATAACAAAAAAAGAGAAGGGACAACAAAAATCTTAGGAGTAAAAGAGGAGGAACAAGAATCATGCTCTTAAAGGAGTCCAGTGAACACTTTTTAGCAAATACTT
Source organism: Callospermophilus lateralis (assembly GCF_048772815.1). Lineage (NCBI taxonomy): Eukaryota > Metazoa > Chordata > Mammalia > Rodentia > Sciuridae > Callospermophilus > Callospermophilus lateralis. The sequence goes on from NC_135309.1 coordinate 64,097,906, forward strand.
CACAAATTAGTGACTTTCCATAAACTTAGAATATCCATCCATCTCTCTGCTTGTCAAGACCTTAATCATTTTTGAAAACCTAGTTAAAATGCTACCTTTGCTACAAAGCACTACCCAATTTCCCCTAACCCAAATGAATCACTGTGCCTTCTGTGTTCCACGGCACTTTGCATCTGCATTATAGTAGTAACCATACTCTGTATTACTTAAGTAAGAGTCTCTCCAGCTCCTGGAGAAAAGACATCTTGTTCATCAGTACAGTCATCACTAAACACAATATAGTAACTCTGAGATAGCAGGTTCACAGAATATTTGAATAAATTTAAGAACAAATAAGCAAACAAATTTGTGACTATGAATATATAGAGTCAAGACAGAAGGACGACTCAGGAAAATTTCTGTTTTCTTTTTCCCCTCAGTCCTGGGGATTAAACCCAGGACATTTTAGCATTGAGCTACATCCCCAGCCCTTTTTATTTTTTTAAAAATTTGAGACAGGTTCTCACTAAGTTGCTGAGGGCCTCTCTTAATTGCTGAAGCTGGCCTGGAACTTGCTGATTCTCCTGCCTCAAGCCTCCCAAATCACTGGGATCATAAGTATGTACCACTATAATTGACCAATTTTCTGTTTTATAACTGACAGAAAAACAAATCTTTGTGAGGTATAAATCTAACATAAAGTGCCACATTCCAAGATCCCATGGCCTATTCACCAATACAAGATATATAAAATTTAATTTTATTTAGATTGAAGAGTAAAATAACAGTTATTTTGATGGTCTTGTGAAGCAGAAAAGGAAAAAAAGGATAGATGCAAATGGCTACTGACCCTAAGCAGGTTGATGGATAGACACAGTAGCTCTTCGTTCCTCAGTGTACACAGTCTGTAATTATCTTCTCACTTCCAGCTTTCTTGAGCAGCTTGAATGAACTTCTTACCTCCTAGTTTGGAGCAGCTCTTGTTGATTTCTGGGTCAAAAATCTTTGACAAAGCTAAAAAACAAAAAGAAACATAAAGCAAAACTAAACAAATCTGGGTCTTTGCCTTTTATGGAGCTGTTGAAAAGAATAAAAGAAAAAAATACTTGAAAAGTATAAGAGAAGGCTGGGTACAGTGGCACATGCCTATAATTCCAGTGACTCAGGAAGCTGAGGCAAAGGAATCACAAGTTCAAAGCCCACCTCAGCAACTTAACAAGGCCCTAAGCACCTCAAAATAAAAAATAAAAAGGATTGGAGATGTGGTTCAGTGGTTAAGCACCCCCGGGTTCAATCCCCAGTACCACAAAAAAGCAACAACAACAAAAAATTATGAGAGAATTGTAAATTAAGAAAGAATCAAATAAAAAAAGAATCAAATAGAAATGCTGTAAAAACTATAATAGAGGCAAAGAATCAATGAACTCAGGTCAACAGAAATTAACTAATGCAAATCAGCTAAATGCTATTTTGCTGTTTGGTATTCAAACAGAAACCTAATACCAAAATAACAGAACATCCAAGATATGTGAGACATCAAGCTATCTAACATGTGCATAATTAAAATCTATAAAGGAGGAGAGAATGGGAGAAGAAATGTATGAAGACATAATGGCCAAGAGTTTTCCAAAATTAATGAGACACAACTACAGATCCAAGAATCTGAGAGAATGCCAGGAAGGATACACATAAAATTAAAACAAAACCCTGTACCTATACATATCACATTCAAGCTGCTAAAAACAAAAGATAAAGAGAAAATAAACAACGAAAGAAAAACCCACGTTCTTTCCACAGGGACAAAGGTAAGAATTACAGCATCTTTCTTTTTAGAAACCATGGAGGCCACAAGACAATGGAGTTATATCTTCACCAGTGAAGTCTACACCCAGAAAAAAAATCTTTTAAAAGATGAAGAAGAAATAAAAACTCTCTCAGATAAACACTGAATTTATTACCAGCAGGTCAGTTAGTTTGCGTTTGTGCACTATGTTGCCCCTGCACCCATCCTCCCTCATAAGTTACAGAGAGATTCTTTAGGCAAAAGAATATACCAGACAAATTTAGGTCAACAACATCAAAGAAATAAAGGTTCAGGAAATGGCACAAATGAAGATAAACTATACTTAACTTTTTCAGTTTAAAAAATCTTCAATTTCTCTAAAAGATAACTGTCTAAACCAAACGCTTGAATTTCTTATTTATGCATATAAAAATATAAATGTGTGACAATAATAGCAAAAAGAATGGGACTTGGAATGGGAAATTACAAGGTCTATCTGTAAAGTAATATAATAGTAAAATGATTAAAAAGGCCAATTTTATTTTACATATACTTTACCATACACACATACGCAAAAGCCAAAAGGGACAAAATTCTAAGACTCTTATGCCATATATGAAAAGATAAAAAAGACCATGAAATGCAATCCTCATATTCTGTAGATAATAATAAGGGGTTCAGAATAGTGAAATCATTTAAAGCAGAGCTGGAACTACAACTCAAGTATCCTGACCCCTTAACCTTTTTCCTCTAATAGATTATCAGCTCCTTATATGTGTACAAATCATCAAATATTACAAGAAAACTAGTGTCAACTCCAAAGTAATCTAGAGATCTAAAGTTTGTTGAAAATTGTTAAATCTTAACTCAATACTAAGGTAAACAAGTCATCTACCAAAATAAGCATCCCTTCTTAGATGGAAAAATCTAAAATAGTTTGGAATAGGTAACGTGTAATTTGGAAATAATTTTCCAGTACTCCCAGCACTTACAAGCAGCAGGATGATAGCCCTAATACTAGCCTCTCTGATTTGGGCACACTCTGTAGGTACATTCTGCCTTCTGACTGCTTATTTTGAAGCTTCTTAAAAATCTTAAGTTGAAAGAACAAGACATGAAACACCTGTATACTCACAATTCACCTACTTAACTGACAATTGTTAACGTTTTACTACATCTGTTCTTTTGCACCCTTTGTCCTTACAGAGTCTTGTTCTTCTGAACAACTTGAAAGCTGCAGACATACTTTGCTTTAAACACTTCATTGACCCTACATTTTGTAACCCTATGCTATCTGCCTCTTCTTCAAAAGAAGAAATCATTAACATAAGATGTCTACCTCTTGGATATACTCTTCAAAAATCTGCAAGGGCTCCCTGCCTCTTAACAGTCTAATAAAACCCTAGTACAGTCTCCTAAGTAGAACAAGACTGCAACTGCCTCTCTTGCTTTCTTCCATTCACTAGTGTTCCAATCACCAATCCATAAAACTATTAGGCAGTCTGCTCCTTTGCTCATGCTATGCCTTCAGTCTGGGATGCCTTTTTTCTTTCTTTTTTTTTTTTTTGTGTGTGTGGTGGTGGTGCTGGGGAATGAACATAGGCCCTCATACATGCTATGCTCATGCTGAACTACACTCTCAGCCCCTTTCTATCTTGGTTCTTTTTCTAATCCTAGAAGGCCTACCTCACAGGGAGACTTAAACTTCTTAGGCTATGCTTCCTTGACACATTACATAAAATGATTTAGCACTTAAGCAAACATGTCTCTCAAATTACAGCATATTGATAGACAGGCATCAAGTCATCCTTGTCTCTTAGAACCCAGCACTTAACGCCTCACACTTGCATTCACGTTAACGGAAATAAACATTTATGTTTCTTTACTTGAAACAACTTTTATTTACTGAGGATTGAACCCAGGGCTTTCTGCATACTAGGCAAGTATTCTACCACTGAGCTGCATACCCCTGCCCTTTTTATTTGATTTTGAGACAGGGTCTTGCTAAGTTTCCTAAGGTGACCTCAAACTTGTGATTCTCTTGTCTCAGTCTCCCCAAATAGCTAGAATTACACCTATGTGAAATAGCTGCATGCAGCCAATACAACTAAGTATCAAGTAAATACAATGAAGACAATAAAACTTGTTTTCCAGGTATCACAATTACCAATGTTCATTTATGTCTGTGATACAAAATAATCAATATAAAGCATTTATCAGTAGTGTAAACATCATGACATATTATATCTGATATTAAGCACAATCGAAGACAAAATAATAAAATATCCAAGAGGAAAATAATATAAAACCACCATCAAATAAATAGTTCCTTGTGCAGTAATTCACAGCTTTCAAGATTACATACACATCTTCTACTTGCCTCCTCAATAAACTTAAGGACACAACAGGAATTCCCATTCTCCAGTATGAAACAAATCAAGTTTAGTCACTTGCTCTATTAGTAACATCAGATTCTCAAATCTCATTCTCCAATTTCCAAGTTTAGCTTTTTTTATAAAACAACACTGTCTCCCCCAATTTGTTTCCTTGTTAAAAGGTTTTAGTTCAAACTATTAGTCTGTAGACAAGTACTCAATTCAGGATTTCTGAGTATATTAGTAATTTTAATAAGTGAAGATAACACACTACTTAAAGCAGGTTTGGTTAAAAAAAAAAAAAAAGTCCAAGACTAAAATTACTTTTATGTTTCATATTACATTCATGCTTGGTAACATTTTCTTTTTTTCCCCTATTAGAAGCAAAAACATAAATTTACTCCAGTATTACATTTTGGCCAGAATAACTGTCATCCAAGACAAAAGTCAAACAAAGCAAATAAGCTCTTGCCTCCTCCATACCTTTTTTCTTCTCTAATGGAAGTGCTCTTCTCCAGTTATATTCATGGCTTGCTGCCTGTTTTCTCAAAGGACACCTTATCAATTAGTTCCTTCTTAGACACTATAGAAAATAGCACCACTGCCATCTGGGTCTATCTCTGCTTTGTACTCTCATCCCCTTTGCCTAATTTTTTTTTTTTTTTTTTTCAAGTCTATGGCCCTGTCAGTTTTTAAACTGTCTTTCAGGCAGGGGCAGGGGGCTTGCCTAGCATCCAAAGGCTCAGGGTAAAATCCACAGCACCATTAAATAAATAATTGTGTTCCTTTCCCATGAAGGCAGTGATTTACTCTATTTTGTTTGAAGTTGTATCCTGAGTGCTCTGTTATGTGGCACCTAATAAGTGCTTGTTGATGGTTGACAGTTTAACAGCTATTCAGGAAGAAAAAGGAAGTTATTTTCCCCATTCTTACTAACTCACCAACTCCGACCCTTCCACCCCCACATACCAAAACAAAACTTTTTAAAATAGTTTTTTAGTTGTACATGGTCACAATACCTTTACTTTGTTTATTAAGGTTATTTATGTGGTGTTGGTGATCCAACCAAGTGACCCACACATGATAGGCAAGTACTCAACCACTGAGCCACAACCCCAGTCCCCGCAAACCAAACTTATCAAGAAATTATAGTTTGGCAAACATCTGCCTGGGGTTTATGCTCACTAAACATGTTGTGTTGATTCTCAAAGTCTACCTCTAGTAAATACCTCTGGAGATCCCCCAAACCCTGAATTTGTTCATTTCTAGATCCTCCCCTAGGAGGCAGCACACTGAAGTATTGTACAATGATTTTCAAATAGAGATCAAAATGCAGATTCTTAGACCTGCCCCTAAAAATCCAAGTATGGAATCTAAGTCTCTGCACTGTGGATAATAATGAGCTTTAGGGCCACATATGGAGAATCACTAGTTGTATTCTAGAAGTCAGATCAAATCTCTATTTAGATCCTAGCTACACTGTTCAAAGTTGTTCAGGGTTGGGTGAAAACTTCTACCTAGCATCAATTTGTGACCTACAAAATGGAGATAATATTACCTAACTTGCAGGATTAGGTAACACAAGTAAACTACCTAGCATATAACAATTACTCAATAAACAACAGCTATAAGTCTCTCTCTCAATCTTTGAGATTCCTTCAGGAAAAAAAAAATTGGACTCATTTCTTTTTTTTAAATATTTATTTAGTTGTAGGTGGACACAATATCTTTATTTATTCATTTTTATGTGGTGCTGAGGATTGAACCCAGGGCCTCACACGAACAAGGCAGGTGCTCTACCACTAAGCTACAGCTCCAGGCAGGACTCATTTCTTTCCAACAGCGCTGATCCTCCATTTCCTATTGATCCAACTTTCAAAAACAAGAATTTCTGCTTAACCCAATCCTATAAATTACATTAGCTCTAGATTTCACATAAAGCCATGAAGTGAAGCTAGGGGTGGGTATGGAGCAGTGGCAAGAGGCCCTGGGTGCAATCTCCAGCCACCCTCTTCCCCAGCCTCCGCAGGAAAAAAAAGGGGGGGGGGGGCTATAGGGGTGAAAAAGGGGGGGGGGAAATACTAATAGGTACCAGAAAGGAGTGCAGGTTTTGGATGCTTCTAACTCACGGTGGGCCCCAATCTGGGCAAGAAAAAGGGCCCTGCCAGATATTTACAAGCTGAGTACCAGCCCTAGCTCTGCAATTATAGTTAAGGCCCTGGACCGCAAGTCTTCTCAGTGTCCTCACCTAACCACTGAAAGAATGAGTATTAAAGAAGTACAGTGTATGAGTATTAAAGAAGTACAAGTCCATTCCCTTCTATGACTCAGAAGCAAAAATAAATAAATCTATTGCTTTGAAGGAGAAAAAAAGGAAAGGAAGGAAGCGTAAGTCCTAACTTGTATCTAACCAGGTGTTTGATTTTAATACCCAAGATAACCAAGTATTCTCTTCAGGCCCGTTTCCCCATCTGCCCAAGGTGGGGCGGCTCCTACCACCTCGGTGCAGCTCCCCAGGTCTCGGGGTGCCAATCGCCTCAGCAAGGACTCGGCGGAAACAGCAGCTCCGCATCTGCGAGGTGCGAGGGGTGTAGGATGAAAAGTGGGCAGTCATGGGCCACAGGAGCTAGCCGCCTCGTGAGATTGAGGCTCTGCTCCGGCCACCGCGGATTAAGGGAATAACCCGGACTCACGCCCACTTCTCCCCGCCCGGCCACTACGCTCACGGAGAAGCTAGGTCATGGCTTCCTCCCACCACTCTTGGGACCAAGGCCTTTCTGAACCTAAAAGGTGCCCGCAGATGGCGTAGCGGCCGCCCCGACCCCTCCCCTCTGCTCACCTCTGGGGTCCCGACAGCAGCACACAAAGAGGCCCCGCGGCGCCTCCTCCGCCGTGGCCGGGCTGAGCGGACACCTCAGCGCCGGCAGAGGCTGTCCGGCCCCGCGCTGGCCTCTCTTTAAACGGCCCGTCCCCTTCCCCGCCCATTGCCCGGCCCCCGGAGGAGGCAGAGGACCAGCCAAGCGAGACCCAGGGAGCGCAGCGAAGACGCGCCGGCCAAAGGTGGTGCGGAAGGTACTCCGGAGGCTGAAGCCCGGGACTAAGGTGGTCACGTGGTTCTGAGGCGAGCGAAGCTGCTGTCAGCCAATGACTGGGCCCGAGCCGGCGAGGGTTCCGCCCCCTATCTGTTTTCCTCCTCGCGATTGGCTGTCCTGGCAGAAGGGGCCACGCGGCCGAAATCCTTCGGCAGTTCCTCCGGCCCAGAGACGGGTGACTCAACGGCCAAGTGGGCAACCTATCGGTTCTCAGCCGTGACCCGCAGAGTGTAGGGAAGATGAAGTGTCAGGATCGATAAGCGGAAGCACTCTGCGCGGCGTTTTAGAGAGCTCTGAGATTGTGAGCTGCCTCATCTCCATCCAAGACTTCTTGCGGCTCCTTTTGCTCCGCCGGCAAAGGGGAAATTGAAGCCCTGAATGGGAAAAGGCGGCTAGAAAGTTAAGGCACTTGCCCCATTTGAACTTGTTCTCCACCAAAGATCCCAATAACTAGAAGGCCCCTTTTAAAAACGTAAAACAAAAAGTGTAAAAATATGAAATGTAATTCCAGCCCTTGTTTAAAACCTTCCGTGGCTTTCCATGGCCTTTATAGAGCTCTCGCTCCCCGTGTCCCCTGCACTTTCCTCACTGCTCTGAACTGGCCATCTCTTGTGGGATCTGAACACTGGTTGCTGCCACCTGTTGTCTCGGGTCTCGATCTAAATTCCTGCCCTCTCCTCGGAGGACATCCCTGACAATGTTATGTAAAGGAGCCACCCCGTCCCACCCTAGCACGCCCTCTTGATTTAATCGTAGGTCTGGACAACATGGCGTAGGCATTCTTTCGTTCATCTGTAGCTTTCATGGGTCCACTAGATGGAGAGGAGCAGACCCTGTGAATGAATTATGCTTAACTTCTTTGCCACGAACCTCTTCACAATCATTTAAGAAATTTTCTTATCTACAGATGATTGATCCCCAAGTTTTGTTGCCCACCGAATTAAGAGTTTCCAAGGTCACAAACGACATCGGTAATTGTATTAATCAGGGTTCTCTAGAAGAACACAATCAAAGGAAGTATAATGATAAAAAGTTGACGTATTAGGTTAACTGGGTAGTCCACGAAGGCCGCTGCAGGCTGGAAAGCTGGGAGAACCAGTAGCTGCATAGTCTTAAGAGGCTGAAGCCCCCAGAACAAGAGAGATGGATGGTGCTACCCTAATCTGAGACCTAAGCCTTTTGGAGAATCACTGTCAGAGTCCGCTTTGGAAGAGTCCAGAAGAGAGAATCCGCTCCCTGAGGGCAACAGCAATCAACAACCCATTCAAGAAGAATTTAACTTGAATCTGCTGCTGCTGCTGCTTTGTTCTTCCAATTTTTATTTCATAGAAGCCATCCTATTGATTGGTGCTGCCCATGCTTGGGGAGGGTCTCCATTTCAGTTGACTATCCACAGGCCAATCATTCCTAGGCACACCCCCATAATCCTTTTAAGCCTTGGAACGTCTTAATACAATCAAGTTGACGATTCAAATTAACCATTATAGTAATCAACAATCAATACCTGGGTTCTGATTCTTATGCTGCTCCTTTAGACTGGGGACAGATAGTCTAAATGGGTGTAGTTTTCTCACCTTTTAAAGGGTAGTTAATGGGCTAGCACCGAGTTTTTGAGAGGATCAAATAAGACAATGGGATGTAAATTAATTTGCAGCTCCCTATAGATTGCCCAACAAGCAGAACCTCCATAATTGCCCATTTCTGGATGTTTATCACGTGTCTCACAGAGATCTTCACATTCATATTTTAGTTAATTCTCACAACCCATCTTTTTAGAGGAGACCCTGTACCATGAGTCTCCTTTTATATGAGAAGAAATGAGACTAGAGATTTTGGGTGAGTTGCCCAAATGCGTATGGTTAATAAGTGACAGATGACTTTAACCCAGTCACACCTGACTGCAAAGCACATTTTCTTAATCCCTACATTCACTATACTATTCAAGTGTTAAGAATCTATCCACAACCTTACATATAATAGACATCAATAAAGACTGGTCTAATAATGGCTATCATTTTCTTCTTTTTATTCCATATATATTATTCTGCATTACAGATGAAGAAATTGAAACTCGGGATGTTGTTACCAACATCATACAACTGGCAGGTAGTAAATATCAAGGGCAATTTCTGAGAACTGTCAGATGTTCAAATCTAAGAACACCCAACTCTGCCTCAGTGCTGGGGAAGGTGCTACAGAAGCTTTAGTTCAGCCATTGGAACCTCTCTCAGTTTAACATCCTCAGCTGCTGCTTAATATGGTTCCCCCCTCAACATCCTCAGGGGCCCCACGAAGGTGGACTCTGATCTGTCATGCCTATATTACCTTCACTTATGCTCCAATGGCTCCACAGCAATTGAAGGGGAAAAAAAAAAAGACAACCAACTCCCCCTGACGGAGAGCTGGCTAATAATCTGCTTTTCTTTGATAACAGCAGGTCACCAGCCTGGCCAGCCAGTACCTAGATCTTTTCACCCCTCCTACCTAAGCCTAAGCATTTTCCCTCTTGTTGGTCTCAGGGTTTATAGGGGTGGCCAGCAACCTAAGGGCTACATATTATAGCCATTACTCTGTTCCAAACAGCTTCACCAAAGAATAACTGTATTACCTGGGGGAATTATGGGTCAATAAGGAAGTCATTTTATGTTAGGGATCCCATTAGGATCCACCATCTCAGTACTTCCTGAAGACCTGTTTTTTTCCTACATGGGATAGGCCACTTCCTCTAAGACCTCACCCAACCTTAGGATGACTTTCACTATTTAATGGACCATTCCTGATTTTGCTCTTCAGGAGTCATTGCTGTAGATGTTGTACTGCTATTTATTTATTTTTAATTCCATGTCTTAAAAATAGTTGACAAAAACTCAAGTAAATAAATTCAAAACATCAAGAGGCTGCCAATGTAGTTAAATAATAGAGCACATGCTTAACATGCACAAGGCCCAGGACAAAAGAAAAAGAATTTACAGTGAAAAGAAAAATCTCCCTCAGGCCCTATCCCTTCTTACCCAAGGGTACCTTTCTCCAGTGTACAGCCCCTGTTTCCTATGTTGCCTTTCACATTTATTCTATGCCATCAGTTCTCGATTATGGCTGCACATTAGACTCTCTTAGGGGAATTTCTAAAAGATACCAGTGTTTGGGTTCCATCTCCAGATATTATAACAGGTAGTATAAAGTGAGTTCAGGCATCAATAGTAAAAAAAAACCAAAAACAAACAAACAAAAAACCCTCTCCAGGAGTACACTTTGGATCAGCAAACCAATGTTCTATGCATATACAAGACTGCATGTGTATTTTTAAAATAAAAGTGGCATGTAGTATACACTAACCTGTACTTTAAAAAAGTAATATACCTTTAAGATTGTTTCATATCAAGGTACAAAAAGCTGCCTTTTGACTATATTGCTTAGTAAATCACTCTACAACTTAGATAATTTATATATATATATATATACACACACACACACACACACACACACACACACACATATATATATATATATATATATATATATATATTTTTTTTTTTTTTTTTTTACAGTTTCTGAGGGTCAGGAATTTGGTAAGCTCTGCCTGGTAGCTTCTGGCAGATTAACTCTAGAGAGTGGCTAGAAGTAGGGTAGAATTGGAATAGAAAAGGGGCTCAGCCCTTTCCCTTCATGGAGTCTCAGGGTCACTCCTGTGCTTCTCTATAGGCCAGTGTCAGCTTCCCCAGAGTACAGGAGTTTCAGGGCAGTCCATGCTGATGTGGCAGCTAAAGGTTTCAAGATCCAGTGTCCCTGCAAGTAAGGAGATCACAGTACAGCTTTTTATGACCTAACCTCAAAAATCATTGAGGATCATTCTATTGCAGTCTGTTAGTTTAACGTGATAAAAAGCCTTTCCAATTTCAAGGGGAAGGAAATATATATCAAGTGTCAATAGAAGAAGTGTCAAAATCACATTGTATAGGATGAAAAATATCATCATGGCCATCTTTGATCTCAGCAACTTCCATTACATCCCATTGTTTGGATGTGTTAAATAAAAATCATAGGAGGCCATTGTTTTGGACTAAGATTCTACACTGGGCCCCAACAGACCAGACTAAAAATCAAAATGGAGTCACCCATGCTGAAGTTCCATATTATGCAATGAAAAATAAGTTCTTATCTGACCTAAAAAAAATCAGGGGAATGAGACAACCAAATTTCCCAAACAGTCCCATTGGTGTGACAATGAAGTTCCCTCTGCATATATCCTTCAATATTTTAATCCTTGCAAAAACTAACCTAGAGTAATCTGATATTAACTACTGAGTAAGAGCCTGTCTCAAAACAAAAAAATATTAAAAGGACTGGGAATGTAGCTCAGTGGTAGAGTACCCCTAGGTTCAATCCCAGTACTACAAAAGTAACTTTAAATAATCAATCTACTTTGTGGGGAAAGCAATGTCTTGATGTACACCAGTACACCAGGGATTCTGGTCATACAAACAAATTAAGCAAACTAAACAAGCTAATGCTGATAATGTCACTGTTTCTGCAACCTAACATATAAAAACCCTTCTCTCAGTGGCAACTGGCCTGGAACTGAGGGCACTGTGGGAAGGATACATGTCACTTATCCAGCCTGCCACCATTGGATAAAATACCACGAAGGAAAGTAGGTCTGTGACGTGAATCACCTTGAGGAAAAAAAAATGCTATATTTTCAGCCTATCACACCTAACTCTAATTGGAGCAGTCATTGATCTCTTGTAAGCTTTCCCTAGTAAATCCTGTCTAGCATGCTGTCTCTGGGCACTTTTTTTTGGCCTTTCAGCAACCTTACTCCATTAACTTGGCATAACTGAAGTGTGGACATTATTCCATCAAAATATTTATTCTATTTTATGGAGTGATGAAGCTAATCAAGATCTTTAAATTGTTGTGTAGTTCTGTCTTTTGTTGGGTATATTGTCACTTATTTAGGCATTGATGGACTTTCATGTTGCTTAGATTCTTACAAAATTCTTAGATTTTATAGTTGTTACTATTATAATTTTTGAGGTAACAGGGATAACACCCAGAGCATCACACATGCTATGCAAGTGCTCTACCACTGAGCCGCATCCCCTGCCCCGTTCTTTTAATATCACAAATAGTGCTTTGCATTCATAGGTGTTTTTCTTCTGCTCCGTCTCCCACAATTCTGAGTAGGGACTGATTCTTCATGATGACTTGTGTCTACTGTGGCAGGGGGAAAACAACCATTCTTGATATTGGTCTTGAAGGGAAATTAGGCCAAATTGTTCCAGAATGAGAGAAAATGAAAGGCCAAATAGCTAGGGAAAGAGAAGGTTTTGGAAGCTTCCCCCAAAACTGAAAAGGAAATTGAGTTTTTCATGATCCTTGAGTGATAAGGCCCTTTTCCCTCTCCTGCATGGGTGGCTATTGGGAGTCTGGGAGTAGAAAGCCCTAGCCACAGCAAGAAGATTTGACCCCCAACTGACAGCAGAACTGCTCCTGGCCTTTCAGGGGCCACATCAGCTTGGATGAGGTGGATATTTGTGGTAGCAGAGTGGACTGAAGGCCAGAGAGCTTTTATGGGACTAGACTAGTTTAGACCAGCAGGGCTTCACATGACCTGGGGTGGACCATCCGTCATAATAATCACTGGGATCCGCATGTCCTGCCAGCACTGTTGGATGGGGTATTGGAGCATATAAAATTTGACTTGGAGAAAGGAAAGAAATGTGACTCTTAGATCCAGGGGGAAGGGAACACAGATTACTTCTGATATAAATATTTAGGCACTGAAAACGATCTGTTATTTGACGTTTCATGGAGATGGCAAACCCTAGCATCCAGATCTCTTCTTTCAGAAACATGGGTTAAGAGCTGTGGGAAATGGTCACTCAAAATGAAATAGGATCTTTGCATTAACATACTGACTTACTTAGGATTTCTTTATATAAACTCAAATTTTTAGATGGCCAGGATAACGTCTTAAGAATTAGTGATGATCTTGTTCTCTCTTTCTGGTCAAGTTTTTGGTTAAGAAGAAAAAAACAAATTTGCAAAGATTTAGTATACAAATATTTATTTAAGAAACAGAAGAGGGGCTGGAGTTGTGGCTAAGTGGTAACTCACACGTCTGGCATGTATGAGGCACTGGGTTCAATCCTCAGCACCATATAAAAATAAATAAATTAATTAAATAAATAAAAGTATTGTGTCCATCTACAACTTTAAAAAAAAGTATTAAAAAACAGAAGAAAAAAATTAGAAACAGTCTAAATAATAGTTGTAAATATGTTGAATAACCCAGTGAAAGACTATGAGGCCATTAAAAATTAATTGGTAAGCTCAATATGGTGACACACACCATGCTTGGGAGGCTGAGGTAGGAGGATTGTGAGTTCAAAGTCAGCCTCAGCAACTTAGCAAGGCCCTAAGTCATTCAGTGAGACCCTGTCTCTAAATAAAACACAAAAAAGGGCTAGGGATGTAGCTCAGTGGTAAAGTACCCTTGGATTCACTCCCCAGTACCAAAGGAAAAAAAAAATCAATTGGTAAACTGGACATGGTGGCACATACCTCTAACCCCAGAAATTTAGGTGTCAAGCCAGGAGAACCAAAAGTTCCAGGCCAGCCTCAAAACTTAGTGAGACCCTGTCTCAAAATAAAAATACTACATGTGGATGTAACTCAGTGGCAAATGCCCCTGGGTTCAAATTCCAATATCAAAAAAAAAAAAAAAAAAAAAAAAAATCAACTAACACAAAGGAACATTTAATGGCAGAGAAAGATGTTTATGTATTGTTAAACAAACCACAGCACAACCATAGTTTTGTTTAAAAATTATATGATTGGAGGGGCTGGGGATGTGGCTCAGCGGTAGAGTGCTCTCCTAGCACGTGCAAGGCCCTGGGTTTGATCCTCAACACCACATAAAAATAAATAAATAAAATAAAGATATTGTGTCCAACTACAACTAAAAAAAATTTTTTTTAATTATATGATTGGGGAAAAAAGGTTGTATATCAAGATGTTTCTCGGGTTATGTTCTTTTTGTTTACCTATATTTTTTCAATTTTCTACAACACAAAGACATATTACTTTATAAAGAGATAATTAAATTTAATCATAAAGATAATTAAAGTTTTGAGTTTAAAAAATGATAGGGAAATAAATACAGCTGTATTACTTTTGCTTTCTACCAAGTATTACTGCCTCATACTTAGCTTACATTATTAATTTGCTACATTTATTGATAACCAGCTGTCAACAAGGTTTAATATATAATCCTCACAACAGTTCTATAAGTATCATTGTTCCCCTCAACTTGCAAACAAAGATAATAAGAGCAGAGGCTAATAGTTCTCCCCCAATCAAAGTTTGAAAATTATAGGAAAAGAATTTGAATTCAATTCAGCTGTCTCTGGTTCCAAAGCCTGAGTGTCCCCTTCTATCCATTGTCTTTTTGCTACTGTTGTCAAAACACATATATTTAAGACCTGATTATACCTGACTTTTCAGGATCACCCTACTATGGTTTGGATATTGTTTGAATGTGTCCCCCAAAAGTTCATGTTCTAGAAGCTTGGTCCCCAATGTGATGGAGTTGAGGTAATGGAACTTTGAAGACATAGACCTAGGCTTTTCTTAATTTTAGTATTGAATTCCTCATTTTAACATAAGTGCTCTTTCTAATCCAAAAGTTATGTTCTTTGGGGATTCTATGCATGGGGTTAAACTGATGTTAAAATAGTTTGAAAAAAAAAGCATCAGTTTAAGTCCTGTAATCATTTCAAGTATATTATCCATCCTTCAAAATTAAGTTTATGAGATTTAAGACAATTATGTTTTCATTAAGTTCTTTTGTTATGCATGTAAATTTCTTTTTTTATGATTAAAGAAAGATTATGATAAAATGATTAGTTCGTTTATATTCATTTTTAGCAATTACATAAGAATTTGAATTTCCATATTTGAATTTGTTCATTCCTGTGAATGATTTTCTTTTTTTTGAAACCCTCAAAGATTAAAAAGAACTATCAGGTTTCCTTAAAAATTACTCATTCTTTTAAAATAAAAAAGAAAGAGATGGGATCTAGTGGAAGGAGATTAGGTCATTGGAAGCACTGCCCTTTAAATGGATTAATGTAGATTTTGAGGTAACCTAAGATAGCAGATTATTATAAAAAGAGAAAGCCAGGTCCCTGAATCCCTGTGGCTCCCTGTCTGTCTCACATGTCATTAGCCAAAAAGTCCTCACTAGAGCCGAGCAGATGCTAGCACTATACTCCTGGGTCTCCAGACTATAAGCTAAATAAACCTCTTTATAAGTTTCCCAGCATCAGGGGGTTGGTTTGTTTGGTTTGGGTTTTAGTTTTTGCTAGGGGTTCTTTATTTTTACAGTTCTTTATTTTTATTTGGGGATTGAACCTAGAGATGTTCTGCCTTTGAACTACATGCTCACTCATCCACCCACGCACCCACCTGTTTTAAAATTTGGGGACAGGCTCTTGCTAATTTGCCCAGGCTGTTCTTCAACTTGCAAAACCTCCTATCTCAGCCTTCTGCATAACTAGAAAACAGGCTTGTGCCATTGTGATAAGCTTCACCATCAGGTGTTTTATTATAGTAACAGAAAACATACTAAAACATACTCCAATTTTCCAATGTTTTAATAATAGATTCCTTTGAGAATCTGAACTTGAAAAAAATGTACATAGGTTAAAATGCACATAAGGACAAATTTTTAAGGCCTGAACCATGGACCCAGGTTAGACTCTTAAGGTAAAACAAAGAGGACTTTGCAAACCGGCTAAGCTCTACATATACAGACCCAACAGGAAATCCATCCGGCTGAATATAAAGTCACTAAGTCAGCAGGTGACCGTACAATTAGAAAGTGACATCGACTCAAGGTCAAGGGTAAAATGAATGCAATATGGAAGTGAGCCACAGAATGTATAAAAAGAGGGTGGAGACCAATAAGGGTATTCTGGAACTTGTAAGGGCTGGCTGACTAGGAGGAAACCAGTCTCCTGTGGCTTCACAGAGGAAGAGGAGTTGGGCGAGCCATGGAGGAGAAAGGTCTTCCTTGAAGAAGTAGAGGCTAAATCAGGATATATTGCCAGGGAAGTGTCCTGAAGCAGGAGGCCCAGTGCTGAGTTTCCCACAAAAGCCCAATACACACAGATTTCCAGGTTCACACCACAGCTTCTCATGCCTCCCTCTCCCACTCAGTCAGCATGTCCTCCATATTCTATATCTTGCTTCTATACTGTTTCCGTTCTCTCTCTTGTTTGCACCTGCTTGCTGACTTTAGCCTCAGGTTTATCTGCCTATGAAAATACTCATGGGTAAATCCTCTTTACCATGTCCTCCTCTTACATACCTGCAATGGCATGACACTTAACCCCTATAAGGTAATCCAAATCTTTTATAGTGAAAATAACTAATATAATAATTATTGAATATCTATACTAAATTAAACAATAGAAAATCGCTTTTTGGGTAGGATGAATATAGTCATTGGAAGTTTTAAAGGGTTTGACTTAATATACACCAGGTACATAACTTTACATTATACACTGCATTATCTCATTCAATCTTCATAATATCCATGTAAAGTAAGTCTAATTTTACAGATAAGCAAAGCTAGGTCCAGGAAAAATTGACTAATTACACAACTAGCAGATATCTGACCCAGACTCAGTCCCAGGTTTAACACTAAACTATCTCTTTTAAGTGCTCTGGGTGCTGTGTTTTTATAATAACCTATGCCTCTGTCCTGATAGCTTATCCTGCTCTCTAGAACCTTCCTGAACAAATTGGCACGCTACCCCCACTTTCAACAGGTTTTTAGAATTTTCTTCTAGTTGAGCACCCCCAGCTTCTTCACCATTGCTCTTGGCAGAAGTGATGAATATCTTTTGCATATCTTTTGTTATTCATACACGTCTTCTTCTAGGCAACTGGTAGAGCGCTTCATACCCCACACTGGAATCTGTGGCCACTAATCTAATATGTCCACCAGTCCATTCACATTCAAGCAGGTCCTCAATTTCAGAATTCTATTCTTTCCAAATTGATACCTCACAAAGAACCTCTTCTTAACCCATTCATTCCTTTCTTGTTCCTGTTATTTTCTTCTATTCTATCTTATTTACCTCTAAACTTGGACTCCCCCCCCAAAAAAAAAATCACCTGTGGGATGAATGGATAAAGAAAATGTGGTATATATACACAAAGGAATATTACCCAGCCATAATGAAGAATGAAATTATGGCATTTGCCAGTACATGGATGGCAGAACTCTATAGTTACACTTTTTTAAAAAAGATGCAGAACTCAAAAGGAATGAAAAAAATATTCAGAAAATAGTGAATGTTTTTACTAAGAAATATAAGAAAGTTCCATACAACATCGTTCATAATACTATAAAATCAGAAACAACCTAAATATCTAACTAAGGGATAATAGTTCTCAATTGAGGTGGTTTTGCTTCTCGAGGGGCATTAGAAATGTCTGCAGATATTTTATTTATAGGGGAGTGGTTACTGGGGATTGAACTCAAGACACTTGACTACTGAGCCACATCCCCAGCACTATTTCGTATTTTATTTAGAGACAGGGTCTCATCAAGTTGCTTAGCATCTCACTTTTGTTGAGGCTGGCCTTGAACTTGAGATCCTCTGCCTCAGCCTCCCAAACCACTTGTCAGCAGGTATTTTAGTTGTCATAATTTTCAGGATTGATATTGTTATCTAGCAGGTCGAGGCCAACGCAAGCATTCTCAGTGTCTAGGACTGCCTTTCACAACAAAGAATTACTGAATACAAAATGTTAATAGTGCCAAGGTTGAGAAACCCTGCTGTAAGAAGTGGTACTGTGTGGCATTATGGTCCCTCCATACAGAGGAGTGCTCTGTAGTCACCAGAATGAATGGGAGATCCTCAGAAAGATGTTCATATTTAGCAACACATGTTACAGGCTGGTATAGATATGTATTCTCAAACTTTTTAGAGAGGTGGGAAAGAGCATTTGGACAGAGTGCTCAGTTTACTTTGGTGGGAGTGTTTGGAGCTTTTTTTTTTTTTTTTTTAAATGATGGGTAAATAAATTGTAGCTTATTCATCCAATGGAATACTATACAGCAAGGAGAATGAATGAACTTACTGCTACACATAGCATATAGATGAATATCACAAACATAACTTTGAATTTGAAATCTTACAAAACTAATCTGCGGTGTTTGGAGTTATAATGTTAACCATGGGTCAAGTGGACACCTTTGTACACAGTACTAAATGTGTCCAATGCCCAAAGGACTTATACTCTACAACAAAAGAAGTAATCTACTTTCCAATAAAGTTCATTTACAAAGTTCAAAGTGCCAGCCACTGTTTATGATCATGCATTCTACAGTGGTTACAATGTAGAGACATCAAGGAAGGGAAAGTAAGGTTCATCCAGAAAGTACAGTATTCTTTTGCTCCTTCCTGGTGTGCAGGAGGGGCCCTTCAACAAGGATTCTGGTATTTTGAGATTCACTGCAATTGATAGTCTGTGGACCACTGGGTGTATTTCTGATGGACAGTCCAAGAAGTTACAGGCTGGAGCCAGAGAAAACATATTAAAGTGCCAAAAGAAGGTCAAGTGCATTGAAGGGAAACAGATTTTTAAAGGTAGGCCTTTATGGAAAGGACAGATTGTCTCTGAGTAGCAGAATTATGGATGATTTTTAGTTATCTTCTTCATGCGATTTTCTACAGAGAACATGTATATTTTTGTAATAAAAGAAGAACTATGAAAGGTGTGTTGTTTCTCTAAGGACCCTTAGAAAACAGAATCAGAATCACTGAAATCTAAGACTGAGAAAAACTTTCGCGCAGAAATTGTGAAATCTGGCCCCTCAAGTGCCAGACCTGTAATGGATAGGAAGGAAGCAGTCTGAGTGGCCGCTGGGCAAAGTGAAGGCAGATACCCAAGAGGCTTTGGGGAAAGGGAGGAGCCGGGAAGAGCAGAGGAGGCTGGTGGACAGTCATCTCCCAGCTCCTGTCATTTCTGCCATGGAGGAATGTGGAAAGGGCTGTTAGATCTCATGATTCTCCAGGAGAAGCCAAACAAATCTCCTAAATAGCGTCAGGCTTCTGTGTCAAAGGTTTAAGGAAAGGATCTTAAAGGACAGAAGAACACATACATAGATAATAGGCTAGGCTGTTCCTGTGAGGCCTATTGCAACCTCCTGCTTGAGTGGTGTTTAAGTTGGCCTCCTGCTCTGTGCAGAAATCTCTTCTCTGTTTTAGAAGATCAAGGTGAAGAGGGAACTCTCACCTCCCACCCTGGGCCCAGCAGCATCTGGAACACACTGATCCCCATAATCCTTGTTCTTGGGAAATATTAATGACTTAATCTCCCAAGCTGGCTCCCACTCCTATGTGTCTTTCTTTCTCAGTGAGATTTCCATGCAAGGCCCAGAGAAGTCCCGATCAGAGCAGGGCACGTTCTGACTCAACTTGCCCCAGACTGCAAAAGTGCCCTCGGAAGGCCTCCGTCTCAGCGCCTCCAGAGAAGTAGCCAGAGGGATTCCCAGCCATGGGTGAGGTGACAGCAGAGGAGGTGGAGAAGTTCCTGGACTCAAATATTGGCTTTGCCAAACAGTATTACGATCTCCACTACAGGGCCAAGGTCATCTCAGACCTCCTTGGGGCCAAGGAGGCAGCTGTGGACTTCAGCTACTACCACCCGCTGAGCAGCGTGGAGGAGAGTGAAATCATCTTTGATCTCCTGAGGGACCTTCAAGAGAACTTGCAGGCTGAGAAGTGTACCTTTAATGTCATGAAGAAGCTGTGCTTCCTCCTGCAGGCAGACCGTATGAGCCTGTTCATGTACAGGGCCCGAAATGGCATCGGGGAGCTAGCCACTCGACTCTTCAACGTCCACAAGGATGCCACCTTTGAGGAATGCCTGGTGATGCCCGATTCCGAGATCGTCTTCCCTCTGGACATGGGTGTCGTGGGCTATGTCGCACAGTCTAAGAAGGTCATCAATGTCCCCAACACGAAAGAGGTACTCTGTTCCCCATAAAAGAGGGTGGTGAGATATTATTCAGTGGGGCTCTGGGTACAAAGCTCAGACTTAACAGAGAAGTTTAAAATACTACCGACAACTGGATTTTTTTCATCCAAATTCACCAATCATTTGTATCTTGTCAAATTTGTTTTCTGACCCACTTGAGAGGAAGTCGCAGACATATGCCCCTTTGTCCCTAAGTACTTCACTCTGGATTTCTAGAACAAAGAAAGGTTTTATATAGCCACAGTATAATGACTGAATTCAGGAAATGCAACATTGCTGCAGTATTATCATCTAACCCACAGGTCACTTTCAGGCTGTGCCAACATCCCGGTCATGTCTGTGCAGCCCTGTCTCTTTAATCTACTTTAGCCGGAAACAAGCCCTCAGTCAGTCTTTGTTTTCCGTGGGGCTGATGTTCTTGGAAGTCGCAGACCAAATATATTTTCAGAAATGTCCTTCATTTGGCCTTGTCTGATGTTTCTCCATGATTAGATTCAGGTTGTGCACTCCTGGCGGGACTATCATTGAGGTGATATTGTTTTCCTGGTTGACATCAGGAGGCAGGATGGATGGCTGACTCTCCCGTTACTGGAAATGTTAATATTCATCTCGTTGGTTAAGCACTGGGCTCCTTCTAAGAGTCCAGCAGTCCACTGGATTCTACCAACAGTTATGACAAAGTTCTCTTTGGTCACCGTGGGCAAATCATGTCTCCTTTCTGGACATTAGCTTTCAAAATCTGCTATGCAGGGTCCACATACTCCTCTTCACTGGCCAACTCCAACACATCCTTTTAGATTGCTGCTTAAAAGTCACTTACTCAGACTGGGTATGGTGGTGCATCCCTGTAAACCCAGTGAATCAGGAGGCTGGGAGGCTAAGTCAGGAGGATTGCAAGTTCAAGGCCAGCCTCAGCAATTTAGCTAGGCCCTAACTAACTTATCAAGAACTTGTCTCAAAATTAAAATTAAAAAAAAAGCAGGGGCGGGGTGCTCGGAATGTGGCTCAGTGGGTAAGCACCCCTGGCTTCAATCCCCACTACCTTCCCAAAGTGTCACTTACTCAGGAAGGCTCTCCTGATTCCCCTGTTATAGAGTGTCCTTCCTGAAATCGCACATCGCAATAAGCCCGCAGCCAGGGCCCATGTCTGCCTTATTCCCCAGGCATTTATCCTAAGATCCAGCACAATGCGCGGCACAAAGCAGGGGAGGAAACACAGCAGAAAGATCACAGCCAGGTAATTATGCAGTAAATGTCTTGAACCAGTGTGCCACCCCTCTTATCTCCCCTGGGGCTTTCAGTTTTCTATTTTTAAAAAATGTTTATTTTTAAGTTTTTGGTGGGCACAATATCTTTATTTAACATTTATGTGGTGCTGAGGATCGAACCCAGTGCCTCGTGCATGCTAGGTGAGCACTCTACCACTGAGCCAAACTCCAGCCCCTAGTTTTTCTATTTTTTTATGATGAATACATAAGTTGTAGTTTATTCATCCAATGGAGTACTGTACAGCAATGAGAATGAATGAATTTACCACTACACATAATAATATAGATTGATATTGGACTCTAGATCCTACTCAGGAGTCTTTCAGGAGGACTTGTCTAACTGAATTGGAGTCTTTTATCTCTCCAATTCTCTCCAGACTTTAATTGTACCCCACAGGATTATTTCATTGCATTCATAACCACTGATAGCATGACTCTTACTATCTCTGTTCTATAGATGATGAAATTGAGGAACAGAAATATTAAATAACCTTTTCAGGGTCACACAGTAGAAAGTACCAGGCAGGGAATTTAAACTGGCTTTTTTTTTTTTTTTTGGTTCTAGGTATTGTACCCAAAGGTGCTTTACCTCTAATTCATATCCCCAGCCCTTTTTTTTTCATTTTGAAAAATAGCTTCATAATAATTGCTGAGGCTATTCTTGAACTTACAATCCTCCTGGCTCAGCTCCTGAGTCACTTGGATTATAGGTGTGTGCCTGGTTACTCTCTGGCCTTTAGACCATGATCTTAACTCTGATGTTCTATACTTTCTCAGTATCTAAAACATGAGGGCATGGGATTGGGTGTTCAAGAAAGGTCATTTCTAATCAAAGAGAAGAGAGTTAGGATCTTATCCTTTGAGGTGAGAAAACTTTCTGGGTGTGAAACCTGTCACTTTCTAAGAATATGTGCTTGGCAAATCAGTTAGCCTGATTGGATGGATTTCCTAATTTATTAAACAGTGATAAGAGAAGCCTGGGGCCCTTCTTCCTTTCTGTAGCAGGAGCTTTCAATCATCGGACTCTTCATATAACTCCTCCATTATTTGGGGGGACTCCTGTGCATATGTAAGTGATTAAATGATCTTTTCTCCTGTTAAACTATTGTACATAAATTTAATTTGTAGCCCGGGCAAAGAAGTCAGAAGGGCAGAGGGAAGCTATTTTTCCCTCCCCTACAAATAGACTCTCGAATTAGATATCTCAGGCTTGGGGAGGTCTGCTTCAGTTTCCTCTGGTAAAAGAGGTTGAAAACACTAACATGTATCTCAGGGATGTTATGAGGATTTAATTAATTAAAATTTATACACAGAACAGTGATTGGTATATAGTAAAAACAAAAATCAAAGATTTTGATAAATTCTATTTTTATAGATAAGGAAACTGGCACAGAGGGCTTAGGTAATTTGCTTTAGATAACAGCTAGTTGCTGGGCATGGTGGCACATGTTTGTAATCCCAGCAATTCAGGAGGCTGAGTCAAGAGGATTGCAATTTCTAGGCCAGCCTCAGCAATGTAAGCAAGGTCCTAAGCAACTAAGAAAAACCCTGTCTTAAAATAAGAAATGAAAAGGGCTTGGATTTAGCCTAGTGGTAAAGCACCCCTGGGTTCAATCTCCAGGACCTAAAACCAAAAGCAAACAAATAAAAAGCAAACCGTAATAAGATTTATCGTCCAGCATTGTAAGGATTAAGCAAAATTATTCTTTCTCATCTAGCAGTGTTCTTGGCACATTGTAATGGCTCCCATTGGTGGCTCCCATTCCTTATTTGTATTATTATGTTGTTAAGGACTTATTCTAAGTGATAGGTACTTCCCTGGGTCTCTGTGGAATATGAAGAAAAAATCTAGTCTTATCTTTCTAGAGCTCTCGGTTCAGATTCTCTTTGTGGGAAAGCAGAGAACAAAGGTGCTGAGAGCTTCTGTAGACTCTGGCACTATGGGATGGGGGATCTTAGAAAGGTCCTTGGATTTCCCATATCTAAGCCTAACAGTTTATGGAGCCACCGTACTAAGGGATGGCCTGTTACTTTCTCTTCAACCCTCAAAGTTCACCCTGGCAGCCAAGCCTGTCCTTCCCTGGAAGCTCTTGAGTCTGGGACAGTCTCCTAGCTGTGACGCAACCCCGAGGGCGAAGTCAGACCAGTATGTGCGTATTGTTTGCTTCTGTCCTTCTTGGGAAATCTTACTCAGTTCTTGCCTTTGGGCAGGACACAGTCTTGGCTGCCAAATAGAAACTGGAAGTGAAGCAGGGGAGGAGGAAGATGTTATGGATCGGGGTCTGGGTTGTCCCTGAAACCTCAAGTCGTACTTTTAGCCCTCAGTGCTGGCAAAAACCTGGGGAATGATTACAATCGCTGCACTGTTGGGATAGGAAAACACGAATGGAGATTTCCACGCTCTAACGTACCTCCCCACCCTAGAAGACTCCTACTAACCCTTGGAGTCTCTTAGGAAGACTTGCAGTTAGGATTGCCAAGTAAAATATAAGATGGCCAGTTACATTTGAATTTTATATAAGCAAAGAATAGTATTTTGGTATAAATATGTTCCATGCAATATTTAGAACACATGACTAAGGAATTATTTATTACTCACCTGAAATCCAAGTTTAACTGGGTATCCTGTATTTCCTTACTAAATCTGAAAACCCCACTTGGCACTCAATATTTATGAGTGTATTAAGCTTTAATTCTTTTTCCTAGCAGGAAAGCCCATGAAGCTGTCTGTCCCCAAGCACAGTTGTCTTATTCACCACAGGTGACCAGCACCTAATCTAGTGACTGCGACAGAATGGGACGCTCTTTGCAATTGACTGAGTGAATGAAAGAGTGGACAGCAGCCCTTTCCCAGCACCTCCTGTGGCCAACCAGTCCCACTTTTGAAGGCTGAACCCTGATAGGACAGCATTCTAAGATACTCACGTTTAGTCCTTCCCTTCCTGGAGATCTGGGACCTGGCAAACTAGACAAGGAAAAAACCTCCAGAAGGGCCTGAGCCCTCACTCTGTTTTTGCCAAAGGGGAAACCAAGGCTCAGAGGGATTCCAACTACTGACGGTGCCTTGAGTAGCTCCTAAATCCAATCCTAGAACAAGCCCCTCCCTCTCTGGGGCCCCAGGCATTACCCATTCTGTGAAGGGCTGCTTCGTATTATGGTTTGAATTGTATGTTCATGTTTTACAGGATCCCCTACTATACTGTGAGAACCCAATAAGAACAACCTCATATTATTGGTCTTGGCATACTAGTGCCTGACCTAGAGCCAGGCTCAATAAATATGAATGAATGAATGAAGTGATGAGCAAATCAATGAATAAACCAATAAGTCAGTGAATGAATGAGTGAAGTGACTGTGGCACTTAGCAGTAAAGGAGTTGGCTATAAAATGAGGGGAGTGAGAGTTTATTGTGGCAGGGCTGATGTAAATTAATGAGGCTATATGTGAAAATTGTCTGGCCCTGAGCCTAGCCCATCATTACTAAATCATTAACAGATCTCATCATGGGATACAATAAAGCTTAGCACTGTGAATGTTTGAATGGGAATCAGGAATGAGAAGGGTGCTACATTGCTTTTCAAAATCTAAACTGTAAAATAAATAAATAGACAAACAAATAAATAATAAAATCTAAACTCTACCATGTTCTCCAAGGCCCCGATGAATGGGGTTCCTGCCCCCTGTCTAACTTCCTCGCCCTCCATTCTCCCTCTCCTTCTAGATGCTTCAGCTACACTGATCTTTCTGTTAGTCAGAGCTACCAGGCTCATTGCGACCTCTGTCTTGCATTCTTTGTGCCCCTTGCCTGGCTCCTTTCAGCTCTTGGCTCAGCATCACATCTCTAGAGAAGCCTCCCCGACCACCATCAGTAACCAAAGTGGCTTCGGCCTGTCACCTCTTCCATCATTTCCTACAGCATCACCCAGTATATTTCCTTCAAAACTGTTATACCACCACAAGCTAGAGGGAGAATGCGTACCATGAACCTGCTTTTTGTTTGTCTTTCCCATTTAAATGTAACTTTTAGCACCCCTCTTGTTCACTGGTATGGCCCCAGGCTCCAGAGCAGTTCCTGCATATAGAAGGAGCTTTGTTAATTCTAACCAAATAAATGGATGACTTTGTGCTTTTCCTAGCCAGGCCTCTGATTCCTGAGCTTCAAAATAAATGGTTTGAGCTAAATGTTATCTAAGTCCTCTTCTGCCTCTGATCATCTGAAAGTGTATAATATGATCATTTAGAACGTACTGAACACATGCAGATGACAATAATTGCATAGATGTCAGTCAATTGGTAGCTGGAGTGCTCATGAGGGAGTTCCAGGACTGGTAGATTCATGGAAAAGAGGATTCGGGTGGATTTAGAAACATCTGCTTCAAATGCAGGCAAGGCTCAAGGGTCTGCTTTCCCTATTAGAGGCAAACTCACTGCATGAAATGAATGTGAGCATGCCCTATCCTAACCCATACACAGGAATTCGTCAGTGTCCTTAGAGAATGACACAGAAAACTCTTCTTGGCTAATGCCTCTTTAGAGATTTTGCTTAATCCTCAAATGTTAATTCAAGTAGAATGCTACAGGCTTCTCTTAATTCCTTTACCCTTCACCTGGTTTAAAACAGCTTCACTGACAAGGGCATTGTCTATTTAATCTCACTCTAACCAGAAGAAATCCAAAAAACGAAGAATATCACCCTCAGAATTTTTGAATCATGGGAAAGATTCGGCAGACTTGGTTTTAGAAAAATTCTATGAACCAGGCACGGTGGCACACACCTGAAATCCCAATGGTTTGGGAGGCTGAGGCAGGAGGATTATGAGCTCAAAGCCAGTATCAGCAACAGAAAGGCGCTAAGAAACTCAGTGAGACCCTGTCTCTAAATAAAATACAAAATAGGGCTGGGGATGTGGTTCAGTGGCTGAGTGTCCTGAGTTTAATACCTGGTAACCCCTGGAAAAACATCAAGTTCTATGAATTGGCTCTGTGAAATACATTTCCATTCTCACAAAGGCATGTGCTGTGCATGTTTGGGTTGGCTTGTGTCCTAAGCCACACTGAGAGTTGGGAAACTCATGGAGGCACCAGCAGCAGAAAGGTGCATTCTTTCAAATTCAAGATAACAATCCAGGCTCTGTCTCTTCATTCTGCATACATGGACTGCACCACAGCCTCGACTGGCTTCCCAGGCTGCTTTCAGTGGGGGATGTGAGGGGATGTCTCCCCTGCATCCCTATAACTTTGAGTCAAGCTCTATGTCCCTGTGTTACTATGACTGATTTATCTGTGAGAGGCCTGAATCTTAGTCATCTCATATTCCTGGTGTTTGGCAGAGGTCTGACACATAGTAGGGCTTCCATTGAGATTTATGGGGAGGGGATATCTGTTGAACTGGCTATGTAGTACTGAAACTAGATGTTAGAAAAGCTGAAAATAACAAATCCTTTTGTTCAATGACCTTGACCCCATGCTAACCACATCCCAATTTCTGTGAGAGGCAGCAGAACTGAGGACAGGTTCTGAAGTCAAACACACACACACACACACACACACACACACACACACACACACACTCGCACGCACGTAACATTAGCTTCCAGTTAGTTCCCCCTTCTGTAAGATGGGCTCATGGTACCTATTTCATTAGCTATTAGGGAGAATGTATTACTTAGCTTTTCATTGCTGTGATGAAAATACCCAACAAGAATAACTTAGAGGAAAAAAAATGTTTTTGACTCAGAGTTTCAGAGGTTCAGCCCATGATTGGCTGAATCTATTGCTCTAGGCCCAAGGAGAAGCAGAACATCGTGGCAGAATGGCGTGGTGGAGGAGAGAGCTGCTCAGCTCACGACAGAGGGGAAGCAGAGAAAGAAAGTGCTCTGCTCACCAGGGACAAAATATAGACCCCAAAGGCACAACCCCCTTACCTACTTCCTCCAGCCACACCCTACCTGCCTACAGTTATAACCCAGTCAGTCTTTTTAAATTATTAATCCATCAAATGGATTAATCCACTGGTTGGGTTATAGCTCTCTGATCATTTCATCTCCTGCATTAACACAGGAGTTCTGTGGGGGACACCTCATACATATCAGGAAATGAAAATGAAATGATGAAGGCAAAGTGACATGCGCAAATACCTGCAAGTGATGGTCATTATTATACTCATTCAAGATTCTATTTTGGGTTTAATTGTCTTGATCTCAAAAGCCTCCTCCAAACCTCCCTCTCTAGAATGTCCCCCCTCCCATCCTCAGGCCCCCACAGGTCTGTGTCTCAGACCTTCTGGATTTTGGAGACTTCATCTCTGGCAGTTGTCATCTCTGGTTGCCCGGCTCTTGCCCCAGGGGAGTAGATGGCAATGCCTTCATTCCCTCCTCAATGAAGGGCTCTGGGTCATTTTATTGTCCTCGCTCTGCATTTGCCTCCTCATGTTGGTCTCTGCTTTCCTTCAGGATGAGCATTTTTGTGACTTCGTGGACAACCTCACAGAGTACCAGACCAAGAACATTCTGGCTTCCCCTATAATGAATGGGAAGGACTTGGTGGCTGTATTGATGGCTGTGAATAAAGTAGATGGACCCCACTTCACCAAGGGAGATGAAGAGGTAAGAATGCTTTAGAAGCTGCCAGGGTGACCATGCTGGCACATTCTCCTAGCTCATGAGGTCCCCCAAGCTGTGCTATTTGGCTGGCCTCAGTTTTCCCATCTGTAAGACGGGGATTGGTCTGAGGCTCTCTGAAAGAGGTGGGACAGGATAATGGTGAAGACGCTAGGTTTTGCAGTCAGGAATAAAGGAAAAATTGTTCTTGCTTTTCCAATCTCTCACTGACTTGGGCAGGTCACATAGCTTCTCTGAACCTGTTTTCTTATTTGTAAAATGGTGATGATTTTACAGAAAGTAATAGCTGTCATTAATATCCTCACATCAACATTCTATATTCTGTGAGTTTTACATTCATAATGCAACATTTTATGAGTCTGCTTTCTAAATAATCCTTCTGCTCAAATCATTTCTGATGGAGCTTTTAAAATATTCAGACATTTGCTGATGGCAAAAGTGGCCAGAGATTGGATTTTTCCTTCTCATCTGCTCCTCCTATGCTGTTTGATTTTTTAGATTCTTCTCAAGTACCTCAATTTTGCAAATCTACTCATGAAGGTTTACCACTTGAGTTACCTGTACAACTGTGAGACTCGGCGTGGCCAGGTAAGGGTTTGGCTCTAGGAATGGACTGGACATGTCCTTTTACTGAAGCACTGATGTGGTTAGAACTGGCAGGACAGGTCGGAACGAAGATGCCTGGGAACCATTCTTCAGTCTCCAGTGAGAATCCCAGTGGTATCAGGCAGAGGAGGTTTGTAAAGCTGAAACCCAGAGTGATTATATACACAAAGTTTCCAGTTAGACAGCTTGGATTTTAATTCCTGCTCATTACCTACTCCTACACCCTGAGCATATCAGATGGCCTCTGAGCTTTAGTCTTCTCTTTTGAAAAACAGAGCTAGTTATGGTACCACCCTCAAAAGATTTCTATCAATAGTAAATTATGCCAGGCTGGATGGCACACACTAAAATCTCAGCTACTTTGGAGGCGGGAGGATCATAAGTTGTCCAACTTGGGTAACTTAGCAAGACCCTGTTTTAGTTATCTAGCATGCTTGAGGCCCTAAGTGGAATCCCCAGTACCACCACTGCCCCCTCACCCACGTAAATGAGATAATATATGTAGGGCATTTGTGTTCAAATATTCACTAGTTTTTTTTTTTTTTTGTAGTACTGGGAATCAAACCTGGGGCCTTGTGCATGCTTGGCAAGTGCTTTACTACAAAGCTACATTCCCAGGCTCTTTTTATTAATATGTTTATTAATAACATATAAGATAGAAAAAGTACAGAGTTGATCACAGTATAAACCAGCCAGTTAATTCACCTCTTCAAGCCTCAGTTTCTCAATCTATAATATCTATTTCTCCAGGTTATTGTGTCAATTAGATGAAATAAATTCAAAAATTTTACAGGATTGTTATTTTTATCTAGCTGAGTGAACTACTGCTCTGTGCCTCAAACGCTCTGCATACTTTTTTTGTATTTCTGTAGATACTGCTGTGGTCTGGGAGCAAAGTCTTTGAAGAACTTACAGACATTGAGAGACAGTTCCACAAAGCCCTGTACACAGTCCGTGCCTTCCTCAACTGTGACAGATATTCTGTGGGTCTCTTAGACATGACCAAGCAGAAGGTGAGAAAACTTCAAGGTCAGACATTTCCAAAGAAAATCAGTGCCATGACCAGTGTGTCCAGTCTAGCAGGTTCTGGCAAGGGGCTATGGGGGATTAGAAAAATAAAGACTCACAGATGCAGATTTTGAAGATAAATAGCTGGGATCAGGTGGAGTGCTGCTCTCTGCTGGAGAAACAGATCTAAAGAGATATGCCAGCAATCTTTATTTATATATATCTCATTATCAGGCTAAAGACTATGCAAGTATTATGCTTGGTATCCAGAAAGTTACAGGGATGGAGACATTTATGTAGCTTTTACACAGTTGAAGTTTATCGTTGCAATATTAGGAGCTTTGTGTAGTTCTCAAAAAAGTCCATTGTTTAAAGTTACTGTTAAGTGGGCAGCTTCCAAAGTAGTGGACCTGGTGCAACACTGTTGTTGTCTAGCAGGAGAGTCCCTCAATTCCCAGGAACTATGTGCCTGATGTCAATGTCGAGGCTGATAAGGCTCGGCA
Organism: Callospermophilus lateralis; assembly: GCF_048772815.1. Lineage (NCBI taxonomy): Eukaryota > Metazoa > Chordata > Mammalia > Rodentia > Sciuridae > Callospermophilus > Callospermophilus lateralis. The sequence goes on from NC_135309.1 coordinate 64,128,202, forward strand.
TCCTGCACCCCTGCAAAGGAACGCTCCCAGGCCCTAGGCTTGCCACAGCCATGAGGTCATCAGAGACCCCAATCTCAGACACTGTTCTCCCATTCTCTGTCACTGCTTTCCCAAAGAAGAGTCTTTTTTTTTTTTTTTTGTCACGCATGCCATCGCACAGGGAAGAGGCTGGGGAGTTTGCATGTTGTGAAATTCTTACACAGGTCCTAACTGAACATAGGCATTCTGGCCTTTAAAAGGGAAAGGTTACTCTAGAGCTCAGGTGGGTTAAAACAAGCCTACACTCCCTGGTCATTTAGAAAGGAAAGTGTAAGTGAGAAGAAGGTTGGTGAGGTGAGAAGTTTTATTGGTTGGCAGTCCATAAGAAGATTGCCAACCTCTGGATTTCTTAGAAAATGTACTGAAAGCTGGGTATAAAACTTTCCTATAGTTTATCAAACCCAAGGTCAATGGAAGTAGAGACAGGTGCTTCATCAGGTCCTTAAAATGCTCAGGGGCCAGATTTGTAGCCCACATGGCAGCTAAGGAGGCAGAGTTTGATGCGATCCCAAGCAATGGTTCTCAACTATGTTCTCCCAAACTAGTTCTCCCATTCCTTTATTCATTTCTCTACCTCCTGAGACTAATCATTTTCTGTTTTAGAGGAGAGCTTCTGATTGTCCAGATTTCTCCAGCACAAGGTACAGGAGGACTCAATTTCCTTTTATGTGCCTTGTTCTACTGAGCATGGTGCATAGACCATTGCGCACTCTCCTCATATGGAGTGGACTGCATCACAGAATCTGGGGTTGGAAAAGATCTTAGTTTAGTCCAAAGGCCTCCAGATTTGACAGTTCATCAGAATCTACTGAGTGGCTGAGTCAAATTGCTGGGCCACATTTTCTGATAGTCTACATCTTTTGCTTAGTGTTTTATAAACATCTGTCCATACCAATACACATCAATTCTTTTTAATAAGCCTTTATATTGAAGCATAACATAGACCCAGAAAGGGGAATTATCATAGACTGAATATCCCTGTGTAATCACTATCAAAACTAAGCAATGTTACCAGCCCCTCAGCAGTTTCTTTCAAACCCTCTTTAATATTCCCACAGCTGCCTCCCTGAAGGTAACCACCATTAGACATTGACCACCATATTTGTTCTGCCTATTTTGAGGTACCTTAAATGGAATCATACAACACACATTCTCCTGTGCTGGGTTTCTTTTGCTCAACATTTTGGTTATAAGGTTCATCTTTATTGATCTATGTAGCAGTTTTACACTTGTGGAATGTTCCAACATATGAATAATCCACAACAATTTATTGATTTCTACTGTTAATGGAAATTTGAATTTTCAGATCTCGGATGGTACGAATATTGCTATTGTGAACGTTCTACTATGTGTTTTTTTTGATCAGTTGTACCTGTTTCTGTTAGGTATTTAGCTAGAGTGCACTTTGAGGTAATAGCTTTAGAAGCTATTGCCTATCTGATTTTCCAAATGATTGTACCACATTTTGTACTCCCACCAGCAATGCATAGGGTTTCCACTCCAATACTTGGTAATGTCATTTTTATTAACTTTCCACTCTGGTGGATATGTGGTGTTTTTCCTTTTGATGGTTACATGTATTTCCCTAATGACTGATGAGGTTGAACACTTTTTCATGTTTACTGGCCATTTGGATATCCTTTGTTGTGAACTGACTGTTCCAATCTTTCCCTATTTTTAAAAATTATGTTGTCTTTTTAAAAAATCATCGATTTGTAGATATTCTTTACAAATTCTGAACACAGGTCTTCTGTTGATTATATGCATTACAAATATCTCCCCCGGCTCTGTGCTTCATTCTCTTAGTGATGTTTTTATTGTTGTTATTTGGTACTGGGATTTTAACCCAGGGGCACTTAACCACTGAGCCATATCCCCAGCCCTTTTTTATATTTTATTTAGAGACAGGGTCTCACTGAGTTGCTTAGGGCCTCACTAAATTGCTGAGGCTGGCTTTGAGCTCATAATCCTGCCTCAGCCTCCCAAGCTGCTGGGATTACAGACATGTGCCACTATGCCAGACTTATTAGTATGTTTTGATTAATATAAGCTCTGAATTATAATGTAATCCAGCTTATCAATTTTTTTATGGTTATTGATTTTTGAGCCACATTTAAGAACTATTTCTTACCTCCAAGGTCATAAAGATATTTTTCTGTGTCAACTTCTAAAAGTTGTATTGTGTTAACTTTTACACGTGGTTCTACAATCTACCTAAATTTTTTAATGTATAGTGTGAGTAAGGCAAATATTAATTTTTCCATACGGATATCCAGCTGGCCCAGTACCTTTATTGAAAAAAATCCTCCTTTTCCTACTATTCAGTTGAAAAGATCATCTTTCTCTATCATACCTTGATCATCAGTCAAACATGTGGAGTCTATTTCTGGATTCTGTATTTTGTCTCATTGGTATGTTTATCTATTCTTCTACAATACCTTATTGCCTTGATTTTTTTTTATATTTGTAAACATACTTCCTAGTTATAAAATTAGCTGTAAATTTGATGCTATATGTTAGATATTTTCACTATGTTTTATGTCTCTTATATGACTTTCTGTATTTTTACTTTCATATTTTTGTGCTTCAACTTGAATATTTCTTCTGATTTACCTTCTGTTAATTACCTATCCTCTCTTTGATTGTGTCTAATTGACTGTAAAACTTTATATTGAATTCTTCATTTAAGCTATTTTTTTAATTTTATTTTTCTTGGTGTGAGGGATCAACCCAGGGCCATGCACATGCTAAACACTGGACTACTAAGCTATATCCCCAGTCTTCATGTATATTTTTTCAATTTTAGATTTTTCATTTTATTCATACACACTTTCTCTTTCTCTCTGTAATTTCCAGTTTTTTGTTAAATTTCTCTCCCTTTGTTTTTCCTTCTTCCCCCCCCCTCCCTCCCCCTTGCTCTTGCTCTCTTGGTTCATTTGTGGTGCTGGGGATCAAGCCCAGGGCTTTAAGCATGCTAAGGAAGTACTCTACTACTGAGCTATATTCTCAGTCCTCTATATTATATTTAATTTCTTAGACATAAACACGATTACTTTAGAATCTATCTGAGCCTGGCACTGTGGCACATACCTGTGATCTTGGTACTTTGAAAGCTGAGGCAGGAGTATCACAAATTCAAGGCCGGTCTCAGCAACAAACAAACAAAAAAACAAACAAAAAAACAAGGTAGGGTCTGTATCTGAGAGCAACAGTATCTGTGGATACCTTATATATACCTGTTTCTATGATCTGTTTCCCTTTTTGATCTTTTAGTTAATTCTCATCTTTCACATTTCTGATCATCTTTGTTAGACCATTAGAGATATGTATGAAAAATTATAGAGATGATTTAAACCTTGGAACAATGTTATTTCCTTCCAAAATGGATGATTTTACTTCTGGCAAGCAGTTAGGTTGCTTAATCAGGGACTATGCTCCTTTCAAGAGGGTTTGCAGTCTCTGTGAGATCTGGTCTGCTTCCGGTTCAGTTTTACTCCAGGATATAAACTTTGCAGGAGGGTGTGGATCCTAGCCTAGGGTGTTTTCAAGGATTTCTCTTCCTTGACAGGCCCTGAATTACAATTTTGTCCTTGCCCAGTGAGTCATCTGTCAGCTTTTATCAGTTTCTTAGCTTCTCAACAACTTTGGCGTCAGCAAGTGGGTTGAAATGAAAAGTAGAATCCGGTCAGGCTACTATCACTAGGATCTTGGCTCATTAAGTGCTTGCTGCCTTGCTAGCTCTATGATTCCTTAAATCAATGTTTTTACATACATACACCCCAGATTTTGCAATTTTCCTAATAAGAGGATTGATTTGAAACAAGATAGCCATGATTAATCAAAGTAAAAATCCCCTTCTTTGTTCTGTAGTTCACATCTGAGGTTATTGAATAGTGTGGACATGCCAGTTAATTTATCTTTTCCCCTAATGTTGGGCATTAAATGTATTTCTAAATATTCTTTCAATTAAAGACAAAGCTGCAATAACAACCTCAAAGTTGAGTCCTTATGTACTTAAGTGAAAATGTCTACAGAGTTGTAAAAGTGAAATTACTAATTTTAATTTTGCTTTTCCCAAAATTTTTCTTCTAAGGGCTATACAGTTTTCATTCTCACTCATACTGCATTAGAGTTTTGTTTACCAAAAGTCTTACCAATTCTTGGCATCATACTTTTTTTCGCCCTATTCAAAGGGGTAAAAACTGGTATCTTTTCTTCTTCCAGTTATTTTTTTTCACTGATTACTAAGAAGAGAAACTCTGCCCTATTTGTTTGTGATTTGATTTTTTTTTCCTCCATGCACTTCCAGACATATCACATGTCAATTGTTAAGAGTTGTCTGTTTCTTGTTAATTCATAGGAGCGCTTTGTATATGATGGAGATCATACCTCTGTAACATGTGCTGTAGACTTTTTCCCTATAAATTATATTTTAACTTTGTTTATGACATCTTTCAACATACAGAAGATTTAAAATTTATTTTATGCTTCTTAGCTCTAGTTTTTATTTAGTAAAACTTCCTTACTGCCAAGGTTATAAAGATAATCTGAAAAAAAAACTCATGTGTTGACTTTTAGTGTTATTGTAGTTTTTTTGGGTGGTTGTTGTTGTTTTGGTACTGGAGAATAAACCCAGGGGGTGCTTTACAACCTACATTCCCAGGGCTTTTTATTTTTTATTTTGAGACAGTGTCTTGCTAAATTGCTGAGATTGCCCTCAAACTTGTGATCTTCCTGCCTCAGCTGCCAAATTGCTGGGATGTCAGGTGTGCACTAGCCCAGCCTTATAGTTTTGATTAATATAGTTTAATCTTTTATTTATCTTGAAATTAAGTATGTTACGATGTGAGAGATTTTTTTCCCTCTATAATGTTCCACCACTTAAAGAACAGCCTACCTTCAGGTAGGCAGAGTGCTTACTTTGCACATGAAAGGTCCTGGTTTTGATTTTGGCACTGAAAACAAAAATAGAAGAAAATAATAGTCTACCCTTTAAGCACTCTTTAGCATGCCACCATTTTGAATCTCTTTATTATATTTCTATTTTCATGTACACATAGGCCTATTTTTCTGATTTTATTTTTAAAAATAAATAGCTCCTTACATGAATCTGGTGTAGTTGAGCCGTATGCTATGATATTAAGGAACTTTAATTCTAGTGCAAATATTTATATGACTTTTATACTCTGAGTTGTAAATATTTTACCAAATATTACTAATTCCAGCAATATACTCTTGGTTTCTCCTTCAGGAAATAGCAAATAAATTAGTCATACAGATAAATGATTCCTTTTTAACCAAAATAATTTGTTTTCCTTTCTTTTCCTGTCTTCCTTCCTTCCCTTTTTATTTTAATTTAATTAAAAAAATTTTTTTGACAGAATCTCACTATGTTACCCAGAATGACTTAGAACTCCCAAGTTCAAGTGATCCTAATTCCAAGTAGCTGGGACTAAAGGTGTGTACCTCTCTGCCCAGTTCTTTTTTTTTTTTTTTCCTTCAGCATATTTATTTGCAGTACTCGGGATTAATCCCAGGGCCTCGTGCATACTAAGTATACACTATACTACCGCACTATATCCACAATGCAATCAAAAGAATTTCCAAGCTGGGTACATGCTGGTAATTCTAGCAACTCTGGAGGCTGAGATAAGAGGATTATAAGTTCAAGGCCAGCCTCTTATTTTTGAGATCCTGTCTCAAAATAAAATAAAAATGGGTTGGGGGTGAAGTTCATGGTAGAACACTTGCTTAGTATATGGAAGGCCCTGGGTATAATCCTCAGTACTGCAAAAACAACAAATATACAAACAACAACAAAAAACCTTCTGAATAGTCAAATTGAAAAGTCTCCATTTCTGCCAGGCGCTATGGCACACACCTTAATCCCAGTGGCTCGGTGGCTAAGGTAGGAGGATCATAAGTTCAAAGCCAGCCTCTACAAAAGCAAGGTGCTAAGCAACTCAATGACATCCTGTCTCTAAATAAAATACAAAATAGGGCTGGGGATGTGGCTCAGTGGCCAAGTGCCCCTGAGTTCAATTTCTGGTACCCGCCCCTGCCTCCCCCCGCAAATCTCCATTTTCAGGTGTCCAGTTTGCAGTTGGCTTGACCTCAGGCTCAGCCTACTCCATGCTATAGTATTCCACACTCTCATCCTTGAACTCCCTCTCAAAAGGAAAACCTCAGTTAAGCAAGAATATGCTGAGTTAGTTATCTCCAGAAGATGGGACAATGTAGCAATTAGAAATAGTCTGGGCTGGAGGAGGGAGAAGGGGAAATACTGGACATGACCAACTCATACTATTATATCATATGCTGTACAAATATGTAGCAACGAATCCCATTATTGTGTGTAATTATAATGTACCAATAAAAATATATGGAAAAAGTGTACATTAAATTACCTGCAACCACTTGTAAGAACCTTCCCCCAGGTAGCATTGTTTTTTTTTTTTGTTTTTTACCTTATGTACTAACAATATGAAAGTTATTAAAGTTCTTGCATTGTACACTTCAAGTGGATTCATTTTACAGTATCTTAGCCCAGTTTCTGTTGCTCTAACAAAATTCATGAAGCTAGATACTTTTTAAAGAAAAGAGGTTTATATAGCTCATAGTTCTGGAGCTGCAAGTCTAAGATTGGGCACCCCCATCTGTTTGGCCTCTGGTGAGGAGCCACTGGCAGACGGGAATGCTGTGTATAACTTCATATAGTGAGAGAAGCCAGAAAGATCCAGGGGCCAGGTTCTCTCTTATAACAACCTGGTCTCCCAGGAACTAACTGGGGTCCGTCAAAAATTAAATGACAAGGGCAGCATTACATATGACCTAGCCACCTTCCACAAGGCCCCACCTCCTCAGGGTTCCATCACCTCTACATCGTCACACTGGGGACCAAGTCTCCAGCCCAGGAAGCTTTGGGAGATATACTCAAAGCATATCCTAACCATAGTCCATGATACATCAGTTATATCTCAATAAAGCAATTAAGAACAAAAAGAGAAGAAGGGAGGGGAGGGAGCAAATGAGGGAGAGAAATTTGCCCCTCTCTCCACCTGACCCTACTTGGCCATTCTCTTCTCCTGGTACAGCCTTCAGATCCGCTCAGTGTTTGGCCACACAAAGCTTCAGCCCAATGTACTTGTTCTTCTGGGCTCCTCTGGCCTCTTCAATCTCCTTCCACCACTGTTTCAGTTCTTGCTCCATCTACCTGAGTACTCGATTGTCTCCTTTGTGGAGTGGTGAGTTCCTCTAGGAATAAACCGTGCCTTATTTATCTCTGTACATCTGGCAACAAACAGGTTGTGGGGCTCAGCTAGGCACCAGTTTAGATCTTCATTCAGAACGGAATTTCTTCCTGTTGCTAGTCATCTAGAAAAAGGGCCCAACTGGGCAGAAGACTGAGGACATGAAGGCTGAGTTCCATGTGGACTCCCTTGTGCTTGTCCTTTGGATGGTATGAGAACAAGCAAACTATCACGATAAGATGTGTTGTTCAAACAGGAGAGAAGCAAAGGAAAAGTGCAGTTGGCCTCCTACCCGTAATAACCCAGGCTAGCCGAGTACAGTTTGTGCCTACGTATTACAGCTTAATGAACAGCCCTGGAGGTGGGAGGACCCAGACTTGACCCAACACAAGGTTTGCAGCTCTGCCTGGAAAGAAAACCCAGCGCAGTAGCAGGCCAGAGCCTGCGTGGGGTCCCACTGGCTCTTCCTCCTGAGACTGCATACCATACAGATCCTCTCCAGGCTCTTTTCTCTCTTCTCTGCCTGTCTTGACCATGGGAAAAGAAAACCTGAGGACAAAATTGATGTAATAGAGCTTTCTTGAGTAAAGAATGATTCATAAATTGGGCAGCACTCAGGGCCAAATGATGTCCAAGAGACATCTGCTCTGCAGCATGCTCACTGAGGTTTTTTAGATTGAACTAAGAGGTAAATACAGACATAACTTGACTTGTTAAAGGTAGACATTTGCCTGATTTGGACCTGATCCAGTCAGTTGGCTGCCTGGGATTGGCTGAAACTTCTATTTGCTGTGAAAATATGTTCCTAAATTGGGTTTTTGTTCTTTTACATAATAAGTTAGGTTGCATTTTGTATTGTGGGAACTCAAATTGCTATGCAGGAACCCAAAGTACAGAGACAGCCTCAGGCTAATAACCTCCTATTTATTTTGATTTAATAGCTCCTAGTTTTAGAGGCGGCAACCTTTCTTGTTGGATTTATCTGTTACATTTGGCACCATTGTGTATTTTTCTTTATTTCCTTCTTTTTTTCTTTCTTTCATTCTTTCTTCCTCCTTCTTTCCTTCCTTCCTTCCTGTACTCAGGATCGAATTGACTGAACCATATCTTCAGCCCTTTTGGCTCAGGGTCTCACTAAGTTCTTTAGGGACTAGAGCCTCACTTGGTTGCCAAGGCTGGTCTTGAAATTGCCATCCTCCTGCCTCAGCTTCCCAAGTCCCTGGGATTGCAGGTATACACCACTGTGCCCAGTTTGGGCACCTTTCCAATCAGTAAACACACATCTGTAACATCATTGTTAATAGATTATTATCTACTAATGTTGTTAATAATTATGTGCCATATTTATTTTAATAAGTCCATCTGGTTGGACATTAAAATTGTTTCTTATTTTTCACTGCTATCAATGGTATTGCAGAGGGTAATTCTTCCCATCATGTGTTAGTGTGTCTTTATGGTAAATTCCTAAGCCGTGGAGACCCCACTTTCCCTCTTGCATCCCACAACACTGAGGGTGCCCCAACTCAGCTCCAATGTTTTGGCTAACAATTAGACAAGCCCGGTTCATCAGTATTTTGTAGGGCAGATGTGATTATCACGTAACTGCAATTAATGATTCTAGTGAGTCTCACTGCTCTTCCATGCTTGGATCCCAGCAAGCTCTTCCCACCTTCTGGATTTCAGTGACAGATGATTCATATCTGTTAACCTTCTTTTCTTAGTCTCTTTTTCTTTTTTTTTTAAATATTTATTTATTTTTTTAGTTTTCGGCGGACACAACATCTTTGTTTGTATGTGGTGCTGAGGATCGAACCCAGGCCGCATGCTTGCCAGGCGAGCGTGCTACTGCTTGAGCCACATCCCCAGCCCAGTCTCTTTTTCTTTACCTATTTTCAAAACACCTAAACTGATTCCTTCATTCCTAGGAATTTTTCGATGTCTGGCCAGTTCTGATGGGTGAAGCACCTCCCTATACCGGTCCCAGGACCCCGGATGGAAGGGTAAGTCTCTCTCTCTCTCTCTAGCCTTTCGATATAAACAAATGCTTCATAAAATTCAAATATAAGACACAGTAGACTGCTGAAGGACATTTCTTTTTTGCACATGCTTTTATCTTCTCTGGGTTTGTTTGTCTCTCTTGAGTTAGAATAAGTCTTCACAATCACCCAGGCCTGTGTTTTTCAGGGTTATCTTTAAATACTTACTGAAGTTTCACAGTAACTGGTGATGTAGATTAAGGAAGAAATCAGTATCCTCATTTCACAGGTCTTCTAAATTCTAAATTCTAGAAAGACTTTTTTGTTTGTTTGTTTGTTTAATGCTGGGGTCAAATTCAGTGTCTCATGCATGCTAGGCAAGCACCCTACACCAAGCTACATCCCCATCCTGCATCTTGCAATAGGGGCTCATTCTAAAAATGAGGTTCAATATTTAGAATGAAAAATTGAGATGCCAAAAAGATGTGCATGGGAGTGGATGTGACACATGGCACATAGAACTGGCACTCAAACAGCCTACAGAACCTGTTGAATAACTGAAGAAGCTTAGCAGGAACCTCAGAGGATCAGAAAATGTGTTAGTCAGTTTTCCATTGCTGTGACAAAATACTTTATAAAATCAACTGAAAGAGGGAAAATTTCTTTTGGCTCATGGTTTCAGAAACTTTACTTCGTGGTCACTGGACTCTGTTGTTTCTGGCCCTGTGGTCAAGCAGACCATCATGGCAGGGAGCATGTGGTGGAGTAAAGCTGCTCACCTCATGGTAGCCAGGAAACAGGGGCAAAGAGAGAGAGAGAGAGAGAGAGAGAGAGAGAGAGAGAGAGAGACGCCTTATAACAAAGGCTGTCTGCCCAGGCCCACTAAGCTAGGAATCCATCAATGGATTAATCCATTCTTGAGATCAGACCCCTCATAATTCCATCACTTCCCAAGGCTCCCCATCTGAACATGGCTGCTTGGGGACCAAGTCTTCAACACAGGAACTTTGAGGGAACATTTAAGATTCAAACCAAGCTGGGTGCCATGGTGCACACCTATAATCCCAGTGCTCGGAAGGCTGAGGCAGGAGGATCACGAGTTCAAAGCCAGCCTCAGCAACTTAGTGAGGCCCTAACAACTCAGAGAGACTCTGTCTGTAAATAAAACATTTTTATAAAGGGCTAGGGATGTGGCTCAGTGGTTAAGTGCCCCTAGGTTCAATCCCAGGTATAAAATAATAATGATGATAATAATAATGACCATGATGATGATGATAAGATCCAAATCATAACAGTAAAAAAGACAGTCTTATTCTGAATTGAGTATTAGTTCAGCTCTCTTCCCATAAGAATCTTCATTCTGTGTGAAATAGTATATCAGTTTCTCCCAGAGACCTGATTCCACCCAAATAAAGAGCCCAGAGTGTGCACTCACACATGCCTGTATGACTGAGAATGATAAAGAGTCTTAATTCAAACTCTGGAAATTCAAAATTAACACCTTTGTGAGCTTCATATACACACCAGATGAGATTTCAAACTTGGAATTTATTTTGTCTGCTATATTTTATCCAAAATGACCTTTGTAACCTGTTGCCATCCAATTTCAAATTATGTTTTTGCCCACACAATTTTATGATTGCATTTCCAAGGCTGAATCAATGCTGGGGGTATAGCTCTGTGGTTGAGTTCTTGCCTAGCATGTGCAAGATCCTGTTGTACCATCTAGGGGGGCTGGCTTCGTAGTCTCCATTTAGCAAAGAATTGAAGAACAGTACAGAGAGACAGCAAATAGAAAGTAGGTTTATTGCAAAGATGACAGAGATACAGAGATAGACATCTCCCCAAAACCTTAAAGCTCGGAATCCAGTGGGGGAGTTTTGGCCTATTCTTTTTATGGACTCTGGAATTTCCTCCTTTCCTTATCTACTCCCTTGTCCATGTGCTCCTCACTATTGTTGATTAGTGCCTCCTCTGTCCAAGGGTCTGTTTTTGTTTTTCTGTTGGATCCCCCACTTAGGAGCACAAGTACAGAATTATCGGTTTGTTTGGGTCCCCCATTTGTGTCCATGAGCACTTTTATCAAGCAGGAAATTGACATCATCAGAAGACCCTCTCCATGCTCCTTTGTTGTGGCCCGGCTCCCAACCTCCTCACTTGACATCTTGCTCTGACCACCTAAGCACTTCTGCATCTGCCTCACTGGGTTTACACAAAAAATAAAATTAAATTTTAAAAAAAAATGCATCATGTCTTGCTGTCAATACTATTTCAAAAATACTATGTCACGATGGGCACGATAATACATGCCTGTAATCCCAGCGCCTTGGGAGGCTAAGGCAGGAGGATCATGAGTTCAAAGCCAGCCTCAGCAAAAATGAGGTGCTAAGCAACTCAGTGTCTCTAAAGAAATACAAAATAGGGCTGGGGATGTAGCTCAGTGGTCGAGTGCCCCTGAGTTCAATCCTAGGTACCTCCCACCCAAAATATTATTTGGGGTCTCCTCCTCCTTTTTTCTTTTTCTCTCCTTTAGTGCTGGGAATGAAACCAAGGGCCTTGCACATGGTAGGCAAGTGTTCTGCCACTGAGCTAAGGCCTCAGCCTGATGCCTTTCCTTTTCAAAGATAGCTTTTAATGTGCAGCTTTTCCATGTTGGCAGAGTTGATGTGTTCTTACAGGGTTTGTTTGTTTGTTTGTTTGTTTGTTTAAGAGAGAGCGAGAGAGATAGAGAAAATTTTTAATATTTACTTTTTAGTTTTCGGCGGACACAACATCTTTGTTTGTATGTGGTGCTGAGGATCGAACCCGGGCCGCACGCATGCCAAGCAAGCGCACTACCGCTTGAGCCACATCCCCAGCCCTCACAGGGCTTTTTCTCCAGCTCACATGCAATGTGAACCTATATATTTTGGAAAGCTAGAAGCTGGAGAACAGGAATAGAGATCCTCATAACTTTCGACAATACCAGCTTTAATACACTTTCATTGCCTTGGCTGCGTTGATATTCAGCTCTCAGAGCTAAGCCCTTAGGTCAGAGGTCAGAGACCATCTCTAGCTCCAGGTCAGCCAGAGAAATGTCAGGAGATAATTCTTCATCCTCAACCAGATTGCAGCACGTGTAGTAGCCTAGAGCAAGGGAGCCACCCACCCAGGACCCAGGAGGCCAAGAGGCCCAGGGGAATCTGGAAGATCAAGAAGCTCTTAAGAGCTTAGAGGCGGGCATGCAACGGCACAGCATGATATCATTGTCCAAGTGGCAAAAATGTTATCGGATGGCTTTGGAACTACATCTAACATGAAGTCACAAGTAGACTGCCTTTCAGTCCTGCAACAAAAGGAGGAGAGGAAAAGAAAGACAACATGGACTTTGACCCTTTCAAATCAATTGATGTGTCCCTTTATTGTGTGCCAGGAAGTTCTATATAGAGGCTCTTAGAGCACTGCTTTCAGATCATGGTCAAGTGCAGCTCCACTGGAACAGATGGCAGTGTGTGTTCTGGGGTGAGTTCCAAGGACACCTGAGAGAAGTCCTGCACAAATCCATGGTGAATCTACTGAAGAAACACAGCAGAGGAGGCCAGTCAGCCTTGTGTTTTGCCCATTTAAGAATGACACGTAACCGTGTTCTGAAAGTAGCAGAGACTGCAGACAGCTGTTTATTTCTGGGGACAAAGAGAACGTGATTAGTCCTGTTTTAACTGGATCAGCTGATTTTATTATTCTGATATGTTTGATCAGAGGTCACAATGAAAGCTTTAGAATTAATGGATGCAGGTGCCAGGCTTGGTGGCACACATCTGTAATCCCAGCAGCTTGGGAGGCTGAGACAGGAGGATCACCAGTTCAAAGCCAGCCTCAGCAACTTAGCGAGGCCCTAAGCAATTAGCAAGGCCCTGACTCTAGATAAAAAAATAAAATAAAAATTGCTGAGAATGTGGCTCAGTGGTTAAGTGCCCCTGAATTCAATCTCTAGTACCAAAAAAAAAAAAAAAAAAAAAAAATTAGTTGATGCATCCTATGGTAGTGAAATGGATCCAACCAGCTATTGAGTTACCCACTGAAATCCTCTCTAGCTTAAAATCATTCAAGAGAAGAAATTAATAGACAATATAACCATCCAGGACAGGGGCAAGTACTCTTGGAGTTAGAGATACACTAAAAGCTTTTGAAAATGGAAGCTATAGAGATTCTAATAGTCTGAAAATCTAGATATATTGAGATACGTTCTTCATTGCTAAAGCATGGAAAAGGACAAAATTCTCTATCTAACTCTGGAATAAGAGAATGATAAATCTCACTTCACAAAAAGACAAGACAGAAACATGGGCTGGTTGAGAGCACACCTCTGTTGGAGTAGTTTGCAAACAACTATTTAAAAAAATGGGGGCTACATTGAAAATTGCCACAAACTGAGCATGGTGGTGCACGTCTGCAATCCCAGACACTTGAGAAGCTGAGGCAGGAGGATCACAGGTTCAAGGTCAGTTAGGGCAACTTAGTAAGGCCCCATTTCAAAATAAATGAAAAGGGCTGGCATAAAGCTCAGTGGCAGAATGCCCCTGGGTTCAATCCCCAGTACAAGAGAGAGAGAGAGAGAGAGAGAGAGAGAGAGAGAGAGAGAGAAATAGAGGAAAAAGAAAATTGCTACAGTTAAGTCACAAGAAGGATCCCAGTTTGTGAAAGAATTTGGTAGAATTACAAGTATTTCAAGTACTGAGCAGACTTCCAGGGAAAGGGAGACCAAAGAGGAGATGATAAAGGCTTTGACCTTGCTGACCACTAGTAGTCAACATGGGTCCAGCGAAATGTGCCTCCCCCTCCAGCGTCTGTCCCAAGGAGCATATCAGTGGTGGAATCCCAGCAGATCCCTGACTTACAATTAGAATATATCTAGAACTTAATCCATGAGCTTTGACTGTTAAGAAAACCGGAACAAAGCCAGACCTAAACCCTACACTTTAGTTTGTTATAGTGTTAGCACAGCCGTCAACGATGAAGCTCCTAAATGCCAGTTTGGACAATTTAAAAAAGAGGATTGTCTTACTTTACCTTTACTCCATGGTGAAATCGCTCTTTTATTTTGTGGGGAAAAAATGATTTTTAAAAAACCTTCATACATACAAGCAAAAATACTTTTTATCTACTATAAATCTTCACAAGTTAATAGAAGTAGTGAAAAAAAATTTCTTTCCTCAAATCCTTCCCCATCTCAGTCATCTGGGGTTTAGTCTTTGCAAGAGTAAAGTTGTCATGGAAAAGACCGTGGTCCAGGAAACGAGGATTGGGGTTTGGCTGGTTGCTTGACTTTAGGCTGAGCTTGACCAAATAGCTCCTCAGGTCCTCGATCTCCCCAGCCATTGGGTATTTTCCATGAACTCATCTCTGAAGTCAGCCCCAGGCCTTAGACACAACTAAGAGGAACACACGCAGGGGCCTGAGCTGGGGACCAGACAGACATCCGCAGGACTGGCCAGAAGTGGATCTTCTGACAAGGGTGTGGGCTTGGTGGGAGAAAGCCTGAGTTCTAGCCTTTGCTCCACTAGATCATCTCTCTGTCTTGGAGAACAAACCTCCAGATGGCTGGCCTTCCTCGTCTGACACACCAATCAGGCTTACCTAGCAGGGCCTGGTTCTAACTCAGAATGCTTTTCCCTGTGGTAACCGTAATTACCATCATACCTTTCAAGTTCTCTGTTATCATTGATCAGGACTCTCACGTTCATCTCCCACATTCACCTCAGAGACACGACTTTTGTTTGGGAGCTGCGGTGCATCCCTATAGTCCCAGTGACTCCAGAGGCTAAGTCAGGAGAATCTCAAGTTCAAGGCCAGACTCAGCAACTTAGCCAGGCCCTAAACAACTAAGTGAGACCCTGCCTCAAAATTAAAAAAATAAAAAAGGCTGAGGATGTGGATTATAGCTTATATATCTTTTTGTTTGAATTCCAACCCCTTGAGTCTCCCCAAATCTTGGATCTAAAACTCCCTCATAGCAGCTACATCTTGCTTCATCTCCTTTAAAAATTAAAATGGTGTGTATTTTTTTTAATTATTAAAAAGTTATATAGGATAATTAGGCTTCATGAAAAAGCAAAGTTTTTTTTAAAAAAGCGCTAGTTTTTAAACTGCTGCATCTCTGTGCACCATGGTCTGGCAACAGCTATACTGGTGACTTTTCCAAAGCTCCTTGTGTTAGAGTGTTAGTCACTTAGTTCAGGGTAACAAAGGTGCCCTTGATGGTTCTGTTTGGATTTCCCAGAGTCTGGTGAATTTAAGTGTGAATGTGGCCTTGTAGGCAACAGACTAAACTATAGTATGTTGAAAAAGTCCTGTTTACCTAAAGCACACTTGGTTTTTTTGTTGCTTTTTCTGAAAGCACATTGATTGATTTTGCTGTATTAAAAAAAAAAAAAAAACGTTCTAGAGAGTCTCATGGAGACTAGGTAAGGCAGCTTGCCAGGCACGGGAACCTGGGGCTTGCTGGGGAGTACAGCAAGCAGCCAGGCCAAGGGCAGATGGCCTTAAGGCAAAGACATGAAGGTAGTCAGGAGGGTCCCAGAACTCCCTGGCCAGGGGGAAACAGTTTTGCCAAAGCCCCAGCAGATGACATGACTATCTTTTCTTTTCTTTTTGGCACTAGGGATGAAGCCCAGAGATGCCACTGTGTTACTTCTCAGGTTCTAATTGTTTATTTTGAGACAGGGTTTCACTACATTGCTGAGAGGCTCACTAAATTGCTGAGGCTGGCCTCAAACTTGTGATCCTCCTGCCTCAGCCTCCCAAGCTCCTGGGATTACAGGTATGTGACAGGCACTATCTCTGCTTTTTTAGAAAACCATTTACAGGATGCAACTTGACTATTTAAAATGCTTTGAGTTAGAGGGAGCTCAGTCATAGGGTGTTTGCCTAGCACGCACGAGGCCCTGAGTTTGACCCCCAGTACCTACCTCCCCTCAAAATTCTATACTATTTATTGAAAAAGCAATACATGAGCACAATGAAAAGCTCAACTCTTACACATTGAAGCTTCCCTCCCTCCTGTTCAGCCTCCCCAGGCAGCCACAGTGCTAGATCCATCTTTCTGGGAACGTCTACACACACATCCAGATATTCAGAAGTACGTATTCTACCATCACCACCCTCAATAAATGTGGTGATTCTATTTTGTGCCTTGCTTTCTGAAGTGCATATCTGGGCATCTTTCACTATCAGCACAGGTGCAGCTGGAAAATTGCTGATCATCCCTGTATGGGCACAGATAGTTCATGGCTTATGATGGTTCAACTTACAATTTTTTGACATTAGGATGGTGGAAAGTGATCTTCATTCAGTAGAAACTGAACTTTGAATTTGGATCTCTGTCCTGGGTTAGCACCATGCAGTATTGTATTCACTCACAATGCTGGGCAGCAGCAGGGTGCCATGGCTCCAGCAGCCCCGGGGTCATGAAGGTAAACTGCTGACACTCCTGTTGCTAGGCTAGAGTGTTCAGTAGGTTGGGTGAATTTAATGCATTTTGACTTAATGATATTTCCAACTTACAATGGGTCTATTAGGATGGAATCCAGCACAGATTGAAAAGCATCTGTACTCAATTGTGTTTAATCCCTTTCCTAATGATAGACACACAACTGTCTCCGGGCTTTTTGTTTTATTTTATTTTTTATTAGTTTATTTTAGTTATACATTATATTGGGGTTCATTTTGACTTAATTACACCAACATAGGATAAAATTTGCTCAATTCAGTCCCCAGTACTTTCCCTTCCCTCTCTGCCTCCATCCTCTGTTCCCTTTTCTTTCTTGATCTTTCTTGTATTTACTTATTGCTTTTTAAAAAATTTGCATGCTATGGAGATACATAAAGGTGAAATTCACTATGGCAAATTCATGTATATGTACTTAGAAATCTCCAGGCTTTTTAGAGCAGTGTGGATGAGACCCCTGGGTGGGGCAAACCATACTTCCACTCATAGTTGGGGATGTATCTACAGATCACTGCCATATGTGGAATCACTAGCTTAAAGGAAATGTGCATTTTAATCTAGAGGGATATTGCTAGCTATTCAACTGCATTCTTAGGTTCACAGCTGGGAAGAACTTTAAAGATTATCCAGTCCAGTTTTTTTTTTTTTTTTAATCTCTTCCATTTGCCTTTAAAACAGTCAAGTTGGCTGGACACTGTGGCACACTCCTGTAATCCCAGTGGCTCGGGAGGCTGAGGCAGGAGGATCATGAGTTCAAAGCCAGCCTCAGCAACTTTGTAAGGCCCTAAGCAACTTAGCAAGACCCTGTCTCTAAATAAAATATAAAAAAGGACTGGGGATGTGGCTCAGAGGCTAAACACCTTTGGGTTCAATCTCCAGTGCCAAAAAAAAAAAAAAAAAATCAACAGAACAAAACAAAAAAACAGTAAAAGTTGGCAGCAGCTGCCTTGACCAGGAGAAAACAGAGAGGAGGAGGTGAGGAACAGGAGTGGGAGAGAACACAGAGAGCTGCAGGACCTGTGTATCCAACTTGGCTTCTATTTTATGTATTTTATGTGATAAGATCCAGAGCTTTGTTTGGCGAAAGAGGTCTGCTGCTTAGCAACAGCTTCGAACACTAACTTAATTTTACAGCTGGAGACACTGAGGCCAGAGAGCGCGCATCACACAACCAAGACTGGACCCAGTCTTTTCGACTCAGTGGAGTCCTAGCTCCATGCCAGTCCTTATGCTGTGGGGTCACCTCGCCTCCCACTTTGATGCTTCCTATTCTGGGGAGCTCTCCACTCCCAGGGCAGCCTACACATTGGGGCAGTGCAAAAGCTCTGCCTTTGTTGGTCCAAGTGTGCCTCTTGGAAATGTTCAGTCCCGGCACCATGACCAGCGGTGGGCTTTAAGGAGCAAGGTCTCAATTGCAGGAGGCTGAAGAAGGTCATGATCATCACTTTCCTGTCACCAAATGGGCATTCAGACATTCTTGCCTGGGTCAGGAATTCTCTGAGCCTGGAGGACTGGGGTTGCACCCACATATCTACATTTAAATATCTAGGACGGAAATGACACAGCAAAAAGTCAGCTGATGGCAGGTGTGGAGGAGAAAGGGGGCCAGAGCCAAGGAGGCCCCCTGTGTGGAGGCTGGCTGGGTGAACTATGATTCTAAATGGATGGGAACCTCCGTTCACCTTCCCCTCCCTTTTCTGGACTCTAGCAGCAGTCTTTATCTCTTTCTTCTTGCCCTCCAAGTTCAGATCCCCTTGGAAAAGGTCCCATCCCTCTTCTCAGCCTCAGATCCCAGCTCCCTGCCTGGCTTCTGTCAGCTGGTTGCACAGAGAAGCACACTGACTTCTGAGGGTCAGCTGGGGACAGAGATCACCAGAAGCTAGCAGGCAGCACCCTCAGAGGCAGGCATGGCAAGCTGGGTGCTTCCTGAAAACCACAGGGCAAGTGACAGAACAAGATCTGGGAGTCCAGTACTCCCCTGCCCTGGGCATGCAACAAATCCTGTGTGTTCTTTTCCCTCTAAAACAACAACATCAAAAACAGCAAGATCTGTCTCATGGTCACACTCCTTTTGAAGTTCTGTCTCTCACTCTTAATGTACTATTTTTCTCTCTATTTTGCCAGGAAATTAACTTTTACAAGGTCATTGACTACATCTTGCATGGCAAAGAAGACATCAAAGTAATCCCGTAAGTTTCATCTCAAAACAAGCAGAATTGCGGGCACCTTACCTATGTCCATGGGATACTCATTCCCGGATGAACAGCAACCCAACCCAACATAGCCAGGCTCTTGGTTAGAGGCAGAGAAAGCAGTGGAGGCATTGTGGAAAGGTAGTGACGCAGGGTGGGAGATGAGACCTGATAGGGGAAGGGATTTGATCCAAGTGGCAAGGGGCCAGTTGTTAATCAGGGGTTCTGAGTTCCAGGCTCACAGCCAGTGTTAATAAGTAGCCTGTAAGGGCTTCAGTTTCCCATCTGTGGAATCAGTGTATGGGATCAAGTCAGGGTGTGTTCTTTTCTCTCCTTCCCTGTCTTTCTTTCTTTTGTTTGTTTTTTGCAGTCTAGGGGATCGAACCCAGGGCCTCCCATATGCAAAGCAAGCACTCTAGCATAAAGTGGCATCCCTAGCCCTTTTAATTTTATTTTGAGACAGCGTCTTGCTAAGTTATAGGAGTGTGCCCCTGCACCTGGCGGATCAGGATTTTTCAGTAGTTTTCCAAGGAGCTGCTTCTGGGGTCCAAGAATGTAGAGCAAAAGCATGATACTGGCAAAGAAAGTGTCTCAGCCCGAAGGAAAGGTTATTTTCTACTGTTCTCTTCAAATGTGACCAAGAAGGATAATGAAGAGGACAGGAAAGGACTCTGTAGAACCTGATTGTAGGTAGCAGGGACTCAAAGACTGTTGAAGAATTGAACAGTGCACTCCTGTAATCCCAGCCACCCAGGAGGCTGAGGTTTGAGAATTACAGTCAAGACCAGCCTGGGCAATTCAGCGAGATCCCCTTTGAAAATAAAAAAATAAAAAGGGCTGGGAGTGTAGCTCTGTAGTAGAGCACCCCTGGGTTCAAAACTCAGGACCGTGAAAAGAAAAAGAGTTAAACATTGGCAGCCCTTTGTAGCATAGGCCTGAACTCTTGCCTGCAGAGCATTTGCAAAAACTTTGTCACCTTCTTATCTATTTGAATCCTCTCCTTGTTCCAGGATCCACACCCACAGAGCTGTCTTGAGACAGGGCTCTCTAATTGCTGGCTCCTTGAGGCTGCAGTCAAGCTCTGTGAGAGTCGTGCCTTTTGTCTCTTTCCCCTGACCTCTAGTTCACCTGAAGGGACTGACTCTATATTGTCTAATCCTCAAACCAATCCTCAAACTGTGGGTGTAATTGGAAACGCTGATTGTACCCTGGCCACCGGACCAAAACTAACGATTTTTTATCTTTTGCTAGTTGAGGATGAGAAGTTGTGTCAAGTTCTGTTTCTAGGTTTTTTCTATTATCTTCCCTTCCTGCTTGAGTAAGAACTGAGTCTGATTCTGATCTGAGCTCATCTCTTCTTTTTAACCTTGTCAAATGCATATTCATCTGCCATTCTGTTTTCTAACCCCTTTTCTAGAACTACAAGTTTATTAAACTCATTTCCTGTGTTGGAAATGATCAACGGTCAGTAACTAGCTCCCCGATGTTTTATCATCGCTTGTCAAGTATCACATCTGACTAACCTCTGTTAGCATTACCAGGTCTTCCACTAGAGTAACCTATTTTAGACTTTTTTTTTTTTTTTTTAATGGCAGTATTCTGTTTCTAATACTTTTTTTTTCTTGGCTAAACTTGGTATTGAATCCAGGGGTACTCTACCACTGAACTACATTCCCCAGTATTTTGTTGGGTTTTTGAGACAGGATCTTGCTAAATTACCCAGGCTGGTGTGAATTGCAGTCCTCCTGTGTCACCCTCCTGAGTAGCCGGGATCACAGGTATGCACCACCGTGCCTGCCTAATATAAATTTTTGAATCAGTAGGATAGGCTACCTTGTGCTGTGGTAACAAGACCTTGAGATCTCTGTGGTATCAACAACAGAGTTTTATTGTCCCATCCCCTGTGTGGCCATCGCCATTTGGTGGGTGTGGTCGGAGCTATAATGCATGGAATTGTGGTCAGGCAGGGACCAAAGCTGATATATCAGCCACCATTTTGAACCTTGAAGGTTCAAACCCAGAGGAAAGAGAGAAATGAGGAAACACCCTGGCTTGTAAAATGTCCATCTGAAGGTGACACATCACTTCCATTCACTCACATTTCAATGGCCAAAGCTAGGCACACAGTCATACTTTACTTCAAGGGATAGACAGTGCAACCCGAATATGTGCCCAGAAGAAGGACAGCCAGGATGTTGAAAAATACGCTGAATGGCTCACAGAATATGCCACCCACACTAACAGAGGGGAAAACTGAACAGTAAATCAATAATTTATCTAACCAAAAGAAGGCCAAATATGGGTTTAGGAAAAAACAGAAAGGTAGCAAAAATAGAAAGTACAAGCAAAATTGATATTTAAATCCAAAGTACAAGTAAAATTGGTATTTAAATAGTTTCTTTAACAAAAATCAATAGATGTTCCAGCTATAGAATAAAGATCGACAGACTGGGTAAGGAAAAAACCTATTACATTTCATTGATTCTTAGAGGCACAAGTTTCTACTTTTTGACATTTTCTGAAGCAAAATCAATGATATTGTACAGTTGCTGTGAGCCACGCAGCAGTCTCCACATAGTTATCTTTGCCTGCATATATGTGTGAACTTGGTTATAAGCATATATAACTTCACTTGAGTTAGTGTTGAGCAACCACTACTGGATGCTATCCACAGGGAATTTAATTGCCACATAAAGTAACAGGAAGAGCTGGGTGTGGTGGTGCATGCCTGTAATCTCAGTGACTCAGGAGGTTGAGGCAGGAGGATTTCAAATTCAAAGCCAGTCTCGGCAACTTAATGAGGCCCTAAGCAATTTAGGGAGACCCTGCCTCAAAATTAAAAAAATAAATAAAAAGGGCTGGGGATGCATCTCAGTGGTTAAGCACCCCTGGGTTCAATCCCTGGCACCAAAAGAAAAGAAAAGAAAAAAAGTATCTGGAAGAGACAATGCTATGAACCGGGTACAGTAACATATGACTAATTCCAGTCACTCAGGAGTCTGAGGCAGGAGGATCCTAAGTTTGAGGCCAGCCTGGGAAACTTAGAGAGACCTTGTCTCTAAATAAAAATATTTGGAGATGTAGCTCAATGGTAGAGCATCCCTGGATTCAGTCCCCCATACTGAAAAGAAAATGATTTTGCTCTAGGGGTATTGAAACAAAAGTTGTCTTGAATGGCACAGTAAAAATAAAATTACAAGTGAAAAGCACTACAATGCAGATCAATCGGCAGCATTTTATCTTTCTCCGTCACACACAAAAAATTGGTTCCTAAAAAATGATTATTTCCAGTGGACAAAGTGGTGTATACCTATAATTATGAGGAAGTTAAGGCAGAAGGATCACAGGTTCAAAAACAGCCTGGACAACTTATCAAGACCCTGTCTCAAAACAAAAAGGACTGGAGAGGAGATGTATCTCAGTAGTAGAGCGCTTGTCAGCATATGTGAAGCCCTGGTTCAATTCCTAGTGTTTCTCTCTCTCTCTCTCTCTCTCACACACACACACACACACACACACACACACACACACATTACTTCCTAGACATGATGAAATACCATATACCCTGAGCAGTACTGGGGATTTGCCACAGTCTCTGGCTGGGCACAAATCACGAGTCTCCACACAGCTTGTAGATTCAAACAGCAATTCTTTATTCCCGAACTCACACCGGCCGTCTACAAACACGTTCTAGGGGAATCCACGTTCTCTGCCCAAATCCACTTCTCATGGGCTTCTGTCTCCCAAAATATACTGTCTGACCCTAAGCACTCAAGAGGAACTCAGCAGCAGGATACGCCCTATTCTAAAGGGGGAACACCCTAATCTCCTATTATGCTAAACCGGGTACACCCTAAACACGGATCCGCCCTGGTCCTTGAGCAAGGTCACCTTTCAAGAGTCCTTCCACTAGACAGCATGGGAGTAGCTGGCAAGGAAATTGTCATACCTACTTGGCTGATGGCTCCCAGCAGGGATTGAACCCCGGGGCACTCTACTACTGAGCTACATACACTCCGCCTTTTTATTTTTTATTTTGGGACGGGGTCTTGCTAACTTGCTCAGGCCTGCCTCAAACTTGGGATCCTTCTGCCTCAGCTTCCTAAGGCTGGGATTACAGACATGTGCAAATGTGCCTGGCTATAGAAGACTTATTGGAAGGATAAGAATAAAGAAGTTGAAAATAAAAGCTTAAAAAGATACATCATATGAATGCTAACCAAAAGAAAACTGGCATAACTATATTATGCTTTTTTTTTTTTTTTAGTGCTAGGAATTGAACCCAGGGATTTGTGCATACACTAAACATGCCCTTACCGCTGAGCTGCACTTCAGCTCTGGTGAAACTATTTAATATGAAATTTAAAAAGATGTTATACTGAATAACATTAATGGAGATAAAGGTAGTCCCTTTTTTAAAAAAATTAGTTGTAGATGAACACAATACCTTTATTTTATTTATTTATATGTGGTGCCAAGGATTGAACCCAATGCCTCACACATGCTAGGCAAGTGCTCTACCTCTGAGCCACAACCTGAACCCAGATAGTTCCTTCTTAATAATAAAGGGATCAATCCACTTTGATCATACAGGAAGACATTATACTTCTAAATTTGCATATATCTAAAAAATATAAATCAAAAACTGACCAAAAAACAAGAATATATAGACAAATACAGGTTCACTAGTCACTAGGAGGAGAGTAGGACAGAGTATACAATATCTGCGTAGCGCAGATAGCAAACATAACCTAATGCATCTATAGAGAACATTGCTCCCAACCTCCCAAAGTATAGAACACTCAGTTTTTTTCAAGCATATAGGCAATGTTTACAATATTTGCTTATATGCTGATCCATAAAGCAAACTTTAATAACTTTCAAAAGATTGAAATCATACTGGGAATGTCCTTTGCTCATAATAAAAATATGAAAGTCCGATTACAAAAAAATAATCAGAATCTGGGTGCGGTGGTGCACACCTGTAACCTGGGGGTTAAGGTGGGAGGTTGGCAAGTTCAAGGCCTGCCTCAGCAACTTAATGAGACCCTTTCTCAAGAAAAAAGACTGGAGATGTAGCTCAGTAACAGAGCAACTGTGGGTTCAATTCCTCGTATCTCAGAAAAGACAAACACAAACAAAAAATAATCAGTAATGGGTTGGGGTTGTGGCTCAGCAGTAGAGCACTCACCTAGCACGTAGGGCAAGAGCCCTACCACTGAGCTAATCTCCCAGCACAGTGACAAATACATTTATAGAAGAGACTCCATTTCATTAATTTTGCAGAGGAATGAAAAAGAGAACCACAATGTGTCAAATTAGAATCCACCAGAAGGGTTATGATTAAAAAGCATGAAAATACTAAGTACTGGCAGAGACTTAGAGCAAAGGTAACTCCAACACCCCCTGATGGGAGTGTCAATCACTTTGGAAAGCAGTTTGACCTTTGAAGAGATGCACAATTTTTTTTTTTTCAATCCTGGGGATTGAACCCAGGTGTACTCTGCCACTGAGCTGCCTCCCTAGCTCTTTTTATTTTTATTTTGCTATAGGGTCTTACTAAGTTGTCAAGACTACCTTCAAATTTGTGACCTCCTGCCTTAGATTCCCTCATCACTGAGATTACAGGCGTGCACCACCGTACCCAGCTGAGATATGCACATCTTATGACCCAGTATTTCTACTCCTAGGAATATGCCATATAAAATTGAGAGCATATACTTATTGGAGTGTTCATAAAGGCACTGTTCACATTATCTGTTTACATTGGCAGAGGAGATGCCCATCAACCCTTGAATGGATAAATTGTTCTATTGTTCTGCATGGGGAAATTGCATGTCAATAAAATGAATGAATTATAGCAATATGAAAAAGAAGCCAACCAGGTGTGGTGGCAGGAGAATTACAAGTTCAAGGCCAGTCTAGGCAACTTGTCTTAAAATAGAAAATATGAAGGACTAGTGGTGACTTAAAATAGAAAATATGAAGGAATAGGGGTGTAGCTCAGTGGTAGAGGCCTCTGGATTCAATTCCCAGTTCTGCAAAAGAAGAAGATAAAGGAAAAGGAGAAGGATCCAGATAGAATAAAATAATTATACATTGTGTAATTCTATCTAAATGAAGTTGGAAAACAGGCAAAATCAAATTAGAAGGTATAAGACATCATACTTAGGTGGTACAACTACAGAAAAGCAAGAGTGTAATGATCATGCTAGAATAATTATTATGTTTGGGGTTAGGGAGAAGGCTATGATTGGGAGGGGCATGTCAGGGATCTCCAAGGTGCTGAGAATGCTGTTCTTGACATCTATATGACTTCATATGTATTCATATTCTAATGCTCAATGAATTTTAATGCATATTTTTCTCCCAATAAACAATAAAAAAGTAATGAAATTATGCATCACTTAAGAAAGGGGACACATTTATTTATTTGTTTAGTTGCTTATTGTACTGGAGATTAAACCCAGGTGTGCTCTACCATTGAGCCACATTCCCAGCTTTTATTTTGAGATAGCCTCTCTCTAAGTTCCGGAGCCCATCCTTAAACTTGCAGTCCTTCTGCCTTAGCCTCCTAAGTTGCTGGGGTTACAGGTGTGTACCACTGCACGCAGCTAGGAAGGGGTCACGTTTTGAGAAATGCTGGGCAATTTTGTCATGGTATGAACATCATAGAGTATGCTTACACAAACTAAGATGGCTATGACATCCCTAGATGATATGATCTTATGGGACTTTGTTCATATGTGTGGTCCACTGTTGACCAAAACATCATCATTTATGACACATAACTATAGTACCAAAAATTATAATATTATTATTATCTCCACCAAATATAAAGCATTTAGCTTAGTCACTACTGCCTGGCAGGAGCTCACTGTAGATGAATTTTCAACTCTCAATATAGCATGAAACTACTAACTCCATGAGGAAAGTGATGGTTTGTGTTTTTGCTCAGCAGTCAATAATAATCTGTGAAATGGATGTTGTCACTTTTCTTGGGTCCCCAAAAGTCCCTACATTAAACTTCACCATTTGTCTTTACAGGAATCCACCGCCTGACCACTGGGCTTTAGTAAGTGGTCTCCCCACTTATGTTGCCCAAAATGGCCTGGTAAGTAACACAACTTGAAAAGGGGAAAAGTTTGATTGAGATGAAAGAATGAAAGGATTTCGGATGCAGCAAGTGAAAAAAATGGGGTGGGGGGAGTGTGGATCTCCAAAGCCTGAGTCTCTTGTTTTTCAATTTACTCGATAGAAGGTCCCTAGAGATAAACAGAGAATTGACATTTGGGCAAATATGAAACGCAGAGAAATAATCTTTAGATGAATAGATGGTCACTGACAAATGCGTCAGGGACAAAGTCATGACTGGGTGGTCTACCAGGCTCCCCAGGGACTAAGTCTCAATCTCTCATGTCAGACTTAATTGCCATTGTCCACCTCCCATCCCCATTGTTTCCAGCCATGTCACACAAAGCAGAGCTCCAGAGCTTTACTTCCCACCTTGTCCCATTCACTAAGGCCAAGGGTGAAGCAGTAGTGTCCCCTGCGCCTGAAGGCAGGGTCATGTCTGCTGCACATCACCCCCATATTTGGTCCTGGTCACCCCGATATGCTTCCCCCAGAACATACTACACAATGGTGCCCCTGTGGCAAGGTGTTTATTTATTGAGCATTTTCTATTCCAGACACTGTCACAGGCTCTGAGGATGTAAAGGTAGATGGATCATGATGTACTGTTTCTCTTCTGAAACTCATAATCGAATGACGAGATGCCTTTATTAACAGATATTTATACTGCAATGTGATAAAGCCATGATAGAGGATACAGAATAGGGGACATATAAACCAGTCTTCATTTCCTAGAGTGTGTTGGTCTGAGTCAAATTCGAAATCAATAGTTCTTAGGCAGGTGGGGGCAAGAAACAAGATTCCAGGTGGAGGAAACATCATGGGTGTTAGTCAACTCTCCATTATTGTAAAAAAACCCTGAGATAATCAGCTTATAAAAAGGAGAGTTTTATTTTGGTTTCAGCCCATGGTTGGTTGGCATTGTTGCCTTGGGGCCTCTGATCATGCTGTACATCATGGCAGAAAGCTTAAGATGGAGTTAAGCTGCTCACCTCATGGCCAGGAGGCAAAGAAGAGAAAGAAGAGCGGTGGGTCCCACAATCCCCTTCAAGGACACGCCCTCCAATGTCCGTAAGACCTCTCACTAGGTCCCACCTCTTCCCAATAGTTTCCACCACTTCCTAAAATCCCTGAGTTGGGGACAGAGCCTTTAGTATATTGGCTTTTCAATCCATATCCAAACTATGGACAAGCAACATGGGCATAGGAGTTTGGAGCAGCACACTGTGTGCAGTTTAGTGTTGTTGCTGTGTTAAGTTTGAGACAGCAAGACAGGGGACTCGAGAGGGAGAGAGGGGGCCAGATAACAGGCTTTGGATGCCATGTCCAGCGGGTAGGCCTTGAATCTACGGTGATGCCTTTTAAAGCAGGAGACCAGTACAGCTGCTTTTCATCTTATTTGTTTGGGTCTTATTGTTGTTGTTTGCAATACCAGGGATTGAACCCAGGGCTTGGTGCATGCTAGGCAAGTGCTGTGACACTAAACTGCCTCCCCAGCCCTGCTTTTCATCTTAGCAGGATAATGCTGGCAGGTCCATAGAAAATGGAAAGAAGTAGGACTAGAGACAGAGTGACCAGTGCATGATTCAAGTAAGGGATAATGAGAATGTCAACAAATGCAGGCACCGTGAAGAATACTGTCATCACTGCCCATGGCCATCTACGTAGTGCTACGATGAGGCACAGCATAGATGTTCTCTTTTAATACAACATTCAACAAAGACAAGATGAAAAGGAGATAAGGGGCTGACCTGATATCCAGAGGGCAAAACTGGCAGAACTTAGCCTTGGTGGGGAGCAGAGAGGATGGAAGAGAGAAGAGTCAGAGCTCATTTTAAGCTTCCAGACTGAGAGTGCTGCCATCAGGTTTGGATGTAAGATGAGGAGGTCAGTTTTAAACAAGGTGAGATTGAGACATTCTTCAGGAGCAAGTGATCAGCAGGTAGACGAAAGTACAGTTCCCATGCTATGGAGAGAGCGGAGGGGTGGATTAGGAAGCTATCAGGACCAGGTAGTATTTGAAACCATGGTGTTGACAACACCCAAGGAGATGTGAGGAGCAGTGGGTTCCCAGGGTGCAATATTGGAGGATTTCAGAATTTCCAGAGCAGTTGGAGAAAGGGGTGTATGTAAAGGGGGGAAGCAGGAGGAGAATTCAGAGGTGTTTGCAGACCCAGGAGAGGCAGTCATGGAAACCAAAGAAGTAGAAAGTTTCAATAAGGAGAGAGACCATCCAGGTGTGGTGGTGCAACATCCATCCTCCCAGCTACTCGGAGGCTGAGGCAGGAGGATTCCGAGTTCAAGGCCAGTCTGGGCAGTTAATTCAGACATTGTCTGATGATAATTCAGACAAACAGACACACATTGAGAAAAATCTGGGGCCGGGTGGTTTAAGCCATGGCCTGGTGAGGCTTGTTTGACACCAGAGCTAGCTCAGCACATTTATTATACAGGTTTTGTCATCAGAAGGTTATTTGTGAGACAGTTTTAGCAGAGCAGGTAGTCTGAAGGATGCAGCGAAACTTGGAGACATGGAGGTCATCTTGTTATGCCCAGAATTATCTAACCCCAGGAGTTGGTGTCTGAATCCAAGGTTCTGACTGTTAGAGCCACACACCTTTGCACATAGCCACCCCTGGCCGGCATTACCATAGCAACTGGGGAATCTTGACCTTCACCTTTGCACAGTCAGCTCCCAGGGCAAATGCAGCCATAAGGGAATCAGGGACCAGGGTGATTTGAACCACCCTGGGAACCCAGAGTGTCACTCTCCACAGTGAGACTCTGTCTAAAATAAAAAGGGCTGGGGATGTAGCTCAGTGGTACAGTACTTGCCCCACATGAGCACATGGATTCAGACCCCAATGCAGAAAGAAAAAAAAAAAAAAAAGGAAAAGAGAAAGAAAGACAGGCAGATAGACCAAATGCAGCACAGTGATCTGGTGAGACAAGAACTGAAGGCCCCATCATATTTGTCAATTAAGAGGTCTTGGTGGCCCCGATGAAAGCAAATTTGGTGGCAAAGTGGAGGCAGAAACTAGCATGTGGTCCACTGAGGAGTGGCGTGCAGTAAAAGGTAGAGAAGGCAAGAGAAAAAGGGAGAGTACCTGTGGGTGGTTGCTATGGAGACCACTCTGAGTGAGGGAAGCATTTTGAGGATGGGAGATACCCAAGCTGGCTCTTGGGCTGAGGGAAAAGGGCCCGCAGAGAGGTTGCTGATCAGGAGGGAACAATGGAAACAGACAGACCAGGTCCAAGGAGAGGCTGGAGCATGATAGAGTGAGTAGGCAGTCCTTGGACAGGAGCTGGGCAGCTCAGCCTCTGACACCAGAGAGTCCACGTCTGTGTTGACGGGCAGGGTTGCTGCAGGCCCATGTAGTAGCCTTTTGAGAAGTAAAAGCAGGCCCTCTTCTCAAGGGAAGACTACATCGAGGTCAGGAGCATGGCTCTGCCAGCAGAGCCCAGGCTGGATCTCAGGGCCAGCAGCCCCTTAGCAGGTGCAGTATGTACACTACCCAACTGCAACGGTGGCCAGCCGCAGGAGGGATCAGATAAGTGTCATTTGGTTCCTTTTCTATTCTCATCTTTTTGGAAGAGAAATCTAGCAATGTAGAACCCAAATTACAACACCTGCCATTTCTTGTTCTACTTTGAGGTTTTTACCCCAAGGAAAAATGCCTTCTTGCCCAAGAAAGCAAAATAGAACCCAAATGTACATGAATCAAATATGTTTTGCATAGCACTGTTATCAGTTTAGAAAAAGCAACCTGGATACAACCCAAATGCTCAACAAAAGAGGAACGGCAAAATGAGACATTATTAATAACGGCAGCTTGTACCCTTAACTTTTGCAAAGTTTAGAAACAATCCAAGGGTGGAGCCAATCCTGAGAAGTAAGGTTCACAAGGGGACTTTTCTTTCCAGTATCCTCACTTAATAATCCAAAAGAATCTCCGGTGTAGCTACCTGTGAAAAAAAATGTGAATGCTGTTGGCAAGGACAGGGTGTTTGTGAAAAGAGCAGGCCCTTTACCAGGTGCCCCTCGGGGCTAATGGCAGTCCCTCTTCCCTCCACTGCTTTTAGATTTGCAATATCATGAATGCACCTGCCGAGGACCTTTTTGCATTTCAGGTAAGTTGTTTTTGATTTGTTCTCTTAGTCACATGACTTCCCTCTCCATTCGAATCCACCCGCTTCCTTGGGAAGCCATCTAAATTGAGTGAAACCAGGATGGAAAAAAGCCATGTGCCAGTGGAGGTGGGGAGGGAGCTGGCTGGGCCAATTCCACTTGTACTGGCCTTCTGGCCTCAGGACCTTCACTTATGCTCTTCTCTCAGCCACCACCCTCTCCTGTCCAAATCCCCCATGTCCTTCAGTAACAATCTCAGATGCTACCACTTCTATGAAGTTTTATTCTGATTTTCGTGGTTGAGTATAACTTCTTTTTGGAAAGTGCATGGAATATTGTTAAGCATTCCATTTGGCTTTGGCTTTTATCATGGAATAAATGCTGGTGGAAGACATCTTCTGGGTCAGGCTTTGGCACATTGCTACTCTGGCTACCATAGTGGACCGGAGAGATCTGGTTGTTGTCTTCGTGGGGCTCATGAGAAACACCTGAGTAATGGTCAGTAGAAATGTAGGGGCTAGCCTGGTACAGTGGCACAGGCTTGTAATCCCAGCAGCTCGGGAGGCTAAGGCAGGAGGATCATGAGTTTAAAGACACCCTCAGCAACCTAGTGAAGCACTTAGCAACTTGGTGAGACCCTGTCTCTAAATAAAATATTAAAAAAGGGCTGGGGATGTTGCTCAGTGGTTAAGCACCCATGGTTTCAATCCTCAGTACCAAAAAAGAAAGGAAGGAAGGAAGGAAGGAGGAAAGGAAAGAAGGAAGGAAGGAAGGAAGGAGGAAAGGAAAGAAGGAAGGAAGGAAGGAAGGAAGGAGGAAAGGAAAGAAGGAAGGAGGGAAGGAAGGAAGGAAGGAAGGAAGGAAGGAAGGAAGGAAGGAAGGAAGGAAGGAAGATAGAGGATAGAGAATGTGGAGAGGAACTCTCAGGAGCCCTGACCTGACCTGAGAGAAATCAAGGAACATATCCTTGAGGAAATTATTTGTGAGTAAGGAGAGGGAAGAAGGCTGCAGCAAAGAGACGGGTAACTGGAAGGAATAGTGTTGGTCAGCAAGTCTGAGTGAGAGACTGAGAAGAGTGTGGCAGGAGCCGATTCTAGAGAAGTGGATAAAAAACAGATCATGCAGGGCCTGGAAGGGCAGACCAAAGGGAAGTTCGTCTCTCTTACTATTTTCCCCTTATATCATCTTTTATTATCCTTAGTTTTGCCTTGGACTAATTTCTGCCAGTATAATATTGGCTTTCTTTGATCAAGGAAGGGTTGGTTCTTACCTTTCTTGACATCCTCAGCTCTAGATGTCTTATCAATGTTCTTTGGGTTGAGCATGCCAACCACAAGAAAAACAAATCATTAGCAATCAGGACTCGATTAAGAAGGAGATAAAAATCACTCAAGAAAAATCTGTGCTTTTTTTTTTTTTAAACTTTTCAGTTTATTGAAATACAAATAACAAGTATCATCTCACCACCTTAAGAATCTAGACATTTCAGAAATGGAAGATACCTACTCCAGGAATCCTTCCTTGACTTCTGTCTTTCCTCTGGCTCCCAGGGGACCATAAAATACCACACTGCAGTGACATTGCTGGTTTACTTTACAGAAGATGAGCCACCTGAGGAACATCTGCCTTACTTGCCTTGGTTTCCCCAGCTGGTAGCTTGGTTTCTGGTACATTGTAAATATTGATGAATCAGTGAAATTAGAATCTAGAAATGAGTCACGTTATCTCTGTTTGACAATGATGAAAGCAAGGCTCCCCACAGCATCCTCAGCTGACCACGAGCCTCATTGCTTAGCAAGGCACACACTCTTCCCCATCTGTAGGTAGGAAAATCAAGGCCTAAGGAAATAAAATTCCAAGCCAAAATTACACAGAAAGTCAGGCCAAGGGCAAAGAGTTAGAGGATATAGCCAGGTGCTTCATTCAAAATTATGAAAACCACCAGCATTTCTTTTTTCAGTGCTGGGGTTGAACCCAGCGGCTCTTTACCACTGAGCCACACCCCCAGAGCTATTTTTGTTGTTGTTGTTTTGAGGCAGGGTCTCACTAAGTTGCTGAGATTGGCCTTGCACTTGTGATCCTCCTGCCTCAGCCTCCCAAGGGGGATCACAGGCATGTGCCGCCATAACTGACCCAGAATTGTTCTCTGAAGCCAGCCAGTGCCCTGTGGTTTTCTCCTATATATGAAAGAGGACTACACTCCCTGGCATGTTTCTGCACATTATTGTATCCCTGGTACACAGTCCACTGCCAGGCACCTACAGCCCTGAGATCTTAGGGACCGAGACAACGTGGCTACCTGGTTTTTTATCAGGCACTCCACCAGATGGGCTGTTTGCTCAGGCTTCTGTGGCTGATACTAAATCTATACAAAATCCAACACGCTCCACCCTCTTGCCAACCCCTCTCAGCCAATCAGGGTCACACCACAGCCCAGAGTCCATCACAGCTGCCTATATAGCCCAGACCAGAAGAGAACCTAACATCTGCCCCTCTCTTTAGAAAGAGCCTCTGGATGATTCTGGATGGATGATCAAAAATGTCCTTTCAATGCCGATTGTGAACAAGAAGGAAGAAATTGTTGGGGTGGCCACGTTCTACAATCGCAAAGATGGGAAGCCCTTTGATGAAATGGACGAGACCCTCATGGAGGTATGGCGTGCTGGGAGGTCCTTGCAGCTGGGATTCAGAGTCTGCTTGCAGCCAGGTGTGGCTTTCAGAGCTGCACATTGTGACAGGAAGGCCACCTGAGGCAGCCTCGACCACCACCTTCTTTACTCTCGCTTCTGCCCCATGTCATCAGAGAGATCCACATTCTGCTTTTTTTAAAAAATGTATTTATTTATTTTTATTTACATATAACAATGCATTACAATTCTTATTACATATATAGAGCACAATTTTTCATATCTCTGGTTGTATACATAGTATATTAAACACCATATATTAGAGCAGTTTTAGGTCCATAGAGAAATTGAGCAGAAAGTACAGAGTTTGTATATAGTCCTTGTCCCCAAGTAGGCAAAGAAGGGTCCCTTTTGGGGAAGCTCTTACACATAAAAATGATGCTTAATGTCTGTTAGTGCTTTAAGAAGGCGCATTCACACTGTTGTTTTACCCTGTAATCACAACAGCTCTGCATGGTGGGCAGCACACAACTCCTGTTATAGCAGAGTAAAGAGAGTCCCAGGGAGTCTTGCTCTAAGAGTCAGGATCAAAGCTGGGTGTTCTGTCTGATTCTTCCTTTCTTTCTTTTCAGTCTTTGACTCAATTCCTGGGCTGGTCTGTCTTGAATCCTGACACCTATGAGTCCATGAACAAACTTGAAAATCGGAAGGATATTTTCCAAGATATTGTAAAATATCATGTAAAGTGTGACAATGAAGAAATTCAGAAAATCTTGGTGCGTAATATTCTTTACTTGTTTTTACCTTAGTAGAGACTAACAGAGTTGAAGTGAGA
Organism: Callospermophilus lateralis; assembly: GCF_048772815.1. Lineage (NCBI taxonomy): Eukaryota > Metazoa > Chordata > Mammalia > Rodentia > Sciuridae > Callospermophilus > Callospermophilus lateralis. The sequence goes on from NC_135309.1 coordinate 64,161,870, forward strand.
CTTGAAGTCCACAAAGGCACAGCTTGGGTGTGAGTTTGCTCAGTCATGTCCCTCCAGCTTAGCACAGAGATGTGGCAGCCCTCAGATGACGGATGGATGAGTGCCCAGAAGGTGGTGCGTACTAACAGCTCTTTGTGGCCTGAAGACAGATATCCCTTGCAGGGTTATCTCAATCTGGGGCCTGACCCTGGCTTAAGAGCTCTAGAAACTCCACTTTTCACTGAATCCAGTGTTGACTTTGTACTGGAGACAAGATCAACCAACATAGCCCCTAATATGAGAAGAAGACTTATCTGATATAGACCAATGGACCATGGTCAGTTTCTCAGAGCCTCTCTCTGTGGTTAGCTCATAGAAGACCCAAGAAAGTCACAGAAGAGTTTGGTGTGCAAAGAAGTAGTTCATAATGAATAAGGAGTCCTCGCCACTTTACATTTTATAAAGCAAATTCACATTTGGGCTCTTTTTTGATCCTTTCAAGTTATTAGTCCCATAAGATGGGCAGGATAAAGATTTCTATCTTTATTGTAAAAAAATGAAGAAATCAAGGCCCCCAAAGTGGAAAGAACTTGTCCCCAAATCACCTAGACTGTGAACAGGTCTCACTTAACCTTTATCATAATAATGAATAAATTCTCCACTTCTCTCATGAATGGGCTGTCTCAGGAGGTGATGAGCACCCCAACACGAGAGTCATCCACATAAACACTGGATGACATGCATCAGGGATGCTGCAGAGAACATTGCTCCCTGGAGTGGGAAATCGGACTAGATGCTTTCGAGGATGTGTGAGAATTGTTGATTCATTGTTCCTGAGGTTTTGGTCTTAAAGAGACCAAGGTCTTAATAGTACACTGAGTTAGCCAAGTGGTATTGGCTATGATGCCCAGCCAAGCTCCCAAGACCTTGGCTTATAGACCTCTCAAGTTGAAAAAAACATAGGTCAGTATTCTCAAAGAAAGTTTCTTAAGCTGTGAAAATGATGTAACAAATTGATCATTTAATACCAATATCTGATAAATTCTGAGGACAAAATATCCAGTTTGGATGATTTTCCTCATGGTTAGCTTGTCTCAGTTCATAAGTTTCAGTCAAATGATGGATATGTATGGAGAATTAGCCTAAGTTGAAAGCTAACAGATTTTACTCTGGGCCAAGAAATCAGAAACAAATAACTGGGTCCAGGTTCCCTGTTCCTCTGGTATCTAGGGAATAAGCCCAGAGAGAGAAGTCACCCAGAGAGAAAGTGCCAGGATCATGGCCAAATCCTTCTTACTCTCAGTCAGTAATTAAAACAATAAAAATATTAGCAGCATGATTTTATTTTGGTGCATACTATGTGCCACATACCATGCTAAGTGCTTTACATGCATTATTTAATTCAGTTGTACATATTTTTTTAAAAAATGACTCTGTGGCTGGAGGTGGTGGTACATACCTGTCATCTCAACCATAGGAGAGACTGAGGTGGGAGGATCACAAGTCAGAAGCCAGCCTTCGCAACTGAGAAAGATCGTACCACATTAAAAAGTAAAATAAAATAAAAGGAAAGAATTGGGATGTAGCTCAGTGGTAGAGGACCCTTGGGTTCAATCCCCAGGACTGGAAAAAAATAATAAAAATTAGAAAAAAAATGGACCTTGCACAATTGATACGTGCTATATGTGCTACAAGGCCTGATTGCACAAATTTTAACTTACAGGTTAAAGGCTTTAACTATCCCCATTTTATAGATGAAGAAATTGAGCTTCAAAGGCATTTGATAATGCAGAGCTCAAATTTGGATGCAGGTCTTCATAGTGCCAAATCCCGTGACTTTGAATATGCTCATCAATGAATGTTGAATGGCAGTTTCTTTGAGTGGGTGGTTCTGATGAAAAAACTTTGAAGGAAGGGAAAAAATGGAAATGGAAAAGTGGAGGCATATCAAGTTTTCAATATAATAACATTTCTTTTTTCTCTCCTGTTTTGGGGCTGGCAGAAAACTAGAGAGGTGTATGGGAAGGAGCCATGGGACTGTGAGGAAGAGGAGCTAACTGAGATCCTGGTAAGAGGAGCTGGAACAGAACAGGCCCTGATGTGTTATCTGCTCAGGGTGCTCCTGAGCGTGTGTGCATTACTGTCTTCAAAGCGTGTTCCTACCACTCTATTCTGATCCTCCCAGGACCCCAGGATGGAAACAGGGTGGTGGGTGGCAGGGAGACCCAGGAACACTTCCTATCCCTAACACTTCCTATCCCCTAATCCCTTGACTCCATTCCTTTTTCAGCGGGGAGAGCTGCCAGATGTAGAGAAATATGAAATTAATAAATTCCACTTCAGTGACTTGCCCCTCACAGAACTGGAGCTGGTGAAATGTGGGATACAGATGTATTATGAGCTCAAAGTGGTGGAGAAATTCCACATTCCACAAGAGGTGAGATCAAAACAAACATCTGTGATTTTCCGTTTTTTTTTTTTTTTCCCTCTTGCTTAGGAAAAAAATAAATAAAGATCCCTCCATTTGTAAAGTACCTTTAAAAGAGTGTGGCCTCAGTGTTGGGGTTTAAAGCAGTCACCATGTTGCATGGTTGAATTTTTTATTAGAAAAGAGACACGCTGTTCCTCTGAACTTGGGATCTTCAGAGCTTTGGTTTCTTGCAGTGGGTTCTGAGCACTGCGTTCTGAAGGCAGGGAATAAATAGATATCTGACTAGGGTGGGAAACGTGGGCTAAATCCATTTAAATCAGGGCTCTTTCCCTGCAGGATTCCTTATGAGTGTTCACTGAGTCTGGTTGATGGGGACTGGCTGAGACAGTGGGATGGGAGGTATGCATGGTCTTCAGAGTTTCCCAGACTTTCATTAAGTAATGGTTCTCAAAGTGTTGCTTCAGAGTACATCAGCACCATCTGAGAAGTTGTTAGAATCTCTCTCTCTCTCTCTCTCTCTCTCTCTCTCTCTCGCTCTCTCTCTCTCACACACACACACCCCTAGAACCGATTTTAATAAGCCCTCCAAGGTAATTTTGATGTGCTCGCAAGTTGGAGAACCACAGGATTAAAGAACCCTTTTTGCTGCTGCTGTGAAGCACCTGTTAGTGTCTCTGAGGACAATTGCTCTCTGAGGCACAATTTGGGAATCACTGATGGATGCTTGACCCTCGGGATAAGGGGGATGATTCTCTCTTACTTTGTTTCTAGCAACAACAGACATCTTCATAGCATGGAGCAAAGTGCTTTCATAGCATTTCCGCATCTGCTGCTAGTTCCCACCTCCTACTGTCTTCTAGCAATGGAGAGCCCTGAGCACTTGGGCAGGTGTGCACTGTCTCGCTGACGTGGGTATATTCACAGGCCCTGGTACGGTTCATGTACTCCCTGAGTAAGGGCTATCGCAAGATCACCTACCACAACTGGCGGCACGGCTTCAACGTGGGACAGACCATGTTCTCCTTGCTGGTGGTAAGCAGGGCAGGCCTGGTCCGCAGGGTGAGAGGATCTGCCTGGGCTGTGGGCCCAGGTTACGTGGGACAACCTCATGCAGACTCCATATGGCAGTGACAGCATTGTTATCCTCTACTGCCTTTTAAGAATTCCGAAAGTAGTACATGCATAAAAGAATCCCAAGAATAAAGAAATGTAGCAAATAAAACATGAAAGGAAGCTGCAGTCTATCCCAATCCTGGTCTGTCATTTGGAGATAACCAAGGCACAAGTCCTTCCAAATTTTCTTTTTGTATACACTTGCATACACACACACACACACACACACACACACACACATACAGAAACATGCACACCATTTAGTTTGTTTATAAGCAATGGGATATTATTCTGTTTTTCATTTGAAAATGTATATTATCACATTCTTCCATTTTATAGGTAAATCATACTCTTTCATTATATATGCATACATACATATAAAACACATTTTCTATTATATGCAACACACCAATTTTACCATTTTAATCAATTTTGCATGTATGATTCAGAGACATCAAGTACATTCACAGTGTCATACAACATGTACACTAAAACTTTTTATCGTTTCAAACTCTATACCCATTAAATAATAACTGCAACTCTCTCTATTCTGCAGTCCCTGATAGCCACTATTCTGTTTTCTATCTCTATGAATTTGACTACTCTAGGCCTTCATGTAAATGGAATCACACAGTATTTGTTCTTCTCTGTCTGGCTTAATGTCTTCAAGGTTCATCCATGTTTTAATTTTACAGCTGCATAAAACAGTCATCCTTGATATCCATGGGTGTTTTTTTTTTTTTCTAGGACTCTCCTCCCCACACATACTAAAATCTGCAGATGCTCAAGTCCCTTATATAATGGCATAGTATTTCCATATAAGCTGCACAATCCTCTTATATACATTAAATCATCTCTAGATCACATTTAGTACCTAATAAAATGGAAATATAAGTGGCTGGGCATAGTGGTGTGCCTGTAATCCCAGCAATTTAGGAGGCTGAGGCAGGAGGATCACAAGTTCCAGGCCAGCCTCAGTAACATAGCAAGGCCCTAAGCAACTTATGAGAATGTGTCTGAAAATAAAATATATAAAGGGCTGGGGATGTGACTCAGTGGTTAAGTGCCCCTGGGTTCAATTTTCAGTACCAAGAAAGAAAGAAAGAGAAAGAAAAGAAAAAATAAATGCTATTAAAAATAGTTATTATGTTGTAATGTTTAGGGAACAACTGCAGAAAAAAGTTAGTATATGTTTAATACAGACAGATTTTTTAAAATACATATTTTTGGTCTGTAGGTGGTTGAATCCACAAATGTGGAGCCCACAGGTGCAGATAGGGCTGTTTTTTGTTTTTTTTTTTTTTGTTTAAATATACCATGATTTCTTCACCCAGCACCCAATTGTGGGTGTGGACATTGTTTTCAATCTTTGCTGTGACAAACAGTGCTACTGTACCCTCTGGGGGACAGACCTTCATGCATTTGTATCAGTATTTTGGGCTCAGAGGGTTCCAGCCCTTTATCTTTCATTGGAAAGCGTTCCCCATGCAGGGCATGACACAAGTCTGCTTGGGCTCACATTCCCTGTCCTCATTCCTTTCCCTGCAGGGCTGGAAATGTCAGGTCAGAGCAGGTACTGGAACCCAGAGGTAGGCATTCTAGCCAGGCCACTGCCAGAGGTGACAAGGACACAGCTTAGATCTGGTTTATTCCGTAGGATCAAAGTCAGCATTGCCTCTCCAGAACCCTTCCCCAACCCTTCTCCAGCCTCTTCTCCTGCACCAGCAGGAACAAAGGTTAACTATGTGGAGAAGCCCCAGGAAAGGAGGATTCCTCCGGGCTGTGCTTAAACCAGTAGACCAGGTTTGGAAGGTTTGCTTTACCCATCTGGCCACGTTCATAAACTTTCCAAATCCTGAAACCTGATGGTTCCAAGTTTCTCAAAAATCATCCAGAGCAACATCCTCTACCCCCACTGTGCAGATTGGGATACTGAGGCCCAGAGGCGCATGAACCCAGCTAAGGTCACCTAGTAATAAGTGGCCAGCTCTCCCTGTTTGCATGGGATCATCCCAGTTTCAGTATGGAAAGTCCAACTTCCTGGAAAACTCAGCCTGTGGTAAAGCTCTGCTCACCTCAAGGTCAGAACCATGTCGGTCAGCGCCAGGCTTTCCCCCCAATCTGCCCTCTCAGCCCTGCTTCCAGCCCCGACAACACAGGAGTGACTTGTACCTCTGATTGCCCTTCCAGACAGGAAAGCTGAAGCGATACTTCACTGACCTAGAGGCCCTGGCCATGGTCACTGCTGCCTTCTGCCATGACATTGACCACAGGGGCACCAACAACCTCTACCAGATGAAGTGAGTTAGCCCTTACTGGCTCCCCGCCCCTCCCCCACCCTCACCCCAGGATTTATCACCTAGGTCTTTATGGTCCCCAGGCTGGGTGACCAAGGAAAAGGCCCACTGTCCACATCTTCCCACTTCCTCTTGCCCTTGGGATCCAGCTCTGCTTCTATGATAGACAGAATAATGGCCTCCTAAAGACGTTCACATCCAAACCCCAGAGCACGGAAATATGTTATGTTGACTTACATTCAAAACAGACTTGCAGCCAGGTGTGGTGGCTCACGCCTGTAACCACAGTAACTTGGGACACTGAGGCAACTCAGTGGAGAATTGCAAGTTTGAGGCCAGCCTAGGCAACTTAGTGAGACTCTGTGTCAAAATTAAGTTTTTTAAAGGGATGTCAGTCAGTGGTAGAGCACTTGTCTAGCTTGTGCAGGGATCTTTGGATTTAATCCCCAGGGCTGGGAGAAAAAGAACAGGTGGGAGGGGGACTTGGCTGATGTGGTAAAGGAACTTGAGGTATAGGAATGGTCTAGATGGACCCCTTATAGTCCAAAGGGTCCTTGTAAGAGGGAGGCAGAAGGTCAGAGAGGAGAGAAGATTCTCCCCTAGGGTCTCCAGAAGGAGGCCACCCTGTGGACCACTTTAGACTTCTGAACTCCAAATCTGAAAGATAATCCATTTTTGCTGTTTTCAGACATTAAGTCTGGGGCAGTTTGTTACAACAGCAATAGGAAACTAGGACATTAAACTCCCGCACTCTCCTCCTCCCCATCCTACCTGCTGACCTAATTTGAGCCAAGATGTTAGTAACCGGTAATGTTCATTCGTTCACATGTATTTATAATGCTTCTCATGTAGATGGTGAACTACGCTCGCCTAAGGAAGAACCATGGTGAGCAGAACACACAGTGCCTGTCCTCATAATGCTTATATTCCAGCCTGCCTCTGAAGCACAGTCCTTGAACTGTCCTGATGGATCCTTCTGATCACCACATGGGCTGGACAGAGTAGGGGCTAGTGTTATCCCCATGACACTGATGCAGAAATGGAGGCCTGAGACTCACTAATAAGCACTAAGACTCATTCTTCTGAGTCTTTTCAATAGTCTACGCTGCTCCAAGGGTGGAAATTGTGTTTACAGTTTACACTGTGGGAATCCAAGTATGGAGTGTAGTGCTCATCACGTAGTAAGTGTTCAACAAATATTTATTACACTTAAAAAATGAACAAACACACTGCTGGAGGGAATTCAGTGGCTTCCCCTTACGAATGTAGACCTAGGGCTTTGCTGATCTTCAAAGCATGGCCCAGTGCCAGGATGAACGGACGGCTTCAGGGGATCCATAAATCTCTGCAGCTGCGTGTGGTATGATGTGGGTTTGTTATTTTTTTTCTGAGGGTAAGGGTCTACACTGCTCAGCAAATTCCCTAAAGAGTCCATGAGCCAGACTAGGGTCAGAATCACTTGTGGAGAAAAGCTAAAGTCAGAGCCAAGAGAGTTAGTGTTTGGTCCTAATTTTCCCTTGTCTCACTGTGCAAGGACCCGTGCAGAATCCTTCTCAATCTTGAACTTCAGCCGTTCTACTTGCAGATTTAGAGATGTTGGGACTGGATAATAAAGTCCTTAACCTCCATCTTTACCCTTCCATGTTGATTTACCCTCCCTCCCTCTTTTTCTTTCTCTTTCTCTCTCAGGTCCCAGAACCCACTGGCCAAGCTCCATGGGTCCTCCATCTTGGAAAGACATCACTTGGAGTTTGGCAAGACACTGCTGAGAGATGAGGTACGATGGGGCTGAGGCCTCATCTCAAAAGAAGCCCGAGCGCACCCAGGCAGCCTCCTTGCATTGGCCTAGGCTGCCACCAACTCCCGCCATCTAAGGTGACCACTGGGAGGTGGCTTACTACCGCCAGCATCCTTTCCCACATTTCCCTGCTGGTTTTCTCTTTAGAGCCTGAATATCTTTCAAAACCTCAACCGCCGACAGCATGAGCACGCAATCCACATGATGGACATCGCAATCATTGCCACGGACCTCGCCCTGTATTTCAAGTTGGTATTTTTTTCTCACTTTAATAACAAGAAGACCAATGATTATAATAACAATAGCAAACATAGTTCCAATTGATCTTTATTATGTGCCAGGCCCAACACTATAGCCCTGTGAGTTATCATTCCTCTCATCCTGTGGATGGGGAAACTGAGACCCAGGGTAGGAGATTTGCTAAAATCCAATAGCAAATCAGCGCAGTCTGGGTTAGAGTCTGTCTTCACTCCCAGCCATTAGTTTGGCTAAGTGTGTCAATTTCATCAGCCCCCATCTGAAATGAGCAGTGTTAGCAGCACAGGAATATCTTGATCTAAGACTTGCTTCCTTTAACAAACTGATGTGTTTCGTAGGAAGAGGACGATGTTCCAGAAGATTGTGGATCAGTCTAAGACATATGAAAATGAGCAGGAATGGACACAGTACATGATGTTGGAGCAGACGCGAAAGGAAATTGTTATGTGAGTTGAAACGGGGCTAAGCCCTGACCCTCGACAGCTAGGGTCGTGAGGTGGGAGGCTGCATTGTTAGATCTTGCTGCTTTTAAAAGATCTGGGACATCTTCCATTTTGGAGGCCTCCAGTACATTGGGGAGGGTACAGTTATTCCCAAACCAAATAGCACAAGTTATGATAGAGGTTTAGTCTTTATTTTAGCACTAAAAATATAAGAAACCACATAATTTATTTTTCTGTACACAAAAAGTGTAAAATACAGGATTTGGGTGGCAAAGTGATATAACTTTCAAGTTTTTTGATAAAACAACAACAAAAATACTATGCTATTGATGGTTTGTGTGATAGCTATGTGTCACTTAAAATATGTAGGCTTGAGCCAGGCAGAGTGGCACATGCCTGTAATCCCACCCAGCTGCTCAGGAGGCTGAGGCAGGAGGATTGCAAGTTCAAAGTGAGCTTCAACAGAGTCCCTGAGCAACTTAGTGAGACCCTGTCTGAAATTAAAAAATAAAAAGGGTTGGGGATGTAACTCAGTGGTAAAGCACCCTGGGTTCAATACCCTGTACCAAAAAAAAAATAAATAAATAAAATAAAATATATAGATTTAATGTTTTAGGTGTTCCTTTGTATATAACAATGTCCCACCATATTGTCATGCTATCCACAAATTAGTTTTATGTTTTGAATACAATTTATAGTGCATGCATTTCAGTTTTGTGTATCTCCTTTCAATTCTCACAAAGTGCTTCTGTGATTCACCTCGTTTGATGATGAGGTGAGAAGTGTAAATCTGTGGTCTTTTTGCAAATATGTAGCCCAGGCCAAATGGTTCCTGCTTTTCTTTGATGGGTTCACAGCAATGATGTTGGTAATCAAGAAGGGTCTCAAGGGAGGATCACCAGGTCCCAAGGAAGCATTTCCTTGTTTATTCATCCCCTGATCCTTCTGTGGAAGTGAGCTGTGATTAAGTCACAGCACTGCAAATTTCTGCACAGAGGAGTGACAGCCACTGGGACAGGGAAAGGAGGGCCAGAGGCAAGATGCTCCTGCTGCAGCCCTTTAGTTGTCCAGTCAGGCCTCTAGAAAGGTCCCCTGATCCTGGGGAGCAGCATGACCGGCTCCTACTCAACAAGGGAGCAGATTCAGGTCGGGACTGCTCCCAGGAAGACCAGGAGCTGCCCCACCAGACATTTCAAAATGGTCCAGCAAAGAATTGAATCCATTGTAAGACTGGGAAATTATCTGTTCTCCTAATTAGGTATTCATTTAAAGTGATTCCAAGAAAAATACCTACTGTGCTTTGGAGGAATTAGGAAGCTGATTCCAAAATTCTATGCAGAAATCGTCAGAAAATTCTGAACTAGAGCAGTAATAAGGCAGGTCAGTCCTAGGCATGGTTAGTTGTCAGATCAATGGAACATGCTTGAAAGGCCACGCGTGTGCTAAAAGTGGATCTCCTACTGACAGAGAAAGCATAAGATCATAAAGGGCACTGGGACAACTGGGTGGCCTGTACAACAAAGTAAATTCCAGACAAATAAAGAATTTTTAAATAATAAGGGAAAGAGAGAGACAAGATGGGGAAAGTATGAGAGAATTAAAAAGAATAATTTCAGATGCGTTTTCCTAAGTATGGACTGTAATGCACATCATAAAAATAGGTGCATAGATTTGATGGCATAAAAATTAAGAATTTCTGCAAAACACACACACACAGAAATTCAAGGCCAAAGTCACAAGGCATGTGATAGGCTGTAGAAAACATTGCAACACTTCAGACAGAAAAAAAAAAAAAGAACTCATCTCCTCAGCAAAGTGTTAATACAATTCAAGAAAGACTAACCCAATCAAAAATGGACAAAAGACATCCATTTGGGTCATCAAACAGATGTTTCCAGAAAACTTGTTTTCAGAGGCATGAAAAAACCAATGAAAAATGATGACCTTACTCCAGAGAAGTTCAAAACAGAACTTCAACAAGTTGCGATTTCTTACCCCTCCTCTTGGCAAAGATGAAAATGTTTAACCCACTGTGTTTGACAGCCAGGAGAAACAAGTGATCTCATTCACCATGGTGGAAGTATATGGAGGCATAGTCCTTATGGAGGACAACTGAACATTACCATCAAAATTGCAAATGACCCTACTCTTCAACCCTTCAGTCCCACATATTTCCTACCAGGCATTCTCCTACATGTGCACCAAAGAGTGCATACACACCAGGTGTGGTAGTACACTCCTATAATCCCAGCAACTCAGGAGGCTGAGGCAGGAGGATTAGAAATTTGAGGCCTGCCTCAACAACTTAGTGAGGCTCTAAGCAATTTAGGGAGCCCCTGTCTCAACTTAAACATAAAAAGAGCTGGGGATGTGGCATAGTGGCTAAGTACCCCTGGATTCGATACCCAGTATCTTAAAAAAAAAAATAAGTAAATATGTATGGGTGTCTGAGTGTCTCTGTGTGTATACATATACATAAAATATATATCTAAAAATATGTATATATGTACACACACATGATTTGTATTCCCAGAAAATATTGAAAACAACCTAGTACCCAACTGGTGCCCAAGTTACAGAAGTGACAGTGCTTTCATACAATGGAATGTCATACAACCTTTGCAAACAAATGATATCATATAAAAGATGTGATGTTTAATTTTTTTCAAAAGCCAGGAACAGGACTTCGGTTGTAAAAGGCAAGGTCATCTTAAGCAGGAGTCTTAGGCTGAGACGCACGTGTTCCCAAGGGAACCCCAAACCTCCCAAACATGTATGGGCATCAATAGCTTTAAGGGAATCAGTGTTCTTTCTTTCTTTCTTTTTTTTAAGAGAAAGTGAGAGTGAGAGAGAGAGTTTTAATATTTATTTTTTAGTTTTTGGCAGACACAACATCTTTGTTTGTATGTGGTGCTGAGGATCGAACCTGGGCCGCACGCATGCCAGGCAAGCGTGCTACCGCTTGAGCCACATCCCCAGCCCCCAGTGTTCTTTCTTAATACTAATCACCAGGAGAATGCAGACGCACAGTGGGTGGGGCATTCCCTCTCCCCCGACTTTAACAAAAGAAGATAGGTGATACTAGGTGGTAATATGAGGAATGGAACCCAGGGCCTGCAAGCATGCCAAGCAAGTGTTCCACCACCTAGCCACATGATAAGCCTTCATTTCACCCTTTCTTGTAGTGTATTGGCCCAGTGCAAAAATCTTTGGGTCATCAAAACAGAGGTATTCTTTGAAATATTGGTGACTTTTTAAAAATTTTAATTTAATTTAAAGGCTTCTTTTTTTGTACTGCGGATTAAACCCAGGAGTACTTTACCACTGAGCTACATACCCAACCCTTTTTATTTTTTTATTTTTTTAAGAGAGAGAGAGAGAGAGAGAGAGAGAGAGAGAGAGAGAGAGAGAGAGAGAATTTTTTAATATTTATTTCTTAGTTATCGGTGGACACAACATCTTTGTTTTTGTATGTGGTGCTGAGGACTGAACCCGGGCTGCACGCATGCCAGGCGATCGCGCTACCACTTGAGCCACATCCCCAGCGCCCCCTTTTTATTTTTTATTTTGAGACAGGATCTTGCCAAGTTGCTTAGGGTCTCAGTAAGTTGCTGAAGCTGTTTCAAACTTGTGATCCTCCTGCCTCAGCCTCCGGAATTGCTGGGATTATAGACATGCACCCAGCCTAAAATTTTTTTGTTGTTTTAAAAGCAAAACAAGGTATTGAGAATGGAGGATTTTGTCCTGGGATATACGATGAGTTGGCAGCATCTTTCATTTAAAATCATAGTTCCTTTAATAATCATAATTCTTTCAGAAAATATACCACTGCCCAGGGACCATAATATTAGAGCAAAGGCACATCAGAATAAGTACTGAAGGTGGCAGTTCCTGATTTTATACAGACTTCTATCTACATTCTATAGCTGTCTTAGTCAGCTTTCTGTCACTGTAACCAAATACCTGAGATAATCAACTAAAAAAGAGGAAAGGCTTTGGTTTTTGGTTCATGGTTTCAGAGGTTTTAGTCCATGGTCTCTTGGATCTGTTGCTTTGCAGCTGTAGTGGCAAAATATATCATGTAGTATTGCATGGCAGGGGAGGCCCGTTCACCTCACGGTGGCCAGGAAGCAGAAAGCTAGGAAGAGGAAGACCCAGGATACAAATTCCCCTTTAAGTATATGCCACCACTATCTCTCTTCTATCTTCTGTCTTCATGTCTGTCTATCTAATTTACCTACAAACCTGTTCATCTATCTATCTCTACCTTCCTTAGAATTAAAAATAGAAAAGAAAATAAATGAAACAACTTTAAAAAAAAGATAAAGTGAGTTTCATTGGGACACACTCTAACATGCTTATTTGAGTTGAAAAATAAAGTCAACTTCTTTCTGAGAGAAACAAGCCTGATCTGGTTGCCTTAGTGACAGCAAAAGGCTGGCATTTCCTATGATGTTGGATGGCAAACATTTTAATAAATTAAATAAGTGAAACCTGCAGCTTCCAAGTCTTGAAGAAAACACAATTGAAACTCATCATAAGATAAAAGCATTTTATTAAAAAGCCCTGCAAATATATATTAAAATTAACATTTTAATTTATCTAACCCATTCTCAGTGTCTACAGCTAACCCAAATATTGCTGAGAAAATGTCAGGGGTGTCATATGAAAAGTCTTGGCTAAATCTTTATGGCGTGCTTCCCAGAAATTGAAGAAATAAAAGATTCTTAAGCTTTCTTTCAATTAAATGGAAGGAGAACATAATTGAATTGTCAGCTGATAGGTCATTCAACATAATGATCACAGTATAATTTTTTAACAGTTAACTTGGAAGAATTCAAAGAATTGAGTGATGTTGTTATAACTCCATTTTCAGGGGTTTTAAGTACTCACACTTATAAAAATGAAAAATGGGCATAACATAGATGCTGATTCTATTTCAGTCTAGCGATAAGAAATGTTCATTACTTAATTGATTGTTAAAAAAATAACTGTGTCCTGCAGGGAACAGTGGCTCACGCCTGTAATCCCACTGACAATGGAGTCTGAGACAGGAGGATTCCAAGTTAGAGGGCAGCAACTTAGGGAGACCCCTGTCTCAAATCAGCGAAAAGCCTGGGATATAGCTCAGTGGTTGGTAGCCCCCGTGGGTTCAATCCCCAGTATAGAAAAGAAAAAGAAAATCCTATCTCATTAAAAGATAAATTCCTAAAAACAAACTAGTTTTGAGTTTTAATAATTATTATAAGAATAGAAAATATATTTTGGTGATTTTTTTATTAATTTTGTAATAACAAAAGAAAAATTCTGAACACTTAAAGGCTTATTGTCAAAGAAAACAATCTTAATTATATAATTTCAACTAATGAATGTATTCAGTTACAGATAAGTATGAAAGGGTATCAGTGAAAGATTTTCTGGCATTGTTTGCATACATATAGGCAGACACACATATCCATACGAATGTACACACACAATATTAGGATCAAATTCTAAGGGGGAGGTCAAGTAGAACTGTGAGTTTACAGAGAAGACCTTGTGTATATGTTTTTTTTTGTTTGTTTGTTTCTTGTTTTTTTTTTTTTTTTTTTTAACCATGGATGATGGGTTATTATCAAATTGCTGTGCTCTTTAGGTTCCTTTGGACCTAAAGAATGATGTAGCTGTGCATGGTGGTGCTTGCCTGAAATCTCAGTGCCTCGGGAGGCTAAGGCAGGAGGATCTCAAGTTTAGGGCCAGCCACGGCAACTTAAAGAGATCCTGTCTCAAAATAAAAAATAAAAAGGGATAAGGATGTAGCTCAGTGGTAAAGCACCCTTGAGCTCAATCCCTTGTACCACACACACACACACACACACACACACACACACACACACACACACACAATCACACTCACTGATGTAACAGTTTTATTTTTAAATGTCAGTATTTATAATATGGCATAAAGGGCATAAATTAGACCCTTGGTAAATATTTGAACCTGTGATAAAATAGTTTAAGAGGTACAAGAAGGTAAGCATTTTTCAAAAATGTTTAAGCTAAGCATGTTCAAAATGTTGAAGATCTAGAAAGCAGGGTTTTGCAACCCCAGCACTGTGGACATTTTGGGCAATAACTCTTTGCTGTGGGGGTTGGTGGGATGCTGAGCAGCATCCCTGGTCTCTCCCACTAGAGGCCAGGAGCAGCCCCTCCTCCCCAGGGGTGACTGTTGATTATCTCCTGAGAAGCACTCTATAGAGCAGTTTGGGGTCCATCCATTAGATGTATAATTAGAACTGCTTTTGTCCTGGGTAGAATGGGACAGTCATACACTGGGGGCTTTGGTGCCAGACAGCCTGGGTTCCAGTCTTGGCTCTCACTGTATTGGTTGCCTGACCTTGAGTTGTTTACTTCGCCTGAGCCTCAGGTCTTCAGCTGCTCAAAGAAGATAATGGCCCAGCTCATGGACCTGGTTTTCCCAGTATGAGTCTGATAAGCCCCTCCATCCATATGATTCTGATTAATATGATAAATTCAGACATGGTCATTCTTATTAACACAATTGGAACTCAGAGCAGAGCATGGCCTGATCTCCACACGCCAATATCCCCTGTGCTTGTGCATTGCCCTTGAATCATGTTACATTTTGCAATCAAGGATGTAGATCAAGGATGAGGGCTGGGTTTTGCATCTCAAAGGTTTGAGGGTTCCTGGGCATTTCTGCATTCCAGCAGTTCATGGGCACTTCTCTTTTGAAACTCAGCATATCTTTTTCTGTGTCCCACAGTCTCTCCCCTGACAGTACATATTTTGAGGATTTTTGAGCTGGGGGTAGGTGGAGTGTTCTGCAGCATTGCTTAGGTAGAAGGTGGTGGTAGGCACTTCCTGTCGTATAATAAGACATATGCATTTGGCCTTTGTCCCCAGTTCCTCACACAGAGTTCTTCAGACCCTTGGAATTTCCTGAGTGATGGGAGTATCTTTTGTTCTAATGAGGTCACTCTTGGCAAGACCCTAGGTAACTTCATGATGGGGGCTGGTCACCAGAAAGACCAGGCTTTTGTTAGAACTTGGTGTGTCAGCCCTGCCTCCAACCTCTAGGGAGGGGACAGGCTAGAGATGGAGTCATCCTCCATGGCTCATGGGGTAAGCCATCATGCCTGTGTGAGAAAACCTTCAGGAAAACCTCTGCACCTGGGAGTTTGGAGAACTTCTGGGTTGGCAGGCACACAGAGGCTGGCATGTCTGCGTGCTCCCCTTCTTCTGCCCCGCATCTGTCATCTGGCTTTTCCTGAGCTCCGTCCCTCATAGTAAACTGGAAAGGAGAAGTAAAGGGTTTCCATGAGTTCTGTGAGTCGATCCAGAAAATCATTGAACCTGAAAGAGGATTAAGGAGATCTCATCATCCCAGCATGGTAGCCAAGGGAGACAGATGTGTGGTGACCTGGGATGTGACACACAGCCAGCCTCTGAAGTAAGGGCGGGCTTCAAGGCCTGAGCCCTTATACCCATGGAGTATAACCCCCGGTAGTTAGCGTTGGGATTGAATTGGATTGTGATAAACAGAAACATTCTGAGATGTCCTAGTTAGTTACAAGGTGAGGGATGGGGGAGAGGGGATGGGGAGAGGAGAGGTAAGAGAGGTAAGAGAAACTATTCAGCTAACAACTTCAGCCAAATCAACAACAATAACAAAATACCTACTCCAGGTTGCTAACCAGGTGTGGGGGTGCACACCTGGAATCCCAGTGATTCTGGAGGCTGAGGCAGGAGAATTGAAAGTCTGAGGCTGGCCTGGGCAGCTTAGAGAAACCTTGTCTCAAAATAAATAAAAGGAAATAAAAGAGGCTGGGGATAAAGCTCACAAGAAAAATGCCCCTGGACTCTATTCCCAGTGCAGCCGAAAAACAAACAAACCCTATCTATTCCGTGCTCCTACGTATATTGAAGCCATAACTCATAACCTTGGGAGAGTGACCTTGAAGGTGCCATCACATTCTGCTTATATCCCCAAGTGAGAAGCAAGTGCATCTCCGTGCAGACTATTCTATTCCCAAACTTTACCCACTTCACATTGCCCACCCGTCTTATCTCTACCCATGTGGGTTACAGAGCTTTCAATCCCCCAAATTAAAAAAAAATACTCTTTACTCTGGCTGTAGACATTTTCCAGCTGCTGCTGTTGTGGGAACTTGTCCCAGAACCTGACCCTTTTCCTGGCTAACATCTGTCACGCCTCAATAAACCTTCTTATTTTAGAGATCCCTTGATCTGCAGTCTTGGTTTTACGTGAGGAAACCCCAGTGGTCCTTCCGGTGCTTTATCTCAGAGTGCTCATGTCATGAGCTTCCTGTGGTCTGACGTCCACGCCTGACCCCTTGATGTGTCAGGAACCAATGGACAGCGGCTGGACTCTTGCACAGCAGTTTCTCATGTTGGTCGCCCTACTTCAACGTGTTTAGTCTTGGGCCAGGTTGCCCAGGAACTCTAGAGAAAGATTGTGGCTGCCCAGGCATCTCCAAGCCCTTTAGTGTCTCTACTTCATTCCAGCTTTTATTCTTTATTTCCCCCTCTAAGTACTGGGGATTGAACCCAGGGCCTTGCAGACATGCTAGGCAAGTGCTTTATCCCTGAGCTACATCTCCAGACTTTTCTTGTTTGGAGACAGGGTCTCTCTATAAAATGCTGAGGCTGACCTTAAATTTGTAATTCTTCTGTGACTCTTTGGGATTGCGGGCATGTGCCAGTGTGCCTAGCTGAGCTTCCTTCTTAGATGCCATGTCTACCTGGACACTTCTATCACCACCTCCATATCTTGCCCAGACTTTGCAATGACTTCTTTGCTGGGCTCCCCAAGTATGTTCAGTACTTCTGCAGTAATTTTGCAAATCTGACCGTGTCACTCTTCTGCTCAAATGCTCAGTACCTTTTCCTATTGCCCTGAAGATGCAGACCTGCTCCTCCCTCTGCCCAGGCCCTGCTTAGGCTGCACCTGCACATCACTGGGGCTCCTCTCCCATGGCTCCCTCCTGCTCACCGAGCTCCTCCCACCGCTCTGACAGTGCCAGGCTCCCTTCACCAGGCCTCTGGCTCCAGGCATTCTCTTTGCCTAGAATTCATCTAGAATTTTTCCTTCATTCTGTCGCTACCGAGTTAATGGATTCACATCCTATAGTTGTCAGCTCAAAGGACACTTCATCAGGGAAACCCTCCTGACCTCCCAGGTCCACATTGTCATCCCCAAGAATGGACCCCCTTTCCTCCAGAGCTTGTGTTTTTAGGTGTGCAGATCCTCAACACATCTGCAAGCTCTTTGAGTGCAGGGATTACGAAAACTCACCCCCACGCGGCATCTGGCACACATCTCTGCATAGGATGGATAGATGGGTGCTCCCTGTGGTCTACCTCCTGATGGTCCCCTGTCCCCATGCTCTCCACTGCACCTCTGCCATGGTCCTTTCTTCTGTCCCCATCTTGGAGAGTGTCATAGTCAGCTTGAGCTGCCATAAAAAATAATCATAGACTGAGTGGCTTGAACAGTAGACATTTATCTCTCCCAGTTCTGGAGGCTGGAAGTCCAAGATCAAGGTGCCCGCTGAATTGGTTCTTCTGTTGCTGTTGGTTTTTTTCCGGGGTTGGGGGAGGTTGCTGGGGATTAAACCCAGGGATGCTCTACCCCTGAGCCACACCTCCAGCCTTTTCATTTTTCTGTTTTGAGACAGGGCCTCACGAGTTGCATAGGGCCTTGCTAAGTTGCTGAGACTGCCTTTGAACTTGCAATGCTTCTGCCTCAGCCTCCTGAGTTGGTAGAATTATAGACATGTACCACCACGTCTGGCCAGAGTTGGTTTTTGCCGAGGGCTTCCTAGCTGCAGACAGCTGCCTCTGACTGTACCCTCACATGGCAGAAAGAGGAAGCTCTGAGGTTTCTTTCTCTTCTTATATGAGCATTAATCCATCATGAGGTCTCGACCCTCATGACTTCATCTAAACGAATTACCTTCAAAGATCCCGCTTCCTAATACCATCACATTGGGGGTTAGGAATTTCAATCTGTATCTATGAGCTCCTATGCACCCCCAAGTTCCTGCTCTACTGTCATCTCCTAGATGCCCTCCGGGCTGAGCCAGTGGCTCTCACCTTTGGATTTTTTCTTTTCAGTGACTGTGAGCTCCTCCACCTCTCATTCATGCCCAGCCTAGCACCTGAGGCTCCAGTTCATGTTCAGCAATGGTGCTGCCATGAATGTAATGCCTGTCTTTAGGGCCTGAGGTTTCTGATTGGCTATTCTGGCACCTAGGTATTTGCCCCCAACCTTCTGCACACACTGAATCTCTGTCTATAAAACAGTTGGGTGCATTTTTGGGAGTGTTTTTCATGTGATCTCTTTTGTCAAGGAAAACAAACATCCAATGCTCCCCTAAAGCCACATCCGTAAACTTAATATGTGAACAATGACAGTTACCAGGAAGACAGAGACTTTTGCATGCATGGCTGAGCATGATTGATTTAATTTAGTTGCTAATGAGCTTCACATGTCCATGACACATGACCCTAAGCATAGGCCATGTATTCTGCTGTCACTCTAAAGCAGGAAGGTGTTTCTAAATGTTTGCATTTCTGAAAGCTTAAAGAATTATGTGAATTTTTGAGGCTAATGTAATTAAAGTTTTTATTTAAACTTCTTAATACTTGATGAGTGACTTTTTTCTTACAGCCTCCCAGACTAGCCTCTGTGAAATGTGCCAGGTTCAGCTGATTGATTGCAAAATCACTCAAGCAGCAAGTTAAATCTAGAGCTCCAGCCTCCTTTAACAGTTCCCTCTCCTCAGCCCATGCCTAGCCTGCAGGTCTCACCTATGGCGCTCCCTGCTGCAGACAGGTGCTGCTGCAGGTCAGCCCTGTAGCCCTCCCGCTGCTGCCTGATTGCTGCTCCCTCCTTCTTTCCCACTTTCTCCTTTCGACTCCTTCCTCTGTGGGCTCCCAACACGCCTTCCTACGGCGCAGCTCTGAGGAAGTGGTGGTAGGCTCCGAACCTTCCCATACCCTCCACTGCTTACCAGATATAGGGTACACACCACGTGGCCCTGGATTATCTTCTCTGAAATGCCTTCTCAAATCTCTGCCCCACCTCGTGCTCCAATTCTTTGTTTCTCTCCCCTCCCTTTCATTTTATGTTCTCTCCACCAGTGTTGGAATACCTGTCCACCTTTCCATCAGTGAGAAACTCTGCTGAGAGTTCACCTCGGGACCCTTTCTCCCACCCCACCCCCTTCTGCTCTCCTTCACACACAGGGCCCTTGCTCTGCCGGTCCTACTGCTCTCTACCCTATGCCTATTCAACAGGGGCCTGTAGCCTCTGGTGGAGCCAAAGGTGGTTCTTGAGGGGAGGAGGGGAAGATCTTAGATGTTACAATGGTCTGTGGCTGTCTGAGCAGATATACCGTGTATCTGTGGAATTAAGAGCTCATAGGGCTGGGGATATAGCTCAGTTGGTAGAGTGTTCGTCTCACATGCACAAGGCCCTGGGTTCAATCCCCAGCAACACACAACACACACATAAAAGAGTTCACAGTGAGGGCAATTTAAGTATATATATATATATATATATATATATATATATATATATATATATATATATATATAAAGGATTTTTGGCAGTTAGGGCAGGGGACAGAAATGAGAAAAAAAAATTGAGAAACATTGCTCTTTATGCTCAGCCAGGGAGAGGGATTCTGCAGGTGTGATGAGATTTAAATGAAATTGATGGAGCCCTGTGTGGTGGGGCACACCTGTAATCCCAGCGGCTCAGGAGCCTGAGACAGGAGGATCACCAGTTCAAAGCCAGCCTCAGCAAAAACAAGGTGCTTAGCAACTTAGTGAGACCCTGTCTCTAAATAAAATACAAAATAGGGATGAAGATGTGGCTCACTGGTCGCGTGCCCCTGAGTTCAGTCTCTGATACCACCCCCACAAAGTAAAATAAAATTAAATTGATAGTTATTCAGTGCCTAGAATGGTGCCCAGTGCATAGAAAAAAAACACAATATGTTTTTATTGTGCACATAGGGTGTCTGGGCACTACACAGAGATTTTTACATATATCATCTCATTTAATGTCATACTTACCCTGTGAGGGAACTACCATTATCATCAGACAGGCTTAGGGAGCTTGGTTTCCTGGTTTAATGTCAAATCTCTGATAACCAAGAGGCAGGAATAAAACCTCTGTCTGACTTCAATGCCTGACTCAGGACCCAACAGGGAAGTGAGCCCTGTCCTCACAACAGGTTGAAGTCACCTACTATTGGGGGACAGAGAAAGAGAGAGTAGTGAATTACCCATACATGCAGCCTGAAATTGCCTTGATCTGATGGAAGCCCCCTGTGTGCCCAGGGCCATGATGATGACCGCCTGTGATCTCTCAGCCATCACCAAGCCCTGGGAGGTGCAGAGCAAGGTATGGGCCCCTCCTGACCCAGAGGTGGGGATCCCGTCCTGCTGACAGCAGGTAATGAGGCCTGGAGTCTCTCAAGTCTGACCCAGAGTTCACGCACCTTTGCTCCAGCCGCCTCTGCCAAGACTGAGGAATTTGCTTTCTGTTTTTTCCGGTGACAATAAAAAGTGGGGGTGGCAGGGCAGGGGTGGGTTTACCTTTTTTGCTAAGTTGGAAACACAAGTGGGGTGGAAGCAGGGACAGGATTGGGGTTGGGGCTCTGACCTGGAGTGTGGGTGTGACAGCGTCTATCTGTTGCAGGTGGCTCTGCTGGTGGCAGCGGAGTTCTGGGAGCAAGGCGACCTGGAGCGCACAGTGCTGCAGCAGAGTCCCATTGTGAGTAGACAGGGGACGTTGGCCGATTGCTAGGCACGTGTGATCTCATCCTGACCCAAAGACATAGCCCTAGCACAGTGATACATGACCTTACCCTAATGCACGGCGCCCAGAGGGTCCCTGATGGCCCTCAACCTCATTACCTGGGAACAGGTTAGAGATGCAGATTCACAGGCCTTCCTTCCAGAAGCTCAGGGTGGGGCCTAGCTATATGTGCTCAGATGAGCCCTCCTGTTGGAGGACTTTGTTCTGGTGCAAGTGTCCTTAGCTCACTCAGCTGCACAGAGCCTGACAAGCAGACACCATGACTTAGAGTCTTGTCACTCTTTCAGTGTCAACAGTGCAGGGGTCCACCCCCCCTGGGCCTGTGCTGACTGTGCAGAGTGAACAAGGAAGACTTCGTGAAGCTGTGAGCCTGACACACTGGAAAGTTCCCTTGGCTGGGACAGTCAGCTGGCTTTCTGGGAGGCCAGATACAGGGTGTCTCCAAGGCCCTGAGGGCAGAGCTCTGAAGTAGAGGAGAGTTTGGAGAGGAGGGGGACATATCACTCATGGGGGAACCAACTGAACCAAGAGTGTGTAGGGGTGAGGGGCCTCCCATAGGAGAGAGTGAGCAAGAGGAACAGGTAGGGTCATGAACGGAAGCCTTGAGGGCCAAAAAGAGTTGCGGTTTTTGCTGGGAGCAGTGGCTGGAGAGGCTGAGGCAGGAGGATCTCAAGTTCAAAGTCAGCCTTAGCAACTTAACGAGGCCCTCAGCAATTCAGTGAAAGCTCCTTCTAAATAAAATATTTAAAAAGGGCTGGGGATGTGGCTCAGTGTTAAGTGCCTCTGGGTTCAATCCTTGGTACCAAAAAAAAAAAATGTGTATAACCATAATATAGACAAAAACATGCATACATGCATAAACCCAATATCTTCACCACACTCACAAGATTAATAATTATATTTTAATATCATCCAATCCTCAATCTCTGCTCTTTTTTCTTGATTGAGAAAAAAGAATTCAGTTGATTTGTTCAAATCAGGACCCAGTCAAGGAACAGACTGTCCCCAGTTATTATTCTATTAAGTCTCTTTTAATCAGTAGTATGTTCCCCATTCCCATTCTGCTCCCTGGCTTTTTTTTTTTTTTCTTATGACCTTTACTTGTTGAAGATGATTGGTCTTTTGTTGTGTAGTTCCCTACATTCTGGATTTTGTAGATTTTACCCTTAGGGTATTATTTGATGTGGTCCCTATTCCCTCTTATTTCTTGCAAAGTGCTAGTCAGATCTGGAAACTTGGTGAGTTTAGGATTTGAATTTTGTTTAACTTTTCACTATTTATTTATTTCTTGGGGGGGCATTTGTTGAGTATTTTTCAAAAAGTAAATGCATATTCAAGGGAAAATAATCCACCTTATCATAATATCTAGTATGAAGATCCCCCCCCCCAATTTATTTCTTTTTAGCCAGAATGCTTCATTAGGTAGCGTGGGCTCTTACTGCCCAGTGCTGTTAACTCTTTCTCCCCCTGACAGCCCATGATGGACAGAAATAAGGCGGATGAACTCCCTAAGCTTCAAGTCGGCTTCATTGACTTTGTGTGCACCTTTGTCTACAAGGTAGGCCCTGGGCTTCCTCAAACCCAGATAGATGTCTTTGTTAAGCCTGGGATCCCTAAGACTTCAGGGGTAATAAACACCAGCAAGGTAACCAGGGGGGATACTTCACAAAGTGCTTTCCATCTCCAGTGGCATTTGGACCTCAGAGTAGCTCTACAGGGACAGGGTGATTGTGTCACCAGACTGGAGCCCGGAGGTTAGCACACCTTAGTTACTCAGTAAATTGTTGGGGGCCAGATGATTCAGCCTAGATTCAGTCAGGGGAAGAGGAAAGGGCACACACATAGCCTCCTAAACTGGTGGGAATGTGACAGGCCAAAGTCTAGAATTTTTCTTGGATTTGTTCAAGGTTAAAGTCTCCCTCTGGAGAAACCCACTGCTTCCAAATGCACCTCCGCTCTCCACTCTCTTTTTTTATTTTTTATTTTGGTGACATGATAGGTGAAGAGACAGAGTTTAGAAATGAGCAATGCCAGGGCCACCTTCCCTGGACCCAGCCATGAGGCAGACTCACTAGTCCAGGGCTCTGGGCTCTGTTAGCAGCCCCTCTTCTGCTAAGAAGCAGACACGCACTTGCCCCCAGAGGGCCCAAGAGCCCCTCTGGTGCAATGCAGACCTACGGGGCCCCTGGTCCACAGGGCTGCATGCTGACACTCGCCCTACCAGCGGCATTATGATGAAATGAGGGAGGCTGGGTTTTACCTGCGTAATCACAGCTGTCCTTAGGGTAGGCAGCACAGTTACTGTTCTAATTTCTGGCTGAAAATGACCTGCCCGAGGTCACAGAGCTTGTGGCAGAGCTTAAACACCTACCAGGCATCTCTGAGCTCAGCTGGCTCTGGCGGGGACTCTGCTGTAGTGTGTCCTTACCAGGGAAATCCACTCCATCCGCCTGCATGTTTCCTCCCCTATACATGAAGGAGTGGCGGATCTTATACATCCTGGGATCTTTCCAGGACCAATGGAAATAAATTGCTTCATGAACTGTAATATGCTGTGCTCACAGCATCATTTTTTTAAAAAAAAAAAATTTTGTTAGTTGTATATGGACACGATAACTTTATTTATTTTTAAGTGGTGCTGAGGGTTGAACCCAGTGCCTCACATGTTCTAGGCAAGCACTCTACCACTGAGCTACAACCGTAGCCCCGACAGCATCATTTTTTATCCTCAGCATTGTAAGAACCCTGAAGAACCACCTCAACCTCTCAAAATCCCAATTGCATTCTGCACATGTTTACAGTATTTTTGTGTTCCAGACCCTGGGGTCTACCAGGGCCACGCCAAGAAATGAGGCTGTAACGTTCCTGCCCTCTCCAGGTGTCAGCCTCTGGGTGAGGCAGGCCAGGGGAATCATTTCTAGCAAATGAGATATGATACGAAAGGGCTTTGGGAGCTGGACGCTGCGGCGCATGATTGTAATTCCAGTGGCTAGGGAGACTGAGGCAGAGGGTCGCAAGTTCAAAGCCAGCTTTAGCAACTAAATGAGGCTCTAAGCAAGTCAGTGAGATCCTGTCTCTAAATAAAATATAAAAAGGGCTGGGGAGGTCACTCAGTGGTTAGGGCCTCTGGGTTCAAACCCCGGTACCAAAACCAAACCAAAACAAAACAAAAAAATGGGGTAGGGGTGCTCTGAGAGGGTCCAATAGGGAATCTGATTTACCGAGGGGGTCAGAGGGGTTCCCCTGAGGAAGTGAGGAGTAAGTGGAGTGTCAGGGAAGGAGGAGAGATTAGAGCATTCCTGCAGAGGGAAGAGCTTGTACAAAGCCCACAGACAGAGGACACTGAGGAACAGAGACTTGGAGTGCCCAGAGGGCTCCTGGTGGAGAGAGGCAGGGGGCCCTGGGCTGTGGAGGGCGTGGACACCCTGGTGAGGGCTTGCCCCTCACCCCGAAGGGAAGGCTGTGCAGAGCACATTACCCTGGGAGGAAAGGCATCATGTGATCCCGTGGATGGGAGGCCCAGTGGGCACACCCGCATCCAGAGACAGCGCATTCTGGTGTCCTGCTTTTCTAACCATGCCTGACCTCGGGCTGGGCCCCTGGGGCATGGCCTCTGGGCCAGAGGCTCATTCTCTCTCTGTCCCAGGAATTCTCCCGTTTCCATGAGGAGATCACCCCCATGCTGGATGGGATCACCAACAACCGCAAGGAGTGGAAGGCGCTTGCTGACGAATATGAGGCCAAGATGAAGGCGCTGGAGGAGGAGAAGCAGAAGCAGCAGGAGGCCCAGCAAGGTCTGCCCAGGGGAGGACAGGAATCCATAGTCTGCCGCACCTGCTTTGTCCCCATTCTGTGTAGGAGGGCACTGAGGCCAGTGGTCACTGTCAGCTAAGTGGCAGAGCCTGGTTATCAGATGGAGGCCAAGGGGGTTCCAGGCCTCCCAGCTAGAGAGGCTGACTGAGGCTGTGGAACCCCACCCCAAGGCAAAGGAAAGATCTAGAAAGGTCAATTGGAAGGGATTTTAGAGGCCATGTTTCCAGCCTTCTGAATCCTGCCTGTGCATACCACCTGCGACAGAGGCTCGGTGCCTGACACGAGACTCCCACGCAGTGCCAGTTAGGTCTTCCTTGAACTCACCTGGTCCTCTTTTTGAAGCTTCCATCCAGCTTCAAGTGGGGTTTGTCTGCTCCAACTCTTCCCCAGTGACTGCCACTCGTCATTTCTTTGATCAGCTCCTCCTAGGATTGGCTTCTAGTCCCTGCCCCACCCTGAGTGAAATCTGTACTCTGTCCCTCTTACACATGGTCACAGTCAGGTCCACAGCTCTGCTCTGCCCTGTTCTGGGCACTGAGATATGATCCTACAAGGGCAGCTGCAAATATGGAGGCACCCTGTTGATCTTGCCAGTTGTTCTTTTCATACCTCCAAGGGCCTCCTACCCATCACAGTCATCACAGATACGTACAGCTATTGCAGTTTTCCAGAAAATGGCAGCAAAGTCTCTGGAGGAAGAAGTGTTTTTCTCTAATTTGCATAAATAATCTTTTGAGCTTGTGGCAGGTTTGTGTGAACTTGTGGCCTGCATTTTTTTGTCCAAATATATAAGTGTGTGTGTGTGTGTATTTGAAGTGCTAAAGACTTTCAGGACCTTACACAGGCTAGGCGAGTGCCCCACCACTGAGCTATGCCTTGAGCCCCTGCATTTTATTTTTAATGTGAATCTTCCATCCACATTTTAAAATTAGGATAGTTCAGATTTAAAAATACAGATTTCCAGCTTTTCTTTTTAAAAGATCAAGGCCTGGCCACATCAGCCTTTCATTTCTGCATAAGTGAGTGAAGCTGAGTGGGTCTCTCTAGTTTGTCACAGCTGCTAGTCCCCCCGACTCCCATGTCTCCCAGACATTAGTGCCAAATGTGGATCGTCATTTGTTATCATCTCTTCCCTATTTGTGTGTGTGGGGGGGGGGCGGGGGGCGGGGGCAGGCGGGACTGGGGAATTGAACCCAGGGGCGCTCTACTACTGAGCTGCATTCCCAGTCCTTTCTATTTCTTTGAGACAGGGTCTCCCTAAGTTGCTCAGGCTGGGCTTCAATTTGGGATTCTCCGGCCTCAGCCTCCCAAGTAGCTAGGATTTCAGGTGTGTGCCACCCCCCGACGTGTGGTTTGCCTTCTGCATGTGTGGTTAACTGTTGGTGTCCTAAAGCCCTTGAGTTTTCAACTCTTAGTACAAACCAGGTCAAAGGGGAAGCCCACTGCAGCCTCAAACTAGAGTCACATCTCCAGCTGTTTTTACATTGTATTTAGAGACAAGGTCTCACTGAGTTGCTGAGGGCCTCACTAAGTTGCTGAGGCTGGGTTTGAACTCATGATCCTCCTGCCTCAGGCTCCCAAGCCACTGGGATTACAGGCGTGTGCCACCAAACCAGCTGCAACCTCCTCTTAATCTGTCATGATCTCTTTCCTGTCTGATTACAGCAGCCTCCGGAAACCAGCCTGCAGGGAATCCTAACCCTGGGGGTGCACCTGCATCCAAGTCCTGCTGCATCCAGTAGCACCTCCGGCTGCTGCTGGTCAGAATGGCACCATCTATTCAAGGAAAGAGGTCACCCAAGCCATCAGAAAGTCACACACCTTAAGAAGTGAAAACGTCGCGGGATTTGAGTGATGATGGACAATCCACTTATATCTCATCTAGTGGGTTTTGAACATTTTTGTTTTCTAGCCTTGAGAACTGTCCATTAAGCTAAAACCAATATTCTAAGTTTCATAGACATCAATTAGATATCAGGTTCACCTGCTTGCATAGAGTCATTTTTGTTCTTATACTTCTGTTTAATGTTTCATTATACAAGTTTTGGTTACTCTCAAAAGCAGAAAATTATAAATTGAGGGCTGGGGTTGTGGCTCATTGGTAGAGCGCTTGCCTAGCATGTGCGAGTCACTGGATTCGATTCTCAGCAGCACATATAAATAAATGAATAAAATAAAGGTCCATCAGCATCTAAAAATAATATTTAACAAAAGAAAATGATAAATCGAATCCCCAGGTACCCATCACTCGGATGTGAATATCAAGACTTGGCTACATTGGCTCCATCTTCCTTTTTACGTTTCTTTTTTCCTTTTTTCTTAGCTGAAATACTTTAAGGCAAATGTGACATACCTTTTCACTCTTCCATCACATCTTGAAAGGACCAAGAGCATTTTCCAGCATAAGCAGGGATTCACACACAGCACGGGAACAGCCGTGCAGACCAGTCCTGAATGACGAAGTCCTTCGATACCGGACATGGGGCCCCAGTAACTGCGAGTGCTGTCAGCCGACAGCCTCAGTGCCAGCCCCTTCAGGGTTCTCCTCAGGCACAGGGATACTCTTTGCAATTCCAGAAATCAGCCTGGGAGGAATGAGTGCCCTATACCCAGTGACTGACTCATGCTGGAGAAGCCTGGCCATCTTGACCTACCATGGGGAACTCTGCAAGGCCTTTCTAGCTCCAGGTCTCCCGCGGGGCCCGTCAAGGCTGTTGATAAGTTCCCATCACCACTCCCCCCCCCACTTCCTCTCCCCAGGCCAATCGCCAGGCCCTCCTTACTAAGCATCCTGCAGACCAAGCATCCCTTTGAGAGTCTGCTTCCTGGGGAACCCCACTTGTGGCAACAACCCTTCATCAACTTCCCCTATTGTCACAAAAATGTCTTTAAGAGCTGATCTGCTTGAATCTGACCTAAACAATTTTCACACATTGAATTTAGTTGCTGTGCTCCTTTATCCTTGCTAGATTTTAGGAAGATAGACTTATTCTTGAATCTTCCATTGATTTCAAGGTGTATAAATAAGTTAAGGTAAATCATTCTTAATTGTAGACCTTCAGTTTCAATTCATAGGCATTCTTTTGGTTTAAAAACAGAGATTAATTCTTTAAAACCAAATCAAAGTGCACTCTGGTGGGCCAGCGATGCCTGCCTGGTACAAGTAGTAGTCACGCTATAGTAACCGTGTTGAAAAAGGCAAAAGAAATCGAAAGTGTGGTTCAATCCCCAGCACCAAAAAAGAAAATGAAAGTTGAAATTGGCAAAAACATGCTGAAAAGTCTGCTCTAAGCATCTGCTAATTGCCCAAACTCGAATTTTCTTTCTACCTTTTTCCTCTCCCGAGCTTTACTGAAGTAGAACTGACAAATAAAAATGGCTTCTATTTAAGGTGATGATGTTCTGATAGACCTATATACGGGGGACTGTCACATGATGGAGCCAACTCATGTCACCAGCTCGCACAGTACTGTTGTTCTGACTCCTAAGTCTCTATCAATGACCAACAGTGGTTCTTTCCTCTTTTCCTTCTCCAGGGACTCATGTAGAAGCGAGGTCACTGTCCCATATTCTGGACTGGTGTCTTTGTTCTGTGATGGTGTACAACACATTCCTGTCCCCTGTTCTCTTGCAAACGGACATTTCTCCCAAGTAGGTTTTGCAGAAGCTGATGGGTTAAAGCAGTTGCTTTGAGGAGGCAGAACCATATGGTTTCCCGGACTATTCATAAATCCCCAGTCTACTCTAAATCCCCTTTTTATATAAAGGGGGAAATTGAAGACCAGTGAGAGGCTGGAGCTGGGCCAAGTTCATGCGGTTTCCAGGCTTCCCTCTAGCACACAAGAACACAGTATGCAGGACACACACCACTGTGATTTCCATAGCAGATCAATCTGGTTCCTGATGCACAAGCCCTGACTTTATTTGCAGGCCACATCAAAAGGGAGGTGGGCCTGGCCTCCCATCTTTTAACTCCCAAGCTAAATTTTCTCCTGCCACACACAAGAGGATTGGTCTTTTAAGCAGAGGCATGTCCCTAAGCATATTATGTGTCGTGGTTAAGTGGCATAGTGGAGAGGAAAAAAATTGTCACTCATAAACACACAAGCATTGCTGCTGGTAGTCTTGGCTTTGCCACTACATTACTGAGTCCCTGGGACAAGTTCCTTCTGTTCTATTTCTCAGCCTTCTCAACCCACCAACTGAATATCAGACAAGGGCCCTGCCTCTCAAACAGGCCTATGGTTAGCACCAAATGAAACTGCAATGATGAGGATCATGGTTAATGTTTACCAAGTGCTTACAGCGTGCTAGGTACTGTGTATATTCAACTTTGTCCCCACAACAACCCTAGCCCCATTTATCACATGAAGAGCAAACTCAGAGAGGTTAAGAAACTTGTCTAAGGACAAACAGCTACTAAGTGATGGAGTCAAAACTCAAAACCAAACTGCCTAACACCAGAACCCCAGTTTGTGATCCTTTTCCCTATACCATGCAGCTTCTGATAATCAGTTTTTTAGAATGTAAAGGACTTTGAGTTCATCTAAGCAAATCATCTTGTTTCATAGTTGGAGAAACCAAGAGCTGAAGAAATGGTTCACATGATACAGAAGAGTGATGCAGAGTTGGGTCTCAAACCAAAGGCAGGTCTTGAGGCGCTATGGTTGCCATTCTGTTCCTTGCTCCATGGGTGGTGCCCACTCAGACTGCTGGTTGGTGGGGTGGGTCGCCCTGCAGTGAATGGAGCAGTCCAGTTCTCCCAGGGCTTACTTCCCATCTAATGGGGTAAGGAGCAACAGACATGGGGCAGCAGTCACCCAGAGGCCCTTCGTAATGACTCGATTCACACTGGAGAGCTCTTCTCTATGTAGAAACATCCCTGTTCATTTTAATGGGAAAAATTATGATCCACTCCCCTCCAACTTGAGAAATCCAAACAATTTTCATAGACTGAAAATTATCGCCTGAACAAGGAGAAATGCTTACATACATAATAAACAACAATTTGAGCAGGGCATGGTGGCACATGTCTGTGATCCCAGCAGTGAGGCCCTCCTGTCTCTAAAATAAAATATAAAAAGGGCTGGGGATGTGGCTTAGTAGTCAAGCTTCCCCTGAGTTCAATCCTCAGTACCAAATAAATAAACAACAATTTGAAAATGGTTTGCACATGACATGAAATGTAACACAAGAACACAGGTCATTGTACCTGTTCTTGTTTGTGTGATTATCTTCATTGACATTTTGACCTTTTGGGGGGTCATGGGCATCTTGTATACAGAATCAAGTTCAATTACCAAAAAGCAACTTTAGGGCAAAATAAAAGTTAAACTCTTTTAAATAACATACATGCAGGGGATACTCTTGGAAGATGGCCCTTGCTCACCCAAACATGGCACATGGTTCAGATCTGCTGTCCATGAGACACTTTTGTAATTGTGGGGTGGTGAGTGGTTTTGCCTGAAACTGTCAAAATATCTCCTAGAGTACATTTATTTAGTGTGTGTGAAAAACAGAACAAGGAGGTCTTTGTTCAGGAAGTGCCACATGAGACTGCCTGTGTGGTTATTATGAACCGTGAAGAGTACAGTAAAGAAAGGCAGAATAGCTAAGAGAAAGTGACACTGGAACTGGAATCGAGTCCCCATTTAGTGGTCAGTGTCCTCAATGAGCTCACAGAACCAATAAAGAAAGACACACCTGAGCAGGGCCGTGGGTGGTATTGTCTTTTTAATCTCCTTAGTGTATTTGTTAAGTTTATTTATAAGCAGATCACTTCACTATTTACAGTACATGAGCATAGAGATTCTACAGTTTTTGTGATGTAAACAATAACTCCACCGTGGGAGCTTGAGAAAAGAAGCCAGTTCTGAAGTATTTACAGACGTTAAAATAGAACTTTATACTCACAGAATAATAATACATAGAGCAATTTGGTTAAATTATCTATGAAACTATAGAATCTGACAATGTACAAATACAGGAAAACATTTTCTCATTTAGAAGGTAAGACAGATAAATCACACCAGAAATAAAATAGGGACGATGACAACCACAGGAATTAAAAGCAAAGAAGGTTTCTTCCTTGCCTCTTACGGATAAAGTATTTATATAAATAAGGACACAACCCAACAAAATGGAAAAAATATATAAAAATCCTCTACCAATTAAAAAAAATAGCAAAACTAAAAACTCGATTCTCAATCATTAGCAGTGTCCTTTAAAAAATTAAAGTTTAGCTTTCTATTATAAATAACAAAGCAGATGTGTCCCTCTGTGTAGGTGAAATTCTTGCACCTTTCTCAAGAAATGCATCAATGTAATTTCCACTCACACACTACACACACACACAGATACAGATGTGTGTCCACATGCATACACAAGTGCACATGCACGCACACACACACATACACACACACTTCACAAACACAGCCTTACACTCACACACCCCAGGCTGTAGTTACCTTTGTTGAGCTTCCTAATAAATAATGCCCCCTACAGTAGTACCCCTGGGGATGACAAAACCTCACAAGTTTAGCCACTCCCTGGTTTGACCCTGTCACAGAGCCAGGGAAAGCCCTGGCTCCCTATTGCTCAGAATTCTCTAGGCTGCATGGTCACACCAAGAGAAAAGGATTTTGAGTCCAAGATTTGGAAATGCTGGAAGGGACCATAGGGACCACCTTGCCCCATCGATTAAGGCAAGCTACAGACACCGTCTCTAGACGCCTGGGGGTGGGGAGAGGGAGCTTGTGTTGGTTTCAACATTAGCAGCTGCCTCTGGAAGAAGCAGACTCGCTAAGCCAAAGTTAACAACATGGCACAAGGAGGTGACGGGGTGGGCGTGAATTTCTGGAGCAGATTTCACTGAGCTGGACTTCCGGATGGTCACCTTCCCCCCAAACCATCTGGAAATCCAGTGGTCCATTGCCCTGTGCCACATACCACCCGACCACACTCCCCTTGGGATTTCCAACTAGTTTCAATCGGAATCAGAACATCCCTCAAGAAACAAAGTTGGGAATAGTTTATGACTTTGTATTCCTAACATAAATACATTGGACAAGAGTTTTAAATACAAGATACAAAAACAAACAAACAAACAAAAACCTGTTTGGCTATTTGGTGGACCACATCAAAGGTCATGGCCAGCGTGCCCCCACATCCCACCAATCCTCTTTGCTTGACCTGGAGGTGTAATGTGGGCCACTAGCAGAGGTTCACTTAACAAGGTCAGCAGCTGGGCTGCCAGTATTGCAGTTACAGTAAACCCCTCCCGGGCACCTGGATGTAGAGTTCACTCTTATCTTCTCTACTCACAGGATACCTAATGCATTTCTCAGATTGCATGAGTCTAAGTGGCTGCTTCTAGAATCTTCTGACCCTGGTGTCACAGTGGGCTCTGAACACACAAACAGTTCACTCATGCCATTATATTTAATTTCCACAGTTGCAGCTGGAACCTCAATATGGCCAGCCCAAGGGAGTTATTGTCTTCTGAGTAATGTTGATGGATACGGTCTTGGCCACTAGATGGCGAACGCGTGTTGATAAGGCAAAGTGCTGAGGTGGAAGCTGACCAATTCCCTTCACAAGTACCCACTGAACAGGGTTGGCAAAGCGAAAAAGAAGGCTCTTGGGAAACCTTTGATTAAAAAAAAAAAAAAATCACAGCATGGAGGGGGTTCTAGCTATATGAATACCTCTTTGAGGAACTGTGGCACAGCCTAGGCACTGACCACTGACCAAACCATATTTTACAGGCCCCCAATTTGGATAGTTAGATTTCTGTACTCCTGGATGTAACAAGCCATTCTTATGAAAAAAAATTTGCGAAAAGCTGTCCCCCTCAATCCTGAAGCCTCAGTCACTGCTGCTATACCATTAGAAACAAAAAAACAAAAGCTGCCCTAAACATATGCAGTGTGATCCGTGCCTCCTGTTGCCCCATATGTTTTACAATCATTTGAAAGAAATGTGTGAAAAGTGCCTAAGTTAAGCTGTTGGGGGTGGGGGGGAATAGTGTATTGCTAGTATTGTCTGAGAAGAGAGAAACAGCCAGTGGTCACAACAAACATTCAGATTAAAAGCTATTCGAAGGGGACAATGACAGGGTTAATGTGAGATTTGACATCACCACCTAACCACACTGGGGAGAACTCAAAGTTCCTCACTGTCCCCACTAGAAACTATGGCTTAGATCTGTCCTGGGGAGCTGGCCTCCTCACATAAGGCAACTCGGCCAGGACCATGTGGGGCCTGCTGCGGGCTGGCGACCGTGCAGAGAGCCCTTACCCTGGACCGGAACTGGGCTCAGCCAGAGAATGGAATTGGTTGCACAGGGAGTGATGAACTCCTCATGTTCCAGGATGGGAATGCACATATCATTCAACAGTCTCATTTGCTTGATGAAGAAGCAGGGGCCTAAGGCCACATCTTGGGGTTTCTTATTCTCAGATGGCTTATAGATAAATGATTTGCTCCATGAACCTATTTTAATCAATGGGGCTATTTTTAATCTTTCTACAAAATTAGGTAGCAAGACCTAAACCCATCATTCCCTGTTGCTAGGGCTTCCAACAAAGGCTAGCAAAGGGCGGCTCCTCCTACTGGCTCCCTGCTGGGGCTGCCATCTTGGAAGGCCCCTCTGCTTTCCTCCCTCAGACCTGCCACCCTGTCCCAATGCCTAGGACAGCACCTCACATGGTCATAGGAGACCTATATTTGCCAGTGCAGAAACATGGAGCCAGGCTGAAGTGTTGGAGTTTTCTCAAAGTGCTTTTATTGGTGAATGCAAAGTCAGCTTCTGCCTACTTCCTGGGTGTCCTGCAGCTGGCACCCAGGGTTCCCCTTTACCCCACGTCTGTTCTGGGTCAAGGGCACCCCTGTGCATGTT
This sequence comes from Callospermophilus lateralis, assembly GCF_048772815.1. NCBI lineage: Eukaryota > Metazoa > Chordata > Mammalia > Rodentia > Sciuridae > Callospermophilus > Callospermophilus lateralis. Next base: position 64,195,757 of record NC_135309.1, read on the forward strand.
GACTTTCCCAGCTCACAGGCTCTCCCTCCATTTACCCTGTACCTCCAGACTCTGCAAACAGTCCTGGAGCCCATCTCCTTGTGCAAACACCTCAGGAACTTTGGGACCAGCTTTAACATATTGCACATAGATACTGGTTGGTTTCCTACTGCCCCATTGGGAAGAGGTGAGCGGGTCCTTCTTTGGCCAATGAAACAGTTTCACTTTACTTTGCTAGTCTATATCCGATTTCTTTCCTTGGTCATATCTGACACTGGAATATGGGATTCCCGCAAACTGAGGACAGTTGCTAAATCTCAAATGCTAAGAAAAATACTGAAATTTTGACATGAGTAAGTCAGATGGACACATCTCTAGGTTGATTCTCCTTCCTGTTTGGGATGACCCAACTCTCAAGATACAGGCTCAGCTGACAATTCAGCTGAACTCAAGACCTACGATGGATCATGGCCGGAGCTGTCCATGCAGAAGGATGGGCTTCAATGCCTGCCCTTCCCCTCCACTCACCTCCCACACAGGGGCCTCAACCGGTATACTGCATGTCTAGGAAAAGTCACTCTTGAAAATCTGACCAGCAAGGCTTTAGGCTTGGGGACTCAGTCCTTGAGGCTCAGAGCATTCTTCCTTCCCACATTTCACTCTCGGAACCCTGCTGCTTTCCTGAGGCTCCATACTCCATGCTACCAGATCTCCTGGCTGATGTAGACACCAGATAGGCGCTATCTGGCTCAGAGCAGTTTTCTGGTTGGGGTGGGGCAGGATGTGATGGGGAGGGAGTGGGGGCCTGAGCTGCTCGCCATCCACTCATATCCTTTACCTCTTTGATGCATTTTCCTTCAGTAACCAGAGTCCCCTAGAGTGAGGATTCTGATTCAGCCTTGTACCGACTGAGGAAGGAGATGGAAGAATTCCACTTAGTGGTTGGATCAGACAGTTCTGGAAAACACCAGCACGGAACAGAGATGGACAGTACAGCTTGCCCTGCCAGGGCCGCTGTCGACACAGTCTACAGGAAGCTGTTATGGCAAATTACATGTAAACATCATTGAGAGCAAACACTAGGACAGAGCTACGATGAGATGGTTGCCAATGGCAGCTGCTCCCTCTGGGTTACTCCTTAATTTGGTGGGAAAAAGACCAAGGTTGCCTCATCCTGGAGAAACCTTGGAGTCTCCTTGGTAAATAATACACAGCACCGAATGTGTCTTCCAGATAGAGGTTGTCTGCAAGGCTGATCAATGTTAGGCCTTGTTGCCTTTGTTCTATGGGATGACAAGCAGAGACTACTGGATGCCCTTAGCAGGCATCCTCTCTATCAGCAGCCCCCAGCCTGACCCTAGGCACCTTAGGGCCCAATGCCAGTCACACTCAGGTCCCTGTTCTGCTCAAGGATGTTGTCTAAGTGACTTCAAGTACCCTATACTGAACTGGTGTAAAGGGGCAGCTTCAGCTGACCCTGAAGTAGGGAGAGACTCATCTTTTGCTAAAAAAAAAAAAAAAAAAATCTGCATTTCTTTAAGCTCAGGAACCACTGGCCCAAAGTAAAACCTCTGGCCTAGTGCAATGGAGGAAAAAGCAGACATGGGGCTTTGAGATCATCTGGACTACTTTTCCCAAACTCTGTGGCCTAGAGAGGAAAGAGGCTGAGCAAAGTTACCAAGGAAATTCTTGGTGGTATCGGGACTCAGCCAGTTCTCTAGATGTGAATCTAGTGTCTTTCCCATCCACAGGGTGAAATCTCAAGTTTCCTCCTTGATGCATGCCAATTGGTCTTAGTGGAAGCAGCAGCAGGATTTTAATTGTTTCATTCCATAACCATTGATTATGTGCCTTCCATGTGTGATGCAGTGAATGGCTATGAAGGAATTTAGAATGATCTGTAGAAAGTCCCTTTTTTGGTCAATCCTTATAAGTCTCGCCTTTTCCAAATATGTTCCTGTCTGCTTGCACTCCCTACCTTCCCTGTGTGTCACAGTAGAATTGAGAGCCTGTTGCGGAGGAATGGCTTTAGAAAAGTTTTCTTTCATAGATTGAGGGCATGACCGACAGGTATGGGCAAGCATGAACCCTAGTCAACATATGGCTCTGTATGATTGATGAAAATCTCCAAAGATTAGATCAGGATGTTAACTAGATTAAACTCTGATTAATTTGTAATGACTGCCCAGAGCACTGTGTTGTGGACTAATAGCACATCTAAGGTTCAAAGAATCAGAGTGCTATGATCGATTAGTTATGTCTGCATTGGCCAAGGATGTGGGAATAGTTGTACATGTGCTGGGTATTTGCCATCTTGAGCTAGACATTGCCTTAGCAGAAGTTAAGACTGTTAGAACTGCCTAATTCTCCCTCTCAATGTATTTTACAGAGAAGGAAACTGGGGTTCAAAGAGGCCAAATGACTTGATGCACATGAGTTCAAATTCCCTATGTCTGCAAAAGCCCATCTCCTCCAGCCTTATCTGGGGGCAGAGAGCAAGTTCACAACCCTGAACAAGAGAGTAGGCTCAGTTTACCTACTGAGGTATTTTTTTTTTTTTAAATCAACTACCAATCTCCAAAGACTAGGCCAACAGATTAATTTGGCTAGTTTAGTTTTATGAATCACTTTCAAACTTTTTTAAAGTGGCAGGATCTTTTTTTTCCCCTTCCAGATTCAAAAATGTCCCAAAGAATTCTGACGCATGAAAGAGATCAGGAGGAGTCACTGAATGAAGCAGGAGCAGTGAGCTCATATTCTGCCTGGTCACAGTCTCCCTCCTGAATGGCCCCAAGGCACCCTTAGAACATCAAGCTGGACATGGATTTGACGTCGCTCAAGAACACAAAGTTTGAAGCAAGCTTGGAGAATGCTTGTTGATCCCCAGTCCTTGGGGCCTCTTCCTGCTCCCATGCCCCACCCCACCAAACAATGTTACAGATGAAGAAAGGCAAAGGCAGGAGGATGGGCTGGCATCTGGCCCCCAAAGGATAACTGCTCCTAGCCTATCTGTTTATCCCACCACCAGATATGTCTCAAAGCCCTGATGATATGTCCATAGGCTGAGGTAAGCCCCAGGCCTGCTCAGGATCAGAGCCAATGGCATGCCCAAGCACGTGCTGGAGCTGGAGTTCACCCAGGGCTGGGGATGTTGAGCTGGCCCCAAAGGAGTCCTTAGGCCTCTCTGGGCTGTTGCCCTGTTGAGCTGAACTCACCTCTACCAGTGCCTGAGCTTTGTGTCTTTACCCAGCTACCGCAGCAGACTGAGACCGAGAATCAGAAGGCTGGTGTGGGTCACTGCTCTGCCTTCTCTCTGGCTGTAGGACCTCGGGCAAGTCATTGTGCCTCACAGCACACTGCCTGCCTCTCTTGGAAACAGGTACAACGTGCTCATCCTGCCTTCCTCTCAAGTCACAAGGGTCTGAGCACTCACGGGCAGGCACTCTTCAAGTGTGAGCTGGACACTAGACAAGGGCTGTCATTGTAATTTGACCCAAATTGCTCAAAACAGGGCAAGGCTTGGTAGAAAAGATGGAGAATCTTTCTCCATGGCTCCTAGTCATGGCTGCAGGCCACGATCCCCATGATTCCTGGGGATCAGCCTATCGGTTACCCAGCACCCAGGGCAATCTGGCCAGGGGAGCAGAGCAGCTCAATGGCAAACACCTCATGACAGTGCATAGTTAAAAATCAAGGAAGCAATACAATAATCCCAGGCACAGTACATCTGAGCCATAAATACATTATTTTAAGGATATACTTTTTTTTCTTCAATTAAAAAATGAGTTTATAATCCTGATTCTATTCACAAGTGACAATTTTATCATCACACACTACAGACAAGAGATGTTATGGTGAACACAGCTGCAGGTCTACAAGAGGAAGTCAGTTGGGCAGGAGGGGCAGAGGGTGACTGACCCGGCACTTCGAGGCGCACCCAGGACAACCCGTCAGAAGCGGGGACTCTAATGTGGCAGTGGAACATCAACACCATGGAAACTCACAGACAGAAGCAGCTTTGTGCAATGTAAACATTGATCTGTTTTTTTTTTTTTTTTAAAGGACAGCAGTTTCAAGTCTCTCACGCTCGCTCGCTCGCTCTCCTTCTCGTATACTTGTTTCTTTGAAAACGTAAACATATTGGAAGGGCCTTGTCTGAGGTATTGAGGTATTCCTCGAAGGTTAAGGCTGTGATCAATGCAGGCTCTGCTGGGCCTCTTTCAGTAAGCTGTCGAAATCCATGGCTTCGTACTTGCTTTTCCCGGAGGCGGGAAGGGCCTCTTCTGGATTGCAATCTGGGGGTCAGGCAGAGGGGAAGGCGTGAGCACCGTGGAAAGGTGTGATGCCCAGCAAATCCATGCTTGTCCATGGCCCTGTGGAGCGGATCTGGCCCCAGGCATCAGAGAGCAGGGACGAGCCCTGGGCAGTGAGCACTGATGCCATCCTGCTATGGTGTCTCTGCCACACCATCAGCATCTCAGAGTCTCCACGGCCCTGTTGTAGAACAAGGGGCCCCTGACCTAGGACATTCCAGAGCTCCTTTCCAGCTATGACATCCTAGAGTCCTCTTACCTCACAGCTTCTTGCCCTTTAGTTTCCTGTTATTGAGTCACATGAGGGAGGGCCAGCAAAGCTGGGATCTTGACCTTGTGCAGACAAGGGAACCCAATCCTACAAGCCTCCTGACACTCACCCTGTACTATAAAGCCCATCTCACGCTCTACCCTATACACTGCACTTCTGTGTCCTTCTTCACCAATATGTACCCAAAAGGCAAGTGCATGATGATGGTATTATTATACCAAGGTCCACTAATGGGCATAGCTACTTCCTTGTCGGGAGTCACCATGGAAAGCCCCTTCCTGGACCAAGGCAGCAGTGGCCCTGTGAGTTAAGAGGGCCAGCAGAGCCAGGGTTCCCAGAGGCCAAGGGAGACTCGACAGTCCTTAGTGCAAGTCACAGGACAGGACCCAGTGGGCCAGAAACCAGAAGAAAAACAACATGGTAATAGGTCAAGAGCTGCAGTTATACCAGTCAGCACACAGGGTTTGGGCACGGAGCCACCTCTAGAAGGGGCATTAGGTCAGGGTATCATTAGAGGAACTCGTTGCCCCTGATGCTCTGGGTCTTACCAGATGTGGCAGGGTACTTACCATAGTCAGTGTATCTGGGCCAGTAGAAGTGCCGGAGCCCCCCGGAGCTCAGCTGGAAGGAGGGCTCATTGCGCTTGCTCAGGGCAGCGCCGTTCCTCAGGGAGAGGGCTGCATGCTCAGAACACCGGTAGGTGATGAAGCCGTACTTCTCGCCTCTGGGGGGAAAAGACAAGGGGACCGTGTTTCCAGGCTGGCCTGGTAGACATTGTCAGAGCACGCATTACAAGAAAAATAGAAAGCCACAAGCTGCCCACATCACCCAGCCCCCTAGTCAGAGAAGATGACGTTTGCTGGGCTGATCTCTGCTACATGATAATGAGAAGATGAGGTCATTGGATGAATGTTTGTGAGGTCAGGTGTGAGGCACGTGTTTGGCTCTTCAGGTGACCCTGTAAGGCGTGTCATCTGCACCTTATCATAAGGTAATCACTTGCTGGATTCAAGGAGCTACTTAAGGGCAAGCGACAGAGCAGGGATTCAACCCAGGCCTCCCAAGGTTAAGGTCAGTGCTCCAGGCACTCCCTGCATCTCCCACTCTTGCTGTCCCTGCCCCTGACCTCCACCATCCTAATACTGTGCCATTCCCACCCACAGTAACTAAGGGGCCCGACTTCTCCACATCCTCACTAGCACTTATTTGCTGTTTTTTTTCAAGCCATCTAATGGACATGAAACATGTTACTGACTGTTACCCAAGAAACTGTTTTCTTTGATACTGGGGATTGAACCCAGGGGTGCCTTCCCACAGAGTAACATCCCAGCCCTCTTTCTTTATTTTGAGGCAGGACCTTGCTAAGTTACTAAAGTTAACCTGGAACTTGAAATCTCCCTTCCAGAGTTACTAGGATTACACGTGTATGCTACCACGTCAGTAAGAAACGGTTTTATTACTGACGCTCTTCATTATTTTTTTATTTATTTTCTTGGTACCAGGGATTCAATCTAGGTGAGACTTGAGACAGGGTCTCATTAAGTTGCTGAGACTGGTCTCCAACTTGCAATCCTCCTGCCTCAATCTCCCAAACTGCTGGCATGACAGGCACTTGCCACCACGCCAGGCACTCATTATTATTTTTAAGTCACAATTTAAAAATGCTAATAACTTAGTTTGCAGGCGTAATGGGAGATAATTTAGAAAAATTTCAAAACTGATAGTTTTGACATCTCAATTGTACATTCATAGGCAGCCTGTTCTTTTTGCAGTTTCCCTGACAGACGAAACACTGTTTCCCAAGTGAATGAGGAAAAACCAGAGCTGCCTGCAGAAAGGAGGCCCAGTATTTCTACTGCAGAGGAAGGAAGTAGTGTGAGTGGCATCAGGGCCAGGCGGGGCAAGGCCCCTGTGCAAGTGTGTCTTCCAGCTGCCAAAGGCTGTCGCCCTGCACTATCTCCAGGGCAAAGGCCCTGGAGTGGACACATGGGTTCCAGTTTTGTTTTTTCCAGGAAGGTGCTGCTCAGTTAACTTGTCTGAGTGCCCCCAGAAGGAGAGCAAAAGAAAGAATAAACATGCCTAACATGGGCGTTCAAAGTTTAGACAATGGAACACATGGGGACTGCCTGGCACGTAGTAAACCCTCAGCCATTACTGGCTGCATGACCACTGCTGCAGGCTAAGGTTGGATTTTGTTTGCACTTGTTACACACAGACCTTCTCAGGTGCCTTCTATGCACGGCCCTGGGTGGGGACCTGAGCCTGACCTGCTTGTCTTGACTCACCTCTTACTTCTTGTCAGCACCTGACACTCTACAATCTCGCCAAACACCTCGAAGCGCTTCTTCAGCTCTCGGGAGCTCATGTCACTGGAGAGATTTCGAACGTATACCACGCGGCCTTCACCCTGCTCGAGAAGGGGGACAGAGAGGGACTCGGTCATGGTCATTGCTCTCATAGTCTCCTCATCCCTGTCTATGCCTGGCTGAGCAGCAACACCAGCTAGAATCAGAGAGGGGACAACAACAGAGGACTTGCCCTTGTATGGAGCAGGGGCTGTGGCGTATGGAGGGAAGTGGCCTCCAGAGGGAGCAACTGTACACAAGAAGGCGGCCAGCAGAGGCTGGCTGGGAGGGAGGGGGCTTATCACCCTCAACTGAATTGCACATTAGGAGCTTTCTCGCTAGTGTTTGGAGTGTGACAGAGAGAAGCTGGGTGGAACCACAGGACACTAAGGACGAGTTAAGAGCCAGGTGGTTTGCAGGGGTCACAGCGGGCTGGAAGGAAGGGGGCCTCAGGGCTATGACAGCCACCATTGTCTTTGATTTTTCCTGCAGGGTAAGGTGGTTGAAGCCACAGAACAGACATTGTGACAGAGAGGTCACCTCTAGGAGAGCTTGGTGCTATGCCAGTAGGTGCTCAGAACAGCCTGGCAGAAGGAGGGGGTGGGGAAGCCCAGGCTGCAATCTCCCTCTTCCCCTTAAGATCTGTGATTTGATCTGGTTGAAGTCATTGCCTGGACACCTGTGCTCCTGTAGGCAAAAGAGCAGAGTGTGGTTTGGACACACTGTATTTCTCCAGGAATAGGCCATACTCAGCACTCCTCTAGCCACCCCACCTGGGCACCCATAGTGGCCAGATGGCAAGAAAGAAAAGCAGGCCTGGGCTCCACAGCAGAATCGTGACAATGGTCACAGGAACTGTAAGCCTCATACCATGACATGTCTGCGTGCAGCTCTCTAGAGAAAGCCCCTCCTCCCAGCCTTCTGGAGGCTTCTTGGATGCTTAAAGCCCTTTCCTGCCCCCACCCAAACATTCTGCTCCAGAGTTTTGCTGGTTGCCCCTTTTCACGCCCCCAGGCCCGGCTCCATGAGACCCCTTCTCCGGAGACTCCTTCTCCCCAACCACCCATGCAAATGTACCTCTCAACAGTCCAAACAGGACTGTAAATTTCAGACATTTTAGACACGATGTTAATTTCACAGTGCTTATCCCAACCCTTAATTCCATTGTTTTCTCCTTCGTTTACAAGTCTATTGTCTTTCTCTTCTGCCCCAACCATGTGATGAGGGGGGCCCTTGTCTGTTTTACATGTTGTTATTGCCCAAAGCATAGGCTGGCACTAGGCTTGTCAAGACAGAGGCTTGTCAAGCAAGGGAGGCTTGCCAATCATGGGCTAGAGAAGATGCCATGCTCAGCTGTGGTTGTAAGCACTGCTTGCAGACAGCTGTGCACCTCTGGGGCATGCATCTCTCGTGTGTACCCTGCTCCCTGAAGCACAGCATCCAGTGGGAGTCATCTGTCCTTTTGCATTTCTGTCCTACTTTCCCTCCCTCCTCTCTAGTGGTACCACACAGCTGGCTGGCTACAGCTCCCCACTGCAGGCTACTGATGGATCCTTCACAGCCTGGGGACAAACTCTGGGAGAAAAATCAGGGAGGTGGGTAGAGAGGGGAGAAGGCTGTCTTGGTCTTTTCGCTCTGATTAGGTTGGGGGAAACCTTAGGAAGCACCAAGCCCAGTGTCCTCATGTGCAGATGACAAAACTGAGGCTCAAGGAAGATTAGGACCTGTCCAAGGTCACACAGAGGGTGGTGGCAGGGCTGGCTTGTGACATAGTCAGCCTGGTTCTGCTTCCCACTACTCCACCTCTCCTCTTGGCCTCCTCAAGACCCCTGAAGCTAAGCTCTAAATCGCCACCAACTGTGTACCTCATGTCCAGCCTATTGGCTGAACTCTGCCTGGATGCAACTTTTAATAGCCTTAGGTGACCCTGGTGATATTCAAATGAGGAGATAAAACTGTGTTCTGTGGGCCACAATCCCTTAGTCCAAAGGCAGGGGTTGAAGGCTGAGCGGCTCAGCGCTCTCACGCCTGCTAGCCCCATTTCCTCAGGGCTCCTGGGGGCTCGGGGCTCAGGGGGGGCCCCAGATCACTTACAATGGCCTTTTCCCGCCGCTTCCTGGCGTGCCGGATGCTTGGGGTTCCGTCTGAACACGGCCCTCTGCTCTCACATCTGTCAGTGAAAAGCAAAGCAGAGGCACTCACTCTCCGGAAGGAGCCGGACGGGCGGGCGGGGCACGGGGCTCCTGGGAGGCGGAGCTTCTGGGGGCGGGGCAAGGACTTCTCTAGGGCCCATCAGAAGTCCAGCTTCCCCTGGGCGATGAGAGCCCAGGGTCTTGCGCTGGCCTCTAAGTCTAGATACCTGGACCAATGGGGCACTAATTATGACCCCACCCTTCTGTGTCTTGCCTTTCTCTGCCATTAGGGGTGGAAAGGGCTAAAAATCCTATGAAGCATGTTTTCCAGATGAAACACCAGAGCCTGGGTTCAGGATGGGATTTGCCTAGAAAGGGGAGAGGTCTGAGTGAGGAAATGTTCTGGCTCCAGAACCAATGCTCTCTACTGATTGGTGTCCTAGCCAGGAACAGCTCCCCACCTGCCCTTCCCAGGGCCTGAGCTCTGGGGCTTATCATCCACATACTGCAGCCCTCCCCACTCTTCCCTCCTCCAGTCTGAGTCCTTGAGAACAGAGCCTAGAGGATAAGAACACGGGCTCAAATAGCCAGTGTTAGGGCCGGGCTCCATCGCCTGCTACTGGGTGGCCTTGGACCAGTCACTTAAGCCCTCTCAGCTCTACTTCTTTATCTATAAAATAGGGATAATCAATTGAGTCCACCTCCTCCTTGGTCATTGGTGAGGATTAAATTTTTTAAAAATGCACATAAATGCTTCACCCAGGAACTACAATAAACACTTGCTCAGTTTTTTTAATTTAACCTCTCTAAGCCTTAGCTACCTCATCTATAAAATGAGGATAAAAAGCAGCTAGGCCCTACACATGCATCTGGGAGGCTCAAATAGGGTAAGAGGTATGTGATTTGCAAATTTTAAAGTGCTGTAGAATAGGGCTGGGGTTGTGGCTCAGTGGTGGAGCACTTGCCTTGTACATGTGAGGCACTGGATTCGATCCTCAGCGCCACATAAAAACAAAATAAACAAAGATATTGTATCCATAAAAAAAAAAAAAAGTGCTATATAATAACTGGTCACCACTCATTTGCAACAGAATTGGTCAACATTCCCCACCTAAAGGGCTAAGAGTGTCTGGAAGGTGTTGTGGAGTTCAATTTATGCTATTAAACTAGCCTCGGCATGCTGCTTATTGCCTGAGACTGGATAATGGTGAAGACAGTGGGGCTGGAGAAGGCCAAGTACGAGTTTGCCAGGCTTGTCAGGTACCCAGCCCTGCCCAGCAGCTGAGCAGGGACTGAGATAACCAATTTACTCCTTCTAGTGAGCAGACAAAGCCAAGCCTCCACATGACCCAAAAGTGAGATGAGAAAAAGGAGAACCTATGGGAGTTCCAGAGAGGGTCTCAGCTCTGGGCCTGGGATTGCAGGCCCAGCCCTAAACCTGAGCTAAGCAAGTCAGAAAGAGGTCAGAGAGCTTCTTCGCTGGTCATGGGGGATGGCTTCAAGGTCAGGAGAGCTCTGGAAGTACTCTGAGCAAACCTTCACAAAGGATCCTGTCTTGTGTGGAAGTCAGTTATTTCACAGCAAAGCAAGGCTAGAACTGAACCTTGATCATGGAGGGTTTCAAGGCCAAAGCTGCCCCTGGAAAGAAGAATGCAGCCAGAAAGACAGGTCCAGAAAGACAGCCTCAGAGAGGTCTGCTGGAAGACAACTGGGACCCATGTCTCCCGCCTTAGTACGGAAAAGGGCTGATTAGAGAAAGTGCTAGGGAACTCATTTTGAGTAACAGATGATTTAGGGCTTCTCAATGTTGGTTTTGTGGGGAGTCCATGAATCCCTAAAATTGATGTTTATGCACAATTTAATGGGGAGAAAGGCCTTTGCTTTAAGGAGATGTTCAAACAATTAAGAGCCATGGGTATAAATGTGCAATTATACATCTATATGACCTGAATTCTGATCTCAGAGGATGGCACTTTGGCAATGTGGAACTGGTTAGAAATGCAAATTCTCCTCCCCCACAGACTCAGGTACTTGGTGGAGCTTCCAAAGCAGCGCCTTAAACCCTCCAGGTGATTCTGCTGCTTGGACCCAGGAACACCACCTAGTGGCCACTCAGGCACACCTTGGGCACAGGGGCAGGAAAGGCACTGACTGCCCACACCCCTGCCCAGGATGAATCAGAGAGCAGCCAGTTCCTCCAAATGTGCCAAGCCTCCATGCTCTCTGCCTAGCTCCCCAGCTGACTTTTGGACTGGTTCCCTCTCTTGTCTGGTTCAGTGCACAAAGATGGTGTGAGCAAACAAGCTCATGACGCATAGTCTCTCCACTGGGCTTTTAGAGGGGCGGCTCATGCTGAAGTCAGGAAGCAATGCACAGTTTAGCAGGACCAAGAAATGGGAATAAAGCTCATCACTGCTTTAATCCAGGTATTTTTCAGAACACTAATTATTTTTTTCCTTGTGATACTGGAGATTGAGCCCAAGAATGAATGAATGGCCAAGAGATCTGGAACACACCTGAGTGCCACATGCCAGGCTTTGCTTGCCTCCAGGAACACACCACAACTCTCCCAAGAGGGGGCTGTCTTCAGGGCCTCTGACCAGCACACAACCACACCAGGAGATGCAGCCCTAGTATCAGAGGACTTTTCCCACATCTCCTTTCTCCTCTGGCACCATGGGGAAGGGAGCCCTCAGCTGTCCACTGCCCCTCTGGAGGTCGCCCAGCCTTACCTGAAGTTCCTCCGGGTGGCTGGTGACCAGGAGCGGCAGGATGAGGAGCCAGAGCTAGAGCGGCTTCTGGAACAGAGCTGCCGACTGGCCTTGCTGGGTGGGCTCTGGTAGGGGCAGTGGTCAGAGCGAGGGGGGCTGACCCCTGAGTCCTCTTCTTCATCGTCCTCCTCCTCCCTCTCCTCATCTTCCTCCTCCAGGAGGAAGCTGCTCTCACCACTGCTGCTGCTGCTGTCCTCAAAGACCGTGTCATATTCAGGACTCTTGCACGAAGCCAAGTCTTCGTCCTCCAGAGCCGTCTCCAGCAGCCCAAAGTGCTTGGTGAGGCTGGCACGGATCTCGTGGTCTCTCAGCTGAGCGCTGTCCTTGGGCGGGGCGCTGGCCTCACAGCTTCGGGCTTCCTCCTTCCTAGAGGCCTGCTTTTCAGCCTTTGAGGAGGCACCTTGCTGGGGCCAGTCCTCAAGATGGACCCCAGATGGCTCCCAGGACCTCAGCACCTTCCTCTGCATAGTGCCCTCTGGCCTGAGCACCTGGCAGTAATCATGGTCTCCAAAGGAACAGGAGAAGGGGCGCTTCTGGCCAGCCTGGGAGGCCGGCTGGGCCGTGGCATGCCGCAGGTGGGACAGAAGCTCGCTGCGCTCTGGGTGCTTCTTGGGCAGCTTGTGGGCAGGCCCTGTGGTGGCCGTGAGCTGGAGAGCCTCAGGGGCGGGGGTGCTGGGGGCTGTGTCTTGGCCCAGGCTGTGCTTGATGTCCGGCTTGAAGGGGTCCTCCTCGGTGGGCTTGTATGGGGGTGTGGTGGGTGGGGTGAGTCCTGCCCAGCAAGGGGAGAAACACATGCGGTGAAGGCAGCTTCCTTCTCCAAGGAACAAATCCCAAACCTTAATTTGGAATTTGGGATTTAGGATGGCAAAGAAGTGGCTACGTGTGCCACCCCAACGGACAGAGGGTAGGCTTCACTAACTGATCCTTCACCACTGCTTCAATTCTGTGGAGTTGGCATGTGACAAAACGAGTGTGCTGTCCCTTCTGTGGGTTGGTAATGGTAGCAAAAGCCTCCAAGTCATCAGAGAGCTTTTCCTGTTCCACCTCCCATCATCCAAAGGGGCCTGCTCCAGGTGTCTCCCAGCATGCATCAGGGCAGGCTGCATGGGCAAAACTGCCCACCTGGATCTGACTACCATCGTGTTTTTGCTGCTCCTGCACCTGACCCTGGCCTCCGTTCTCCCCAGTGCACCAGAGGAACTTGCCCAGCTCCTCCTCTCTGGAGCTCCTGAAGGCCTACAGGGTCAAGACCAGACACCTCTGCATTTAGCCCTTTTGTGGCTGCTTTTCCTGACCTGCCCTCTACCACTTAGAAAGACCAGGTGGCCAGCATCTCCAGTGTGCCCTGGGAATCCCACTCCTCCACACCTCCACCCCTCTGCCTGGCTGAGTCTCTTGCCAGGCACACCCTTCCCCTTTGTCTTTCCAATGTCCATTCATCCTTGAAGGCAACTCATGCCCCTTGCCCTGCACTCTGCCCAGCCCTGACCCTCCTGTGCTGTCAAAGCTTTTATGAAATAAACGCACATCAAACAGCGCTTGACAGGGCGTGAGCCTGTCCCTCACAAGACTTCGGGCTCCTCCAGGGAAGGAGGAGGACGTGGGACATGCATGGCCAGGAGTCTTGCCACGCCCCCAAAGGCACTCCCCCAGCTGCGCCCCCTGCTTACCTGCCGTGCCACAAAGCTCCACTGTCAAGGTCTGCTCAAAGCTCTTCTTGCCAAAAGGAGGGTCACTGATGGGGGCAGGGAAGACAGAAAGGAAAATGGCGGTCAGTAGCAGGCTCCCACTGCCCTGAGCATTTGAGGGGGGGTGAGGAGATACTAAGATGGATCCTGGTTCTGCTCCCATGGAAGGGGAGTGGGGCACTGGGAAAATTTGCTGGGGGACCCTACCCTGGCTGTTGGAGGAGTTCAAGTTGCTTTTAGGAAACTCAGGCAAGGTTTGCTGGAGGGTGAGGAGAGGACAAGGTTGGCCTCCTTATTTTGACAGATGGGGCCACTGAGGTAGAGAGGGGGAATGGAACTTGCCCCAAGTCACACGGCATTATCAGCTTTTCCCTCGGGAGAAAAGCACTCTTTGCAGTGTCCTGGGGAGGGCAGCTTATGAAATGGCCTGATGAACCCCTCCCCAACACACAAGTCCAACAAGACAAAAGCTCACAGAATAATATACCAATAATTTCTAAAAATCTACCTTTGTGACAAGGCCAGCATGAGGCACCTGGGAGAGTCTGAAAATAAGACAAAAAAAAAGAAAAATGAGCTTCCCTAACATGGCATCATGAGCAGACGTTTCCCCTCCAGAGACCTCAAATTTCCAGGGGCGGGGCAAGCACAAAAGCCCTTTGGGCAGGTGACCCAAACACCGTGGCCATGTTAAGGAAGGACAGGAATAGCTCAAGTCCACCTCCATCCCGGGGTCTTGGCAGGCCCATCGCCTTGACTCTACAGAAAGAGTAGATGGGCACAAGGTCAACCCCTTCTGGCCACTGAGTAGCACAGTGGCAAAGAGCTCAGACCGCCCTGCCTCTGTGGGTTCTGGACAGTCCTGCTCAGGGCGGATCACTACACAGCTCTGGGCCTCACTTTCTGTGTCTTCAAATGGAGATGATCACCGTGCCTACCACACAGGTTTCTTGGAGAAATCAAAGGGGAGATCTGTGTCACATTTCAGACCAGTGCCTGGCACAGGAAGTACCCAGTAGATGAGGATCACCACTGTCATTAGCATTTAAAATTCAACTCCACTGTGGAGCTGAACTTACGGACACATCTCTGCCACATCAGCCCTGGTCAGTCTTCTTTGGGCACCTACCGCAATTTGTGATCATCCTCCTTTCTGTTTACTTTTGGATTGCCTGTCCCCCTCACTGAAATAAGCCCCAGGAAGGCCAGCATCTTGCTCCCTGTTCTTTAAGCAGTACCTTGACCATGCGTGATGAAAAACTCAGAGGTGCACTGGTGTCTTCCTGAAAGTCTGCCCCAACAGCCCAGTGTACAGACAGGAAAGTGGGAAGAAATCCAGAGAGGGAAAGGGACCTGCCACATGGGGTTGGGGACTTGAGCATGGGGGCTCCAGGGCACACCCACCCTGCCCCTCTCTCTTACACCACTGACACTTACCGCCTCTGGAAGGGAGGCGCGGGCAGCTGGGGTCCTCATCCGTGTCCCCACACCCACTCTCACAGGGGCTCTCCAGGGCAGAGATCTGGGGTCCTCGTAGGAGCTGCTGGTCTTGGCCACTGTCCTCGTCTGTGGGGCTGCCCAGCTCTCCTGACATGTCATAGGCCTTGGGAGCCAGGCATAGCGAAGGCAGAGCACCTTGGGGCTCTGAGGAGACCAGTAACTCATCAGTGAATGTCAGCCAGGGGCCCAGCTCGGGATTCAGTCTCCGGGAGCGGCGCACTGGGCACACAGAGCTCTCCAGCTTCTTCCCCAGCCTGGCCCACGGCAGGCCTCGGCCCGGCCTCTTCCTGCCCCACTCCTCCTCCTCCTCCTCTTCCTCTTCCTCCTCCTCTTCTTTTTCTTCTTCTTCCTCTTCCTCTTCTTCTTCCTCCTCTTCCTCCTCCTGCTGCAGCCGGGTAGAGCAGCTAACGTCCCCCTTCACCTCCAGGCGCAGCGGGCGCAGGCTTGGCCTGGGCCCAGTGTTCTTGGGGGAAGCCGCCACCCTCACCTCCTCCACCGGGGAAGGGTGAGCGGGGGAGGCCTGGTTGTCCTTGGGGGGCCTGGGCCTCGGCCGGGGAGTGAGGGAGGCATAGACAGGCGTGGCCAGGCGGTAGGGTTTGCTGACATCGCAGAGGACATCTTGAGCCAAGAGTTCCCGCAGGATGGAGAACTCAGCCCAGGAGGCTTTGGAGGGGTGCCGGGGCCTGACCCTGGAGGGGCTGCTGCATGGCTGGGGGGGTGGCTCTGGGGCCTGTGGGGGCAGCTTCCTCTGGGGGAGGCAGTAGGTGTGCATGTATCGAATGAGCTGCACCATGGCCTGCACGTCCTCCTGGGGAACCTGGGCACTGGGGCTCGCCCTGCCCGGTGCCAGGGAGTCCCGGGGAAAGGCTGGAGCTGGCTGGGGACTCAGGCAGTCCTTCCCTGGCTCCTCCTCCTTCTTGGCAACAAGCTGGGGACTCGGGGGCAGTGCTGGCTGCAGTCCCCTGTCGGGGGAGGAGGCTTTTGCCTGGGAGCAGGACGGCACCGAGGTGAGGTGCTTATGCAGTTCTGCACAACTCCTGTTGGGAGACCGCTGCATGGGGGCCTTCTTATCCTGGATGCTGTCCGTCTAGAATGAGAAAGAGGCCAGAGTGAGGAGGGAGGGACACACTACTCCCTCTGCCCCATCCCCACGGCCAGAGCTGGCCCAATGTGTTGCGATGCATCATGGAAATAGCTAGGTTTCCTTCCCTCCATTCCCAGCCTTCAGCCCAGAGCCTGGCACCCAGCCATATTCGGTTGGTAAAGAATGAAAGAATACCCAGCCCCTAACATGTCTCCGAGCCATGGAATTTGGCCCTTGCAGACCCTGCCAGATGTACCAGAGGCCTGCTGTGAGCATCCCACATCCCCACCCCACACCCATCAGCAACAGGGCCAGGAAGTGGATTGGTGGCCGCCTGGGGTGGGCTGTGGGAAGGATTCGCAATAAACAGGGATGTCGGGAAGCATTCTGGGATGATGGGTATGTTCTAAAACTGGACCGTGGTCATGACTGCCCAAGCCTACAGAATTACTAAAAATCATAGAATCATTCTTTTAAAATAGGTGGCTATCCAACACTCTGGGGGGCTAAGGTGGGATGATCACTTGAGCCCAGCCTGGGGCTCAGGTGTGATTCCCACTTAAAAACAAAACAAAAACAACAAATAGGGGGCTTTCATGACGTACAAATGGCACTTGATAAGGGAGGCTGCTTGGCAGGTATCCGAGGTCCTCTGTAATCTAGCACCAGCTGACGTCACTTGAGCCTTCTCTGCCCCCCTCACCGTCCACTTCCCTCCCAGGCCCACTTGCAGTTTTGCTGGGGCTTTCTAACAATGGCTGTCAGCTGTCTCCCTTTCTGCTGGGCCTCCCAGCCCTGCAAAGGGCAGCATTGGCTCATGGAGGGGCTTGGTTGCTGCCCCTTGATAAAATGAAACACAAGAGGGTAGGCCTTTGGGAGGTAGCGCAGGGACAGGGGCCTGCCCCCTGGGGACCCCAGCAAGGGGAGAGGCTCCCACACTGCACCCCTGTCAGGCAGGCACCTGATTCTGCTTCTAGGGTGCAGAATCATGTGCAGCTGTCCCCTGGAGGAGTGTGCAGGGGCAGGAGGCAGAAGACTGAATGTGGCTTTGAGGAGCAGAAACCCCTCCTCCTTAGGCTTGGACAATGAGGACCAAGAAAGAAAGGGGACATGCTTTAGCCCTTGGAGTTCAGAGCACCAAACTCTCCAATGGCTTCCCAGGAAAGAAATCCTAGTGCTCTGTTGACTGTGGACTTCACCTCTGAGGATGATCCTACTTTGGTCTGTCACCCTGTTAGAACTTGAGCCCCATGCTGGCCGCACCTTCCTTGGTCAGCTCTAACCTGTGTTAATGTCTATCAGTACCTGACGGATGGAGGCATGTCAAAGCCCAGTGCTCCTTCCAGGAGCGCACTCTGCAAGGTCTATGTGAGCAGCAGCAAGAGAGGCTGCTGGGGACCAAACCTGCCATCCCTAGCCAGCGGTGACGGTGGTGCCTTAAGAGGCCACCTGGGGTCTCAGGTAGACTTCTGGGCAGGTGCAGAAATACCTTGACACAAGACCGCTGACTTCTAGACCTGAGGCTGGCCTGGCGCCAGGTGGTCCTCTCCTTCTGGATGTCAGAGCTTGATGTCGGGGAAGATGTAGCCAGGAGAAGCTTCTGCAACTGGGGGGAGAAGCAGAGGGAGAGATGCTGGGGCCCAGCCATGGCCAGAGATACAGAGGACCAGATAGCCAGCCCCAAGGCTGACCACGCCCGATCCAGCACCCCCGGACTATGGGGAGAGCATGTGACAGTCTAGAATGATGCTCCCAATACAGTAAGTACAGGAAGTTGATTGGCTAGTGATCCTAAACACACACAAATGTCCCACTATCTTGTAAGTCCTTTCAGAATCACCAACCCAAGAGCTTAGCAATGACTTTGAGAAACCCAAACACATCATGGGTAATGCCTACCCATCCTGCTGTTAAAACAGTACCAGGCAATCTGCATACACTTGCACTAGACACACATATGCATGCGAGTGCACACACACACACTCACACACACACACACACACAAAATCTGGGAGATTAGGTACTAAAATGATTCTCTGATGTGAGATTCCAGCTGATTTCCCTTTTGTTCATTCATACTACCTTTAAAAATTTAATTTCTTTGATTATGTAAGTAATACTTATAAATATCACACACACATACCACAAACACTAAAATGGAAAATTAAAAGAAAGGCTTCCTCCTAGCAGGGTGCAGTGGCTCATGCCTGAAATCCCAGTGACTCAGGAGGCTGAGGCAGGAGGATCAAAAATTTGGAAGCCAGCCTTGGCAAATTAATGAGATCCTGCCTCAAAACAAACAAACAAACAAACAAACACACACACACAAAAAAAATTAAAATAAAAACAACTGAAGATGTGGCTCAGTGGTAGAGCACTTCAGGGTTCTACACACACATGCATACACACAGAGAGTCTTCCTTCTGCCCAAGGTCCCTTTCTCCTTCTCGGAGGCAAGTGCCACTAACTACTTTCTTGTGACCCTATCCTGGAGGTGGTGGCACTGATCATACAAGAATACACATGGATATGTCACCTCCAACCCACTCAGATATTTTTACACAGGTGGAATAATGTTACAGTTAGCTCGTTAGACTTTCGTTCCAGGGTTTTTTTTCCTACAAAGATCGTTGAACTCCCCTGCTTCTGAGCCCCGTGGGCAGGCGCACAATGCATCCAAGCTGAGAGAACAGAGGCTGAGCACATCTGCAGGTTCTGCCCAGGATCCATCAGAGCTGAGAACGAGGCAAGAAATGTGATGGAATTTTACATCCTGGGGGACATGCCCCCAAAAGCACCCAGCGAACACCAAAGGCTGGGCCTCCTGAGGAGTCCATGATCTTGCTATACCCCAAACCACACGCAGGCCTGTGACTCTCTGACTTTGGGTTGGAAAAGACCCTTGGCATAACAAGGACAGGGAGGCAAAATGAATGGACCAGAACCTTCTTTTTGACTCTCAGAATATAACAGAAACTGCTGACCTCAGAAAACACAGAGTCATGCAGAGGTCCACGGATCCTTCGAAGTCCATGGGTGGATATTCTGGGATCCAGGACAAGACCTGGGGTCTGGATGACTTCATTGGGCCTTTCTAGAACTGGCAGTATACTGAGAGCCTAGACAGTGAGTCTGGTTCCTAGAAGCGTGAGCCTAGAAGCGTCTCTAACAGAAGTGCTCAGAGTGTGGGGTGAAGGCAGATGGAGACTTGGCCTGGAAACCACCTTTGACCAGCAGGGGTCGCTCTTTGCCTCTTTAAGAAATGGCACTGAGGATTCTTGTTACTTCCAAGGGTTGTGCCAGGACTATGAATTAGCTAATGTCTACTGAGCAAGCATATATGCCAGGTACTGTTCTAAATGCTCCCTATGTAATACCTGCTGTATAGTCTCCTAATAGCCTTTGAGATGGAACTATTATCCAACCCGCATGGGTCAGGAAGCTGAGTCAGAGAGGCTCAGGGAGGATGTGTGCCTCAGGGAACCACAAGCACTGATTGGCAGGGATGGGATTCACACTCAGGCAGTCTAACTCCATTCTGGAAGGAAGCAGGGTCCCATTAGCAGAAGCCATGATGCGAGATTGGAAATATTCTGTGTCAGCACATAGTAGGTACTTACTAAATATTTCCCACTGCTTTGAGGACCTTAAAGACCCCAAAGAGAGAAGACAGAGTACCTTCAACCAAGAGTCAGAAGACCTGGGTTCTAGTCTTCCCTGGTGCACCAACTTTCTGCTTGACCTTGGGTGAAGTCAGCCTCAGTGTTGGGCTTGGTGGTCACCAAGGACATTTCCAGCTCCAACTCCCTGAGACCCAAGAACCCTCCCAGCCCTGACAGGTTCTGGTTTTCCGGCTGTGCCTCATTGGCCTCCAGGAGCCACAGATCCAACGTGAGGGAAGAGCCCAAGACAGGCAGCACGACTCAGCCTGAGTGGAGGGCAGCCCCGGCAGTAACCCACGAGGTCCAGACCCTTTGAAAATCTGATCAAAGCTGACATCTTCTCCCCAGGAAGCTGCTCTTCCAAGCACACATTCCGACACTCCTCAGACACTCTCACAGAAGGCATTTAACGTGCTGGTGGGAGTGTAAGTTGGCATGATCTCTTTGATGGGTAATCTGGAAAGATCTGTCTAAACTGAAAAATCCTATAAACCACGGACCTAGGGGATCTGTTTCTAGGAATTTATCCATTTACCCAGGGCAAAGGCCTACATATGACTGCAGCACTATTGGGGACAATGGTGGAGTTAAAGGAATATAAATATCCATCTGCAGGGACATGGTTAAACAGATGTGACACATCCTCAACCAGGAACACTACACAGCCACAAGAGGGACAGCACAGCTCCATACGTTCATTTGGAAGAGTTCCCAAGACACATGTTAAGTGAGAAAGTAAGGTGCAGAATGGTGGAGGAGCAGGCTTCCTTTTGTAGTAAAAAGAAAAAAAAAAAAAATTAGGTGAAGAGGAAAGTCACATAACAGATCGGTAACCATGGTTACCTCTGGGGAAGGACAAAGCAATTGTGAGAAGGCTGAGGAGGTTTTGCTTTTAACTGTCCACACTTCCTGCCTGGATGTTTACCATGTGTACATAATCTTTAGGAAAATGTTTGCATGTAATTTCAAGGATTTAACATAGGACTAAGGTCAGTCTTTGAAATCCCAAGGAGCCTACAGAATGTAGATGAAGCCTAGTCCCACTGCACAGGAGGGAAAGGTGAGACCCAGAGAGGCCTCCCACCTCCAGTCCAGGCCCTCCTCTGGATACCACATCACCGTGATGCCCAGGGACCCAGGTTGGGCTGGACTGATGCTTTGCACTCCCACCTCTGCAGACAGATCCAAATGGCAGCCTCCACCACTGTCTCAGCTGGAAATAGGTTCTCACCAGCGAGAGCTCATCCACATCCGAGGCTGGGGCTGGGGGCCTCTCCCTAGCGGGGCTGGGGGGCGCAGACAAGGGGGCAGGTGAAGCTGCGGGGCAGCATGGTGCATCTCCTCCATCCAGGACCGGGAAGGCAGCCAGCCCCATGTCATCTTCAGGGATGTCGTCCAGGGTCTTGGTGAGCGCGGCCAGGAGGGCCTCATTCTCACTGTCGATCTGGAAGGAAGTGGTAGAGAGGGTCAGCCACCTGGGACATAGCTGCTCCCCCTGCTGGACCACCACCCTCCTCCTGCCAACCCTCCCCTCCCTGTGCCCCATCAGATCCGCTCAGATTCCTGGGACAGCAGATGCCCAATAAATGAGTCGCCGACTCCAAGGATCACAGAATTTTGTCAGCAGGCAGTAGGTGGGAATGGAAAGGGATCTGCTCTGGAGTGGGAGATGCGGGGCAGAAGTCTGTCCACCTTAGCTCCTGCTCTAAACATGAAGAGCAGGAGCTCAGTGCAGGCCCCAGCCACCAGGACCCGGGGGCCCAGGCAGGGTGAAGTTCAGAGCTCAACAGTGACAATGATAAGCAGAACAACAAGAAACCAGCTACCATTTCTTTCCCTGGGGGACCCCAGGGCTTGCTGTCCTTGCTCACGCTGGGTGAAGGGGTGGGTGTGGTGGTCAGGAGCTCTGGGTGAATCCCAGGGTCCACACTTAACAACAGTGGGCCCCTGGGCAAGTCAGTTTCCTCCCCTGTCAATCGGGGAACAGTTCCTACTCCAAGAGGTTCTTGTTGGGGACTAGATAAGTTAATATAGGTAAGATGCTTCCAAAACAGTTCCTGGCACAAAACAAGCACTCTCTATGGCTTCTGCGCCAGGATGACTATACCGCCATGCTCCCATGTCTACGCTCATGACAACGAGGTGGGGGGCGGGGTGGTGACGATTCCCCCACCTTCCCTCCCCTACCACATGTCCACTCTGCACCCAGCTTTGTGCTGGACACTGGTACACTGGTAACACAGCCTCTACCCTCCCTGTGCTTACCCTCCAAAGGAGAGTAGAGAAAAACAAGGAAAGAATCAAGACCATTTCAGAACGTGGGAAAAGCCATTAGGAAAACAAAGGGACGCTGTAATGGAAAGAAAGAATGTGGCCGAGGCTGCGGGCTATTTAGGCGGGCCACAGGAGCCCTCTCTGTACAGCTAACAAACTTAGGCTCCAAAGACAGGCAAAGAGCTTAGGAAAGAAGACTGGGCAGAGGGGAAAGCCAGTGCCGAGGCCTGACTGAGGGACGGGGGGAAAGGCCTCGTCAGTGCCACCTCAGTCATCCTACACCTCCAACGAGGGCAGCACTTTCTAATCATCATTTTCCAGGTGAGGAAGCTGGCTCCAGGCATTTCAGAAACCTGTCAAGGACAACCCAGCAAATGTGGGGCAGAGCCAGGTCCTGGACCAAGGGCCCCACACACAGGTGAACAGAAGCGTTTCCTTTTCTGCTCTGATCTCTGAGGGTGAGCATGTGCAGCCCAGCCCCGGGCCAGAGGTGGGAGCCCAGATCACATTGCTTCCAGGTAAGCCATGGGGGCCTCAGTCGGGAACCCCTGCTCCCCAAGCCTGTCCTGGCAGAAGCACATGCTGTCACATGATGCCTCCCGCAGCACGCGTTCCCACCCCGGGTCAGGCTGTTTATCCCTTCCTCAGGAAGTTCATCTGAAATACACATCTCGTGACGGCCTTTTGGCTGCACTGAATCTGTTCCAAGCCTTGCAGCCGGAGCAGCAGCTGAGTAACTGGAAGGGGGGACACGGGGAGAGGAGAACAAACGCATTTGTAATTTTTAGAACAGAGGTAAGAATAAAAGAAGGGTCGAAAGAAGAACTTGATGTGGCCAGCCCGGCTCAGCCCTGGGGCTAGGGGCCCAGAGACTGTGGCTCTGGCATGTAATGAAGGCTCACCTGGCTGCCCCCATGCCCTGCCTGCCAGCCTCCGGGGCACTCAGGCCAGACGCCCAGTGTTGGGTTCCCAGAGCAATTTGTCCAACCTGATGGTGAGTTAAGATCTGGGAACTCGGGGCCCAGTGGCCATGTTTGGAGCTGGTCACACAGGGCTCTGCCACTGACAGGGTAACCCTGATCAGAGTGTTCCCCTCATCTAAATCTCATTCCCTTTCCCACAGAATGGCAAGATATGGCTCCTGCTGGTGTCCCCTGCAGGGCTCCAGGCAGGCCAAGCCTGGAGTGGTGACGACAGCACCTAGCTCTGTGCCCTAGCAGCCGTTAGGGAACAGCCGGGTTGTTGAATGAAGGAATGAATGAACCGAACAATGAACAATGGCAGGAGACTGGGTTCTTCCGTGTCTCAGAGGCCAGCGTCTAGAGGGAAGCCATCCAGAAATGACATCACCAGTGCTGGATGGGATGAGAATTCCCACTCTTTCCCAGGAACTGCAGTAAATGGCCCAGAATTATTGTGAATTATCACATAGATCAGAGCTGAAAGGGCTCAGGGTGATGTAGTGACCAGGCGTGTCAAACACGAGGCACCATACCACTAGGTGACTGTGGTGCTGGTGACTTCCATGCCAGTTTCTCTCTTGACACAGGGCTCCAGCCTACAACTACTAATCAATCGTGGTCGGTGCTCCTGAGAAAACCTAGCTGCTACTCTTTGGGCTGGAGGGACCTGAGACCCCAGGAAACAGATCTGTCAAGGTCATTAAGCAAGTCAGGGATGGGGTCAGGGATGAGAACTTGGAACTTAGAGCGCTAACGATGGTTTTCCAAGCGCCAGGCCCAGGGCAGAAATGAGTAGGAAATGGCAGAGACCTCAAGAAGCACCAACCAGGTTAGGTGAAAATAAAAACGACTGATGAAAGCCCAGTCCCCAAGACCGCTCAGCTTGGGAACAGGCCCGTGGGGCTAGAGGCACAGAGTCAGCTGGGAAGAAAGGCCACACCTGCCCAGGCCCGCCCAGCTCCCTCCAGAATAGGCCATCCCATAGGCACCCTAAGTTAACACATCCCAGGGAGCTGGCCACCCTCTTCTTTTTTCCCTGGGCCCATTAGCTCAGCTCCCCCTGCTCCGCTTAGAAGCCGAGTGCAAATTAATGGAGAGTTAATCAGCTGAGGGAGGATATTAATAGACCCAGCCCCACCCCCAGCCTTCCTGAGCTGATCTCAAGCGGGAGGAAAAGGAGCCTTGGAGACATGTGAGGGAAATGCTTCACTGGGGAACTAGAGTGGCTTGAAGGAATGGCTCAGAACAGCCTTTGGGCTGTCAGGGCTAAAAGAGCACTTGGAGATCCTCCACTATCCAGGGCTTTTCACTGAGGCCAAGAAACTCAGAATTACCTCTCCCCCATTTTTTCTGGGGGAAGGTCCATGAATCTCATCAGAGTCTAAAAGAACTCAGGGACTCTCCTTTGTCCCCAACAGATTAAAAGCTACTGATCTGGTCCATGTTCCCTCTTCACGCACACATGGGAAAACAGAGGCACTACCAAAGGGCACTACCTGCCCAAGGTCACACAGCACAGAATGGTCCAACACCTGCCTCATCTAGAAACAGTTACCAAGTGCCCTTCTGCTCCAGCCCTAAGAACCCTGAGGCACACAGAGAAATGGAACACAATGTCCCTGCCCCTCAAAGGTTGTCAATCTTTATAACTGTAGCTTGTTCTTCACCCTCCCAGACTGTCTCCATAGCAATAGTGCCACTCAATTGTTAGAACACAGCTCGGACGCAGGCATCCAGGCGCGGTGATTCCCACTTGTCTCAGGGGCCCCCGGATCCCAGCTCAAGGCTTTTTGTTTGGTTTGGCTTAAAAAAAAAAAAAAAAAAAAATATATATATATATATATATATATATATATATATATATATATATATATATATATATAGTTGTTGATAGACCTTTATTTTATCTATTTACATGTGGTACTGAGAATCGAATCTAGGCAAGCGCTCTATGGCTGAGCGCCAGCCCCAGCCCATTCAAGGTTTTGATACTGGTTGTGTCTGACCCGGAGCAGGAAAGAAAATGCTACAATCGAGTCAGTGTGTGAGGGCCCCGGATGGAGATCACATTGTCCCACGGTCTGAAGACACATGTGTACTAGCTGGTCGCCCACAGAGGAAGCCACTGCCCAGCTGCTTCAGGAGGAGGCAACTCTAGAGCCAGGAGTCGGAGGGTGTGTTCACTGGATGACCATGTAGTAGGCCCTGACAGCATGCAATGCCCAGGACATGACCCACAGTACGGACACAGACCCCACAGAGTATGACGGCTGCGTGGGGGTGAGGGCGGGCCCTTCACACACAATCAAATGCACAGCAGGTGCACAGGTGAGAAATGGACAGAGCCGGCCTTGGGCAGAGCTCTGACATCTTCCTCACTGAGCTGGGGCCCAGGGGCTCACTTGGGTCTGAAGCCATTCCATGCCATGGTAGGACAACAGCAGAGACCTGCTGGGGGGTCTGGCCAGGAGGAGTAGAGGGGCCAGCGCTGTCTAGGTGGGGACTGTCTCAGGAATCAGTTAACACGCTCTGCGCATCAGCTCCGCGCAACTCGAAAGCATTTTCAGAAGTTGGCCTCCTAAAGAGGGAAGAAGCCACACAGGGAGGGCCGCATCCCTGGTGTTCAGAGAAGAAAACAGAGGCCCTGGATGGAGCCAGGACCTCGGCCCAATCCTGCTGAATCCTCACGGGCGTGGCAAATGGGTTCAGTGTAGCAGTGATGGTATGGGCTCCTTGATTTTAGCCCTCTCCCTGACCCTTCCTAGTGTGTGACTTTGGGCAAGTTCCTTCATATCATTGAACTTCACTTTTCTCACCTGTAAAAACTTACAGCTAGAACAGCATAAGGGAAAATCCAGACTCTTGGCCTGGTGCACAAGATTGCATGGTCAGGCCCTGCCTACCTCTCCTGCCCTTTGACCTTCACGTGGCTGCCTCCTTCTCTTCCTTGGGAGGCCTTACTGACCACCAGCCTGCAGAACCTTTTCTATTCCTGGGCTCATTTCCTCTAGTTCCCTGTCACAAGTGATTGCAGCTGTTTCCTGGTCTGGGGAAATGTCTCCTGCCAGCCCGTGAAGTCCACTGATGGACGCGGTGCCTGACATACAGGGAGTTGCGTGATCCTTTCTAGAAGGACTGGTAAAATCTGTCAGGAGGACCACCTGAGATGGCGTGTGGCACACCAGCAGGGCCTGTAGCACAAGGTGTGGTCAAGTTGCCACACAGGCACAGACAGCCACAACTCCATTCCCCAGTCTTTACGGGGGAGAAAATTTAAAGAAAAGAATGAATCAGAAGGAAGCCAGCACCCAGCTTCAACAGGGCCAGGCCTATTTCATCTCCTGCCCTCCATGCCTCACCCCCACACCCACGCACACAGAGCTTGCTTTGTCCCAGGCCACATATTCTTCCACCTAAGAGATCAACCACCGTGAGCCCCCAGGGCACGCAGGGTTGAGAGGTCTATGCACAGTGGTTCTTGGCACTGCCTTTTGTTAAGCGTGGGCAGTGCCAGTGCCACTGTAGGCCCCACCTGGAAGATGGGGACAGCTGTATTTACAATTGAGAGTTGTCAGGAGAATTAAATGAGTTAATATATACACAGGGCAGTCCTACCACAGAACAGGTGTTCAAGAAATGTGAGTCCTTCTCAGAACATCCTGCCTCAGAAGGCAGACTGGATTTGAGTCAAGTTCAGCTACTGACTTAACTCTCCAAGCCTCAGTTTCCCTATCTGGAAAATAATGGCGCTGCTTCATGGGGGTTCAATGAGACAATATAGGAAACAGATTTTGGAGCCCCCAGCCCCAGAGGGTATGACTCTGGGAGGTATAGAGGGACAGGTTACCCCAACCGTTACTTTCTTTTTTTGTACCAGGGATTGAACCCAGGGGGCGCTTAACTTCTGAGCCATATCCCCAGCCCTTTTTACATTTTTTATTTAGAGATAGGTTCTTGCTAAGTTGCTTTGGGACTCACTAAGTTGCTGAGGCTGGCTTTGAACTCATGATATTCCTGCCTCATCCTCCCAATGTAAGCCATTGGGATTACAGATAAGCACCACGGTGCCCGGCTCTAGCCTTTACTTTATGGAAGTGACAACACAGGCCAGATAAGTGGGTGAGAACTGGCCCAAGTCAGGTGCAGATCCAGAGGAAGCAAGGTCTCAAGAGACTGGGTGGGCAGGAGACTCTTGGCATGAGAGGGTATAGAAGGTGATGCAGCAGGGCCAAGGACCTTGGGGGCAGACAGGAGTGCTGGCACTGTGGTGGGCTGGTGAGGCTGGGAGGGCCTACCTGGAAGAGCTCGGAGTCGTCAGGGCTGTACTGGCTGGGCTCAGTCTCAGAGGTCTCCGGGCACCACTGCAGCTCTCCAAAGCAGGTGGCAGAGTCAAAGTCGCTGGCGTCCAGCTGGGAGAGGTCAAGCTCAGGAAAGTCAGCGCAGAGTTGCTCCTCCCCAGAACCCCCACCCTGCGGAGACAGGAAGGAAAAAGACAGATCAGAGCTGAGCACAGCTTGACCCATGCAGGGCCCTCCTACACAGGATGCTGCCAACCCGGACCCTTGGCCATGGCCAGATTTTGCCAAATGACCCAAAACTATTAAGATCCACACCCCCCCTCCCTCACAATCATCAAATCTACAGTAGCTAAGCCAAGCCTGGGGGTACAACCTCCCTGGGGCTCTCGCTTCTTCTCCTCTGCACTCCTACACATCCCTCAAGCCCTGCCCACACTGTGCCTCTTTCCTTTTACTGAAACTGTTTTGTTGAAAACTTGACTAGAGGGGCTGGGGATGTGGCTCAAGCGGTAGCGCGCTCGCCTGGCATGCGTGCGGCCCGGGTTTGATCCTCAGCACCACATACAAACAAAGATGTTGGGTCCACTGAAAACTAAAAATTAATATTAAAAATTCTCTCTCTCTCTCTCTCTCTCCCTCCCTCTCTCTTCAAAGAAAACTTGACTAGAGCCTGTAAACAGAGTTACTCTTTATACAGCTGCCCCCACCTTCAAGAAAACTTCTTGTTTTTTTTTTAAAGAGAGAAGAGAGAGAAAGAGAGAAATTTTTAATATTTATTTTTCAGTTTTTGGTGGACACAACATCTTTATTTTATTTTATGTGGTGCTGAAGATTGAACCCAGCGCTACCGCTTGAGCCACATCCCCAGCCCCTGCAAGAAAACTTCTTAAAGCTAACAATCCTCAATATTAATGAGGAAACAAAATATAGCAGCAATAATAGCTGACATTATTGAATGATGACCAGATTCTGGAGAAACACTCGTGTTCGAAGTGATATCTAAAACACACAAGGCCACCCATTTCAGAAGGCAAGAGGCAAATAAAACTATAGCACCCCTGTATCCTGAAACACTGTAGAGAATAAGGCAGATCTATGGATCATCTGCGAGATAAATCAAAGACTAAGTTGTAGAATATCCACAGGAATATAATCCCACATGTATAAACAGAACGAAACAACAATCAAGCTACAGATTGCTCTATGCAGCATAATAAATGTCCAAACACACCTGCCTGGCAGTGGGGGGTGGGGAGAAGGGGGTCAGCAGGTGGTCCCAGGACCAGTGATATCAGCATCACCTGGGAACTTGCTATGTCAGAAATAATGCAAATTCTCAGGCGAGGACCAGCCCTACTGAATCAGGGGCAATCATTTTCTCCCTCCATTTCCCAAGTTTAACTGTCACCCACAGAAGGGCTGCAGACTCAGAGCAGCCTTGCTGGAAGGCTGACACAGCAGTGGAACACCACAGGGACAAGGAGGGCTGCCCGGGCCGGCAGATATGAGTCGAGATTTCTCCTTCCTCAGCCATGAGACTCTGGCAGATCCCTTCATCCCTCTGAAACCCAACTGCCTCATCTGTAGAATGGGGACAGAAACAGCAGTACCTGCCTTATGGAGCCAAGAGCAACTTACAGCCTGCTCCAGTAGGTGCTCAGTAAGTCTGCTAACAGTAATGACACCAAATAATGGTGACGACAACCACGATGATAAAAAAGGTGTTTCACGGCAGGCAGAGAGGGTGGGACCTGCCGCAGCAAAAAAAAAAAAAAAAAAGGCAAATGGGTGACACTTAAGAGAAACAGGTTTTGCTCAGGCCTTTTCCTTAATTGTTCCCACTTATGAGACTTCATCAATTATGAATAAATGTATATTATTAGCTCAACTTGACACAGGAAAAAGGCTTTTATCCAAATTTGGGTCAAATGTCTTAATTGGCATTTTGCAAGAGTCCTGCCTGTACGGGCAACATCACAGCCACATCCTCACAAGTGGCCCATCTCTGGCTTTCAAGCCAGGCAGCACTGCGCCCAGCAAGTCTCTGTCTACAAGGCCATACCCCACCCCTGCGCCCCACCTGCCCCTTCTTTCTCCAATCCACACACATTCAGCAGTCCTAAATATTAAGTTCTGAGTTACTGTGAGGTGAGCTGGGCCCTGTGCCAGCAGCTGCAACCAGGGGTGAAAGAGACACCACTGTCCTCTTGGATCTCATATGTTGGGGGGACAGGAGGATGATATTAACAAATAATCACTTAAATAAAATGCAATTACAGTTGTATTCCCTTATCTGTGTTTTCAGTTGCCTGTTGATCCACTGTAGTCTGAAAATATTTAAAAGAAACTTCCAGAAATAAGCAACTCACTAAGTTTTACATGGGGGGGGGGCATTCTGAGTAGTATGATGAAATCTTGAGTAGTTCTGCTCTGTCCCACCAGAACATGAGTCATTCCTTTGTCCAGTGTATCCATGCCATATACACTACCCACCCCTTAGTCACTTAGTAGCCATCCTAATGATCAGATACACTATCACAGTAATGCAGTGCTTGTATTCAAATCCAAGTAACTTATTTTACTGACTAATGGTCCCAAAGTGCAAGAGTAGTGACACTGGCAACTCAGATACACCAAAGAGAAGCCATGAAGTATTTCCTTTAGGTGAAAAGGTGGAAGTTATCCACTGAATGAGGAAAGGGGGAAAAAAACCCTATGCTGTGGTTGCTAAGCTCTACAATAAGAATGAATTTTCTATCTATGAATCTGTGAGGAAGGAAAAGAAATTCATACTAGTTTTGCAATTGTACCTCAAACCGCAAAAATTTTGATCACTATGCTCGGTAATGCTTAGTTAAGATGGAAAAGGCATTAAGTATGTGTATGTACGCATTGGGAAAAAATCAGACTCCGTAAAGGACTTGATACTATCTATGGTTTCAGGATACTGAAACCATACTGAAATACTGAAACTTGGTACTATCTAAGGCTTCCCTGAGGGGAAGCCTTACAACAGGGAAGCCTTACAAATTGCAACTCCCCGAGGAATAGGGGAACACTTCTGAACCTGGTTGGGAACCTGAAGACGAGAGGGAATTGGAGCTGCCTT
This sequence comes from Callospermophilus lateralis, assembly GCF_048772815.1. Lineage (NCBI taxonomy): Eukaryota > Metazoa > Chordata > Mammalia > Rodentia > Sciuridae > Callospermophilus > Callospermophilus lateralis. Next base: position 64,226,145 of record NC_135309.1, read on the forward strand.
ACCCTGTGGGTCCCCAAGGCAACCCCAGTCCCCTGGAAGCTCCTGTCTGTCAACCACTTCAGTTATAAAGCACCATCACTCAACAGCTGCCCCCACCCCAGGAGACCTAGGCAGATCCTCTCCTCTCCTCCTGGAAGCTCTGTCTCCTTCACACCCAATCAGACTGAGAGGATGTAGCAGCTTTTGCCTGTTCTAGGCAGACATTTGATTTGTTTCTAGTTTTCGGTCATTATGAGTTAAGTCTTCAATATTTGTGTACAAGTCTTGGTGTGGACATATGTCTTTGTTTCTCTTGGGTAAATATCCAGGAGTGGAATTGCTGAGTTATTTGGTAAGTTTATGTATAACTTTGTAAAAATGACAAACTGTTCTCCAAAATGTTGTAGCACTGAACACTGCCATCGGCTGTAGGAGAGCCCAACTGATCCATACCCTCACCAAGACCTGATATTGTCAGTTTTAATTTTAAGCATTTATCCAGGGGGATGATGAGCAAAGGCACGGCAATATACAGACTCGGTCCCTTCCTTTGTTTGATGCCATCTTAGTGGGAGTAGGGGATCTCATCAATATTTCATGCAAGATGGGGAGCAGCGTTCTGGGGAGAGGAACCTGCAGGGGCAAAGACAGTAGGGACTAAGCTGGAGGCGTCAGTGAGGGGAAAGGCAGGTGGGGATGGGATCAGGGAGGGATTGTAAGGGATTTGTTTTTTCATTTGTTTGTTTGTTTGTTTGTTTTGGTACTGGGGATTGACTCCAGGACCTCTTAGCCACTGAGCCACATCCCCAGCACTTTTTATGTTTTATTTTGAGACAGGGTCTTGCTGAGTTGCTTAGGGCCTAGCTAAGTTGCTGAGGCTGGCTTTGAACTCACTATCCTCCTGCCTCAGCCTCAGGAGTTGCTGGGGTCACAGGCATGCACCATCACACCTGGCAGGATTGGGTACTACTCCAAGTGAGATGGGGTGGGGTAGCCCAGAGGCAGAAAATAGCTGAGGCCATTGGAGCCATCCAAGACAGGTTAGGCAGGGGCTGGTCATCACCCAGGGCCCGTGGGACACAAGGGAGGGCCAAAAGCAGAGATACAAGAGTGCTGGGCAAGAGGGGGCCTCCCTGGCCAAAAAAAGTACCCCCCTGATAAGCTCTCTGGGGAGCTCTTTCACTGTGCTCCTGGTTCGTCCCTCACCCCAGTTACTCAGAGTGGCTACCTTTGTAAATCTGTTTCCTGCAAAGAACCTTAGAAGCAGAGTCACAGAATCAGACCAGCCAGGTGGCAGCAGCTCGGAGAGGTGACGGGGTAGAGGTTGCAGGTCATGGTGGGCAATTTGGGAGGTAAGTAACCCTCCAAGAACCAGTTAAAGCTCCAGGCACACTCTCCCAAGATGCATGTGCACACACAAAATTTATACACGACTTTCAGGCCTTCACAGATGCGGCTTAAGAACCTCTGGCCTGGCTGATCTTCACTCTGCAGATATGGAAACTGAGGTTCAAGGATGGAAATGGATTTGCTCAGGGTTATTAGTGAGTATCCTTCCCTTGAAACCATGCCATGCCTCCTTTACAAAATGCTCACAAATGGCCAAGACGACTGCACTTATTGATCACCCACGGGGGCTCGACATACTGCAAGTGTAACCAGCATGTGAAAATTAAGAAACCTCAGCTTCACGGCCTTGTCAATTAGGCCTAAGACCACTCTCTGGCTAGCAAGCATCAAGCACTGCATTAATGGTGATTTCTGGCCTTCTCTGTACTGGAGAGGCTTTTGAAGGGGTGCCTTGAGTGACCTAGTTCTCTTCAGTCTGCACTGAGGCCTTCTTGCCCATCCTGGCTGCTTTCCTCCCACAGGCTCTGCTAGTGGGGCTGGGTGGGCAGTGCAGGACTAATAGCCTCTCCACTCACGATCCTCCAAGGACTGTGCTCAGCGCCACATGCGCTTCCTCTTATCAGTCTCAAAATAACCATACAGGGCAGGTGCTGCTGTCCCCTCGTCACTAGCATTACTAGTGGAGAAAACTCCAAGATGGAGTCACTTGTGTTAGTTCGCTAGGGCTGCCGAAACAAAGCACTACATCTGGGTGGCGTCAACAGAAACATCTTGTGCACAGCTCTGGAGGCTGAAGTCGGAGACCAAGCTGTCAGCAGGCGTGGCTCCTTCTGAGAACCCAGGGAAGCTCTGTGCCAGACCTCTCCTGGGCATTTTTTTTTTCGGGGGAGGGGGGGACGGTTACTGGGGATTGAACTCAGGGCACTAGACCACTAAGCCACACCCCCCAGCCCTATTTTGTATTTTTTAAATTTAGAGACAGGGTCTCACTAAGTTGCTTAATGCCTTACTTTTGCTGAGGCTGGCTTTGAACTCACAATCTTCCTGCCTCAGCCTCCTAAACTGCTGGGATTAGAGGCATGCCATGGCGCCCAGCTCTCCTGGGCTCTTTGATGGCAATCTTCTCCTGTCTTTTCACACTGTGTTTTCCCTCTATTGGAATCTGCGTTTATCCAAATTTCCCGTATTGGATCAGGGTTCACCCTAAAGACCTCAATTTAACCTAATTATCATTGTAAAGATCCTGTCTCCAAAAAAAAATCCATTCTGCGGTCCTGGGCATTGGAACTTCAATGTGTCTTTTTTGGGAAGACAACTGAAAAGCCACAGCACCCCAGATGTCAGAAAGGTGAAGCTGAGATTCAAATCCAAGTCTTTTCTCTCCCTGCAAGGCCATCACCCACATCCTGTTTCTGAAAATGAGAAGCACTATTCAAGGCCATTTATTCACAGTTACAGAAGGGGAAGTAAAGCTTCGGACCCAAGCTGGGAATGGCCCAAGTCACATGGCAAGCTCATGGATGAGTGAAGTCGAGTCTAGGGCCAGACGCGCTGCACTGTGCCCAGCTCCTACCAGCCTCTCAGGGTGTCTGCTCGTCCCCCTACCAGGGGTCCCCTCTCCCTGTGCTGTGCCTCCAGCAACAACATGTCCCCCTATTTGAAAGGGCTGAAGCTTCCTCAAGCCAGGGAGATAAATGACCCTGGCAGGGGATTAATGGTGTTTCATCCAGACTCTCACCTAAGTGGCTTCATTGGAAGCTTGTGTATCTTGTTGGAAATCGATTCCCTGCTTAAGAAAGAATGCATCTTCAGGAAAAATTGGTGGCTCCACTTTCCTGGCTACAATCAGCAAATGGCCGAGCCTGGTGCCTGGTCCAGAGCCGATTCTTAGAATTATTGGTAGAAGGAAGCAGGAGGGGCGGGAGGGTGGCCCCAGTGGCAGCTTGGGTTCCAGACCTGTCCGGTATTCACCATGTGTCCTTCAGCAGGTCACCTTCCCTCTGGTTCTCACTGTCCCTCTGGAATAGAGACCTTTAAACTAGCCAGACCCTCTGGACCCTGCCTGCACACATCTTTCGTATAATCCCTCTCATTTCTAGAATCCACGGAGGCTTTGGGGAAATATTTTGGCAGAACTCAGCATCTAATGAACAGATCAATGAGTGACTTAATAAGTAAATTTCCTGAGGGGAGACAAAGGGCAGAAAGAAGGTCTTGAAATGGGAAGAAACCTAGAAAAGGTGGGCAGAAGGGCAGGCCCTGGCTCCACTTCTGACACAAAGACTTCGAGAACAAGACATCAGCTTTCACTGCTTGTTTCTTTCTTTCTTTTGATACCAGGGATTGAACCCAGGGGCACTTAACCACTGAGCCACATCCCCAGCCCTTTTTCTATTTTTTATTTCGAGACAGGCTCTCACTAAGTTGCCTACGGCCTTGCTAAATTGCTGAGATTGGCTTTGAACTTGAAATCCTCCTGCCTCAGCCTCCTGAGCCACTGGGATTACAGGCATGAGCCACTGCACCCAGCCACTGCCTATTTCTAAAGGCAAAGTAGGGATAATCTTTTTTTTTTTTTTTTAATTAATCATACCTTTCCCTGGGGCTCTTACAAAGGTAAAGTAGCATAGGTTGGGAGCCCAACATATGTCAGACACACCATGAATGGGAGTCACAGATTGCTATGGTCTGAATGTGCCCCCACAGAACTCACCCCCATGGTAACAGTATCAGGAGGTAGGGCCTTTGTGAGGTGGGTGGTCAAGATAGACACAGCCTGGCCAAGTGAGTCTGAGTAGATACCAAGAATGGCTAGAGCGTCCATTGGGACAAGGGGGCTCAGTTGGTTGAGTTCCACTCTAGAAGTACCTTTGCCACTACTTGTGAAGAGCCCGCCTGAAGAGGAAGCCAGCACGGGCGACGTGGAGAGAAGTGGGGAAAGGGGGGCTTCTGACAAAATAATCTGTCACTTGTCACACTCGGAGCCAGCTGTGCTTGAAGCCAGCAATTCTCTGTGCTTTGCCATTAGGAGAGCAAATCAACTCCCTTTCTAGATTACATACCACTGGGAATTTCTATCACCTATCAATGAAAACGTGATGACTAATTTATCTCTCCCATTAGAAAAAAAAAAAAAAAAGATTCCCACTGTCTTCTAAGTTAATACAAAACTGCTAAAGAAGATTCCAGAAGGACAGTAGCAAGAGTAGCTGAGCTTAGTCCCCAATGAAATATTAAACAGCATCATCAGAAATAGGACTCAAACCATGCACATAAAGTTAAACTCCAGGAAAAGTAGAAGAAAGGAGGGCTCTCAGCCCAGCCTGAAAGGAGCAAGCACCATGAACTCAGAGGTAAACCAGGTCACTGGAAGGGCATCCCCTCCCCGACCCAGACTCTCAAGACTAGAACCCTCAACCTGGCATTCAAGACCCCTTCCCCGTGGAGCCATCTGGCCTTGGGCCTACCAAACCTGGTGATGGTCAGTCCTTTACAGAAGACCCTGGGCTCCAGCCCAGCAGGTACCTGAGCAGGGTTTGGTTTAAGGTAACCCAAGAAAAGGTCCCCAGGTAAGAAGGAGTCCTCCTGTTCAGAGGGCAAGATGGGCCCTGCTCAGAACTAGGCCACTTGGCTGTGCCTGACCTGGCCAACTGTGAAGGAGCCCAGTCACCAGTGCTACAGCTCTTAACGACAGGCAGAACAAGTGGGAAGTAGCCTGGGTCTTGAACACTGCCCTTGGCCTCCATCTGCCTTGGGGTCCCAGAGGACTCAACTTGGAGCTCATCTGGCCTCTGGCCATGTTGGGAGTTTTCTGTTACTTGCAACCAAATCTAATCCTATCCAGGTCCTCTCAGACTTTGGTGCAAGGCCTACCATCTCTTACCCGACCAGCTGGTTGGGTTTAACCAATGCTCTCTGTCCTCCCATCCACATCCTTCAATATATATGGCACCCACCCGTGGGCCTGCTCCCACCAGCTGAGCTGTCTGTGTACCAGGAGCCAGTACCCATTTATTACTACAATCACAAAATTCGACTAAATTGTTTAAACACAGAAAATATGAGGACAAAAGAAGAATTTCTCAATGAAAACTAAGTAGAAGGCTGTGGAAGGATCCAATAAACTTGAGTTGCTAACACAAAAACCTGCTGTCAGATTCTTTATAGATGAGATCATGGTGAAAGATTAGGAGACACCTGTAATCATCTAGAAGGATTCTGCGCTCACACTGCTTGACCAATGTCTAGTGAGTTCTTGCTCTGCTGGCATAAATACTCAAACTGGAAATTGGAGCCCTGGCACTGTGGGTGTGGACCCTGCAGGAAAAATGACTTAGAATTTCAATCCTGGCACCACAAAGAGTCCTGTACTGAAAGACTAGCAAAAAAATGAACGTGCAGGTCATAGGCCTTCATTAAGATGATGTTAGGCATTAAGTTCTGTGATTCAGTGCTTTACCTAACCTTTTCCCAGGAATTCCTCTCCCCAGCCTCCCCCTGACCTCCCAACTACAGTTCCCCTCTCATCAGATAAGAAGGTGCCAATTGTACAGGATTCCAGCCTTCCTAGCACAGGAAATACAGCCTCAGGCCAGACTCCCGGAACACAGCGGGGTGTGGGCACTGGAATTGTCTGCAGTCACTGCAGTCACACTTTTAGAGACCAGTATCTTATTTTGCAGATGATGAAATGGAGGCTCACAGAGAGGAAAGGAGGAGTCACCCAAGATCCACACAGCCAGCTCCTGGCAGGCTCAGGACAAACTGGGATCTCCCATGTCTTCTGTCCAAAGCTCTTTCCAAGGCTCAGTGCAGTGACGCACGCCTGTAATCCAGCGGCTCTGGAGGCTGAAGCAGGAGGAGTGGAGTTCAAAGCCAGCCTCAGCCATTGAGCAAGGTCCTAAAGCCACTCAGTGAGACCCTGTCTCTAAATAAAATATTAAAAAGGGCTGGGGATGTGGCTCAGGGGTTAAGCACCACTGGGTTCAATCCCTGGTACCAAAAAACAAAACAAAACAAAACAAAAAAACAAAGCTCTTTCCAAAATGACAGTCCACTCACTTCCTCAACCGCTGTGGCCCATGTACTCACATTAGATTCACACCCCCCACCTCGCCCCACCCCACCTTAAAAGGTGAGGGAAAGATAGAAAAGGAAGAGTCCTGGGGCAGCCTTATTTTCTTGGTTCTCTTGTTCTCTGCCCCTGTTGCCCCCAGGCAGCCCCCATCCCACAGGGGTCCGAGGCCGTGGGGTTACCTGAGGGTGGCGCAGGTCCAAGACCAGCCTGCTCTCCTCTGGCACTGAGGTCTCAGAGGGCACCCCCTCTCCACCTTTGGCAGCATGGATCCTGGCATCTGGCCAGGCCCAGGAAAGCCATGGTGTTTTTAAACAAGTAAAGGTTGAATTATATTCTGACACAAGTGCAGGGCGTTTGGGGGGCTGCGTGCTCTGCACATTGTGTTTGCCTGCACTTACAGTCCATTTTAGGCACTTGAACTCAAGGGCCTCTTGAATTCAAAGGCGAGTGCAGGAAAGGCACTGAAGCTGCCGAGTGATGGGCAGGTAGAGTGGGCAGGATCCATGCAGCCAGGGCTGGCCCTGGCCCTGGCTCTAACAGCTAGTTACAGGGTGCTCAGGCTCTGTGTCTACAGACCAGCCTTCCGCATGAAGTGCTGGGGGGGGCCTCAGCCCTGGTCCAGCCCTCACCTCCCCAGACAGCTCCCTTATCATCCCCAATGAAGTGTCGCTCCCACGTGGGCTTCCCCAGCCACTGGACCCAGCTCTGGCTTCCCAACACCCTGCTGCAGTTCCCTCATTTTGCACCTGCCATTCCCTGAGATTCCCTCCACTGGCCCTTTCACTATGTTTTAAACTGTGAGAAATAGCCAGGCGTGGTGTTGCACGCCTGTAATCCAAGGCTTGAGAGGCAGAGGCAGGAGGATTGTGAATTCAAAGCCAGCCTCAGCAACAGTGAGGCTCACTAAGCAACTCAGTGAGACCCTGTCTCTAAATAAAATACAAAATAGGGCTGGAGATGTGGCTCTGTGGTCAGGGGCTCCGGGGATCAATCCCTGGCATTAAAAAAAAAAAAAAAAAGAAGGAAATACACATATACAACATGAAATTGACCATTTTAACCATTTTAATCATTTTGGGCATTAAATACATCCACATTACTGTTCGCTCATCACCACCATCCCCTCTAGAATTTTCTCCCATTTTAAATTCATCTACTTGTTTATTGTTGGCTCCCTCAACCACACGGCAGAGGCCGTATCTATCTTGTCCCCTGCTGTATCCCCAGTGCCTGGCACACAGTAGGTACTCAATAAAGATGTGCTCAATAAACCTAATGAGTGCCATGTAAACTGTCAAGGGAGTTACACAGAAGGAAAAGAGCACAATGTGGGAACTGTTTCCATACAGCCCCAAGACAAGGTCAATTGCCTGGTAGCCTCAGTTACCAGATAACAATTTCATGTCTTGTCAAACTCTACGGGGAAAGAACCGCTGAGAGCTCCTTTTCTCTCCTGGTTCTAGACCCCTCTGCGAGGTCAAGAATGAAGACATACGATCACATGAGCCACCTGACATCAACACTCCCCGTTTCAACACCTCAGCTCTACCCAAGACGGCATTTTATCAGTGGCTGAAGGGCGGACACAAAAATAGACTGTAGGGATTAGATGCCACCCTCAGCTGCTCTCTGGACACTCAGGAATGGTTGAAAGGCCCTGGGAGGCCTGGGGACCCGGGGCCGGGGTGGGGTGGGAATGCACAGTAGTACACAGGGATCAGAAGGTGGAGCCAGAGTCAAAAATAGGGTGCCTTGGGCACCCAAAATTTCCGTAGTCAATTTTTAAATGCAATATTTTTAAAATAGGCATCGATGCAAAAATTCCATCCGTAATTAATATAAATACTTACATCCTAAATAAAGGCAGGATCGGCATGCCCCTTTTTCCTTTGGCCTCAAGTTCCAGTATGGCTATGCGTGACACTTGTGTTGTTCCTGCCTTTAAAATTTTTATATTTCGTTCAGCATGTACACATTCCCCCCAAATATTATGTTTTTTAAACACTGAGTTAAAATATCATTTATTTTGATTGCTGAATTTTTTACATTCCCTTAACTTGCCTGGAGCCAAGTGCCTCTTCGCCTTACCCAGGTCTCCACCTGTTTGTCCAGGTGACTGAAATGGAAGTGCACCCTTGGTCATGTCACTTGGGCCTCTGATTCAGTATCTCCACAAAGGGACCTATGAACCTGGACTTGCCATGAGACTGTCCAAGCCAGGTCTGGTGAGGTGTCTTGGGTAGAAAAGTGTTTGGAAGACTGAGTCCTTCTTGAGGGTAGTGCATGGACTCTCGGGCAGCGGGTGCTGAAGGTTTTGAGGAGAGCTGCAGAACATTTGCCCTATTTACAATGGAGTGAAGATTGCTAAATGAATAGTTTGCTTAAGGAGAGTCAGAAATGACAGCAGATCCCTGGTTCTCCTCCAAATCAAGACACCCTCTCCCACTCCCACCTGCTTCCTCAATGAGAAGAAAAGCAGAGCCAGGCACGTTGGTGCACATGCCTGGAATCTCAGTGGTTTGGGAGGCTGAGGCAGGAGGATCTCGAGTTCAAAGCCAGCCTCAGCAATTTAGCCAAGCCCTAAGCAACTCAGTGAGACCCTGTCTCTAAAGAAAATATGAAAAAGGGCTGGGGATGTGGCTAGGTGGTTAAGTGCCCCGGGTTTAATCCCCAGTGCCAATCACTCACTCACTCACTCACTCACTCAATCAAGGAAAGCAGAGTTTTGGTTGGCCCTGGGGAATGTGCCATTCAACAGATGAAAGGGCCATCACCAATACTCCAATCACACATTGACAGCCGCTTTCCTTCCTTACAATGATTTGTGGGGTTTTCTTAAACTTGGAGTGTGCCTGGGGGAAGGGTAGAAGCCAGCCCTCCTATTGTGTTAGGTGAATGAAGGTATCTGGTTTGAGTTAATGAGAAAGTTCTGGAAATGGAGACTGGAGATGACTGCGTGGCATGGGGAACATACTTACTGTCCCTGTCTCATATAACTTAAAAATAATAAATATTACATGTATTTTTGCCATGGTAAAACAAAAATTTTAAAACATCTCAGAGACCTAAAGACTTGCCAACCCTGCCAGGCGTGGTGGTGGACACCTGTAATTCCAGCCACCCGGAGGCTGAGGCAGCAGGATTGCAAATTTGGGACAAGCCTTAGCAACTTAGTGAGACCCTGTCTCAAAATGGAAAATAAAAAGGAGCTCAGTGGTAAAGCAACCTGGGTTCAATCTCCAGTAGCACCAGAAATTAAAAAAAATTTAAAAAAAAAGGAAAAGAGAAGAAAAAAGGTAGCACATTCGCCCAGAGGCCTTCTCCAGGGTGCTGCCGTGTCCCTGTTCCCTGTCTCTGTTCCTGCCTGCCAGGAGAGAGGCTGAGGGAGCAGGGCCAGGGCTGGGCTGCGCAGCCCTTGGCCTCTTAGCACTGTTATAAATAACACAGAGTCAGGCAAGAAGGGGGTCCTGGCAGGAGAGTGAAGGTCACGCAGCCCCTTTGTAGCCTCTGAGGAAATGTCACGCTCAACAGGCCAGGGAGGTTCAAGCTCCCGTCTTCAGGCTGGTGCTGCCAGGATGACTGTGGCCTTGCTGTGGAGCCAAAGCCCTGGGGAAACACGCCTGTCCAGGATGGGCAGCCTCGAGGTGGTGTGGCTCCTGGGGGTTCTGAGCAGGGAGGGACGGTAGGTCCCTGAGAAGTCCCAGGCCAGGGCTACACACCTGGGCTTGTCAGCCAACACACCCTGTGACCTCCCCAGGGAGAGGTGACTCAGCAGTCCTCCCCCACCACTGCCCCTGCAGCTGCACAGCACAGGGACAGCAGGGGACCCACAGCCCCATCTGCTCCGTGGTTCCCATGCTGGGCTCCCTGGGAAACCCCTGCCTGCTCTCCACGCCCACAGCCCAGCCAAGGCCCTGGGCTTTGAACAAGGAGGGTTTAGGAGGGAGTTAATGAGGTTTTGCATTTTTATGAACCAAGAGCCATCCAGGAGAAAGCCATCATATTCCTATTTAACCTCAGTGAATTCAATAGTATGTGCTTGGCAAAAGCCACATTTCTATCTCTTTCTTACACAGGAGAAATAAGGCAATGCATTTTGCATCTGGACTCTATATTTGCACAGACTCACACACACATACCTATTATTCATACACACTATTTCATGGGCAATTTAAGAGCTTTATGAGGTTAATTTGACCAAAACCCCAGATTAAACCACCACTTCCCAAGTACATGGCTCCTACCATTCAGTCTCTAAGCAGCTCATAAGAGCCCAGCAAAGTGGGTGTGCCCCCATATTACAGATGGAGAAGCTAAGGCAGGGAGGGGAGGGGCTAACACGCTTTGCTGAGCTACAATATGAATCCAGACACAAGTCCCAAATCTATTACTGCCCCCTACTCAGGTTGACCCCAGCAATTAATGACACTGCAGGAAGAGTTCATATCCTTGCTCTGTGCAAGTTCACGTTCAGTAGACTTAGAAATAATGGAGAGGGGACAAAGTCTTCAAGGCCTTTTTGTACCTTTGGGTGTCTTCTTGGGTTCAGGAAGCCCAGGCCACAGACCTTCGAGGGATGCCCAAGGAGGACCGGGCAGGGGCTTGCCCACCACCCCAGCACACAAGGCAGGACTGAGACGGGTCCACCCTCCTATGGAGAATACTCCCCTGAGTTCACAAAACTTGGAAGTCTTCATGAGGCCCATAAGGCCAAGATCAGGCCACCCCAGGGCCTGGCCTGCCTGCTCACCCACCATCTGGACCCAGCCAGGAGGCCGTCCCAACACCCAGATCCCCTCCCTCACGATGGCTGTGGGTTAGCCTCGGCACCAACTCAGTGACCGGCTCCCCTCCAGAACACAGGTTGTGAGGGGAGGGCCACCGCGTCCTCCACCGAATCCCCAGGACCTTCAGCAGGTGCTCCCTGAACCTTCGTGGGATGTGGTGGGGCCACTCCCAGGTCCCCTGGCATCTTGCCTCCCGCCTGCCCCTGCACAGTGTGGGGGAGGGTCCTTCTGCATCTGTGTGTCCCCATGGACAGCCTGCTTCCCTTCTGCAGCCAGATGATGAGAAACACAGACCCACGGGCTCCCAGATAAAGCTGGTGGGAAACAGATTCTCTCTGTCCCCAGCAGGACCTCCTTGTCATGTGGCCAGTGAGGGCCAGAGGCCAGGGGGGAGGCTCAGCAGGTCCTGCGGCCCAAAGCACTGGCTGCTTCTGGCCACCGTGGAGTCCACTTGTGCAGAGTGAGAACTGAGCATGCCCAGGAGCCTGTGTCCAGCGACTGGGGTCCCAGGGTGGGGGCTGGTGTTCCCACACTCCCCGCCCCCAGTCTCCTCAATGCACACTGATGGACAGAGGCACCCAGACTAAGGCAGGCAGGGAGTCAGGAGTCCTCAAACACACCACAGTGAGACGGAGCCCCTCAAGTCCCTGCATGCATGTGACACCAGAATCTACTTTTCTGCCCTACTAGGATTTTCCTGGCCCACTGGGATTGGGGATCCTGGGGCTCAAAAAATCCTTTCAGCTCTAAAGTAGACATTCTTCCATTTGTTTCTCACAACAGGGACAAGGTTAAGCCACTTTCCCAATAGGAAAGCTGAGGTTCAGAGAGGGAAGTGACTTGCCTAAAGTCACACAGCTAAATTAAAAGGAAGCATGGGACTAGAATCCCAGGGCTCTGGCTCCTGGTTGAAACAGTAACAAAAAACACTGACCTGGGAATCACAACGCTGAATTCTTTGTGCTAATGGCAAGGGAATGTGGACGGGTTCCTCTACATCTCTGAGCCTCAGTTCTCTGTGTTCCAACACTGGCCAGACTTGGAGACCATGATCAGTCAAATGGGGCCCTGGGACGTGGGGGGTCAGCACGTGACATCTGTGCATGATTGAAAGTATGTACCGAGGGGAGGAACCAACCTAGATGCCCTTCAATCGATGAATGGACAAAGAAACTGTGGTATATATACACGATGGAATACTATTCAGCATAAAAAGAGAATAAAATCATGGCATTTGCAGGTAAATGGATGGAGTTGGAGACTATTATGCTAAGTGAAGTTAGCCAAATCCCAAAAATCCAAACGCCGCCGAATGTTCTCTCTGATAAGTGGATGCTGATCCATAATGGGGGCGGCGGGGGGCGGCTGGGGGGAGCATGGGAGGAATAGAGCAACTTTGGATAGAGCACAGGGGAGGGTGGGGGAGGGAGGGGACGGGGCGGGTAGGAAAGACGGTGGAATGAGATGGACATCATTACCCTAAGTACATGTATGAAGAGACGAATGGTGAGACTCTACTTTGTGCACAACCAGAGACATGGAAAAATTATGCTCCATATGTATACTATGAATTGAAATGCATCCTGCTGTCATGTATAACAAATTAGGATAAATAAATAAAAATTTTTTAAAAAAGTATGTACCGCGGGACGGAGCGTCGCGGTGGTGCATGCTGCACGGTGGGCAGGTGTGTGGGAGACCTGCTTGCTCCTTGATGAGCTCCTCAAAGTGTGGTTCCCCAGAGCAGCAGCCGCAGTCTCTCCTGAGCGCGTTAAATACCACAGCCTCGGTGCTGCACCTCAAGCCTCCCCTCCCCATCAGGATCCGCTTGACAAGATCCCCCGGAACATGCGCACATTCAGGGTCCACAGGCAAGAAGTTCAGAATCAGTGAGACCCAGAGAGCGATGAGGTGCCAGCCTCAAGTCCCCCCAGCCTGCTCTCCCCATCAGTGGAGGGGAGACCACACTGCACTCTAAGACACTAACGGCCAGCAGGCCAGCGACAGTGACCCAAGTTTTCTCTCCCTCCCAAGAGGCCGGAAGGAAGGAGACCTCTGTGTTCACTGTGTATCTGTGAGGCCAGGAAAAGACCCCACGGGGGCAGCAACAGATGGGGACGGGGTGGGAGCACAGAGGAAGGAGGACAGGGAAGGAAGTCGGCAATAAAAAATAAAAGCGACTGCAGGGCCCAGGCAGCTCCCAGGAGGCAGGCGACATGGGAAGCCCTGGGTCCTGGCGGTTTAGCTCACATGCTCAGTCAGGAGCTGCCAGAAGCCAGCAGGCCAGGAGGGGCAGAGGAGTAAGGCCCCCACGGCCAGGCCAGACACAGCACTCACTGTTGGAACCAAGCAGGAGCTGGGCAGTGGACCTCACCCTGAGAAGAACATTATGTCAACCAGAAAAGCTAGACAGTGGGACTGAGAGGTATAATCCTGGCCAAAGATGGAACCTCTTTGGGCTCAGTAAAACAGCATGAGAATTGTCCCCTCTACCCACTTAGAGTCCTCATGAGGAATTAATGAGCAGAGATTTGCAGAGCACGTGGTGCCAAGTGCTCAAAAGACAGTGGCCATCAGTGAGTCCTGAAGCAACAGCTGGAACAGCGGCAGCCTCTCTGGGCAGAAGAGCCTTTTTTGCAGCTTCCTTACCACCCCATCACTGAGCAGACCCTTAAACTCTGAGACTGGCTCTGTCTACACCACCACCAACTCACACCCTGAGGTAGCCATGGCCTCCTGCCTCTGCTTGGGGCCCCCTTCTAGGCTGCTGGACATAGAGCAGCCACGGCCACAGACGTAAGGTGTAGATCTGAACCACTGGCCCCTCCATTCCCTCCCAGGCAAAGACCAGATCCCTGTCTGTGGTCTGCAAGGTCCTGAAGGGTCTGGTCCTGCGTTCTGTGAATCTGCAGACCATGCGAGGAGCCCTGAACTTTCCAGAGCTTATCACAGTGGTAATGGAATTTTTAGTAATGCCCACTATTGTATCCCTGGCTCCCAGCACATAGTAAGTGTTCAGTAAACACTTGGGGAGCAAATGACTAGGCGCCCGTGTGTTCTCTGTCCGCCATATCACCATGGGTCTTACAAGGTCGGGACATCCCCCCATCTACACGGGGGAAAACCCTGAGGGTGCCTGATCCTCAACCCACACCCGTGACCCCCAGGGCCAGCACCAGAGGTCCAAATGTTTCTAGATCTGATTTTCTTGAAAGCAGCTTTGGGCCACAGCCAGGGAAGGCGTGTGCCGCCGGCCTCGGAGCGAGCGCAGATGAAGCTGTCTGGCCCGGCCGAGCCAAGACCGGGACATGCCAAGATTTAAAAGCATCCGGAACCCATTTATTTATTGTTGTTCTTGCACTTCCAGGCTATTTTGAGCTTCAGATCGATCAGTCGGTCCCTCCTCCCTCCAAATAATCGCTCCTGAAACACCCAAGATGCACCTGGCCCCACCTGGCAGGGCTCAGCTACCCCACCCTACCCATCACAGGACAGGTCAATGGCAGGAGCCCAAACAGGACTGTCTGTTCTCGATCACTGGCTGCCTCTGTGAGTAGTAAGTGCTTTCCCTGAGAAGTCCCCAACGGTCCCCAAGGGAGGTATTATTAGTGCCAGTTGAGAAGTAGGGAAGTTGGAACTCAGAGAGGTGAAGAAACTTGTCCTGGGTCACACAGCTAGGAAGTGCTAAGGCTGGCATGTGACCCCAAATCTTCCACATACAAACGCCAGCCTCCTGGTACCTTGGCAAGACTGCCTCCCTAGTTGTCTTGTCAAAGCTCCCCACGTGTCCCCTGGGTTGCTCATCTCTGAGTTCTTGGTACCACCTCTGTCACCACATGCAATGGCTACCAGTGTTGTTGCACCACTGGAGAAAAGGCACCCTCTCCACGCGCACGACCGTGGCCACATGGGCAGAGTGGAAAGGCAGGTGACACTGAGTGACCCCAGTTGTTATTCAAGAGAGGAGTGGATGGGCGGGTCATCTAGCTGTCACGGCTGCACACATGAGGAAACAATTAAGAGTCTGAGATGGGGGATGTAGCACATGCCTGTAATCCCAGAGGCTCAGGAGGCTGAGGCAGGAGGATCATGAGTCCAAAGCCAGCCTCGGCAACAGCGAAGGCTGAGCAACTCAGTGAGACCCTGTCTCTCCATAAAATACAAAATAGGCCTGGGGACGCGGCTCCGTGGTCGAGTGGCCCTGAGTTCAATCCCCAGGACCCAAAACAAAAGAAGTCTGAGGGAAGAGGGATGAGGAGTTGATTGGGATGGAGGAGGGCAGAGAATATTCACTTTCTAGTTAATGTCCTTTGCTGTTTGAAGGTTTTTATTTACTATAAACAACCCAACCTTCAAACCCTACCGTACCCCCATGGAGGCGTCCCTCGTCACCCCAGCTTGTCCCTCCCCTCGGGATCTCTCTGGGCATTTAGGCCACTGGGCCTGGTCCTCCAAGGCCTCGGGAGGGCAGAAGGCCCAGTGTCTGCCTCCACACCGGGCTGGGCCTCTGCTGAAGGCAGGGTGGGAGCAGGCCCCAGAATCCTGAGGAGTAAATACATAGCTGTTTTCTACCTCGGTCCATGGCCTCCTGAAGCCAGAGGAGCTGGAAACTCAAACGGAGCTGGGGGGTGGGGAGGAGAAGAGGACAGCAGAGAATCAGGGTGAATTCCTCTCCTGGCTGCCTGCCCAGTGCTGGTCCCTGGGAAATGACTCAAGCCCTACTGATGCCAGCAGACAGTCCATTTGGGCCCTGAGGTCACCAAACCTCATCATGGCCCTGCTTATTAAATACAGAGGTGCATGAGATAAAGCCACCACTTCTCGCACTGAGGCAGGGACAGATGGGGAATCTGTCTCCGTCCCTCCCTCCCCCTCTGCTCACAGAGGGTGCTTTCTGCCATGGCTGAGGCGGCTCTGTTTGGCACTTGGCCTTGGTTGGAGCTTTGCACCTGTCCCATCTCCCCCAGATGGCAGGAAAGGGTCTGTCCTGGGCAGCAGACCCCCTCCTGAGGCCATCAGAGAGCTGGGCAAGATTTGGCCCCTAACGGTTGAGCCTCTCCTGCGTGCCAAGTACTTCACTGTCCAACAACCAAGTAAAGGCAGGCAGATAGGCCATCCAGCCCATTTTGCAGATGAGGAAACGGAGTTCCAGGGATGGGAAGTAACATGCTGGAGATCACAGAGCTAAGGCAGTGGTAGTCGGAGCTCGACCAAGGTCTGCTGTTGCGTGGGCCCACCCAAGGCCGAGCAGGGGAAGGGCCAGAGCTAACTGCACCAACCAGGCTACATGCCCACGGCCCTCTGCCTTGGCTCAGTGAACACCTGCTCTCAAGGAAGCATGGGGCCAACAGTGGGGATAGGACAAGGTGTAGCCCTACTCAGAGCTCCATTTACCCGCAAGATTAACCATGATGGAAAGGTAGGTCATTTAACTAGTAAGGAAAATGTTTCCTATCATTAAAAAAACAAGAGCACATTAATGACTAGGCAGTAAAGGCTACATCACTGTTTTGACAGATAAGATATAAAATGTTTTTTTGCAGTGTGGGCTCTGTTTAAACCAGCTGTAGATTTAGCAGTGACAGACTGTTAAGAACATTGATTTTGGAATCAGAAAGATCTACATTAATTTTTGGCTTAATCACTCAACCAGCTGTGTGACCATGACTAAGATACTCGACCGCTCTGAGTCTTAGCTCCTTTATTTGTAAAGTGGTAATGAAGGGTAAGATCACGGTCGCATAGTAAGGGGCCTGGTCTTTTTATTGAGCCAAGGGTCCCTCTGCAATGGTAAAGCCTATAAACTACTCAGAATGTTTACAAATAAAAACAAATGTTTTTAAATGCATAGAATTAGGATTATAAAGGAAACCAATAATAAAACAATACATTTATAAAAGATTAAAAGAGTGAATTTCTGGTACGTTTCCTTATTAACATATTAAGTAATGAAAGCGAGCGGCAAGTCTAATTATTACCTATAATTTCAAAGTAGCAATGAGCCTAAATATTTCTAGAAAACTGCGACAATTAAAATGTGATATGAAAATATCTGTGACTTGCGATGGTGATAGTCATTGGCACCACTGGTACTGTTCCCCCCCAACCCTACATTCAAGGAAATGCTAGATTTCAGTTAGAAGTTAATGCAAATGAACACAATTCCCCCCCCCCCCACACACACACACACACACCCGGTCCAGTTCAAAGACCTGGCTGGCTAGGCCAGGCTCTATCCCCAGACACAACAGGGCTGGTGGTCTCATCCGTGCGCCCACAGGGGTGGCTCTGCGCCTGTGCAGGGCTCAGGGTAGGATGTGGGTCAGGCCAGGCTGCTGGGGAGAGAGGGAGGTCCTCACAGCTAATCCAGAGCTTAGGCCAGAAGAGGGTTAAGCCCCTGCCAAACACGCACAGGGGCTGCCTCGGCCCAGGGCAAGCGTACATGAGGTCCCCTAGCCTGTCCCATCCTGCGCCCTGGTTTGTCCCCTTGGCATGCTACTCCCGCCCAGTCCGTTTCCCTTCCGACTTCCCACGTGGGGAACTGGCCTGGCAAACCCCTTCCAGATGCTCTCAGCAAACTCAGGCCCCGCCCTGCCCCTCGCCCCACCCACTGTAGCCCACCCAGCGGCCAGTGTCCAAGACACAACACTCTCATCCCTATCTCTGCGGTCACCATACCCGCCTACACTGTCACTATCTCTTACAAAGACTTGGAATAGATGCTACACTAGTGTTCCTCTCCCACCCTGGTCACTCCAAGTTGGCCTCTCCCAGAGTCACCAAAACCATCTTGAAAACATGGAAATAGGCAATGTCCTCCCACTCTCTGATCAGAATGCTCCCAAGATTCTCCTACTGCACACAGAAATCCAAATGCTTCCTGCTCCCGGGCCCTTGCTGGCCTCCAGCATCCTCTCCTGCCACTTTCTGACTCATCTCCCCCACCCCAGGCACCCTGACATTCTTTACATTTGTAGCTGGTCACTGCCCCCGCCCCTGGGCCTTTGCACAAGCCATTTTTGCATGGTTGGCTCCTTCCTCATGTTTAGATGGAATGTCACCCCTTTTCAGAGGCCCTCCCAGATCACTTCAGAATGACCCCTCTCATCCCCTCCCTCACACTCTCCCTCCCTGATCCATATCATTGTCTGCAATGATCCTGTCCACTCTGCTCACAAATGTGTTGTTTGTCCACCCCCACCAGACTGAAAGCCCCTGAATGAATGCTGCCTTGCTTCCCACTGGATCTCAGCACACAGTAGGCACTCTTCAGATTGCACAGAGTGGGTATATTTTGTGTGGGAAAATGAACTAAGCTCTTGGCATGTATCATGTCATTTAATCCAGCAACGGGCATCCTTCCAGTTTTACAGAAGAGGAAACTGAGGAGCCCAGTGGGGTTCCCCAGCTGGTTGAGGGATGTCTGAGCCCAAATCCAGGGTCTCAATCTCTGTTATTACACTGCTTACAAGAAACACAATCATGCACCCCACTCCTATTGAAATCATCCCCACAGAAGACGCAGGAAGGAGCCCACAGAAAAGTAGGGACAGGTGGGGCTACGACACTGCATCTCAGGTCCTCTGACGTGTCACCTCATCCTGCTCAGAAACTGCAGCCCCAGGACCCTGTGCCAAGGGCAGTGGGCTGCAGGCTACAGCACCCACGTTGGCCTCAGATGCGCAGATGGCGCCCTTTCAGGGCCTCCAACCTCCAGGTCAGGTTTCCAGAGCTGTGTTGTGCCCTTGGCTTAGGAAATTCCCCAGGGAGACCTGCCTGCGAAGCTGGAGGGCCAGACCACACACAACCCCCAGCCCCGCCACACACACACACACACAAACACACACACACACAGGCACAGACCTTGGAAGCCACTTTGTCCAGCCTCCTCCACCTGAAGCTTTACTGGCCGCCAGGGCTGCAGGTACCTCCTGGCTCATCTCCATTCTCATCTCCACTTACAGGAAAGGAAACCTGAAGCCCAGAGAGGTTTGCTAACTTCCCTGGGAGACACCCAGCTCAATGCGTAGCTGAGCTGGGTTTGGAACCCAGGAAATCGGATGCCCTCAACCCTTACATCTAACCATTATGCTTGAGCAAGAACAAAGGCTTTCAGCAGCTCAAAGGGAGGCCCAGGTGGCAGAATTCCAGAAACGCAGGCTGACAAGGAACCTGAGCCACAAGGGGCGCCATGCTCCTGTTGTTCATGGGAGGAAACTGAGGCCCGGAGTGGGGGAGTCTCCTATGGAGGATCTGGCCGACCCTCTGACCGCATCAAGCTGCCTTGCGTGTCCCCAGAGCCCCCAACTCCCGGTAGGGCACAGAGGGAAGGCACATGCGCGGGGCACCAGCCCAGGACCACAGCCCCATGGAGAGGGCTGCATTCCGATGTGGTTACGGCAGGCAGGGCAGGTGCTGGGCAGGCAGCGCCCATCAGCGGCCGAGAGGCAGCTGCTGCACGGAACATGCCCTGAACAGAACTCCCTGTGACCGTTTTAGCCCTGTTGCCATGGGATGGGCTTGGCCAGGACACGGCCTTCTTATATAGGGTAACACAGGAATCCTTCCAGTTCGAAGGCACTGGGCACAGAGAAGACAGGCTCCGTCCCTGCCCTTTAGAGGCTAGCACACGTCTGGGCCGGCTCACTCTCGGGAGTTGGCTTGTGTGTATGGTAGGCACCAGCACACACGACAGAGCCAAGCAGAACACAGTGCGCTGGCTCGGCCTTCCCAGACTGAGTTCCACCACCACGCGCTCCCGAGAAGACCCCTTGCCTCTGAGGGCCTTGGTTTGCCCACTAGATACACAGGATTCCAACTAGACCCTAACCCCCTTCCTGGCATGAATCTACAGTAACTCTATGGATCCAGGCCTCCTGAAACTTCCTGGGCCCTGAAGCATCAACATGGGGGCCACAACACCTGCCAGACTGCGGGAAAGACCTTCCCCAGAGATTTCACCCCTCTCTGGCCCTTGTTTAACCGAAGCTGTATTTGAACCCTCCTGAGATACTCAAATCGTTGAGGGCTGGCAAACGCTTTCTGTAACGAGCCAGGCAGTGAATAGTTTAGATTTTTGAGCATTAATTCTCTAACCACTCCACTCTGGGGTGCAAAAGCAGTCACAGACCACCCATCCCACAGGGGCAGGGCCAGTTTCCAATAAAACTTTATTTATAAAAGCAGGAGGCTGACTGGATTTGGTCCATGGAGCTGTACCATAGTTTGTCAATTCCTAGAATTATCACTACCCCCCCCCCGAACACACACACACACACACACACACACACACACACACACGTTCTTTTCTTTGAGACCATGCTGTGCTGTCTTGGGGCACTGAGGTCTTGAGAGCAGATCTCTGTTCAGCGGGTCAGGCTGAGTGCCACCCCACAGCCCACCTCCAACCCCTGCAGACACATGCATTGGACAAACTATCTCTGCCAGGAACTGCTGTGCTATCCTGGGGACTTCCAACCCTCTCTGCTTAGATACTGTTTCCAGCCTGCAATGAGGGGTCAGGAATCATCTCGGGAACAGCCCGGCCTGGTCCGTGATGGCGTCCTGGCCACTCGGAGACGCAGGCTGCGGGTGAGGCTGCACTCCAAGATGGAGGCTGCGGATGAGACGCCTCAGGAGGCACCAACACTGGCAGCCCGAGGTGCGGTGGTGCAGGGCTCTGGGGTTTTCCAGAGGACAGAGGATGTCCTCATGAAGCCACTTCCTCCTGTCTTCCACTGGGACTGAGTGATACATTTCTCCCTTCTGGCAGGAAAAACGTCTCCTCTGAGTCAGGGGCTCCTCCTGCCAGGCAGAGCCACCCTCCTGCCCACGAGGAGCTGCCCGGAGCCTCCACCCTGTTCTCAGGAAGGCAAAGAGGAAAAAGCAGCAGCAGCCACCCCACAGGACCAGTGAGGGGTCATTGGGCCAGCAACACCCAGGGTGGAGGCAGAGGGACCCCTGGGGGCCCACAGGGGGTGGGGTGGAGAGTACGCCCACCCCCTGCCCCACTGACCAGAGGGAGCAGCCAGCACCTCTGCGTCTTCAAGGAGAAGAGCCACAGATGTCTTTTGTGGGGTTCAAGGGCAGATGCACAACACCAGCAGGTGGAAGCCATTTCCCCATAGGAGGAAGAATGTCCAAGTGAAGGTGGCGACACCCCCTTTGCTGGGATTTATAGAGAGGTTGGCACTGCTGATTTCAAAGGGAGACCTGAGCGCCGTGGACGGCTTGAATCAATCCACACAACGCGGTAATGAGGTTGTACTCCATCCTGGCTCTCATCCTCAGCATCCACCTCAAGGTAGAAGTTAATATTAGCCCACCTTGCAGATGGGAAGACTCCAAAATGTTACAAGAGGGAGGCAACAGTAGTCCAGCCAGCCAGAATTACCCCCCACCCCAGCTCCCCAGTGCCCGCACCTACACCAAATCACCCTCCTGAGCCAGTCACGGTGGTGGCACACCTATAATCTCAGCCACTCTGGAGGCTGAGGCAGGAGGGTGGCAAGTTTGAGGCCAGCCTCAGCAATTCAGCAAGACTCTGTCTCAAATTAAAAAATAAATAAAAAGGACTGGGGAACGTAGCTCAGTGGCTCAGTGGTAGAGTGCCTCTGGGTTAAATCTCCAGTGCAAAGAAATAAAAATAAAATTCGCAATCCTTAAGTGAAACCAAGAATCCCAGCCCCACCCCTATTCCAGTCCTCACCTCCCCAACCCAGCCCCACCCCCATCCCACAGGTGGAATGAGTTTGTTCTGGAATAAAGTCTTAGGTTTTCTTTGACCCCTCTTCCTGCTGGGAAATCTTCCATATCTTGAAGATTTCTGCCCGCCTCCCACTTCCCCATTCTCCTCCATAAGCCTCCTGGGGGAGATCTGGAAGAGCCCTGAGCACTATTGATGCAAAGTCTATTTGCTAACTCCTGTTTTACAGCCGAGTCCTGCCCCTCCTCACCCCTTATTCCAAAGGCTCAGAACAGCACCCAGTACCACCTTGGTGCCTCCGTACATGCTGTTCCACCTTCCCCCACCACGCCCTGCCAGGTGAAGCTGTTCTCTGCACAACTTCTTCAACCCTCTGCCCCTCAGCGTCTTGCCCAAGGGTCCCCCCATCCCCGTGCCCTGCTGACTCCCACCCCCATGCAGCATCACCATGGGGGAATGGTGAAGCTTGGACCCCAGGCAGTGAGTTGCCATGTGCCCCAGGGATCCCCCAGGGGCCTGGCAAGTGCTCGTTCATCCCATGTTTGTTGAGTGAGTGAATTTTATAGACATATCCTTTTCTATATAAACGGAAAACCAGCCGGCACTGGGATATGGCCCTTGTTATCTTAATCTCTAAAAAGTTATAAAAAGAAAGGAAGGGTACCAGGGAACACCAGACCAACCTGAGTAAAGGCCACTTGCTGTCTCTTTCCTCACCAGGCCTTCGTTCCAGACTGTTTGCAGAGGGCAGTCATCCAGGAGAAACTCCCTCTAGCCCTAAGGATCCCTGCAGTCCATTCTGCAGAAATGGATTTTTGCTATGAAAGCAAACCCCAGCACCACAGTACCAAAGGCGAGGACGTGGCCAGCTTGCCACCCGCCACCCAGACCAAGCACGCTGAACTCCTTGCACACCTCCAGGGTCAGGGAGCTCCAAGAGGCAGGCGCTTCTCCAGAAACTCCAGCAGGGACTCGGGCTTAGAGCTTTGCCCGGTCCTTCTGCAGCCCCAAGAGAATGGAGCCCAAGAAAACCCAAAGGAATCAAAGTTTGTTTGTTTTTTGGGGTGCTAGGAATCAAAGATTACTCTTTTTTAAAAAAATTGTTTTAATTAGTTACACATCAAAGAATATTCTTAAGAAGAGACTTGGGCAAGGTGGGGTGGTGCACACCTGCAACCTCAGCAACTCAGGGGGCTGAGGCACGAGGATAGCAAGCGCAAGCCAGTCTCAGCAACTTAGCAGAAACTCTGTCTCAAAATATAAAATTATAAAGGAAAAAAAAGGGTGGGGGGATTGGGGATACAGCTCAGTGGTAAAGTGCCCTTGGATTCAATATCCAGTACCAAAAATAAAAAAGAGACTCAGGATTCTTCCAGGTTTGGCTCTAACCAACTGCTGCAGAATCTTTCTGGGGAAGCTTGTAAAACCATGGTGTCCTGGGCTCTCCCCACCAGAGGTCCTGAATTCCTGGGGAGACCCAGGAATCTGCATTTTACCCAGCTCCCAACTGGGGAAGTAACCATTTCTTGTTCACCCCCAGGTTCCTGGGGCCAGGAATCTGTATCTCTCTCACCCTGTGGAGGCTGGGCCCGCTGCACAGCTGGGCTCCCAGAGTGACTGACAGGAAGCTCCTCAGTAAGAGCTTCCTACTTGCTCTTGGCTTATCTCACCAGGATTCCAAATGCAGGCACCTGCACAGGACACCCAGCACCAGGGGACTCCCCCAGGTGTGCTTCTCTGGCTGCCATTTCTTAAGCAGCAAAGGCCTCCAGGAAGCAGGGCTGCAAACCAGCTCACTCTGGATCTGGCTGGTTTGGGGCTGTGGCAGCAGGAGTCTGGGTCCAGCTGCTGACTGCAGGGCTGAGCAGGGCCAAGGCAAAGGCACAGCCCCCAGGGTTAGTGAGTCCCATGTTCTGTGGGTGGGAGAGTGGTGGCTTCCAACCACCCAGGAAGGGAGAGTCTGCTCAGAGCTGACCAGAGCATCATTATTGATGAGGCCACAGAAAGGTCCTGGTCCTGAGAAGGAAAGACATGCCTACCACTTTGGGTCCCTTTGACCTCTGCACTGTCACCCTCCATTCCCCCCCCCTCCCCTCCGCTGAGTATTTCATGTTACCAATCATAACCCTTAGGTTATCCCATTTATTCCCTACAGTAATCCTACACAGTAAGTAGGATTACCCTCTCTATTTATAGATGAGGAAACCAAGGCTCAGAGATGTTAAGTAACTTGCCCCAGGTCACCCAGAGAGGAAATAGTAGAGCCAGGAAGCCACCCAGCAGTTTGATGGATGATTGGGGGCAGATCCTTAGGTCCTACTGCTTCCCTTTCCTCAATTCCCTCAAGGTCTTGGAAAAGTGTCTCAGAATCCTGCAAGGTGACACACAAACCAGAGCAGACTCATTTCACCTCCATGAGGATAAGGACGTTTGAATTTAATGAGGCATCCCCTGAGCAAGGAAGGACTTGGAAGTGCTGCTTTGGGAGAAGCCCCTTAATGAAGGAATTCAGAGCAGTGACATCAGAGTCTGGGTCTGAATCTGCTCTGCAGCTGTATGATCTTGGGCATGGGACCTGACATTTGTGCCCAAGTGTTATTTTCTACGAAACAAGGCCAACGACAGAAACTACTTCATAGGGTTGTTCCAGGGATTAAATGAGGCTATAAACAAAGCACTTAGAATAGTGTCTGGCATGTAAAAAGTGTCATTTAACTGCCTGCTGCTATTTTAGGTAGGACAAAATGATTTCATACTTATTACTTCCTTCAGTCCTCACCAACAACCCTGCTTCGTTCACAGGGCCAAAGGGTTTGTCCCACCTTGCAGATAAGGAAAGTGAGTTTCAGCAAGGAAAATGACATCCACAAGAACACACACCCAGGAGCGTAAGTCTCCAAATTTGCAGGTCACTTCCCAGGTGAGCCCCTACCTTGCACTGGTCTCTTTTGAGCTGGGAGATTGCCCTAATTTGTTCTGTTGATGCATGTCTAATGTCAAAGAGCTGAAGGAAGTCCATGAATGGCCCCCACACAAGGAACATGCCAAGAATCTCAATGGCCTTCCCCAGAGCAGACATTACTAATCAATCTCAAGCTTCCCTCCCACTAAGCCACAGTAGAGCCCTGGATTCCAACACACAACTCTTTTTCGGGGGGTTGGAGGGAGGCAGGTACCAGGGATTGAACTCAGGGGCACTCAACCACTGAGCCACACCCCCAGCCCTATTTTAGATTTTATTTAGAGACAGGGTCTCGCTGAGTTGCTTAGCGCATCAGAGGCTAAGTCACCAAGGCTGGCTTTGAACTCACCATCCTATTGCCTTAGCTTCCCAAGCCACTGGGATTACAGGCGTGCACCACGGCGTCTGGCTTCCAAAAACGCAACTCTGGACAGACATTATCAGTTGATAATAGATGGGAGACAACCAGACCCACCCAAACTTTCTATGGTATATGCAGAGCCTTGTATCCAAACTCAGGTTATTTCAGAATCTACTTATGACTGGAAGACAGGATCCATCAATCCTTGTCCCTACACATGTCAACCTTTCTGCAGTTCCTACTCATAAATTATAGTGTCCCCGTGGGCAGAACGTGATCACAGCAGCATCCATCTTCCACCTGGCTTAGCGCTGTCCCCACAGCTCCCATCAGGACTGCTGACTCACATCTGCAGATGGTCTTGGCATTCCGCATCAGCGGGTCTCCATGGCATGACTGTGGACACTGGTGAAATGTGTGACAAGCAATCTGTCACTAGTCACACTTTAAAATCTTAATCTGAAGAATGATTGGGTATTTAATATAAAATATAAAAGTGAGGTGGTTTGTAGGCATGTTCTTGTCCCTCTGACACCTCTGAGGAACAAGACCTCCCATCCCAGGTCTCGTGGGTCAGTGAGACTGGGCCCATGTACATCCTCTTACTCTGGTCCTGGGCACTCAGAGAGCCATCATGATTGGCTCAGGTCTGTACACCCAGGCCCACTCCAGTCATCCCATGGACATTAGCTAGTGCTACTGTAAAAAAAATACTCTTCTGTTGTCGTTGCTAAACCAATTCACACAAAACCTTGTAGCCAATTCTTCCATTGACTGGAAAAGTCCATAAGTAAATGGAGCCCCCATAGAGGAAAGTAGAGGTGACAGATAGAGTTCCTGGACCCAACCCAATCAGAACCCCACATATTCAATTATGGGATCCAATCAATTCCTTTTGGAGGGATGACTTTTAATCAGCTCTCTGTCACTTATAACCAAGAGAACCGACAGCTAAATACATTCTGATGTGGGTGGGAAAGAAACCGAGAGGGGACGTGGCACCTGCAGTTTCTTCTACCTGTGCCATAATTGGTGGTAACCTGGGCACGCCCAGGCAGGCAAGTCGGTGTTCTCCAGCATACATGTTGCCACAGGGAAAGAAAAGGTTTGAGAATCACTGACTTTAACCCAGTGGTTTTATTCTGATGTCTTTTGTCTACTAGCGACTTTGGGCACCTAATAAAAGCCAGAGAGGTTGATGCTCAGGCCTGGAAGGAGATTCTGCTTTTATTGGAAGGTGTTGATTCATTTCCCAACATTACTGATGGTTGCTAGTTTCCACTCTAACCCTGTGAATTCCCCACCTTTTCTACTATGAAAGGGATTCCTCATCTCGACCTCCCAACCTTCAGTTCTGCAGACAGTCCGCAACATGCATGCAGCGCGGGCTAGACATGAGGCCACCCCTGTGCCAAGGTGTCTAGGAAAACATCTGCACAAATACCTGTCTCTTTATGTTGGCACCTGCCTCTGGGACATCTTCCCATGACTACTCCCTAGGCCAGTTCGTGACAGTGGGTACCAGGCGGAAGGGAAGAGAGATGGGCAGGTTGAACTATGTGTAGTCTGTATTCTGGGGTAGTATTGATGAGACCCAGTACTGGGCAAGCCGAGGGCCACAGGGAAAGAGAGTTAAGGAGTACTCCTTGGCGTCAGGCCTCAGTGCCTGGTAGAACTAGAGAGGCAGGATGGGAATGCAGGGCTACAGGGAGGAGCTCCATCTTGCATTTGCTGAGTTAGAAGTACCTAAAAGTGGGTAAGCAGAGCCATCTGCCTCTCAGGTGACCTGTCACACTCACCTGGCCCAGGCTAAACTGAACATGCATGCGAGTGTGCAGGCGCTGAGATGAGAAGGGACAGGGAGAGCAGGGGTGTTAAGATGGCAAGCGCCATGCTCCATTTTATAAAAAACTACAGGGAAGAGGCACATGCTCTCTCCTCTGATCCCCAAAGCATCCCTGTGAAGCTGTCTCCCCATTTCCCAGATGAGGAGCCCAAGACCCAACAAGATCAGATGAATCCTCCAAGGTCACAAGTCCAGCCCATGTTTTCTGTCTCTCAGGTCCTATGCAGTTGTGGTTAAGGTCACTGGATCCCCTTTATTCTGACACTTACTCTTAACAAAAAACTATGCCCAGGCTTAACTGAGTTCCAACAGGAAAAACGGGGCACACAGGCTGGGGGTTGGGGACACATTGCATCTCTAGTCTCATTTGTGGCTGTGTGTCTGAGAGGAAGTTAATTGGCTTCTGGGGTGTTGAGGATGGCAGGCAGGGGAACAGTGGAGAGGACAGCCTAAGCAGGCCAATGATCTCTTTCTCCCTTATCCCCGTGTGACATCAATACTAGGACCCAGGAGTTCCAGTGCCTGCTTCAGGAACCTCTGCTCTGAGTGCCCCGTCCTTCTGTCTCTCTGCAGGCTCAGAACGCTTGGCCGGGTAGCCCCACTGGCTGCCTGCACACAAGCCCTTTCTTCCTTTCTTCCCTTGTGCCCACCTACCTCTGTCCCAGTGGACACTTGGCAGCCCCCCAGAGGCCCGCTGGGAGTCAGAAGGGAATGCTGAGCATCTGGCCAGAGCCCAGGCCAGCGCTGTAGGGTCACATCAGGGCACCTGCTAATGTGTGAGACCCTGGGGCCAGCGGCACTGTGATTGGCTGGCGAGGCCAGGCACCCAGCCGCCTCAGCACCCAGGACCACATGACCCCAAATCCCAGCTATAAATAGATGAGAACCTGTCAGCCCCCCTGCCCATATGCCTCTCCCCTCCCTATTGGCCAAGAACAGAAAGAAGGGCGCCGTGAAATGATGCAGAGGGCCCGGATGCTCAGCTCAGCGGCTCTGGGCCCAAACCCTCTGCTGACCTCAAGGCAAATACTCCATTTTCTAGAAATCCAGAAATCTGTCAGCTCTCCAGGCCCTGCTCAGCCCACGTCTTTGCCTCTTCCCCCGGTAACTATCTTGGTGTCGCTACTGCTTTCAGCCCCCAGATTTCTGAGTCATTTGGATCTCACTTTTATAGGCTGCCACCAACCAGGCATTCATTAGGAACTGGATCTGGGGAGAAGGAAGGGTAGGCATGGGCACATGTGGATTGCCAACATCAGCCTTTGGAAAAATAAATAAATAAGTAAATAAAATTGAAAAATTGGCTTTTTTACTCCTTACTGAAGATCATAGAGCACATGGGTGCAGAGAAGGGACTCTGCACTGGCCCGGTCATCCCCAGGATGCCCACGAGCCCTACCCAACCCACCACTTAATCTTCTGCTTAGGCCATGCTAGTCCAGAGTACCCTCCTTGCTTCTCTTCTCTTGATCCTTCCCTGGCCCCTTCCTGGGCTTAGCTCACGACCACCTCCACTAGAAGATGTTCCAGGCTGATTCAATTTAGCTCACAGCTGCCCCAACCCCACTCACTACCCGCCAACGCACGCTCCCCTTAATGTACCGACTGAGTCACTTGCTCGGCCCTGGCCAAGAATGACATTAATGGTTATTTTCCTTTCTTTAAGAATGGTAAATAGACCTACCTCATAGGTCAAGCCCTATCAGTAGTGGCTGTCACTGTATGGGTAAAGATCAGAGGGACAGCGCGGGGATGGGTCGGTGGCACGGTCTCCCCCAGTGACTCCAGCAGCACACATGCCAGGTGTTGCTACGCCTGCCTCAGTACTGGCCTTCCACTCGGCTGCCCCCAAGACTCCAATCCCTAAAGCAGAAGCGCAGCTATCTAGATCAGCCAGC
Source organism: Callospermophilus lateralis (assembly GCF_048772815.1). Taxonomy (NCBI): domain Eukaryota; kingdom Metazoa; phylum Chordata; class Mammalia; order Rodentia; family Sciuridae; genus Callospermophilus; species Callospermophilus lateralis. The sequence continues at coordinate 64,255,110 of NC_135309.1, forward strand.
TTGGGCTGGGAGAATAGGGATTTGCCCCGCCCTGCCCAGCTCCTAAATGCCAGCATGGTAGCAAACACAACAGGGGACTGGGGCAGGTGGAACCACAGTGATCCCCTACTGGCCTCAGTCCACGCAAAACCCAGAGGACGCCGGAGCGGGTGCCTCTGCTCATCAGCAATGTGCCTCAGAGACAGACACGCGTTCTGTCTCCCTTTCACAGGAGGAAACAGAGGTTAAATGACTGTCCCGAGTTCATTCAACAGGCCTGGGCCTGGACCCAGATTCCAGAATGGCAGCCACCCAGAATCAGCAGAAATCATCCAGTCCAGTGCCCCAAAGGACAAAGGATAGCCAACCTGTCAGGTGACCACCCCATGTGCCCTGTCATGCTTCCCATGACAGGAAACTCCCTACCATCCACAGCAGGCCAGCTCATCCGACTGGGGGTTCTTCCAGCTGCCTGGAAAGCTCCTCCTCAGCCCACACTAGATCCTCTCCTGTGACCCCCATTCACCAGGGCACCCCTCTCCTGTGGTGAATATCTGCAGGAGGCTCTCATACCCTCCGTGGAAGCTAGTGTCCCTCCAGATCACACACTTGAACAGTAGTTGCCCACTTAGAAGAGCTGGCTCAGGGTCCCCTTGCTTTTTTTTTTTTTTTTTAATATTGTTTTAGTTGTTAATGGGTCTTTTATTTTATTTTTTTTATTTATATGCAGTGCTGAGGATCAAACCCAGGGCCTCACACATGCCAGCAAGTGCTCTACCACTGAGCCCCAGCCCCACCCCACCCCTTGCTTTGTATTCAGGGTTCTCTGAGAGCGCATCTGTTTGCCCATTGTGGTGATGGAGTCACCTCCCTAGTTCTAGGCCCCAGGCTGCTATTAATGTAACCTAATGTTAGAACTATCCGTACTTTTTTGAGATTCCTCCTGTTTCACACTATCCATCCTCCTACCTCCACATGAAAACACCCCTTCTCTGCCAAGGATCTGCAAAACCACAAGAGGAATAACAGCCATTAAAGCCAGAGACCTTACAGACCCTCATCTAAACCTCTCTAGGCCTCATAGTCCCTGCACAGATGGAGGCTGTGAGGCCTAGAGAGGGAGAAGAGCCCGGTCTCAGGCCCGGTGATGACAGTGGACAGTCAGACCCCAGAGATCTTCCCCAGACAAGGCCTCTACCCCACAAGTCATGCTCAACTTGAAACCCTGCACCCAATGCTAGGTCAGGAGGGTCCCACTGAGGGCTGGGGACCAGGGAGGTTGAGAATGTGAACCCTACAGCCTGGGGCAGGCCTTGGCCACACGTGGCTCCTGCTGCCCTCCCCATACAGCCCATAGTAAGCTGGAAGCTGGGCTGGGGGTGTGCTCTACCCTGACGAAATTCTACTCTCCACTCCTGCCCGCCCCCCCCCCCGCCCTCCCACTCTGCAGCTCTGTAGTAGTGGCCTTGTTCCTGTGGGCCTAAGGAGTCCATCCTTTGCAGCCTTCCCCAGCATGGGAAGCCCTTTCACCCAGATCTCTTTTCAGCTTCTCCAGCTAGGGGCAATCACTGGCTGCCAGGCAGAGGGTGTTAGGAAACACCACCATGAAACGGGAGCCATCTGGCCCAGCTCAGTCACCGTGGAGGGGCTGGGAAGGGGCTCCATCTACTCTTTTATCAAATGTCACAGGGACCAACACCCCCCCCCCCCCGCTCCCCTTCCCCGCCATCCTAGATATATACCCAGGACCAAGACACCAGGACACAGGGTGCAGCACTATCCTGCATTCCCACCCTGGGGACCTTTTCTGTGTCTCCCTGTGTTCTTGCTACACCAGCCTCCTCCCGCGTTCCCTCTGGGCTCTTTCAGAAAGATATTCTAACATGAGGTTACTCAAGAAAGAGTCAAATGATCTTCTTGGCAAGAGGTCTCAAAAGTCCCTCCTGGAACACGCCTTTCCTGATGCCCCCACACCGTTTCCTCCCTCGTCTCCCCACAGCTGTCTGATTAGCCACTGTGTTTCTGTGTCTCTCAACAGCGCCCCCCACACACGGCAGTCTATTGCTCATGGTCGGCTCCTCCGCGCCTGGTATGCAGGAGTCACTCAATACAGACCTTCCAGAGGCACAAATGTTGCAGTGGGGTGGTGCCGTGACACTTTGGGGTGAGGGTGCCAAAACTGAACCTGAAGGGAGGAAGAGGCAGCCCCTTCCCCAGACACAGGAGAACCTGACGCTTTCCAGTCACTGAGAACAGGCAGGTGTGGGGCACCCTTACCCTCTACACCCTCACGTCCCACACCCCTGCCCCTGGGCCTTGCACATGCTAGGCGGGCGCTCCACGGAGCCCCATGCCCAGCCCCCTCGCCTCTGTCGTAACAATGAGAAGACAAGTTCAGAAAGGTTCAGATCTGTTTGAAATGATGCAGGCAAGATGCTGCAGTGAAGGGATTCAAAATTCAGGGCTCTCCCACAGGCTGCCACTGGATTGTCCTAAGGAGGAATCTGGACTTTATCCAGAAGCTAATGGAAATCCCAGGAAGACCCTTCTAAAAACCAGGTCTTGTTGGGAATGGCAGATTTCTAGGGTACTGACTCCCTGGAAGACTGGTCTGGGAGTAAGACTTCCCTACAAACACAGAGGCAAGGTCTGGGTCATCCCCACCATGAGATATTTCTAGAATTTTCTGGATGATCTCTTTCCACTGAATCCTAGAAACTGGAAGACTGTTCATGATTATACAGTCTGCCACACTTCTGTGTTCTCAACAAGGAAACTGAGGTCACGAGGGCCAGATTTTGCCTGAGATCACCCAGCTTCAACTAGGCAGTGACAGATCCAAGCTGTCTTGTCTGGGGTGCTGTTGGGAGAACCCAGAAAGAAGGGACATGAAGGGCTGTGACCTGCAGGAGGTCCCAGGAGGCTGAGCTGGGGCCTTGGGTGGAAGCTGAAGTTATTGCTTGAGTCTCATAAGGAAGCCCTTGTGACAGTCAGAGCTGCCCAAAGATGGTCACAGGCAGCCTTACGAAGTGGTGAGGCCTCTGTGACTGGGCGTGTGCAACCATGACTACCCAGAGGGAGGGCAGGATGCAAGCACCAGTGGCCAGCAGTCTCCATGAGACAGCCTTGACTTTGAGAGCCTAGCTTCTGCCCTGGTCTCTTCCTGCTGCCTCCAGGGTCTCTCTGGCCACGAGAGATCTAGGGCAAGTCAGAGAAACCCACAGACCTTTTCGCCTCTTGCCACCTTCCAGGCTAAGAGTAAGGACCAAGAGACCGAAGGCTCTGGCCAGAAGCATGGGCCTCTTCTCACACCCTGGCCTTGGGGGCTCCCTTTCTTCTGTCGTGCCTACAGACCCAGGCCTGTGCGGAGTCCTGAGGCAGGCTCGTACATGTGGGCAGCCGGATCCCGTGTGAGTGTTTAAGAAGAGAGCTTGAAAATCCCTGCTTCCAAGTGCTCCCCTCTTGGGAGGCTCGAGGCCCTGGGGGGAGGATGGGGTGGTGCAGCTCTCATGGGGAGAGGACCAAAGAAGGCAAGAAGTTAGGATGCAGGGGGAGGGAGGCTGCCTAGCCGTTTCCTGAGGAGACCCAGGCTGTAAAAGGAGAGAAGAGGCCTCTGTGATCCATGGGGGACGAGGCAGCCACTTAACTCTTCCGCCCAGCCCAGCCCAGCGTGGGAGGGGAGTGGAATTTCCCAACGCATTCCTGGGCTCCCAGCCAAACGGCCCCCTCCCACCCCTGGCTCTCAGCACAACTCAGGCAGGGGCAGCCAGTGGCCCAGCGGGCGGTGGCTAATGCAAGGAGGGGTGGGCAGAAGAGGAGCAGGGCTCTAGAGACTGGGGAAAGGGGCAATAGGGGCACAGGTCTCTGGACTTCTCTCTGAAGAGCAGGTTGCACATCTGCAAAGCAGGTGAAGCACGTGGGAGTGCACGGTCCCTACGTGTGCATGCACACGTCATGGGATAACTGAGAGAACAACTCTAAAGCCACAGCACATGCTAAGTGCTTGGTAAATGGTACATGAAACACACCACGAAGCTGCCTCAGAACCAGCAACAGCAGCAGATCTGTCCCCGCTGACTCCAGCCCTGGCCTCAGACAAGTTGAAGTCCCTTTCTGAAGTCGAAGTCCCTTTCTGAGTCCACAGTGGCACAATGCAATGCCAACCTCCCTCTGGAGACTGAAAAGAGCGGCCTGGGAAGGACGGCTACTACCACGGGAGAGCTGGGCAGAGGGCGGGGCAGGCGGTGGGTGGCCAGAGCAACGGTGTGTGCACAGAGTTCAGGGGCCTGGCCAGCCTCGCCCTCTTGACTGCCAAAGGGAAAAGGTTACTGGGCTGTTTCCCTCATAAACCGAGAACCACACACTGTTCAAACTTGCCCAAAGCCCCAGAGCTAGCCAGTGCTGACCAGGGATCGGATCTCAGGTCACTCTGCATGGGGCTCTGGGTAGGTCACCCCCTGAAAGTCTTCATTGCATTCTAGATGCAGCTGGCACCCCACGCCCCCAACCCTCCCCACACCTCAAACGTAATTTCAAGATCCTCTGGGGTCAACAGGTGCCAACCACAGGTGGCACCACTGCCAGGGAACATTTGGGTTCCACCTCAGCATAGCAGTGTGATTTAGGGGCTGGGGATAAGAAGTGTCTTAACTGCATGGAACAGTCCCACACGATGAAAATTGGCCCAGCCTAAAAAACTATGGCTTCCCTTTTTGGGAAACACTTTTCCTAGTGCCTAGGGAAACAAAAGCCCAGGGAGGGAAGGCAATTTCCCCGCAACCACACAGCAAGCAAGCAATGGAAATGAGGCTATAGTTCAGGCCTTTCTATTTCCCATCCAGTGTTCTATGACCTTCACCAACCATGCTGTTGCCTTTTCTATGATCCATATTATAACCACAGCAGTGCGGAAAGGGTCTGCAAGAAATAGACTAGTATGGGGAACTTTATAAGCTCGGAGGACAAGGAGTGGCAGGGGTGGGGAACAGCAGGGAAGGAAGGAGGTGGAGGGGAAGAGGGGTGGGCAGTCTGTGCTCCTGGCGCTAAGCACTAGGGGGCAGTGTTGGCCTCAGGCAGCTTGGTTGTGGAGGGAGAATGTTAAAAGGAGGCCAGCCAGAGGAAAATGAAAGGACTCCATTAAATATTGATTTCTATTACACTTGATTTACTTTCCTTACAGACAGTCCAGTGAGTCTATTGCCACAACTCCCTCCAGCGTTGCCTGGGGAGGGAGGTTTGAGCAGAGAGAGAGAGAGAGAGAGAGAACTGGATCCAAAGATGGCTGCAGATCAGAAAAGCCAGAGCTTCAGAGCTCCGGGAACTTCCTGCTTCCCCTCCTAGGACACAGGAAGGAGAGTGGCTGTCACTAGCCAAAGGTCTCACCACAAAGTGCACCCAGCAGCCAACTCTGTGGCCCTTTCTAGAATGCTTAAATGTCTCATCTCAGAGGCATCTGAGGCCCAGCCATGCTCAGAGGTGCAGTGACTGATCAGCCCCTCTGCCATGGGTGCTGGAAGTGGCATTTCAGCCCTTGTGTCATCTCAGTCGTGACCTTTATTCTGTCCACAAAACACCAAGTGTCTGGCCCTGCTGCATCCTCCAAGCTACCTAGGCAGCGGGCAGGGCAGGGGCTCTCTGGAGCCCCTTCAAAAGGAAACTGTGCAAGGTCACACAAGTCCATGAGGTGGTGGGAGTGAGAAGCTGGGACTTCACCGCTCCGGCATGACCCAGAAGTGCATTTTCACAGCTGCAGTTACTGCTCTGCAGTAAAAGCCAACGAGGGGCGAGAGTTCAGCCACACACGGGGCTGACAGGAGGCTGTAAGAGTCCCCAGGCAGGGAAATGCCCTGCCCTGTCCCTACACACCCCTCACACACCCTTCAGCTGCCCATGAGCACACCCATCAAGGCAGGGCGGGGGCAATTCAAGGTAGAGTTGCATAACCAGTTCCATCCTTGGCATCTACCCTAGAGCCGCCAGGACCTGTGCAGTGCTCCCTGCTCTCCAACAGCGGGGACCTGTTGCTCAGCTGAGCCCCAGAGGAGCCCATCTAGAACCAGGGAAGTGCGGAGAGGACAGAACCCAGCCACCGAGCACACAGCTCCCAAACTTGCAGCCTCATCTCCATGACTCCCTCGAGCAGGTCCTGAAGAATGCCAGTCACTTTCTGAGAAGGCTGACAGGGACTGGCTGCAAATGGCATGTCGATGCCAGTGCTGGGGCAGGAGGGAGAAGGGACGAGGCTCAGGCCTTACCCAGCAACCAGATTACAAATGAGGCAGGACCCCAGTCACGTTCATCCACGAGGGCCTCACACTCCAGAAAAGCCTGGCTCCTAAGGCATATGGCCTGCATGTGGGATGAATGAATGAAAAAACAAATGAATGTCACAGCTGGGAGTCAGAGATCAGCCCAAACTCCAGGAGTGAGGTGCACACCTTGTAATCCCAATGGCTCAGGAGGCTAAAGGAGGAGGCTAAAGCCAGCCTCAGCAACTCAACGAGGCCCTGTGTCTAAAATAAAATATAAAAAAAGGGCTGGGGATGTAATTCAGTGGTTAAGTGCCTCTGGGTTCAATCCCAGTACCAAAGAAAGAGAGAGAGAGAAAGATCTTCTCAACCCATTCCCCACAATGCTGAGATGCCAGTAACTGGACAGGTGGGTCACCATGGATACAGAAGGATAACAGGAACAGCACATCTTTACTGGGTCCTTTCTATGTGCTTGGCCCATCACTGAGCGCTTCCCTCTACTCTCTCATTCCAACTTCGCAAGCTTCCAGGGTATGTAACGTTGTGCCACCCGCCCCCCGCCCCTATGCCCTGCTTTGAACTCTCTACTGTGGTGTCCCCTCATGGCTGCTGCACTGTGCTGCCCCCAGATTTCCCGTGGGGCCTTGGATGCTCATGTCATCATGGCTCTCCAAGAGGACATTCAGGTCAGAGCGGAAAGGGGAACCCAGGACAAACGCCTCATCTGCTCTCTTAACTGGGCTAAAATGGCCAAACCGGCATGTAGCCTGGGCTGGAGTCCTGAGGCACACGGCCAGAACCTCCGGTGCTGCCTGACAGGTGTACCGTCTGCCATGGTGCCCAGCATAGGGCAGCCTGGCAGGAGGGGCTAGGCATGCTGAGCCCTGCCAGCAATCACCCAGTTCTATGGGTCACCATCCAGCAGGCAGCCCTGTCCTTCCTGCAGAAGTACACTATATGCTCCCACAACCAAAGACGTCCCTGCTCTTCCGAAGCTGCTTCTCCCCAGGCTCCAGTTGCTAGCCTGCCCCACCTTGGTCCTCCCTGTCTGTTCTAGCTTCATGACACTCTCAGTGTGCACTCACACAGATCGAGACACTTGATTACTGTCCATCCTCCCCCCGGCCCCCCACCCCTTCCAGGAAGGCAGAGATGCTAGGGATCCTGTTCATTTGCTCAGTTCTGCAAATGGTGGGCAATCAAAACTGCTTATTCAAGCAAGGAGCAAACCCCAGTGGGGAGACCAAATGCACAGGAAGTTGGGTAGAGAGTGTTCCCAACAGCAAGGGCCAGCAAGAGCCCAATCGCGCAGAGATTCAGGGCTTGGACAGGCAGTGAAGAAGGAGCCAGGACAGGCCTCCTAGAAAAGGAGCTAGGTTTTGCAGGGTGGAGAAGAGTCCAGTCATTTGAAGAGTAGAACCTCTCATGAGGCTGAGGTACAGCTTCTTTCCGTGAGGAAGGTCGGGCTGGAAGAAAGTAGATGGGTAGAGACCAGGCTGGGAAACAGTCTCTGAGACTAGAAGCTGGTGTGCCCACCCTTGCCCAGAGCAGGAGCCAGAGTGTCTTCCCTTCCATGGGCAGCAATGGCAGAGGAAGATCAGTGGCCAGGGGCTGTGCACCAACCCCACAAAACTTGCTGTGGACAGGTGCTAATGGGAAGCCAGGGGCAAGTGTTGCCTCCCAGGGGCTTCAAGAGGCACAGCTGTGCTTCCTCTGCACGTGGATTTGAAAAGACATATAGGTCTCACCCATCTATTCAAGCCACCACCACAGTGATCCCTGCCCCATGACCCAAGTAACAGTCTGTATAGTCATCCCAAATACCAAGAAGGTGCCAACCGAAAACACCAAGCCTGGACACGGCCAGCAGAGTGCAGGATGATGTCCAATGAATACCAAGCACCGTGCTCTGGAAGAAAGCAGCATTGCCACAAAGACCAGCACCCCTGACACCCTCCTGTGACGGACATCAGCACAGCCCAAGCCACACCTTGCACACTAGGTATGGTCACCATCTGTCCGCTGATGCAGGATACGGTCAGGGTGAACACGGCACAGTATCTTCACAAGGTCACAACCACTTTTCCATCAAACCCCACTGTAAAACCACCACCACCCTGTAGGCTGTGCTGGACCTTCTAGAATCCAGGTGGACACCCGACTGTACTGACGGGGCCACCTGCAGCCCTGCTCCCCATGTAGAAGCCAGAGCCAGCAGGAAGGCAGGGGCACCTGTGGCCTAGGAAGGTGGCTTAGGTGCTGTGGAGAAAGGTTAACTGCAGGGGGCTCTGGGGATGAGGGGCCCATCCCCACTACAAGGTCACCCAATGATGTCCACAACCTAATCCCCCAGAACTGAGAAGATGCTACCTTCAGGGCAAAAGGAACTTTCAGATGTGATAAAAATAAGAATCTTGAGATGGGGAGACTCTCCTGGATTCCTTGGGTGGGTCTTTATAAGAGGGAAGCAGAAGGGCGCCAGTCAGAATGGAGATGTAATGACGGAAGCAGAGGTTGAAGCCATGTGACTGTGACCAAGGAAAGTATGCAACCCGGAGAAGGTGGAAAGGGCAAGGGAATGGGTTCTGTCCTGCAGCCCCGCTAACATCTTCACTCCGCCCAGTGAACCCCATTTGGACTTTTGCCATCCAACACGACAAGACAATAAATCTGTGTTAGGCCACTAAGTTGGTGATGACGTGTTACAGCAGCCATAGGAAGCTAATACAACCCACATTCAATGTGTAAGTGAAAAAACTAAATCCCAGAGCAAGGGGAGTGGCTGGGGGTCCCTCCGCTGTGAAGAAAGACCAAAGGACAGGCAAGGCTCATTCCTGCACCCTGAAGGGGAGAGCTTAGACTGTCAGGTGTCCAAAGGGGACATCGTGCTCCAGGGAGAACATCCCCCTACAGCTGCTCAGTGGAGCGGACACAGCACTGTCCAGGGAGGCTCTTACCTGGGGAAAAAAACAATAGCAAAAGATATCCATGAGTCCATGATTTGAGAAGGTTCTAGATTTCTGGAATTCTGCTATCCTGTGAATGAGCCTCAAGCCTCCCCCCGACCACCATAATTATAAGATCTGACTCCGCTGATGCTGCTGAGACCCGAGATCATCTCACTACACCCTCCAGGCTTCCCAGTGCCTCTGTGACCTCAGAAGAAAAATCAGGAAGAAGACCTCCCCTGAGTCCTGAATAAACCACCACTTCTAAACAATTATTCTATTATCAAGGAATCTTTCCAGTCCACCTCACCCAGACCACATTCCCGGAGCAGGGTAAAGAGCCAGAGGCACAAGAACACATGTGTAGGCTCTGGCCCTTCCCTGCACAAACACCCCCTGGTACCTCCCTGCACAAACACCCCCTCAGGTCCCAGCGTCACCTCCCTAAACCTGACACCCCAACCTACACCCTGTTCTCCCAGCAAAACCAGCATGGGAAATGGCCCTACATGTCCAACTTTCCAGAAAGAGAACTGTTGTTCTGCAATACAGGGCAGACTTCCTTCCCTGGTGTTGGGAGACATCCTTGCCAGGGGCCAGAGAGTCACTAGAACAGCTGTCTCCCCACTCTTTGAGGGGACCTGGTCCTCATTTCCATGACACCCACACCAGGCAAGTACCACCAGCCAAACTGACTTGGGAAGGAAGAGACTGTTTCTGCCCCCTGCTGACACCCCTGCCACCCTCTCCATGCACTGGGATGGTTCCCGTCCCAGGTTCTCAGAGTGCAAGCAGGAACCTGGCTTATCTCAGAGCCACTCAGATAAATAACATCCACTTTCCTCAAAGAGGCCACCTGCCTGATTTGGAGGGAGACAGATAATCATCCCACATTTGTCTCTGGTGGGATCCAGTGAAATCAAGTGGCAGAGTTGTTGGGAGAATCCCAGCCCCTAGGGCCAAATCCAAAAACACAGTCCTTAAATACCATGGGATCCAGCAACAGGACAGATTATTGGCCTCACCATGGTTGAGAGGTTATTTACTTACTAGTTGAATCACAGTGCCTAGTCCAAATTTTAACTCTGTCTTAAACAAGCTGTTTGTTGTCAGGCAAGTTAGTAACTTCTCAGTTCCCGTTTTGAAACATGATACTAGTAATATTGTGCTCTTGCCAGGCACAGTAGTGCACGCCTGCAATCTCAGTGGCTGAGACAGGGGGATTGCAAGTTCAAAGCCAGCCTCAGCAATGGTGAGGTGCTAAGCAACTCAGTGAGACCCTGTCTCTAAATAAAATTCAAAATAGGGCTGGGGATGTGGCTCAGTGGTTTTACCGGAGCAGGGTAAAGAGCCAGAGGCACAAGAACACATGTGTAGGTTTGAGTGTCCCTGAGTTCAATCCCCGGTATCCCCCCCAAAAAATACACACACACACACACACACACACACCACACACACACACACACACAGTGCTCTTGTCGTAGAGGAAGGACTTGGAAGGATAGATGCAAAGTATTAATCAGATTGTCTGGTTTACAGAAAGTACTGTAAATGTGGATTAGTCAATCATTAGGGCTCTGCTAGGCCTGATATTCTATAGTTAACTTGATAAAAATACATTATTTTAGCCTGTCTTTCCTCAATATCCTGTAACCACATAACATTAAATTTTCTGATTGATTTGCTTCATTTGGACTACTCCATTTTTATTAAAAAAATAATGAGCATAATAAATTATAAAGAATTTTTAGGATTTGTTTTGTTGTTGTTGTTGTTTTACAAATACTAAACTTGCAATTTGGGTGGCAGATTTCTTGATGGCAAAGTTAACTATAAAGTCCAACATTTGCATAAGAATTCAGAGGTAATCGAACTGTACATGTCACAAAGAAATTTCCATATGCATTCTTTTTTATTCAAAAAAAAAAAAGAAAAGAAAACTATGGGGCTGGGGATGTGGCTCAAGTGGTAGCGCGCTCGCCTGGCATGCATGCAGCCCGGGTTCGATCCTCAGCACCACATACAAACAAAGATGTTGTGTCCGCCAAAAACTAAAAAATAAATATTAAAAAAAAAATTCTCTCTCTCTCTCTTTAAAAAAAAAAAAAACCTATTAAAATAGCAACCTTAAATAAATTAAACAATTACTATGTGCAAGGTAATGTTAAAAACATTAATCCATTTAAACCCAAAACCAACCTCAAAGATTGATGTCTTGTTATCCCCCATTTTGGAAGTAAGGAACTGAAGGCTCAGTAGGGTGGAAAGACTCGCCTGTGACCTGAGACCTGGGTCCATCCTGGGGCTGGCCCTAAGCAGTTCTTCCAGCAGCCCCCATACCTTGCAGGTCAGGGAAGTGGCATTGACCCTCCACTTTCTCAGTCACACAGCTAGGAGTAGCCTAAGCTTGACCCCAGTTCTTCTCTGAACCCTGGGTTGGAGATGGCTGCTCTGTTGGGTTGGAGGAAGCCTGAGCTCAGAGTCCCAAAAAGAAACCTAAATTATGACACCCCATCCCCACCCCCAGGTCCTGTCTTCTCTGCATTATTTTTGGGAAGACGCCCATCCCAGAAAGACAATAGGACATAGGTATTTGAGTTGTGCCTTCTGCCCTAAAGAGACTCACCCAAGGGAGTTCAGGGACTAGACAGGTTGAAGCTGACCATCCAGTCGGGTCTTGTGCCTTGGTTCCCAAGTGCCAGCCTCCGGACTGTTATCATAGCTTTATACTCCTCTACTATTTTTTACTTAATATGTGTTTAAATCCACTCATTTTTTTCCTCTTAGACTTGTCTTTAGCAATAAGTTATATGTACTTAGTTATATCCTCTCAAATATGCATTTTAAATAAAAACTTAGTTACTAGAACAGAACAATCTAAATTGTTGGCCACCTCAGATCACCAAGCAGAGCCCCCATGCCATGCTTTGGGGCTGAGTTAACTCATCCACACGCACTGCCCCTATCCCAGTCCCCTGCCCTACTAGGCCTATTTGTTCTGTTAAATTCTCATCTTTGAGGTCTTTCAAGTCAACATGTGGCCTGCCTAGGTCTCCTAACTTAAATAGCCAAGGATCACACAATCCCCATACTATAGTCTGTTAGGAGTCCCCCACTAATTGACAGATTCCACATATTTAAGCTCTTCTCACCAGCCCACCTCGGCCTCCATGTTTGGAGGCCCCCTCCTCTGCAGGCCCGGAGGCCATTTTCCCTGGCCAGGTTCTTTCTCCTGGCTCATCTCCCACTCCCATCCACACAGGGTGGGGCCCTGCCTCTGGCTGAGCCACCCCAGGGTCCCACCACCACACTCCTAGTGATGACTGTGAAGTGTGGGGTGCTTCTCTGGGCCTCAGTTTCATTGTCTGCAAAGAAAGGTACAGGGCCCAAAGAGAACTTACTCTGGGCCTGTGCATGACTTTCAGGGAATCTGAAATCACAGGCAAACTTTGGTGTGCAGTGTCATTCTTACATAGAGAGTCTATCTCTCTCCAGTCTCTGGTTGGGGATCCAGGACCCAATAAAAAGTAAAGCTCTAGGAGGAACTGTCCCCAAGACCCTCAGGCATTTCTGCTCTGACTCCTCCAGACCCACACATTCCACTCAGCCAGACCCAGGACCAGCAGGTACAGAGCCCAGTAAAGGATTTAAAATGCCCTCCCCCTCCCTGAACTCCACCCTTATGCCTAACATTCTCAGCAATAAGAAAGAAAAACTCACCAATGTCTGAGTCTTTCATTCAACTCAAGACCCAAGGTGAGCTGTCACTTTAATAGGAATAAGAAAGGTCTAAGAGTCACCCAGGGACCTGGGGCCAGGGTGAAGCTACCTGGAGGAATTCAGAATGGGACCAGAAAGACTAGAGCCAAAGGCACGAGGGAGGGAGGCTGCAGGACAGAGAAGAGGCCAGGGAGGGGTATGGAGGACAGCGGTTCATCTTTCTAAGGAATCTAAGAAGGCTCAGGGGCCTTCATACCCAGGGCAAGAGCCAGAGGATGGAAGCTGGATTCAGCTCGACACCCGAATTGCCAACACAGTTTCCAAAACAATACAGGCTGCCTCTGGAGATAGCAAGCATCCAGTCCTCCTGTGTGTGCAATTAGCAGGCGGATAACCGAAGCCTGCCCCCAGAGGATGTTGGGTAAGATGCCTCCTTTCCATTCCTGAGAGCCTTGGAATTCTCCCTCTGGACAAAGAAAAGACTGGGGTCTTAGAGGCTTGGTGGACTAGGTCAGGATCCCCAGGGAGGCACGAGGAGGCTGCACAGGAGACGGTCACCTACCTGCTCTCTGTTAACCACTGCCTCCACCTGACACCCATCCTATGAGAAGTCTACACAAGGATCTGGGAAGCAGCCTGAGCTTCTCTGGAAAGGAGAAGCAGAAATCTGAGTCATGAGGGCAAAAACTGAGTGCTTAGCACTGTGCTAAGTTCTTTAAATGTGTGCTATCTGGCTTCTCCCTGGCGAGATCACAATGAAGCTGGAGCTACTGTCAACTAGGCATGCGCGGTGTCCGTGAGCCAATACGCTGCTCCCCCAGTGATGGTGGGGATTCTGAGGGCAGCAGGGAGGGTACTCTGGCAAGTTTATACATCACAACCTTTTCTAGAGTCCACATATAAACAAGAATGTTGGTCTTTCTGCACCTGGCTTATTTCACCTGGCATAATGTCCTCCAGCTTCATCCATGTCACTGCAAATGACAAGGTTTCCTTCTCTTTTTAAGGCTGAGTAATATTCCATTGAGTACAACATTTTATTTGTCCGCTGGTGGCTATGTGGGTTACCCCATATCTTGGCTATTGTAAATAATGCTGCAATGGCTGTGGGCATGCAGCTATTTCTTTAAGGGCCTACTTTTCATTTCCTTTGGATACATATTCAGAAGCAGGACACACAGAGAAGAGAATGGTGGTGAGCAGGAATAGGGGTGGGGAAATGAGAGGCCTTAGTTGAAGGATACAACATTTCCATTATACAGGATGAATAAGTTCTAGGGATCTAAAGTAAAGCAATGTGACTATAATTAACACTATATTGTATCCTTGAAATTTATTATGCACCTCCCATACAGCATTAATCTCTAGGACATACAAAGAACTCAAAAAACTCAACAACAAAAAAACAAATAGCCCAATCAATAAATGGGCCAAAGAGCTGAACAGACACTTCTCAGAAGAAGAAATGTAATTGATCAACAAATATATGAAAAAGTGTTCAACATCTCTAGCCACTAGAGAAATGCAAATCATAACTAAGATTTCATCTCACTCCTATCAGAATGGCAATCATCAAGCATACAGGCAACAATAAATGTTGGCAAGAATGTGGGGGGGAAAGGCACACTCATACATTGCTGGTGGGCCTTCAAATTGGTGCAACCACTATGGAAAGCAGTATGGAGATTCCTCATAAAACTGGGAATGAAACCACCATTTGACCCAGCTATTCCACTCCTTGGTTTATACTCAAAGGACTTAAAATCAGCATAGTATAGTGACACAACCACATCAATGTTTATAGCAGCTCAATTCACAATAACTAGACTATGGAACCAACCTATGTGTTCCTTAATAGATGAATGGATTAAAAAAAGTGGTACATATACTCGAAGGAATATTACTCAGCTTTAAAGAAGAGTGAAATTATGGCATTTGCCAGTAAATGATTGGAGTTGGAGAATATCATGCTAAGTGAAATAAACTGATCTCACAAAACCAAAGGCCGAATGTTTTCTGTAATATGCTAATTCACAATAAGGCAGAAGTGGGGGAGTAGCGGGTGGGGAGGCACTAGGGAAGAATAGTATTACCTTAGATTTGGTAGATGGAAGTGATGGGAGGGGAGGGGAGGGGAAGAGATTTGGGGATAGGAAAGATAGTAGAATGAAATAGACATTATTACTGTATGAATATATATATATATATATATATGACTTCATGACCAATGATTCTGCAACATGTACACTCAGAAAAATGAGAAATTATATCCCATCTATGTATGATATATCAAAGTGCCTGAATGTATTCTACTATCATGTATAACTAATTAAGACAAATAAAATTTAAAAAAAAAAAGTAAATTGCAAATGTTCTCTTAGCACACACACACACACACTACCTTAACTGTAAGATGGTGGCTATGTTCATTAGCTTGATTGGGGATCATTTCACAATATATAGGTACACCTTCAGAAAGGACTTTTTTGTTTTTGGTACCAGGGATTGAACCCAGGGGTGCTTAACCACTGAGCCACATCACCAGTCCCTTCTATATTTTATATTAAGATGAAGTCTCACTAAGTTGCTTAGGGCCTTGCTAAATTGCTGAGGCTGGCTTTGAACTTGCAATCCTGTCTCAGCCTCCCAAGCCACGCGGATTATAGGCATGGGCCACCGCACCCAGCAGAATGACAACTTTTGTCAAGTGCCTTAATAAAGCTGGAAAAAGAATAAAATAATCACAGAGTCAAGATTGGATCCCAAGCAGTCTGTCTTCAGGACCCACAAAACCTTACTCTTAATGATGGCCAAGGCTGTTCTTGACTGTTGGGCAGCCCAGGTCAATGGGATCCTGCCACACACTCAACCAAAGCCCAGAAAGAAATTCCACTCCACTCCTCCCCTCCCCTCCCTGGGGGCAGCCTGCACAGCCCCCCCCCCCTTTTGTGACTGCAGGGCAGGTGCAGGAGAACTTCCGTAGGACAATGTGCCACATTTGCATAGCATTTGAGCTCTACTTTTACTTTACAATATATACAACCTCAACCCCAAGCCTGTCCCAGGCTTCTCCACACCTGCTTCCCTACCCCATAACGGAAGGTGACGATGGAGAAGCTGGCGGTGATGACCCCATGGCTGCGGAAATACATTATTCCTCTTCTTCTCATTTAATTCTTGAAACTACCCCAAGGTAGATGCCATAGAACCCTCTTTAAATGAGGAGGAACAATTCGGTATTGCAGCAGAAGCCTATAATCCCAGCAACTAGGAATGCTGAGGTAGGAGGATGGCCAAGTTCAAGGCCAGCCTGGGGAAATTTAGGGAGACCCTGTCTCAAAAAATAAAAGGCGGGGTGGGGGGGGTTGGAGGAGCTGGGTATATGTCTCAGTGGTAGAGCAACGCCCACCCCCAACTCAGTTCCCAGTATCGAAAAAAATTTTAAATAAAAATAAACAGGAAGGAAACTCAGCTACTTGCCTCAGGTCACACAGCTTGTCAAATAGCAGACTACTAATATCAAGGTTGTGTCCCTGGTTTAGGGGCACTGCAGCATGGGTAGCCCCATCTTTGTCCCCACTGCAGTATTTCTTCCCAGGTGCCTCTGCCCAGAGCCCTCTGCCACCAACACAGTGCTTTCTGCCTGGCTGGAGCCTCCAACAGCGTGATGTTTGCTGCTTCACTGAGGGCCACTGGCTCAGGCTGAGTCCACAGGGCTGAGCCCAGGCCAGGAATGGCGTGTACAGAGGGCTCTCCTGCTTCCTCCACAAGCACCCCTCAGTTTTCTTCCCAAAATAACACTTCAACCCACCAGATGAGTGAGCCCAACAGGAGACATGTAGCAAAAAAGTCCTGGGTTCAAATCACGGCTCTGCCACTAACAAGCTGCCTGACAAGGAAGTGGCTCAGCCACGCTCACTGAGGCTCAAGATCCAAGGCAGGTGTGGGTGGTCTCTTGGTGGCCAAGTCCCTCCCCAACTCCAAGGCCCAGCCCTGCAGCTGGCCCACACTGCTGGAAGCCTGGTGAGGGTGGATCATTCTTAACCAAATGCACTTCCTCCGGGTTTGTGAGGATGGGGCAGGAGGAGACCCATCTTTGCAATGAACCAGACCACCCCACCCTGGGCTCAGTCCTGCCCTCATTTGTATGCAGCTCAGTGTGACACTGGTCAACAGCCAGGAAGGCAGGTGACTTAACCCTCAGCCTCCGGCTCTGGCCCGGAATAGGAAATGGCAGCGTCTCCTCTGACTCCTGCTCCTGGGAGTCCCCCTCACCAGGACTCCTGAGAAAGGCACTGTCCCTTTTCCAAGTAAATAAAGAGGCAAACAAGTGCCAATTACTCGCCTGAGGTCATGAGTAAGACTTAACTGGCTCCCAAAGAAGAGAAAGAAAAAAACCACAAAACACAATCTCAAGCCAGGTCCAAGAGGAATCCTACCTGCTGTCATCAAAAGGGCAAGTTAAAAAATTGAAGGCCATGGAAAAGTCCTTCTATAAACCTTAATGAAGATTAATAAGACCTTAATAAGGACAGATTATGCCACAAAATGTGAAATGAAAATGTCGCAAAGACAGCATGAGCAGATTTTTTTTTTTTAATTTTTTTGGTTGTAGATGGACACAATATCTTTATTTTATTTATTATTATTTTTTATGTGGTGCTCAAGATCGAACCCAGGGCCCCGCACGTGCTGGGCAAGCGCTCTCCTGCTGAGCCACAATCACGGGCCCCATGAGTGGATATTTTTTAAAAGGAAAAATGTATATGGGAAGAAAAAAAATGATCATAGTGGTCACTTCTACACAAAGAAATCATGAGTGGTTTTTACTTCCTTTGGAAGAATGTATCTGTACTTTAATTTTCTTTAATAAAGATTTAATTCCTTTAAAATTTAATAAAATTTTAAAAGTAAGTTTGTGTTTTAAATTTCAAAAACAAAACAGGAAAAGTCTCGAATGAGACAAAGGAATTGTGAATGTAGAAAATCAATAGCCAATTCTTTAATTATGTCTTCTAAAATGTGACAAAATGTACAATTATTCAATATTTGTCAAATTACACTCAAAGCAAGGTGCAACCCCACAACGGAGATGCAAGACATCATGGAGCCTGAAAGGAGGACTCTAGAATGTGGGCAGGGCTGGCCTGTGCCATCGCTGAATCCCCAGTTGATGAACTACTGGGAAGCAAGCCCTAACAGCCCCACCACTCCTCCCAAAAGATGCATGACCACACAGGAGATTCCACGAGGAAGTGCATCCATCAGCCAGGTCCCAGTATGTGTCTTTGAAGGTTATGTCTCCCAACATGAGCTAATGTGCAGCGTCAGCGATAAAATATAATCCTAATCTAACAATCATACAATTCACAAGGCTGCTTCTTCCTCTTCCCAGTAGACTTCATGACACTCGGTACAGGGATGATCTGCGCCCAGCACTCACGGAGCCCTTCACGGGCTGTGATTCCATAAGTATTTGTTAAATAAGTGAACAAAGTATGTATGATGGATAAAGACAAATGAAAAGTGAATGAATGGATGAATGAGTGAATTCTGATCTACCATGATCTACCACGAAGGGAATGACTGGACTTGCCCCAGTGACAGGGTTAACCCAGCCCTGGTCCACCACGAGGTGTGTGACCTTTGGCCTTACCACGGTGAGCTGTCCCTGCACATGGCCTTACACTGCAGACCTATCCCAGCACCCACTAGCGCTGACCACAGACAGTGCTGTGTGTGCAGCTTTGGGAGCAAGGGTCATGGGATTAGGGGAGACCAGGAGAAAGGTAGCCACTTCTCAGGCTGTGAGAGGGAAAGATGAATCCAGGCCAGAAAATGTCCCAAGCTGCCCACCTAGACTTTTTCTAGAACTCAAACTCCAGGGGATCTGAAGACTCCCTCTCAGAATAGCAGTGTCAGTGGCACCCAAGGCCTATATACTGGCCTCGCCCCTCCAGCCCTGTGATGGTGGGAAGGGCCCTGGGTCTGGCTACACAGGTTTCTCTGTGTGGTGACCCTGCCTTGCACCCAGCTTCCAGCTCTAGGAACCTCCCGTTTATTAAGCTACCCAATTAGCCCCTCTGACCTCCACTCTGCACAGCTCTGGGAGCAGCCGGGCATTCAATCGCAGATCCGAGAGTGAAAATTGACTTTGTGTCTACGGTGGCTGCAGACGCTGACACCATTAGATGGAGGGCCAGCGAGGAAGCCCTCATCCGTCAGGACAGCCTGCCAGGGACCCTCTGACTCCAGGAAGACCTCGATTCTGCAACTCACAGAAGCCTTGTGGATTTTATTCACTTCAAGTAAACAGTGGAGCGCAAGCGATGCGCTTAACCACAAATGCATTTAACCACTCACTTCTCATGGCTGACGTGGCCATCCTCTCAGGAGCGGCCTGCACGCACTGAGACCTAGCACATCACCTGCTCTGAACAAATGCTCCAACACACCAGCGCTCTTTCCGTAACCTCCCTGTTGTTTGTGTACTTTGTGAAGAAGGACAAGCTCCACAGCTCAGGGCCTTTGCACTTGCTTTCCCACTGCCCAGAAAGCCTTTTGCCCCAAAGATAGCTCCCTTTTTGATTTCTCAGCCTTGGGCATGAGCATCACCTCAGAGAGGCCCCTGGACACCCTTCTCTAGTGCACCCTTCTACATCACATGCCCTTGCCTTTTTATTGACTTCATAGGCTTGACCTTAGCTGGAATCTTCTTGGGAATTATCTGGCTCCCTGTGACAGCTCAAGGAGAGTCCTGGGAGTGAGTGAGCCAGTGCTGTAATCCCCAGGTCCAAGCACAGTCGTCGGGCCACAGACAACAGCATGAAGCACAGATAGGAAGGGCAGCATGCTCCCCTCCGCAGGACAATCAATAACCAGGAAACTCAGGTCGAGAGGTCCAGGAGCCAGACCCGGCCCAGGAAGCATCCAAAAGCCACCAGACCACAGGGCAGTCAAGGAATCTCAGGTGGCCTCTGCTCACAGGCCAGCCAGGAAGGGCCCAGCCACTTGTGGTGGGGAAGGGCGGGGTGGAGGCTGAGTCAAGTTCCCTAGGGTTAAACAAAAGGAGCGTTTCATAGGATGGATCGGTAGAGCCTACTGTGACAGGAAAAATCCCCAAATTTCCTCAGGACATGTGTCCTACAGCTTTTAGGAGGGGCCTCACAGAATCTACACCGAGACCCCGTGGTGGACCCCACGGCCAGGGCTCTACTTCTTTTCCATTAAATCCCCAATATCTAGACAGTATTGGCACATAACAGGCACTTCACTAAGTATTTTTTTTTTAAATAACATTAATTTATGAAGCACTACTCAACATGCAAAACTCACTGATTCTTCAGACAGGACTCCTGTTCCTACCTCAGAGAGATGAAGTAATATGCCCAAGGGCATGAGAGGGCCGAGCGAGGCCCTGAACTCGGCCAATCAGGCTGCCACACCACCTGCAAGGCCAAGAATACAAATGACACCATCTACCAAGCTCCCGGAAGGTGCCAGGTGGGCAGGGCTTTCGCATTATGGTCTCAGTGACCCTCTCCACGGCTCTGTGCCCTCCACAAAGAAGACAACCAAGGCCCACAAAGGTCGAGTCCCCCGAGCAGGGTCTGGAGCTAAGAGCTAGCTGAACAGGGGAGCCAGCCTAGGCATTTTTCAGCTCTGAAGGTCAGCCATGAAACAGAAATGCTGCCGTGGTTGTTGGGATCATTTATTGTGAAAATAAGAATGCTCTCAAAGAAGCTCCACATTGCCCATGGCTGCTCCTCGTTACCCATCAGGCCCAGCCTCTGAGGTGTGGACTCTGCAAGGACCTTCTTTCTCTCAGCCTCAGACTGTCGACCTGTTTAACCAGATGACTCAGCTCTAAGGTGCTGGGTATCTAAAATCTAATCACTCAGAAATCAAGCAAATATTAACGTGATATTATGTTGCGACAGCATTCTATAGTTTATAAAAACACTTTCATATGGAGTATCTCGTCCAACAACTGTGCTATGGAACTAATATGGGCACTTTACAGCACAGAAAAGCATGTCTCAACTTAAGTGACAGTCACACTCCCATAGTAGATAGTGGTGAACCAGAGTAGGGACCCTCGCCCTAGTCCAGGGAACTTTCTGCTCCAAACGGGGCTGCCAGAGGAAAGAGGGGCACCCAGGAAGGGGGCAGGGTCATATCAGGTTATGTGGGGTACAATAAGCTCAGCCACACAAATTGATAAGGGATGAAATCAACAGCCTGACAGGCAGTTCATAGGAAAGTAAACACAAGTGAGTCGTCTCCATGCAAGAAAGACTGCAAATCAAAACCCCAGAGAGACACCAGATTGACAGAGATCAAAAAAGTTGAATAATGTTAACAGGTTGGGGATGATGTGAAGAAACAAAATTTGTCATTCATTTATCTGGAAAAAACTAATAGAATTTTTGTGAGAAATTCTAGAGAAATATGGCAACATTCATCAAAATTTAAAATGCACACATCCTTGGACTGGGCAGAGGAGTCCAGGTATTTATCCTATGCATAAACTCACATGTGTGCAAAATGATACCCTACAAAGATATCACTGCAGACCAGTAGCATGAAATTAAGAATAACCTGACTGTCCAACAGAAGACTAAACAAACACTCTGGCCAAAAAAATGAGGTGGAGCTTTACATATTGATATGAGAAGATCTTTACAAAATAGCAAATGGAAAAATGCAAGCTGCATAAACTAAGCAGTTCGGAGTTTGCTTCTGTTGCTATTTAAAAAAAAAAAAAAAAAGAGGCAGGAGGTCAGACCATCTATCTGCATGTGTCTGCATGGCTTATCTCTGGAAGAACACCTTAGAAATTGGTAGAGAACTGCTCTGGGGATGGCAACACAGGAATGGGAACACAGGGGATGATTTCCATTTGCAACTCTTATAATTTTTTAAACCAGGGCCTTTATTACATTTTCAAAATACATACACCAGCAAATACATTTGTCTGTTTCCCACTGAACCATGGTGTATGCTGAAACTGGCATGAAAATTAGCTGATTGGGCCGCTGGATCTTCCTGGGGGAGGGGGTCTGCTCCCCCACCCCACCCCACCCCCGACCCTCACCAGTCTCTTCCCCTTGGGTCTGCTCCAATTGCAGCCCGCATCACAAGGTGGATCAGTTAACACTTCCAACAGCCTGGATGAGTAACAGATTCTAAATCAGGAAGCCTGGGTTTGAATGCCTTCCCTCCCTGCAAGGCTGTTTATCTTGATCTGTACCCATCAACAAAACTATGCAGAGACAGATGCAGTATACAGTGTGGACTCAAAGCTGCACCTTGAGGGTAACTGAAGCCTGAGGTAAATGGCTACCGGTCATGTGAAAGACTTGGAGGTGATCTGATATTGTCTAAGCCAGGTATTATCTGAGTTACAACAGGGAGTCGCAGCAGGAGCCCTGGTGTGCACAGGCTGCTAAAGGCACAGCCCAACCATACCTCTGCTTATGACTCTATCTTGGAATGAGCTTCCAGATCCAAGATGAGTGTGTTCTGACTACTAGTGCTGCAGTAACTGTTCCCATTTTATAGAAGAGGAGATAGAGGTTCACATGGTGGGGCAATAAACTATGACTACATTCTTGTTCTTTCTATCTCAAGGCCGCGGGCAGAAATCAGCCCATAAATGAGGGCTGGGAAGCAGGAAAAGTGTGCTCAAGGAGGGAAGAAGCTTGGCTTGATACAGCTTATAAATGTTACCTTTTCTGTTTCTTAAAGCACTGCTTAAAACTGATTGTTTCTGGGTGCAGGAATTATTTTTACTTTGTTTCTTTTGTCTATTTGTATCCTCTGAACTTTCAACAAATTAACATTTGCCACTTTTCTTTTCACAAGAAAAAATACAGTGCAGGGGCTGGAGATGAAACTCAGTGGTAGAACATTTGCTTATCATGTGCAAAGTCTTAGGTTCAATTCCCAGTAACAAAAATAAATAAATATGTACATACAGATGTGCATGCACATGTGTGTGTGCCTACACACACACACACACACACACACACACACACACACACAATTTCTATCAAAAGAAAAGTTGAAACACCAACTGCTAAGGACTATTTCCTCAAAAGAAGAGACTATGGGGTAGAGACAGCCTCATTTTCTCTGACAAATTAGTCCCTATTATTGGAAATGTTTAAAATATCACTTTAAAAGATGTTTGAGACATTAATTTTTAGTTTTTAAAAATACATGTTCCAGGGCTGGGGCTGGGGCTCAGTGGTAGCACACTTGCCTGGCATGTATAAGGCACTGGGTTCGATTCTCAGCACCATGTAAAATAAATAAAGGTCTATCAACAACTTAAAAAAAAAAAAATTAAAAAGAGTGAAAAAAATACATGTTCCATTTGTTGAACAAAACAATCAAGATACAAATGAAAAAATCTCAGGCAAGAGGTAATTTTTCCGAAACACTTTGAGCTTGATGATAAACTATGGCACAATTAAAGAAATGTCTGAGTTATATATCAATGTAAATTTTTTCGTTTTAAATTTCATAATTTTGAGCTTCCATTTCCTAGACAAAATTGCTTCTACATTAGCTTCTTTTATTCTGCTTGGAGCAGAGCCTCCACTGGATATGGGAAGATCCCATCTTCCAGGATGAAGCGGGACCAGGCCGCCTGCCCGGCACCCAGTTGGTGCCCTTGGACCTGCCTGTCAGCCCACAGTCACCTACCTCACCAGGCTGCCCAATCCTGTATCTGGCAAGGGCCAGGCAGAGTTGGGTGCCTCTGGTGTTGAGTTGCCTCTTGGCCACATGGTATGGTGATTGTGGTCACTCTTTCCACTTGATGTGAGCTTTCTTTAAATAATTACAGACCTCATAGTTGAGCTGACAAGTGGCTCTGTGTGAAAGATATCAGGGACAGGGCCCCAAGAATGGCCATCCTGAGTGTCAAAGAGCACCCACAGCCAAGTCTAAACCCCCGAGATATCTGAGAGTTCACAAACCACCTTCCTCCCCTATTAAAATACTTTTTAAACTAAAACAGAGAGAAGAGTTATAAGGCAATTGGATTTATAGATTAAAATATTTTTTTTTAATTTTTATTTTTTAGTTTTCAGTGGACACAACATCTTTGTTTGTATGTGGTGCTGAGGATCGAACCCGGGCCGCACACATGCCAGGCAAGCACACTACCGCTTGAGCCACATCCCCAGCCCTAAAATAAATTTTCAATACAGATAAAATAGTGAGGAAAAAGAAAGAAATCATTTTAAATATATAATCTATTACTGGAGGACAGATTATATATTTGAATGACTCGCTCTTTAAAAAACAAAAATCTGGCCTAAAGTTCCCAATTTTCACCCAATCTTGCCACCCCCGTTAATGACTTATCCAATGTTCCATGATTCACTGGGGAGGTTGGGAATCGGGGATTCTCTTGCCTGGAGTTCCTCCTCCGCTATCTCCTCCTTCCAACCCACTGTTTTTGGCACATGATCCCTTGACAAATTTCTTCCAAAGAGCAGTTCAAAGAGAAGTAGCACCTGTCACCAGGAAAGGGGATCCAATCTGGGCAGCTAAGCACCTGCAAGTGTCTTTGCCTACTGCATGTGGGGGAAACACATCACCCATCCTAGATGGGCCTGTTCCCTGACTCCATCTGTCTGCAGAAAGTCTCCTCTCTCCTCTCTAATACCTGGCAGTCCTGCTCCAAGCAGCATTGACCAAAGCAACACAGCCCGGTGATTCATAATCTCAGGCTTGTGACACTAAAACAGCTGCTATATAGAAAGATGAGACACAGATGGCAGAGATGGGAGAGAGGGGAACTCAAGCCCAGAGAGGGGGCAAGATTTGTCCAAAGTCACACGGCAAAGAGGGACAGCCCAGGCGGGCCTCCCTCCAGACTCCCAGGCACAGCACAGCTCTCCGGGCTCAGGGCTAATCTCCAGAGCAGCTGCAACATTCTATTTGTTCTTCCCTAACTCACAATCAAGAGGAATCAATGGAAGTTACATTTTTCTGGGGGAGTTTCACAGTTGCAACTGTTACAAAATCACACAATGAGAGGATGTTGCAACTCCAGAAAGTCTGGCAATTATTGCTCCAAGGAGAATTGGAGATAATTTGGGGAACTCAGCCGAGGCCAGGCCCAGACAAGAATGGCTGAGGGGCTCCTTTCAAAAATCATCCCTTCTCCACCAGGCAGACTTGAGGGGTCAAAAACCTCACATTGCTGTTAAGTTCCTGCAACGGTGACCTTATTGAGCAAGACACTTCAACATCCCTGGACCTTAAGCTCTTCACCTACAAAATGGAAACAAAAAGCCTCACAAGGGTATGAATTATGGATGAGCAAACGCTGTGTGAATTTCACAGCGACGTGCCACGAGGCATAACAGTAGTGGTCATAATTATTATGGCAATAATTATCATCATCATTAAGTCGGCTGAGGGCTCACTCCATAAAGTAACCTTCACCAACGACAGAGAGTATTGCTCTATTGGACAAGGACTTTGAGGCAGGACTACTGAAGAGAACTTGGGCCCCAGGCTTCCTGTCCATCCTAGGGCAAATCCCACATGGCTTCCCCTCAGCTTAGGGCCTGCACTGAGCTGTGCAGATCACAGGTGACACCACTCATTCCACCGGCCTATGAGACCCAGGGGAAACCCAGTCACTCTCAAAGTCACCCTCCTCCTGAAACCCTCCCAAGACTTCACTTCTCCAGAACAGCCACCAGCTGGGACTGGAGCTGGAAAGCTTAGTGTCACTATTTGTGACTCTTCTAGACACTTGGTTCATCCTGCTCTGCACCCTCACGGGTATCCTCCAGGAAACACAAATCTTCCAGCCCCACCACCTACCCTGTCACCTGCTGCTCATGCACCAGCCACACAGGCTGCTCCTTCCCTCCCCTACCAGCTCCTGAGCAGCCAGCTCCTGCTCACCCTTCAACACCCTTCTGCTACAAGAGCTATCTGGACATTCTCCACTGGCCACCCTCCAGGGCCTTCTGCAGATCTGTTTCCAGGGCAAGGAGCAGGGCTTGCTCAAATCTGCAATCCCATTTTTCTGCAGAGTGAGGGATTGCTTCATAGATAGAAAAAGAATAAGGGATCCAATGCTTGTCCACAGTTCTGGAACTCGTGGGATCTACAGGTTCCCTCTACAAGCTGTCATTAGACCATCCAATCGCTGGTGATTAGTGATTATTAATGATAATAACAACACCCAGATGCCACGCCACGCTCTCCAGAGACTGTATCTGCTCATTTTCAACCACTGTTTGAGATGCATAGTTTTACCCCATTTCACAGGTGAGGAAATGGGGTAAAACTATGCATCTCAAAGAGATCCAATCTGGGCAGCTAAGCACCTGCAAGTGTCTTTGCCTACTGCATGTGGGGAAAACACATCACCCATCCTAGATGGGCCTGTTCCCTGACTCCATCTGTCTGCAGAAAGTCCCCTCTTTCTTGGGGAGGCCAAGTGACATGCTGTATGTCGCTCAGTTGCTGGTGTCAGACCCTATTGTCACCTGACTCAACTGTTCTCGGCCTCTGTTTTAGTCTGCCTACTCTGACCCCCCAAACCCCAAGCCCCAGCTGTGCTCATCACCTGGGACAGTGGCTATCTCATGCCTGGATCATTAAATATCTAATTCTGGGTAAAGGAAGGATTTCTTCTGGGGTGCACTCTCAGGTCCCTCCCCCCCACACACTGCTTGTCTCATCCTGGAGCCCACCCTGATCTCCCCAGGACTTCCCCGATCCATCTGGCTACTTTGAGCCGGCCGATCTGGGTCTACTCTGGCTCCAAGGAAACTGTGGCAAAGCAGTCTCCACCTAAGACACCCTAGTTGTCCTCTGGGCTTTCCAGCTACAGTGCCTGGCCCAGGACCACCACCCCTACCACCCCCAGGAAGGTGAGGCTACAGACCACAGGAGAAGGTTGTCACATTCCTGCGGAGGGGGACAGGGAACAGACCAGAAAGTATAAGCCAGGCAGCCTCTCCCTCAGCCACTAGGACAAAGAGCAAGAGCCAGAGAGAACTGGAGGCCCAGGGCTCTGCAGGGCAGGTACCTGGGCCACACCCACAGGACAGGGAGGAGCTGCGGCCTGACCCCAGGGAGAAAGTGCTGTAAGGTCACTGGGGCACTGGGGCAGGGCTTCTGAGCAGGACCCTGATCCCTCCTGCCTTCTGGCCCCTGGGGACCTCTGCATGGTTTGGTCAACAAAGGAACAATATCCCCCAGCCCTACTACTCCCCTCTGAGCCCTAGGTCTCTCGAGTGAAAAACAGGGTTCCAGAAGGGTTCAATGAGCTCAGCATAGTGGCCAGTCCAGATTAAGGGATTAGCTCATTCATTCAGTGATACACAAGAATAAAGTGAGCCCTTACCTAACAGCATAAGCAAAACGTAGCTCAAAATGGTTCAAAGAGCTGGGCACTGTGGTGCTCACCTGTAGTCCCAGTGGCTTGGGAGGCTGAGGCAGGAGGATCAAGAGTTCAAAGCCAGCCTCAGCAACAGCGAGACGCTAAACAACTCAGTGAGACCCTGTCTCTAAATAAAATACAAAATAGGGCTGGGGATGTGGCTCAGTGATCGAGTACCCCCGAGTTCAATCCCTGGTACCTTCCACCCCCCACCCCCACAAAGCTCCAAGGCCTAAATGAAAGACCTAAAACTATAAAATACTTACAAGAAAACACAAAAGGCAAAAGACTCATGACACTGGATTAAATCATTTTCTTAGACACAACACCAAAGGCACAGGCAACAAGAGAAAATTGATAAACTGGACTTCATGAAATTTTTAAAACTTTATGAATCAAAAGACCCTATCAACAGGGTAAAAAGGCAACTCACCAAAAGGGAGAAAAAAATTGCAAATCACACACCTGATAAGGGATTAATATCCTGAATACATAAAGACCTAAAACTCAACAACAGAAACCCAAACAACCTAATTCAAAAAAAACGGCCAAAGAAGATATGCAAATGGCCAACAAGTGCAAGAAAAAACAGCTCAATCTCACGGGAACTGCAAATCAAAACTATAATGAGATGACACCTCATATTCATAAGAATGACTCGTATAAAAAAGAAAAAAAAAAACAAGTATTGTCCAGCGTGTAGAGAAACTGGAACCCTGGGGCACTGGTGGTGGGAACATGAAACAGTGTGGCCCATGGGAAATAGCATGGTGGTTCCTCAAACAGCTAAAAATAGAGCAACCATAGGATCCTGCAGCTCTACCCCTGGGTATATACTCAAAAGCACTGAAAGCAGAGACTCAAAGTAGATCTTTATACTCATGTTTGTGGCAGCACCATTCATAATAGCTAAAACATAAAAACAACCAAAGGTCTCTCAATGAACACAGAAACGAGATTTAAGCACAAGCCCTCAAAGGAATATACTTCCGCCTTATTAAAAAGGAAAGAAATTTTGACACATGCTACCACGTGGATGAACATGGAGGACATTATGCTAAATGGAAATAAGCTATTTCAAATAAATAAATAGACAAATATTGTATGAGTCCATTTACACAAGATACCTAGGGGAGTCAGAGCAGACAGGCGGTGCAAGGGTGGCTGTCCAGATTGGGGAGGTGGGTGGGGAGTTATTGGATACAAAGTTTCAGTCTTACAAGGTGAAAAGAGTTGTGGAAATGGATAGAGGTGATGATTGTACAATATCATAAATATTTAATGTCGCTGAACTGTACCCTTCAAATAGCTAAGATGGTGAATTTTATGTTACATGTATTTTGCTACAATGAAAACAAATCAGTTGAGGGGAAAGGAAGGAAGGAAGAGAAACATTGGGTGAGTGCCCAGCATGTGCAGGGTCCCAGTCTAGGTCCTAGGGATGCAGTGGGAGCCACACAGGCAGCACTACCCTTGCAGAACCTCCTGGCATGTCCTGGAGTGTGACATGCCTTAAAGAGAACTGGGTCCTGGAATACCTGGTGGTGGGGAGCAGGAGGGTCAGGGAAGGCCTCTCTGAGCAGGTGGCACTTAAGGACCTGAAGGAGGGGAAGGGGCATTTCAGCAAAGGGTCTCATGGCAGAGGGAACAGCAAGTACAAAGGACCCTGTCACCAGCAGGCAGACTCTGGAGCCCCAGCAGCACGGGTAGCTGATGGCTGTGAGGTAGCTGAGCATCAGAAGTGGATTCGTCTGCTGCTCTCCCTAAACTGCTCTTTGGCCTGGGACATTGACCAGCACCCTCTAATCTCTAAGGGTCCTGATAAGTCAAATGACCACTGGCCTAAGGTCTGTAGATGGTATATATTCCCTCTGGCTCCCTCTTTCACCCCCTCTTTCAACCCACCTGACTCTTAAAGTAGTCCCCATTCAAATAGGCTGTCCCACATGCGGGCCTGTGGCTGAGGCTTGAGGAAGGTAGAGATAAATATCTGAAAATGAATCAGCGGTAGCATCCTAGCATGTCACCCTGGGGAACTCCACGTTCCCATCCGTAAAATGGGAACACTACCTCTTGCCTACCACACAGGACTGATGTGAAAATCCAATAGAAATGCCAGCAGATAAGGAAGCTAACCTGCTTTATTCAGGCTCTATAACTTGGCTTTCCATCTGTCCCCTGGTCATTGTCAGCTAAATGCTATCTTTTGTTCTTAACTATGGGGTGGGGGGGACAGGGAGAGGAGGGAATCAACAGAGTTAGTGCCAGACACTCTACAAATAGTATCTGGCCTTTAGGGCCAGAGCAGGTGTGTCATTGGAGGGAGCTTTTTAAAACAGAAGTTCAAGGGCCTGTGCACAAAGATTCTCATTCAAAAGGTCTGGGACAGCCCCCAGATGTGTAATTACAGGTGTTTTAACTGCAGAGCTGATTCTGATGTGCACTCATGGTAGAGAGCTACTGATTAGCTCTCCTGGGCCTGGAAGATAAGTCCTATTATTACTCTCATTTGGGAGCTGGCTAACTAGAGCACAGAACAGCTACCTAACTCTGTAGATCACACAGCTAAAAAGTCATAAAGCTAAAGTTTGAACCAGACAGGTGGACTCTGAAGCCAAGCTCCATTAATCACTAAGCTACACTATCTTCCGAGGCCAATCAGTGTCCCCAACGCCCGGACGCACACTGTCCTCCCCATGCAGCCTTGGAAATCTGAGAGACAATATCTCATTTTCAGACTGGGCTAACTTTCAAAGAAAGCTTTATGGCCGGTCTAATTCCTCATTCATCTGGCATCGTGGAGGGATAACATGTGCACAGTAAGCAAAGTTTATAAGTCACTTTAAAGGCTAAACTTTATTTTTTTTCTGCTTTGGATAGACTTCCTATTTTTGATGGTAATATTGAAATATACGGCATGATCCTCACTCCCTCAGAGAACACTGAGCAGAACAGACCTGTCCTCAGGCACCAGACACCAGTTTTTATGGCCAATTAACTTTGCACTTTCATATGTTAAGAGATTCAGAAAGCAGGGGACGGTGTTAGGTTCCTCTGCCCCTTCACTAACTGAGGCTCCAAACGTCACCAGGGCAGCTATTCATAGGTCTGCCCCTGGTACACCTCACTCCTCACCCCAGGACTACAGAATCACACTAACAGAACAGATTGGCTGCCTCTCGTGTCATGAGGCCTGGACCTGACAACCAAGCTTGAGAGAACTGTGTGCAAACCAAGAGTGAACTGGCCCTAGAGTAGGAAGGCCAAGGGGGGGCACATTCGAGGGGATTCAAAGAAGCAAGGACAGGTCAACACAGCACGGAGCTAACCCTCTTGGAGACTATGATCACTGGTCCCTGAGTTCCCCCTTGCCCTTCACCTCCCAGGGCCCCTCTTTCTTCTCCTGAGGCCAATTCCTCTGCAGTAGGCAGCTAGGCCATGAGCATGAGGCTCCATGTGAACTACTGGTTTCAATTTCCCTAGAACATGGGGACATTTGACCAAGCACCTCCCTGCACTCTCAAGGTTCCTAAAGCTCAAAGCCCCTCCCCAGTGGGATCAGAGCCTCTGGCTGGATTCCTGACAGTGGTTTGACATTCCACCAAGCCCTGCCCTCTACAGGGGTATTCTGATAGGGGTTTCTAGAGGCTCCACAAAGTGTTTGCCTTTGATTCCTCTGTGTGCAAGGCTTATCTTTGGTGACAAGGGTAGTGTGCCTCTTATATAATACCCCCACACTCGTATCACCCACTTATCATAGCAAGGCTCCAAGTACAGAGAAGGAGCCTATGGGGACAGGCAAATGTTAGGTGAATTTTCTGAAAAGTCAAACAGCATTTGTTCATTCATTGAGTCATTCAACAAATATCTATTGGGGGCCTCTGGGGTGCCAGACACTGGTAAGGCCCCTGGGGGATTTGATGGTGAGGCCCTCTTGCAAGGTCTCCTTGGTGTCACGTTTAACCAAGCTCCGGAGAATACCAGGGATGGGGACAGACCTGTGCACGGTGGGTCCTGAGCAAACAGGTACCCTCCCCAAAGAATCCTTCTCCAAACCAAATCCTGCACCCCATGTTGGCTGGTGGGCTTCTCTCCCACATCCAACTCATTCCATGAGATCTACTGCAGAGGCACACAAGCGCACCCGCCACCCACCGGCTGCACCTCGGATGCCTCATCACCCCATTTCCCATTCCAGTCCTTTCTGTGTGCTCAGCCAGATTAGCCACACTGCAGTGGTCAGGACCATGTGCTTAGAAGACAGGCAGTTCCTCTGCAGTAAGCAGCTAGGCCATGAGCATGAGGTTGAAATCCCAGCCCAACCCCCCGACCCAACTGCCTGGTCAGGTGATTTGGGGAAAGTCACTGAAATTCTCTAAGCCTCTTTTTCCTCATGCATCACAGAGGTGACCTCCCTGGCCGGATGAGGTTCAACACGACAGTGCACATACCAGGTGGTCATTTCACATGATTACTCTTAACTACGATGATGGTGGTGGCGACAAGCTCTGCACACTCCTCGTTGCCTGCCAAGTCAAACTCCTCACCAGGACAGAAAGGGGAGCAGCTCAGTGGTAGTAGAGCAGATGCTGGCATGAAGGAAGCCCTCCCTGGGTTTGACCCATAGCACCAAAACCCAAAAAGAAAAAAAAAAAAAAAAATCCCTCTGCAGAGTAACAGAGAGCACAAGGCAGAGAATGCAGCACGCGACTCTAACACAGTGCAGAATCACAGAGCAAAGAAGAGCACATTCGTGAGAGGGGAGAACCAGAGAAGGTGGCACTGGAGCTTGGCCTTGGGTCATGCAGCTGGAGATGACAGGAGTGAGGAGAACAGATACTTCACGGGAGGAGCTCCAGAAGCTGCTTGGTCTAGGTAGCACCAGCGCTACCAACTCTGGGCACAGCCTCTGTCCTCCCAACTGTGACATGGGATGATAGAGATGATCCCATTGAGAATACATGTGAAGAATTTAGCACAGGGGGCCGGGGTGGTGGCTCAGCAGTAGAGCACTCACTTAGTATGTGCGAGGCCCCGGGTTCAATCCTTAGCACCACATACAAAATAAAGGTATTGGGGCTGGGGATGTGGCTCAAGTGGTAGCGCGCTCGCCTGGCATGCGTGAGGCACTGGGTTAGATTCTCAGCACCACATAAAAATAAAATAAAGATACCACCTAAAACTAAAAAATAAATAATAAAATAAAATAAAACAAAGGTATTGTGTCCAACTACAACTAAAAAATAAAATATAAAATATATTTAAAAAAAAAAAGAATTTAGCACAGGGCCTGGCAGAGTGGTTTCCTTGAAAGTGTTAGTGATAAGGCCAGAGTTCACATTATGTGGTTATGTTCTTGCCACAGGGGGTACAATGGAATTCTCTCTCTCTCTCTCTCTCTCTCTCTCTCTCTCTCTCTCTTTCATTTGATTTGACAAATAGATGGACACTTGGATGGATGGGCATTTGGGATCTCCAGTGTCCTGCCCAGGAGTCTGCATCCAAAGGCCATGCAGGGTGGGTTGCAGATGCTTTGAGCAGGGGCTACTGTGTGGGATCACCAGCAGGATGAAGGCCAGGCCACCCTCAGTGCCAAGAAGCCAGGGCAGGGCCCTCTCCAGTGTTCTGGGTACCACACTTCCCCGGAAGGAGCCGGAGACCAGAAATAAAGGCGTGAGCAGCCACGTTGCCAAGGCTGTTTGCCATGGCAACATCAGGGAGCGACTGGTGGGCCGGCTGCTGCAACTGCTCAGGGCCTGGTTCCTAGCGTCTCCTCGCTCTCCCTCTGCTAAATGACTGTGTTCTGCCAGACAGTCACAGGGAAAAGGACGACTGCTGAGCTGTCGCGGAGCATCCATCTCAGCCAACAGGACTCGCCCAGCTGAGTTTCTAGACAGTGGGTCCCAGACAGTTAAGTGCTGCTACATAGAGCTAGCCCTGGCCATGCAGACCCCAGCAGAGGGGCCTATTCTGCCTCTGACGGGGACCTGGGGGCATCCCTCATCTGTTCCCCATCTGTATGCTCACTTAAAGGTAAGAACATTAAGCATGATGGTCTCTAAGGCACACCCAACTCCCTGAAAGCTTAAGTTGACATTTGTGGATCTTTTTATTTTATATCATTGTCATTGTCATCTTAATTTATTGAGTCAAGCAGTGCTATAAGCTTTCTGTGTCCTCTGAAATTACTTTAAATTTTCCTAGGAAGCCTGTAATCCCAAAAACTCCAGGAGGCTGAGACAGGAGGATTGCAAGTTCAAAGCCAGCCTCAGTAATTTAGCAAAGTCACTAAGCAACTCAGTGAGACCCTGTCTCAAAATAAAATTTAAAAAATAAAGGGCTGGAGATGTAGTTTAATGGTGAAGCACCCCTAGGTTAAGTCCCCAATACCAAAACACACACACACACACAAACGAAAAAAGTTATCCTAAGAAGAACACACTATTATTATCACCAATCGTGTATATGAAGCAACAAGGATCAGAGAGATTAAGACATTTGCCTAAGGTCACACAGCTAGGAAGTGGTAGGCAAACTCCAAAGCTTAGAATTCTTAATCACTATCTGTGTTTCTTCACCTCTTTTCAAGTGGCGTCTAACAAGATTCGGTTTCCTAGAAGTCAGTATTGCAAAATTTACTAAGGCAAGATTTCCTCCCCAAAATATAGGGGAAGCTGGGCGTGGTGGCACACGCCTGTAATCCCAGCAGCTCTGGAGGCTGAGGCAGGAGAATTGCAAGTTCAAAGCCACCCTCAGCAACAGAGAGGTGCTAAGCAACACAGTGAGACCCTGTCTCTAAATAAAATACAAAATAGGGCTGGGGATGTGGCTCAGTGATCGAGTGCCCCTGAGTTCAATCTCCAGTACCACCCCCCACCACCACCAAAAAAAAAAAAAAGTACAGGGTGAGAAAATAAAATATTCTAACAGAGGAACCTCAGAGCCTAGACAGGATCAAGGGCCTAGAGTTCAGAGTCAAAAATACAAAGAGTAGAGCTGGGGATGCAGCTCAGTGGCAGAGTGCTTGCCTAGCATGTGCAAGGCCTTGGTTTTGACTCCCAGCACCAAATAAAGGAAATATACATACATATATATATCTCATTCTGGTAAAGTTGGCCAAGCCTGAATCCTAGCTATTTGGAAGGCAGAGGCAGGAGGATCAAAAGTTTGAGGCTACCCTTGAAAACTTAGCAAGACCCTGTCTCAAAATAAAAATGAAAAGGGCTGGGGTGTAGCTGAGTAGCAAAGCACCCCTGGACTCAATCCCTGGTCCCACAAATCAGTAAATAGCTGGGTCTACATTATACTCATCTCCTTCCATAATAAGGGCTGCTAGTGATTGAACATCTCTAAATACTTTCCAGGCACTGATTCAACTAGTCTTCACCAAAACCTTTTAAAATGTGTGCTATAAAATATCAGCCCCATTTTTTAAAAAAAATATTTTTCAGTTGTAGTTGGACTCAATACCTTTATTTTTATTTATTTATTTTTATGTGTGCTGAGAATTGAACCCAGGACCTCACATGTGCTAGGCGAGTGCTCTACTGCTGAGCCCCAGCCCCAGCCCCTCAGCCCCGTTATTTAGATAAGAACCCTAAGGCACAAAGAAATCCTGTGCCAAGGCCACAGGACTGACCGACCCTAAACAAAGCCCAGTTCTAAAACTCAAAGTCCTCCAAGTCCTCTAAATGATTAGGGCAAATGTTTGTCTTCTTACCTTAAACACAGAGAAGTAATTAAGACTTTGGGGCTATTTAATCAATGACTTTTCCCTCCCATCTGTGAAAGTCTTTCTGGTCCACTCTAGACCAGGTGGCATCTCAGTCTCTGTCCTAGGAAAAGAGCAGCATGAGGGGTCTAGCTGCCACCGTGGCCCTGCACACTGTGTTCAGCCCAGCTGTGTGACCTCAGGCCAGGGCCCTCCTCTCTGAGCTCTGTGAACCAGTCTACTGACCCCACCCCCTGCTTCCCGGTGGGCCCTGCTTCTTTTACTGAATGGTCCTAATAAGGCAATCCAGTCACCTGCAAGAGGCACAGGTGGGGCCTTCAATATTTAGTAACAATAAGAGCAGGAAGAAACTGTGGCCTGTCCAGAGGTGCTGGTGGACCTTACCCCGGTGGCCACCCAGGGTTTCTTACAGGGATTCCCACCCCAACCCTCCCTAAGAGCCATGTCCTAATGCGGAGCAGGAACTGATCAGGGGGTCAGAGGCTGGGGCCTCCCTGGACACCTCAGTGCCTTCTCTGCTGAGAAAGCAAGCTGGATTTGGAGCTGTCCGAGGGCTCTCCCAAGCCAGAAGGGAGCTGCTTGAAGTCCCAGGTCAGCTACTAACCAACTGTGAGACCCTAAGCAAGTGATCCAAACTCTCTGCATCTCAATTTCATTACAAAGTGGAGAAAACAACCAACCTTCTGGGGTTACTGGGAGAAACCCATGTCATAGCATCAAAAGTCTCTTTACAGCAGGGCATGGTGGCTATAATCCTAGTGGCTTGGGAGGCTGAGGCAGGTGGATCATGAGTTCAAAGCCAGCCTCAGCAATCTAGCAAGGCCCTAAGCTACTCAGCAAAACCCTGTCTCTAAACAAAATATGAAAAGGACTTGGGATATGGCTCAATGTTAAAGTGCCCCTGGGTTCAGTCCCCGGTACCAAAAAAAAAAAAAAAAAAAAAATGTCCCTAAGTCTCTTTACAGCTAAACTGCACTCTCAGGTGTGAGATGACATGACATGTGGGCAGATGAAATCAGAGTGGCCCAGGAGTCGGTAATGGTGGGAGTTGGGTGGTGAGGGCTGGGGGTTCACTACACTGTCTCACCACTGTCTACTCCAGGACAGGCGACATTCTCCGTGGTAAATGTACAGAAGACAGAGTTCTTCTCAGAGCACACACAACACACAACACTCTTCTGCACTAAAACTCATCCGTTCAATGGACAATCACGATGCCCATCTGGGATAGAAATAGTTCTTTCTTGCCCTCCAGAGCCCTCAGTTGAGTTGCTGGTCCAGACGCCACAGGGCAGTGAGAGGCACAGCCTGGGGGCGGCAGAGGAGGACCATTGGCTAGAAGGGCATCCCAGAAGTCAGGCTTTCCACCTGGGCTTAAAGTTCAAGGGGGCTCTGGATGCACTAGCAGGACAGGAGGACAGTGGCCGCGGACATTCCAGTCCCCTTCCTGGCACTCATCCACCCATCCGTCTTTCTGCAGCACGCAGACTGAGGGGTGAGGAGGAATGTGTTCCTGAAGAGGCTCCGCCTAGCACATGCGCTCGCTCCTGGGGACGAGCGCGGGGCTCGCTGTGTGCCGGGGACTCGCC
Organism: Callospermophilus lateralis; assembly: GCF_048772815.1. Lineage (NCBI taxonomy): Eukaryota > Metazoa > Chordata > Mammalia > Rodentia > Sciuridae > Callospermophilus > Callospermophilus lateralis. The sequence goes on from NC_135309.1 coordinate 64,291,757, forward strand.
TGTTCCATGCCGGCAAAATGGCAAAGGAATCGGACAAAATCCTTGCCCTGGTGGAGCTCAACGTTCTGGAGTGACTCCCTAAGTGACACAACCCACACAGGTGTGTCTGTCCCTTCTGCTTCGTGTACGCCAGGCACATGCCAGGTGACCTGAGCCCAGGTCTCACTTGCTTTTCACCCACTACTCCTCACCACCTCATCTGGCAAGCACCATTACCCACTATCTTCCCAGATGAGGCCGAAGCTGGGGTAACTGACCCAGGGAGGGTTTACAGCCAGCAGGGTGCCACCGCATCAGGTGGCTCTGGAGGGCTGGGCCAGAGCAGCTGAGATCCAGCCAGAGCAAGGGAATCCCTCAGCAATGGCAGGGCAGCTGGGCCTTACAGGATGAGTGCATAAGTGTGGAAATGGAGACACAGGAGGCCCAAAGAACCCTGTGAGTCTATTCTCCCGCTTCCTGGAGGAAAATCCAGGGCATATTTTGGAGTGAGCCTCAGAAGAACATGCTGTTATTATCTCCAGTTTTTGTATATAAATCAACTGGGACCAGAGAGGTTAAGTCACTTGCTCAAAATCCCACTTCTAGTAAATGGTAAAGTCCTGATTTAAAAATTAAGGAAACTAGACAACTCAGGATAAAGAATAACTCTTCAAGTACCTGAAGGCCCTCAAACACTAGGTTTAAAAGTCGGGGCTTCAATTGAAAAGCACTGGAGAGCTGAGCTATCAAGCTGTGAAAGACATGAAGGAGCTCTTATGCAAATCACTAAGAAAAAAAGTCAACTAAAAGGTTCCATATTGGTTGATTCCAACTATATGACACTGTAAAAAGGCAAAACCGTGGAGACAGCAAAAAAGATCAGTGGTGGCCAGGAAGGAGGGGACAAAGGAATGAACAGGTGGAGCCAGAGGATTTTTAGGATAGTGAAACCACTGTGATACTACACTGAGGGATATGGGTCATTATACACCTGTCCAAACCCGCAGAATGAACACCACCAAGAGTGAACACAATTGTAAACTGTGGGCTGTGGACAGTAACAACGTGTCCATGTAGGGTCATAAACTGAAACAGGTGGACCGCTCTGGTGGGGGGAGTGGGTAATGGGGAAGGCTGTGTTGGCAGGGACATATGAGAAACCTCTGGACCTTCCTCTCAATTTTGCTGTGAACTTAAAGCGTCTCTTAAAATAAAAATAATAATGCTGGACACGGTGGCACACACCTGTAATCCCAGTAGCTCAGGAGGCTGAGGCAAGAGGATTGCAAGTTCAAAGCCAGCCTCAGCAACTTATTGAGGCCCTAAGTAACTCAGCAAGACCCTGTCTCTAAATTAAAAGGGCTGAGGATGTGGCTCAATGGTTAAGCACTTTGGGTTCAATCTCTAATAACAACAACAAAAAAATTTTTTAAATATTTAAAAAATAGTGATATCAGTCATGCACTCTAAGAGGACTAATCTGCTATCAGGACTAAGGACAAAAAGGAGAAGGAAAGTCTAATAGGGCAAAGATCTACCCCATAGTAATTTTAAAAATCCAATTGTGAGAGGGACAAGGACCGAGACCAAAAGAAGGAAAGAATGATCAGTCCAATCCTAATAAGTCTACATCAATCTAGTGTCCAAGGGATGAATCTGAAGCATCCATTCAATTACCTTGGAGGAAGACAAACAGGAACGGACCCTGAACATTATCTTCTAAATGATTTTATTTGGGTTCCATTCATTCTTTCAAAATAAAAATTATGCTTGTTACATTTATTAAAAAAAAAAAAAAAAAAAAGATTGCAAGTAGAGTAGTTAGCTCTAGGCTTGATCCTGTCCTTCTAAAGTGTTTCAAAGACAGAATTCCAAGTTTTAAAGACAATAGGTCAATGCTCATATTATATACATCATATTATTTCATTATAATGGGCCTGAGAGTGAAGGCCTATTATACCCATTCCACAGATTATGAAACTGAGACCTAGAGAAGCAGAGGGAATTCAGAGTTCTACCTTTTTCTCTATGTACAATGTGCCTTTATTTGCCCAAGGTGCTGGAAAACAAGGATGAACAAAAGCAGAAAGCAATCCCTGTCTTCGGGGAGTCTCGGGTCAGGTGGGGTCATCACCCATTAATCTTGGCTCTTCCACTTACTCCAAGGCAGTGTTGGCAGGTACTCTTCAGTGAGTTCTCTCAAACTGTGAAATCTGTAAAACTGTAAAAGAGCACCTACAATGTACAGCATCTTTGTGAGAATGAAATAGAACAGTGCAAACAAAAGGCTCGGCAGAGTGCAGTGATCTGGAGAATGCTCAACAACTGTGGCTGATGGTGACGAAGAAGGAGAAGACAGCCCTGCATGCTGCAATGTTCTTGTCGTGACCTCACTTCCAAGCCCAAGGCCCATTTCCAAGGCTGCTTCTGACTCAAGCCAGTATTCCTTCTATTATTTCAGGGGAAAAAAAAAAAAAAGGGTGACTCATACCATGAACTAGTGGAGCTCTAGGCTGGCCTGCACCAGCTGGAGAGAGGAAGGCCCCAAGGTGAAGAGGAAATATGAGCCCCCAGGGCCCGGCAGCTTTCCTGGGTTTCTTAGGCACCCTGATCATTAGCACCAGCCAGGGAGCCCAGGGAAAGTAGAGCTGAGGTCTCTGGGGAACGTGTTCCTAGCTGAGCTCAGGTGAAGAAATTCCTTCCTCTGATCTCATGCAGACAAAGTGTGGGCAAATGCAGCCAACCAGGGCTACACTTCGACCTGCTGCTATGCATGGCAAGAACCCTGACTTGGCAGGTTGGCCCTGGCTTGCAGAGCTGTGGAGGCAGTGATATTCCAGACCTAGCAAGGAGGCACGAGGACTTCGGATCATTCTCCCAAGTCTTCCTTCCAGAGGCAAGGGCCCCTTCTGGGTGTTCAGTTCTAGCTTTAGAACCCAGAGACAGATACCAATTGAAAAATGCACCAAATTCACAAACACAACTTTGCTTGTAATAGAACCACAAATAGCCATGATCGTATCGGGGAAAGCTCAGCATCACAAATTATCCAACAAAAACACATTAAAACAAGAAGGATGCCAATTTATTGATGAACAGACTGGTAAAAATGCAAATACCAAGAGTTATCTGGGTATGGATAAACAGCATTCCCACACACTGATGGGGAGTGTGTAAATGAGTACAATCTTTCTAGAAGGCAATCAGATGTATGTTTATCAAATGCCTGCATAGTTCCCTTGATGGAGTAATTTCACTTCTAGGAATTTAAACAAAGAAAAGAAGGCATACACACAAAGATACTCATTTCAGTATTGCTTACAATAGCAAATAAAATAAAATAAAATGGTGAACAACTTGAATAAGGAAAAATAAAAAAAATTCGTTGAATACAATGAAAACCAATGAAATACATATAGCCATTAAGATATCAAGATATTAAGTAAAATATTTATTGGTGTGGACAACCGTTCACAGCATACTGTTTAGAGGGAAAAAGGCAAGTTATAAAACAGGGTGAGTCCAAGTTACAAATTGGCATAAACAGAATGAATGACTCTTTTTAAAAAATTTTTATTTTTTTAAAGAAGTGGCCAATATGAGTAGGAAATAAAAAAGTATGGAAATATATATATGAAACTAACAGTGATTATCTTTGGATAATGTTACATATTATTTTTACACATCTATTTTTTTCTTAATCCTTAGCAGTAAAAATGTTTTAACAATTCTATAATTATTTTTAAATAAGGTGTTGGACTAGATGATTTATAAAGTTCCTGCCATCTCTGACATTTTGGGCCTCCATGACTGATGCCCCAAGTGACTTCAAACAACCTATATTTAGTGTAGGCTTTTGCCCTCAGCTGCAGCCTCTGCATTCCTTTCTCCCTGCACTCGCTGCCCAGCTGTCTCCCCTGTCAGCCTGGGAGCTTCTTCTTGGCAGGGCCCAGCTGTGCCCCTGTGTGTAATCCATGTGCCTAGCCAAGAGCTGAGCAAAGAACAGGGCTCAGTACACTGACAGGTGTCATGCCAGCTCAAAGAATTAAAAGGCACAATTCTAGCATTTAAAATCTTACTGGACACAGGACTCATACAATAAAGTGCTTGGTTGTAAAAGGCAATAAAAACCAGGAGAGAAAGCAGGGCAAGCAGGGCCAGGCAGGCCTACTAGAGGAGAAGGCCATGCAGGATAGGTGGGCAAGGCACTCCCAGCAAGGGGGACAGTCTGAACAAAGGTGAAACCAGCCCAAAGTCCTTTGAGATGCATTCTTTAAACCTTTCCAAGAAACTTTCACAATCCTTGTTCTGCTAAATTTTTGTACTTTGGCCCCAATGGGTAAAAGTTGAGTCTATCCTAAACAGAAGTTCTCCCTCTAATTTAGCCCCAGGTTAGACATTAAGACAACAAAAATCTTTTGGACAGGACAATGAATGAATTACATTTTTTATCTACTTTCCCCAACCCTCCCAAGGCAAGAGACAGAGAAGGGAAGAGTTTGGGAAGGGTTGTGAGGAAGAAAGGGCTGTAGGAACAACTAGACATCTCACATGCAAACATTGCTCACCCCCACCACCAGTCATTGGATTCTCTTGCAGGCACCAAGTCCCATTTGACAGAGGGAGGAATGAAGGCTCCCAGAGTTACAATGGCTTGCTCCGGGGTCACCCAGCCAGAGAGTGGGGAAGGTGACTCCACTCAGGCCTTCTGACTCCAAGTCCAGTGCTATTTCGAGGTAACACACAGGACCTGGAGTCAGGAGCCCTGGGTGGCTCTGTCACCCGCTGGCTGAGTGGTCCTGTACAAACCGCTCACTCCTCGGAGCCTCTTTCCCCAACTGTAAAATGAGGAGGCGCGCGAAGGCCCGCCCAGGTCCTCTTCCGGCTGGGCTCTCTGAGCCTTCTAAGGGTGACAGCAAAGCTCGTCCTATCAATTACATTTCCCAAGTTGGGCCGGCAAAGATCATCATAAGATCCTCGGCCTGTCACGTGGTTAAAAAAAAAAAAAGCAAACGTCCCAGATTAACTTTCACTGCACTGCTTCTGCTGACAACTGATTACCCAATTTTCTAGTTTCCTTGGGTTAAATAGTCCTGCTGGGTAGTCTAACTGGCAGCTAAAAGGGCAAATAATTCATTAATGGTGAGCCAATGAAGATGGAGTTAAAACCCACGTCCAGACCGGACAATCCTTGCGGAGAATCCTCGCACCGGTCTTCTCAGTCTATTTCAGGCCTCCCTCACCGGTGTAAAGGGTTGGAAAAGACCCCAGGCAAGTGCGAGATGGGGGGGGGGGGAGCGTCTTCCCAGGGGTCGCTCCCTACTGTCACCGTCTCCAGCCCAGACCTTATAGTCCCAGACTATCGTCAGGAGGTCCTGAGGCTGGGACCCGCCTTCGGCGCAGACACTGGCGCGGGGCGTGTGACGGAGCCCGGCGACGGCGGCGGGAGCTCCACCGCAGTTTCGTCAGAGGTAAAGGTACGCGCCTGGCGCGCGCAGCGAGTGCGCACACACACACACACACACACACACACACACACACACACAGCCCTCTTACCAAACACTCCCCACAACCTGGAGAAGCGCGATCACACGCACCAGCCCCTTCAGCTTCTGCGGAGAACCCAACCCATAGCGCCTGCCACCGACCACAGGGCCCCGGACGCAGCGGTGTCTGCAGAGGGCCAAGACCGGCCTTTTCCCGCGCGTGGCGGGCTTCTTCTCAGCTACACCCCGCGACGCCGCGCCGTCCTAGCCGCCAGCCCGAAGTCGCCACCAGGAGTCTACCGGGAGCCGAACGTCTCCGCTGCTGCGTCCCCCTCCAAGTCGCGTCTCACCGCAAGGAGTCAGCTTGCAAGCCTCTCCCCGCCCACCCGGTCCCATGACAGCTGCTACCGCCCAAAGACTGGCAGATTATAACAAGAAGCAAAGTTTCCCTCTCTCCTCCCACCTCCCGGCCCCCCTCCGTCTTCCCCCTCCCTTCCCGTGTTATGCAAAACGGGCCGGCACCGGCGTTCCCACTCCAGGTACCAAACCAGCCCCCGCGAGCCGCGCCCGGTTCGGCAAGGCGGCCCCTCTCCGCTCCCAGGCGTGTCCCCGCATCCGGGGTCTCCTCCAAGCATCCACGGCATCCCCAGCCTCCCGGTGTCCCGCAGTCGGGATCCCGCAGAAAAAGCCCCAACTCTGGAGTCAAACTTTATACTTGCAACAGGCATGGGGTGGGGAAAAGGGGGAAAAGGGTGGGGGGCGCACACGCCTTGCGCAGACATTTTCCGTAACTGCTTGTCCCAGCAGTACCCTCCCCCAGGTCTCCAAAACACCAGCTTACTCGCCCTCCCCCTCCCCCGGCACACCAGAGCACCCTCTCCTGTCACGCGCGTGTCGCCAGTGGGGCTCCGGGGCTCACCCAGAGCCCGGGACGCCGCCTCGCCTTCCCTTCCCCCTGCATCAAGGAACGCGCGCCGGGGCCGCGCGCCGCAGGGGGACCCAGGCGCCCCCAGACAGTCCTTCCTCCCCCATCCTGCCTTGCTTTCCCCCTGGGGGGCTCCGCCGGATAGCGAAACCAGGAAGGCGCTATCTCCGCCCGCATGCCCACGTGCCCGGCAGACCCCTATGCCCTTAGCCGGCAACTGGCAGGAAACTCCGCGCTGCTGGAGCGGGTGGGGAGCTATGGGGGGCCAACAGCAGCACTTGGGGGACCGGAGGCTGGAAGACAAGGAGTCTCCGGGGATCGGGGTAAGAGCCTGTGCCGGGGCCACAAGTCCACGTGAAAGTACGGCAGCAAGTGCCGGGCGCTGAGGGCGCGCCTACAGCACCCCGCGCCAGCCTGAGGGTCCCTCACACCTTGGCGCGGCTCCACCTCCCCAAGGAGGCGCGGTGCCCCCAGATCTGCCCGCGGTGGGGGGGCAGACTCCAGGTGGCCCAGGCTAGACCCTCCCCAGCAGCCGTGCGCCCCCAGTGCTTCAGCACGCGCCGGGGGACCTCCACTTCCCTACCCCTGTAACGGTGCGCATCGCAAGGCGGTAGAAGGGGGGCTCTGCAGCCTGGAACCCCCGATCTCCCCAGTGCGCCCACCGCTGCATGCCGGCCTTCACCGCTGCAGCTGCAGCCCCTGCAGCTCGGCACTTCGGCCCCGGCTTGCGGCTCCGGCTGCCCGTACCTGCGTGTCGGCGAGATAGTTGAGGAAGAAGGAGGAGAGCTCTTCGTCCAGCAGCGCGCCGCAGTCGTTCCCCGCCATCTTCCAGCCGCGGCTGCAGCGTGCGGCGGAGTCAGCGCCGAGCCGGCCCGGGGGGAGGGAGCGAGCGAGCGAGGGAGGAGGCAGCGAGGCCGGCGGGAGGCGGAGGGCGGAGCTCGGGTCCCGGCTGCCGCAGGGCCTCTAGCTGCGGGGGCGGGGCCGCACAGCGGCCGCGCGAGCCAGGGGTCGCACCCCGACTTTCCTGCGCAGCGTCTGGCGCCCCGACCCAGTCCCGCAGCCCCCAGCAAGGAGAAAAGCACCCGCAGCCAGGTGGCTGTGCCCCAGCCAGCAGCCGGATGCCTGCGCAGCAATGCGGGCAGCCCCCCACTCCTGCCAGAGCGAATCACGTTGCGTTAGCGCTGGGCGGGCACTGCGAGACAACCTGCTTCTGCACAGCTTGGGAAACTGAGGCTCAAGGAAGCTAGAATCTTCTTTGAAGCACAATGTGCTTCAGTCGCAGGAGGAAAAAAGCTCCGAAGGCCTGAGATTGTCTACCCGGCTGCAACACCAGAGAGGGAAGGAGATACCCAAGTCAAAGGCAAAGAAATCGAGGGAGGCTCCACGGAGGAGGTGGCATTTTTATTCTTTCTTTGAAGAATGCGTTGACCCATAGTCCGCTACACTCGATCATCTCTCTCTTCCAGTGTCACCCAATAACCACCATCACCACCACCCAAAAAAATCAATGACTTCTCTTCCATAGCCAATAATGTCTTCAATTGACTGGGCTCCCATCAATTTCCCCAGACCGGATGGCTTTCCAGTTCTTGGGATGAAACCTCACACAACCGGCCTCTAGATCCAGCAGCTGTTCACCTAGTAAAGGCATCTTCTGGGCATCTTTTCCCACCACCCTTCAGACTATCAACCCAATGTCTCCCGTCCCTCCCTCATGGGCTCCCTTAGCTCTAGAAGCCTTTCTTTGAATACTGGTCACTTACCACTTTATGTTTTGTTTCAGTGAAGGTGTCTGATTGATTGATTGATTGATTGATTGATTGATTTTTGTGCCAGGAATTGAACTCAGAGGTACTCGCCGTTTGAGCCACATCCCCAGCCCTATTTTGTATTTTACTTAGAGACAAGTTCTCACTGAGTTGCTTAGCGCCTCGCCATTGCTGAGGCTGGCTTTGAACTTGCCATCTTCCTGCCTCAGCCTCTGGAGCCGCTAGGATTACAGGCATGTGCGCAGCTGAGATATATGATCTTTGAGTTTCTCCTTCCTAGACTCTAAGACCCATGAAAGCAGGCCCCAAATCTGCTTCTGCGTCCGATATATTTCCATAGCAATTTGGTATATCTTCATAGTGGTGTTTAATAAATAGTATGTTCTCTGAAAAAGCTGGAGGACGTGGATGCCCCCACCACCACCATGCACATGGTACAGATGAGGAAACTGACAGTGGCGGGAAGTACAGAACCAGTGCTCAGGCCTCCTGACTTCAGTCTGGAGCTCTGTCATTAAGCCCTGCAGTCTGCCCGGCAGAAGGTGACATGCCACCTGGGTGAAGGCGGGAAGATAGAGGCCAGTTTTATCGGGCATGCCTGCCTCCTGCCCTATTCCCACCCTGTACTTGTGAGGACTGCCCCACCCTGCCCAGCCAGCAAGGCCTCCTTTCCAGCCAGAGGAGGAAACAGTCCCCAGCTCACCTGCTCAGACTTGAACAGCAGAGCCAGAGCTTCCTTCTTCTCCAGTCTGAGGTTCCCAGAACCGCAGGGTGTGATTTCACTCTTTGGGCTTCAGGCCAGCATGCTTTTAAGGAACAATGCATGCCAACCAGGAGCCTACATCTAGCCTTGGAGCACTAGACTGGGAGTCCTGGAGTCCTGGGTTCTGGTCCAATCTGCCACATCTTGTTCCAGTGTTGGCCACTCTGGAACTGAAGAGCATGGGCAATGGAGTCACCATGCCTGGTTTTGAACCCCAGAGAGTTATTTGGTCTCAGACTTTGGTTTCCTCATTTTATACAAATGCAGATCAGAAAATTACTTACTTCATAGGGATGTTATGATGATCAAAGAGATAATATATGTAAAGTGCTTGGCACAGCGCCTGACCTAGGAGGGAAAATGCTAAGCTCTCTGGTCCTGTTTCCTCATCTGTAAAAATGGGGATGAATATAAATCCCTTGAAGGGACCACTGGCATTACTTATTTGCCTTCCTCCCAGCACTTACAGCCTGATAGCTTAACTTGAACTTGAATCTTGGTGTAAACTAGCCAGGAGTTATTCTTTCACTTTAAACTAAAAAGACCATTTACTTAATCTCTCAGAGACCCAGTTTCCCCATCTATTAAAATGGTCACTGAGGTTGGCCTGTGGGGAAGGAACAAGAAGCTTTTGAAAAGAAAGCCGGATAACTCAGGTGAGGTGCCTTCTCACCTAAGTGCCTTGCCAGCCCCAAGCCTTTTCCAAGGATACAGAGATTAGTGAGAAAATCCCAGCAATGGTGCTGCCCCCCTTAGGGACCTTGTAAACACTGAAGGAAACATATATGAATACACGACAGTGTGACTCCACATCAGCTCTACATCATGTACCACCACAAGAATGGGAAGTCATATTCCATGTACGATATGTCAAAATACATTCTACTGTCGTGCATAACTAAAAAGAACAAACTTTTTTAAAAAAGAAAAAAATATATTGAATGAAAAAAATTGTGTGTCAGATAAATTGCTTGGCCTCGCATCTGGCAGATAGGAAGTGCCCGTCATCACCGTCATCATCACCATCATCACCAAGGACTTGAACTCTCCTCCCAAGGCCCTCTTTTGCTATTCCTGCTGGACACCAGTTTCCAGAGACATCCCCATGCAGCTCGGCTCTTGATGGCTGTGGTGCCCTTTATAATTCAAAGGCCAAACTTGGAGAGTCCCCCAGGCCAGACATCTCTAGTCCTGGTCACGCAGCAGCCTTCAGAGCCTTGCCAGGGAAGGCCTCCACACCACTTTCCCAGAAGCTTTTTCTTTTGTTTTTACAATGGCAACGTGGATAGAAAAGTCATAAAATGCCCAGTTTCTGGGATTTTTTCACAATCTCTGCATCCTTGGAACAGGAATTCCTTCCTTTTGGGCCTCCTTCAGTCTCAGCCTATCAATCACCTCTCCAGTTCATGCAGGAATCTGAAGTTCTTCATTGAGATTCAAGACCTTCAAGAACCCTTAGAGCTGAGTGTAATGGTACACGCCTGTAATCCCAGCAGCTCAGGAGGCTGAGATAGGAGGATCACAAGTTCAAAGCCAGCCTCAGCAAAAAGCGAGATGCCAAGCAACTCATTGAGACCCTGTCTCTAAATAAAATAGGGATGTGGCTCAGTGGTCGAGTGCCCTTGAGTTCTATCCCTGGTTCCCCCACCCCTTACCCCCCCACACAAAAAAAAAGGAAAAAAAAGAAACCTCAGGTGCTAGACAATCTTAAGCCATTTGCCTGCTCTTTGCCCTCAGTGACTTTTCCCCCCTGGGAAATTTAAGAGGCCCAAGGCTGCAGGAGCCTCTGCAGACCTCCCAGCCCAGATGTGCTGGCAATTTATAGGTCTCAGCCAAAACTATGCAGTCCTTCTGTACTGAGCGTGTGCCAGACACCTGAGCTCACAACATCTCTAATCCTTTCAACAACCCTCAGCAGGGTGAATCATGATGTCCAGTTTATGACTGAGGAAACAAAAGCTTAAAAGGGGTTAAAGTGATTAGCTCCAGCGCAAGCAGCTAGAGACGCGGCTGAGATTTGAACAGAGATCTGTGCAGCTAACTGCCCCAGGGAGACTAGAACAGTGGCACATTTTTTATTTTATGATTTCCAAGTGAAGGGCAATATTAATGCCAAACTTGGACTTCATGTGGCTCCACTTCTACCTTCTCTGCCTTTTTATTGGCCTTGCCTCCCCGGAGAGTAGTGAAAGTGAGCCCCGAGCACAGTCTGTGCAAAGCCCAGCGCTCTCCAGCTCCTCAGCAATGGCAAGGGGAAAAGCAACCTACAGGGTTTGGCTTGACTATTTTAGTCTCTACCGGCAAATGCTCAAATGTGAAAACATCAGCATTTTCTCCCTTCTGATAATAGAAGAATGCCTTATTCAGATACTATCACTGTGGTTCTCCAACTCTGGAGGGCATGACAGTCACCTGGGCCCTGTCACCAGAAATTCTAATTCAGTGGGTCTAATGGTATTCTAGTTCAGCCTTAATAGGTCCTCTAGATGACTCTTTTGCAAAAGACTTCCCACCATTCAGCAGATGTTTAATGAGCACCAGCTATGTGAGCTATGTGCCAGCCATGGAACTCGGTGTCACAGATAAATCAATGAACTCCACAGCCGCCATCCCTGCCCACGTTCTATCCAACACCAACTACTTTGTAAACTTGTGTTGAATGAGGAAGGTAAGACATGGGTCTTGATCATCACTGAGGTTTCTTGCCAGTGACCCACGACTCTGTGATTCTGTGGCCCAGGCCAGATTGTCAGGTGCTCATCAATTTCCCAGCTTCTGTCCAGGAGGCAGGGACTCCTGCCAAGAGAAAGCCATCTTCACCTTCCATTGAGCAACAGGACTTGGGAACTGTTGAAGAGCAATGGAAAGCGAGCTACCCACCTGCTTCATTGTAAAGACAGAGGAGTGTGGCCTGGTCACATGGCCCCTCAGCGGCACAGCCAAGACCAGAAGCCAGGACTCCAGATCATGTGTGAACTGCTCAGGCAGCTTCCACAGGACAAATTTCTTTTCAGAGATGATCCTTTGGAAAGATATCACATAGATAGTGTCATTTAAGGGTCTCAGTTAAGGACTTTTTTTGGTGAGGGGGGCTCCCGGGGATTGAATTCAGGGACTCTCGGCCACTGAGCCACATCCCCAGCCTTATTGTGTATTTTGTTTAGAGACAGGGTCTCTCTGAGTTGCTTAGTGCCTCGCTTTTGCTGAGGCTGGCTTTGAACTTGGGATCACCCTGCCTCAGCCTCTGGAGCCACTGGGATTACAGGTATGCGCCACCACACCCAGCAGAGTTAGGAACTCTTGAAAGCCCTTCATAAACAAGGCAATGCCTTCTTTTCCCTATGAAAGCAATCTGTGAATTCACCCATATATTTGGGGAAACATTTAACAGGTCACTTTCTCTCTCACATGCTACAAATGTTTAAAGGGTTTCCAAATCCACAGGTGAGGGGCACAAAGTGCTCTTGAGTCAGCCAGGACTGTTTCTCAGTTTTGCAAAGACTGTTGTCCATGTACCCTCCCCTGCTTCATAAGTGTCAGTCAGCAGGAGTAGAAAACATCCATTTTTTTCTTATCTCTTACAGGGAAAAAAATCCTAGATTAAACAGATAAGATGATAAAACAGATAAGATGATGTTCCCCAAGGTAGGATTTTTATAGGGCTCTTCTTATACCCGTTGAATAGATGGAGAAAAAAGACCCAGAGATGTATTTTTTTGTGTTTACAGAGAGGCAAATTCCACCAGGTTATTGTTAAACATATATGTGTATTTTATATATGTACACATATATCTGTATTAGAATGGCATATAATATGTATGTAAACTAGAATGGCAACATTTTAAACTTAATATTAAAGGACAACACAATTATGTGTAGTTTCTATTAGATAAAATTCAGTAGACCTATCAAATAAGACAAGCAGATGGAACAAAGACCTTAGTTCACTGTCACTTACTGGCTTTGGGATCTTGGGAAAAATCACTCCTTGGGAAACATCATCTTATCTGTTTTACTTGACCCAGAATTTTGTGTGGATCAAGTTCACCTTATGTAAGGCTTGGAACTTGACATTCATTATTCTAAAGCATCAACAATGCTTCTTTGGGGGAGTTTACCTTAAGAGTTTGATTCAAAACATGGTGTGTATACATACTTTGATTCAACAAACACTTTTAATTCTAGGGTACCAGGCACCATGCTCCACGGTGGTCACGATGCAGTCTTTCTTCTCATGTAACTCACAGCTCTGGTCTCCACAATGTGCAGAGGAGAGGAGAGTTGCAGTGCAGTTTGGTAGGGTGAAGTAAGTTCTTTAATGGAGAAAGTTGGGGGACCAGAAACTGGAGATGGTGATGACAAATCTCTTTTCCACTCTGAGATTCATATTGTCCCTCTACACAATGAAGGGCTTGAACTGGATCAGCCATCCCAAACCTCCTGTGGATGGGCATCTCCCGGGTCTCTGCCTGAACTGTGAGATGTCCGGGTTCCCTCTCTCATCTGCAGGAAAAGTCATCTGGACTGTCCGTAGTTTGGCAGCAGAGGCAGTTGGAGTCAGGATACTGAGAGGAGAATCCAGGTCAGTAGGCCACTCCAGGAGGTTTTTCATATGGGGAGTAATTGCCTGGGCTCTTAGAGCAGCCAGGAAGACTGCAGGATCCCAGAAAAAGGGCGCGGCTTCGCAGGCGCGGTGTAGCATCGTGGGGACAGCATCTGGAACAAGCAGGGAGAATCAAGGGTGGAGCGGAGCATCATGGGTACACTCCTGCTCTCTGGGCTTCCCCAAGAATCCTGATGGACACTTCAGGAAAAAAACAAGGAGAGGGTTGGTGTCGTAGCTCAGTGCTAAAGTGCTTCTAGAACCACAAGGCCCTGAGTTCCATCCCCAGTAACAAACAAACAAACAACAACAACCACCTTTGATCAGAGTTTTATTGTTTCATTTTTAAATAATAAATTATTTTAAACTATACAGGTGATAGATACAATTATACTATCCTTGTATTAGAAACAGAGAAAGGACAAGTGTCTCCGACCACTCCCTCGTAAGAGATGCCCACTATTAATGTTTCATGAGTGGTCCTCCAGATCTTTTGCTTGGATTTAGACTCATTTAGGTTTATAGAAAAACTCAAAGTTTTGTTTTTACAAAAATGAAAACTTACTGTGATTAGTATTTTGAAATTTCCTTCTTAGTGTGTTGTGAAAGTCTGTCCATATTAATATATATAGATCTTTATTTATTTTAATTTAAACTTATTTTTTAACTGGTACTAAAACATAAAAGTTGTACATATTAGCCAGGTATGGCTGTGCATGCTCGTAATCCCAGTGCTTCAGGAGGCTGAGGCAGGAAGAATGCAAGTTCTAGGCCAGACTCAGCAACTTAGTGAGACCCCTGTCTCTAAAGATAAAGGGCTAAGGATATGGTTCAGTGGTGGAGCACACCTGGGTTCAATCTTCAGTATGGGGGGAAAAAAAGTACATATTAGTGGGGTACTTTGCAGTGTTTCAATCCATGATTATATTGTGTAATGTTCAAATCAGGTTAAACATACCTTATCATTTATCTAGATGAAAACATTCAGAATTCTTGCTTTTAGCTTCTTGTATCTTATCCTCTAAATGGCTGCATGCTATTCCCCCATGTGAGTGTAGCATGGACTTGCTTTGTAACTATGGGTCCATCATGATTCTAGATTTGCATTCTCTAGATGGTAATATGGTCCTGGTTATATCACTGAAAAATATGCATAGGGGGAGAGAAGAATGGATGAGACAAAAGGGAATGGAGTGGGCTGGGGTTGTGGCTCAGTGGTAGAGCACTTGCTTAGCACATGTGAGGCCCTGGGTTCGATCCTCAGCACCACATTTAAATAAATAAAATAAACATTAAAAAAAAAAGGGAATGGAGTGGGGCTGGGGTTGTAGCTCAGTGGTAGAGCACCTCCCTGGCACATGTGAAGCATGGGTTCAATCCTCAGTACCACATAAAAATAAATAAATAAAATAAAGGTATTGTGGCCATCTACATGTGTGTTTTGGAAGTTAGAGATTAGTTTTAAAAAAAAGTTATAATTTTTTTAAAAGGTGGAATGAGGGCTGGCACTATAGCTCAGTTGGTAGAGTGCTTGCCTCGCATGCACAAGGCCCTGGGTTCAATCCCCAGCAACACAAAAAAAAGGAAAGAAAGAAAAGGTGAAATGAAGGGAAGGGCGTGGGGATGGGAATAGAAAAGATAGTGAGATGAATCAGACATAACTTTTGCATGTTCATATATGCATAGACCACAGTGAATCTCCACATCACATATAACCACAACACCAGGACCCTAATTACAGTGAGTTATATTCCATGTGTAGGTAATATGTCAAAATACATTCTACTGTCATGTATATCTAAAAAGAACAAATTAAAAAATGATTATGTAAAAAAAAGGAAAAATATGCAGAGTTTACTCAGAAAATAATGACAATGGATTCATTCAGCCAACAAAAATCTTTGGAACACTTGCTTTGAGTCTTCATCTTTGAATACACAACGAAGCCAGATCTGCATGTATGTGTTCAGTGAAGAACATTAATCATGCTGCTGCCTTGTTTGAAATTCATTCATCATTCCTTCATGAGCAGCCTACTTTGTGCCAGGCTCTCTGCTAAGCTTTGTGGAACCAGGCGAGTTGTGACTCTTTTGATTGCAATAAACAGAAACCTCTGCTCAAACTGGCTTTAACAGATGACATATTGGCTCTCCTAGTGAACACATGAAGAGGGAGGAGTGTTGTCAGGAAGAGGTGGATGCTCACTTCCAGCTCTGCTGTCCTCTGCGCTAGCTTTCATCTGGAGACAGATGCTCTCCTGCCGATGGCAAGGTGATGTGTTCCCGACCCACGCCCCACCCTCTCAGCAAGGTCCGCAGAAAGAGCCCTCATGGGCATCCAGCAAAATCTTCGATTCACTCTGCATCCATTTGGTACAAATGCCCATCCCTTGGCCGGCCTGGGCTCTAATTGGCCAATATTGGGTGATGTGCCTACTTCTGAATGCAGGAGTGAAGCAGTACTATATAAATCCCTGAAACCAGGGGTTCTTAAGGAACCATTAATTTGGATGAGAAAAAAAAATTATATCTCTTTTTACTAATCTCTAACTGAAACTTAGCATTTCCTTCTGTTATGAATGTGGTCAGCAATTTACAATAGTATTAAATATAACCATAGTATTAAATAGTATTAAATATAACCATATCTGGGCTGGGTTTGTGGCTCAGAGGTAGAGCACTCACCTAGCATGTGTGATGCACTGGGTTCAATCCTCAGCACCACATAAAAAAAATAAAGATATTGTGTCCACCTATAGCTAAAAAATACTTTTTAAAAAAAAAATACCCATATCTTTGGTCTGAGAATATAGCTCAGTGGTAGAGTGTGTACTTAGCACACACAAGACTCTAAGTTTTATTTCTAACACCAGAGAAAGAAAGTACATATAACTTTGTCATTAATAGAAATCACAGATATTTCATATTGCATTGCAGTTGTTACAGATATCTCAAAATATCATTAGACCAACTAGATTTAATGTGTTAGTAAAGAATTACATAGATTTTTATATATAAATTTTTCATTCTAACAATTTGATGGCTAAGAATTTGATATCTAATAATTTGACAATTGCTTTCTTTTAGACGATATGCCATATATATTACACTTTCAAAAACATCAATCTAAAGAGAGTCCATAGGTTCTCATAAACTACCAGAGGGGGACAGTAGAATGAACCTGATATAACCTTCCTGTGTCCATATTTGAACACACGACCAGTATAACTCCACATTATGGACAACCACAAGAATGGGAAGTTATACTCCATGTATATGTCAAAATACATTCTACTGTCATATAAAACTAAAAATAACAAATACCTGTAATCTCAGCTGCTCAAGAGGCTGAGGCAGGAAATCACAAGTTCAAAGCCAGCCTCAGCAACAGTGAGGTGCTAAAAACTCAGTGAGACCCTGTCTCTACCTAAAATACAACATAGAGCCAGGGATGTGGCTCACTGGTCAAGGCCCCTGAGTTCAATCCCCAGTGCCCCCCACCCAAAATAAGAACAAATAAAAAATAAACTACCAGAGGGATCAGAGCGGCCCATGGCAAAAAAAAAAAAAAAAAAAAAAAAAAAGTCTGTATATAATGTAGGAGGGGGGTATCTCCCCAAAGAGAAAGCAGGTGCCTTTGCCAGAGGAGGAGGAAGGTGCTGAGCCAGCAGAAACAGCAGATGTCCACTCCAAAGATAGAGAGGAGCTGGATGGGAGCTCCCTCCAAGCCAGCTTGACTGCAAAGCTCCTGGAAATGCTTCAGTGCAGCCTCTTCATTTAAAGATAAGACACAGCTAAGACTGAAGAGGACCAGGACTCACCAGAGGCCATTCAGCCAGTAGTAGTACCAGGTTCAGCCATGGCTCCCTGCATCTGTACCTGGCTATCTCACTCCAGCCCCTTCAAGGTAAATGGTGAGGGTATAATAAGACCCCCACACACATTCCAATAGTGTACATGACAGGAGAAAATGTGTATCCTGAAATGCTTATATTAAAGAAGAAGAAAGATCTCAGGTTGATAATGTAACCCTCCATCTTAAGACACCAGAAGAAGAACAAACTCAATCTAAAGTGAGAAAAGGAAGAAAATAATAAAAATTTGAGCCAACATTAACCAATAAAACCAATAATTGCTCCTTTGAACAGATCAACCAGATCAATACAAATTTAGTCTGTGCTGGGGATAGTGACACATATCTGTAATCCCAGCAACTTGGGAGGCTAAGGCAAGAGGATGGCCAGGGAAGGCTGGCCTCAGCAATTTAACAAGGCCCCAAGCAACTTAGCAAGGCCATATCTCAAAAGCTTAAAAAAAAAAAAAAAAAAATTAAAGGGTTGGAGATGTAGTTTGTGGTAAAATCTCCAGTACCACAAACAAAACTTTAGTGAAAAAGAAAGAGGAGACTCATATTGCTAAAATAAGAAATAGGAGAGGGGCCATAATTACCGATCTTACTGAAATAGAAAGGTTCATAGCAATAATTTAGAAAACCCAGAAAAAATGGACAGATTCTTACAAAAATACAGACTATTCTAACTCACTCAAGTTGAAACAGAAACTCTGAATAGGCCTTAAACAAGAGCTTGAACTAGTAATCAGAACACAACCACAAAGAAAAACTCAGACCCAGAGGGCTCCACTGGGAATCTATCAGACATTGACATGATTAATACCAACTCTTTACAACCTCAACCAAAAAAGTCGAAGAGGAGGGAACATTTGCTACCTCATTCTCTGAAGGCAGTGTTTGCTTTGTTACCAAAACTAGACAAAAACTCCTCAAGAAAAGAGAACTGTAAACCAATATATTTTACAAATATGGATCCCAAAACAGTGCACATGAGAATTTAATGGCAGAATTAAATATCATAATAGAAAGATATGTATAAAGATGTCTCTGGTTCCCAAAAGATTCCAATCAAATGCAATAAAATATAATGGAGATATATCAAGTTAAATTTAAGTATAAAGGTATAGTGGGACCATTTTGGAAAAATATGCATGGACAATTCATAAGAATTTTTTGTTCCACCCAGGCACAGTGTCACATGCCTGTAATCTCAGTGGCTTGGGAAGCTGAGGCAGGAGGTTCTCTAGTTCAAAGCCAGCCTCAGCAACTTAGTGAGACCCTGTCTCTAAATAAAATATAAGAAAAGGGCTGAAGATATTGCTCAATGGTTAAGTACCCTGGGTTCAATCACCAGTACCCACCCTCAAAATGTTTCTTGTTCCATAGCAGGATTAATAATACTAATATGCTCTATGTTCTCAATCTTTTTGCAATTATTTTGAGGATCATTTAAGATAAAGGATGTGCAAGCATTTAAAAACCCTCTAGTAGGATAATTACCACAGGGCTCTTCACAGTTAAAGCGCATAATGCTATTCATAAAATCCATTCTGTTTCTTTTTTTTTTTGGTGGGGGGTTCTTGGGGATTGAACTCAGGGGCACTCAACCACTGAGCCACATCCCCAGTCCTATTTTATATATTTTTTTTAGAGACAGTGTCTCACTGAGTTGCTAAGTGCCTTGCTTTTGCTGTGGCTGGCTTTGAACTTGTGATTCTCCTGCCTCAGCCTCCTGAGCCGCTGGGATGATAGGTGTGCACCACTGACCTCCATTCTGTTACAGTGAATTTTCTGCTGCCTCATGGCCTTTGCACCTGCTGTTTCCTTGACTTCAGATGCTCTCCCTCAGCTCCCCTCCAGCCTGCTCTCATCCTCATGCCTTTTCCAAGTCTCATTTCCGAGAGGCCTTACCTGGCAACCTGATATAAATTAAGTATCTCAAATGATCCTGGTTATTTATTTACTTGTAAGACCAGAGAAGTAGGAGGATCAGGAACCTTTATATCCCATGGTACCCACCAGGGCCCAAGACAACTGTTGCCTCATTGAAGATGCTGTTAATGAAGAGTCATCATCCACATCTCTAGGAAGCAGAGAGCCGGGCCCATTGTACAGATGAGGAAACTGAGACTCTGGGAGAAATGATTTGCCCAAGTTCCAGAGACAGTGAGAACAATCATATAATTTATCATCCTACATGAGGAGGCTTTTGCTCTGGACAAATACTAAACTGGATGAGATGTGGGATGACAGGTATAAGGAGGGACAGCAAGCAAAGACATGTGCTTACATTTCAGAAGGAGGACTGCACACTGTCAAGTCTAAGCCACTGCATTCCTTCCACTATATCCCTAGTTCTGAGAAAAGTCAAGTTCAGCAAATTTCTTTCCCCACATGCGCCTGATCCACAGGGAGCACTGTCCTGCATAGCCCTTGGAGCGGCTGAACATCACGCCTCTTTGCTGACTTTATTGTTGCCCAGAAGTTGTGAAGAGGCTGTTCAGAGCAGGAGCCAAGATTCCCTCCACTACAGCAGAGGCAACAATAGAATGAATAAAATTAAACCCAGATCTCCTTTGTAAAGAGGAAGGACGAGGTGAAAAAAAGACTTAGCTAACTCAGTACTTACAGAGGTTTTGCTCTACAGAAGTCTTATCTCAGCACCAGCCCAACAGCGTCCCTGCCCTTTGACCAGGTCTCCCTGTTCTTAGGAATTCACCCCAAAGAATGAGGGAAAAGAAGAGAGAGAGCTAACTAGGCAAAAATGCTCCCTGAGGTGAGTGGGCAGGAGGACTGAGTTTGGAGCCCTGCGTCAAGCAGGTGTTGGAGGCCCGTTCTGCCAGTGGGAGGGTGTCAGCCTCCAGTCCCATCCATCCTCCTGGCACCAAGGGTAGGGTCTATATCCCTCTGGACTTTGACCAAAAGGATACAGCAGAAAGGATGTTGTGCCAATTCTCGGGCTGGTTTTTAGGATGCCTGGGAAGTCCTGATTTTGCTCTCTAGGAAGCCAGCCACCATGGAAAGAAATCCAGCTAATCTGCTGCACACCGAGCACGTGGAAGGAGAAGAAAAAAAAAAAAAAAAAAAACCCTGGAAGATGAGAAACCGCACAGGGACAGAAACCCAGCCAGCCCTGAGCCATTTCAGCCTCCCTTGCTGAGGCACCAGGCATCGAGTGAACCGTCTTGGATCCTCCAGCCACGATACAAATATACAGGTTGGAACCCTGGGCAGCAGAGACGAGCCAGCTCCACCAAGCCTGTCCAAATTGTGGGATCATGAAGAAGTAAGTGGTTGTTGCAGCTTTGAAGCCACTATTTTGGGGGAGCAATTTGTTACAGAGCCTTAGATAACTAAAGGACCGGCTGTATGAATTTTGGCAAGTTAATAGAGTAATCTGAGCCTTAGTTGCTTCATCTGTAAAACGGGATGATTTTAGTACTTACCTTACAGAATTGTGCTGTTGCTCAAAGGCCACATAATATTTAGTGATTTTGTGGATTATCTAAGATATAGCTGGACCTCAGTATCTACAGATTCTGTATCCACAGGTTCCCTATTCCTAGACTCAACTTTCCAGGGATTCAACCAACCATGGATTGAAAATGTCAGGAAATATTCAGGGGAAAAATTGTACATGTACTGAACACATACATTTTTTTCCTTGTCATTATTCCCTTGACCATACAGTACAACAACTACCTACATAGTTTTAACATCGTACTGGGTATCATAAGTAATCACGATGTAATTTAAAGTATATGAGAAGATGTGCATAGGGTATATGCAAACACAGTGTCATTTTATAAGAAGAATTTGAGCATCTTTGGATTTTGGTATCCTCAGTGGGCCCTGGAATCAATAGCCTGAGCATACTGAGGGATGGATGAGAATGTGCCGTGATTTCCTTCATGAGTTAAGTTTCCATGTTACTGATAGATTTCACTGATAGAATCATATGGAACCATTAGAAATCACAAGCATACAGTCAATGCAGCAACTTAATTTATTGAATAATTGAAGTAAAATAATAAATTAAAAAAAGAAGAGTAACATAAGTTGGGCATAGTGGCACATACCTGTAATACCAGGGACTAGGAAGGCTAAAGCATGAGGATCACAAGTTCAAGGCCAGCTTCAGTAACTTAGTGAGACTCTAAAGCAACTTATCAAGACCCTGTCTCAAAATAATAAATAAAAAGGGCTGGAGATGTTGCTCAGTGATGAAGGTGTCCCTGGGGTCTATCCCCAGTACCAAAAAAAAAAAAGAAAGAAAGAAAAGAAAAAGGAGGAGGAGGAGGAGAGGGAGGAAGGAAGGAAGGAAGGAAGAGTAACACAAAAGTCTGGATAAATGTTGGAAAGCAATGTGAAGAAATAAAACTGTCAGTGGGTTTGAGTGTCGGCTTTATATAAGAATTTACCTTAACCCATGTGATCCTGCAATCTGTACACGTGATAAAAATGGGAGTTCATAACCCACTTGAATCAAATGTGTGGAATATGATATGTCAAGAGCATTGTAATGTTTTGAACAACCAATAAAAAAAAAAGAACTAACCTTTAGGATTTCCTTAATGCTGTTTGCAAGTTCTTAATGATAAATCATCGTAATGCAATTTCCAAATGGGAATAAAAAGATAAAAACATTGTATTTGAGTTCAGATTTTAGAGAAAATGTTCCCTACCAAAATTTACTTTAATTTGATCTTCATAAAAATAATTTAAGTGCAATTATTAAATAGAAAAACTGGTCATTATGTAATTTGTCCAATGCTATTATGGGCCCAGCAGGGAAGTAAGTGTTTGCATTCCTTCCTTTATTCAATAAATAGCAAAATCCAGAGCTGGAGGGGAAGGTTTTTCCATGCATTTGTTCTTTTTTTAAAAAAAAAAATATTTATTCTTAAGTTTTTTTAGATGAATACAATATCCTTATTTTACATTTATATGGTGCTGAGGATGGAACCCAGTGCCTCGTGCATGCTAGGCCAGCACTCCACTACTGAGTCACAACCCCAGCCCCTCCATGCATTTGTTCTTTGATGCCTGTAGCAATTTTACAATGTCAATTCTGTTATTAGCTCCATTTCACAGATGAGGAAATGACACTTGAAAAGTTTAAACTGCTTGCCAAGTCATTCAGCATGGAAGAGGCAGAGCTGAGATTTGAGCTCAGAGCTCTGGAGTATGCCCAGCCAGACTGCGGCATTTGGTATTGCTCATCTGGAGTATCCCAGAAACCCCTGGGCCTACAGCAGTACTCACTGTGCCAAATGTCTGGGACTGAATAGGTGAACAGGAATAATCATGCAAGTTAGTGAGCAACCAGAGGCTGCATTCTCACCAAGCAACAGTGCCGGGTCAGGAAACCTGGACTTGGTTCAGCCTCACTATGCGGCCCATCCACTGGCCTCAGGCTAGCCTCCCAGGCTGAATGAGGGATTTGGGAAGATATTTGGAAATGCCTGGAAACCATAATCCCTGGGACCTTAATTTTAACTGATTATCTAAAATTATATGAAAAATATGCCAATTGTACTCAAATTCTATTCAAAGTAGCAAGAGTCCCAAGACACAGATTCAAAGAATCGTTCTACTTTTAAACTGCTTTGGGCCGTATTTCTAGTATACTGATTCTCACTTTCTTTCTTTTCTTTTTTTTCTTTTTTTAGTTGTGGATGGTCTCAATACCTTTATTTTATTTATTTATTTATTTGATGTAGTGCTGAGAATCGAACCTAGTGCCTCACATGTACTAGGCAAGTGCTCTACCACTGAGTCACGACACCCACCAGTCTCTCACTTTCAGACAGTAGGAAGCCCAACCTCTGGAAATAACCAAGTACGCAGTAAATACATATGTATCAAATGAAGCCATCATAATGAAGAATCAATGGAAACTTACATAACCTTTACAATTAGCATAAATCTGTTTTGATGTTTTCTAATCACTTAGCAAATCTTAGACGTTTCGAATAGCAGAAATGATAGTTTTTGTGGTTGTTGTTGTTGTTTTGGGTACTGGGGATTGAACTCAGGCACTTGACTACTGAGCCATATCTCCAGTCCTACTTTTTGTATTTTATTTAGACACAGGGTCTCACTGAGTTGCTTAGTGCCTCGCCATTGCTGAGGCTGGCTTTGAACTCGTGATCCTCCTGCCTCAGCCTCCTGAACTGATTACAGGTGTGCACCACCATGCCCAGCACACTTGCCATGAGGAAAGGAAGTGAACTTGTAGCTCTCATGTAGGATCCTTTAGACAGGGACAGGTCTGCATGGTTCATGGTTGCCTTCTGGGTCAGCACAGGTCTGGTCCACAGAAAGAGTTCAGTGAGTGTGTGAAGAATGAATGACCTCATGTCCACAGCTCGGTGATGTCATAGTCAGAGCCAGGGTGGAAGTACCTCTGAATACTCCCCAACCTCTACCAGCCACTGTCACCCTGCTGGGGAGCGTGCTCCTCCTCATTCCTCTCTGTACCTTGGGCTTAGTTCTATTGAGCACCAACACCTTGAGAGAGAAATTTTTCTTTTTTAAGTATCTGTCACCCCAAACAAGTCTGCAAACGGATCAAGGCCAGGGCTAGCTCTTCATCATCTTGGGTACATCAGATCTCACAGAGATTGACACAGAGTAAGGGATCACTGAATATTTTTAAACTGAAATGAGTCAATAAACAGATCTTAGACATTTCAAACAGCAGAAATGATTGCCTTAAAGTTATGTCTAGTTTTTTTGTTTGTGTGTCTTTTTTTGTGTTGTTGCTTGGTACCAGGGATTGAACCTAAGGGCACTTAACCACTGAGCCACATCCCCAGCACTCCCCCACACCTTTTTTTAAAATATATTTTATTAATAGACAAGGTCTCACTGAGTTGCTTAGGGTATCACTAAGCTGCTGAGGCTGGCTTTGAACTATGATCCTCTCGCCTCAGCCTCCCGAGCCGCTGGGATTGCAGGCCTGCACCACTGCACCAGGCTAAAGTTATATCTAGTTTATATGAATAGCCAATAAGCAAGTGGAAAGATGTTCTATATTATTAATCATTATGGAAATGCACAGGAAACTCACAAGTACTACTACTACACATTCTCAGTGGTGACTAAAATCTAAAAACTAACACTACCAACTGAAATTCAGCTCTAACCTTATTGGTCTCCTGCCTAAAATTCTTTCATGATGTCTCACTACCCCAAACTGTAGTCCAAATTCTTCAACCTGGCTCACAGGGCCCTCTGAGACAGACAATGGATTGAAAGATGAGCTAGTGGGTATTGTTGTATCCCTGTGGGCTGGAGTCGAGGACGGGACAGGAAAGAATGGAACTGAGAGATATTTAGGGAGCAAACCACCCTGGATTCTGGCCCTTTCTATATAGCCCAAATCTCAGTTTCCCCAGATTATCCAGCCATGAGATGGGTGATCTCTCGAGGACCTTTCAGTTCCAGGGTTGTGATTTTATGCTTCTCACTATGTTGCTCTCTGACTCTGTCTCTCTGTGTGCTCTTATCACTCAACAGACACCTTTAAGAAAATTGTTATCTGCAGATATGAGTCAGAGATTATTACTGGCTCATCTGCAGGAGGTTTCACAGCCCATCCTGCTGACAAGATTCTCTGCCCAGAGAAGCTGACAAGACTCTCTACCCAGAGGGTCATGTTACTGACCTGAAGTGCAAAAGAAAGTCTGGTGAGTGTCCTTTGAAAAGGGACAAGAGGGAGTGCACTTAGGACCGTAGAGACTCTCCTGGAGGATGCATGTTCTCTGGAATCTAGAAAAAAGGATAGAGGAGGAGAAGCCCTGGCCCAGTGTCTCAGATCTCTCTGATGCTCTGTCTGAGGCACTGTAAACACTACTGGGAAGTGTTTTCTTCCTGGTCAAGTGGAAAGGTCACTGAACTGGCCGTAAATCAATGGGTCACTCTGTCTTGGCTTTACCTTGACAATGTGGGTTGACCTCAAGCTTAATTTCTTTAGCAGCTAGTCAAACCCAATAAGGACAGCTCAAGCTCATCCAACATTTCACATTATTTTCAGATTCACACAAGCAGTAGATGTTGATTAAAGAAAAGTATAAAGCATGAATAATCAAAAAGAAAGAAAAAAACCTCGATCTTACAATCCAGACATGAGCAGATGTTTTTCTATTTTAACCAAAATGGGATTGCAATTGCATATCCTCTTCTGTACCCGATTATTTTCTTTTAACAATATATTGTCAACATCTTTCCGCATCATTAAATGACACTTGATGTGATTGGATGCCCCTGGGTATTCTCCAGTTGAGGCCAGTCTCTGTATTTCATTTCACCCTCCAAAGACATAGATCCAGTCCCAAAGAGCTGCCAGGAGCTGTGTATTTTACTGGACACTTTGTGGGCCACAGGGGAAAGAGTTAAAATGGTCACCATCAAATAAGCACCTGTAGACATCCCACTCATTAGCCATTTCTCTATGTATAACTCCCAGTTATTCCATTCTACTTCTACCCCATGCAGCAAAACAACAGCCAGGCAGGATGCCCCTTGGAAGTTAATTTTTTCCTCACTTACCCATTCAGTCCTTTGATAAATGCTGAGCGTTAAATGGTGGGCATTGTTTTGGGCGCTGAGGGACTCATCACTGAATAAGAGGAAAAAATATTAGTTTTCATGGGACTTTAATTCTTCACTGCTCACAAGTTCATTGAGAGAAATCCTGTTATTCATTTAACACTCTCCTCTTTTTGGACATGTAGGCCAGTTCCAGTCTCCTACATCTCCATGATAAACAATACTGAGGTAATGACATATGTCATAATTTTCAAAGATCTTGCTTTTCTCGTGATAATATTAAGAGATTTCACTAAAAAGAAGGAATAAAGGCTAAGAAAAACCAAGTCATTTCTTCAAGGTTATATATCTGGTTTCTTTTTTTTTTTTTTTGGTGGGGAGGGGGTGTACCAGGGATTAAACTCAGAGGCACTCACCCACTGAGCCACATCTCCAGCCCTATTTATATTTTATTTAGAGATAGGGTCTCAATTAGTTGCTTAGTGCCTTGCTTTTGCTGAAGCTGGCTTTGAACTTGCAATCCTCCTGCCTCAGCCTCCTAAGCCACTGGGATCACAGGTGTATGCCACTGCACCGGTCTTTATATCTGGTTTCTTGGTGGCAGATAAAAAGCATATTTTCAGGAGAAAAACATAAATCCATGCCACCTTGAACCACCTGTCTCTGAATTTCTTTCCCATGACTGTAGCAATTGGAATTTACAGAACACTCTCTATGAGCTACCAACTCCAACAACTTCCATCTCACTTAATCCTCTTGCATTATCATTTCCATTCCACAGGTGAGTACAAGGACAACTAATGAATAGAAGAAGCCCGTGAGTCTGACAACAAAGTCCAGGCTCTGAAGAACTCCCCTTCCTTGGCTCATGGCTTTGGGGGTTCCTGACTCCCACCACAGCAACCTTGTCTTACAGTCTTAAAGCCTGCATGGAGGTTTGCTAATGCTTCTGACAAAGACCTTTCCTATACTGGCCAGTTATTCGAGGAAACCATTTTTGCCAGAGTACCTTAATAATAAACATCATTCCTTCTCTGTGATATTTTTACATTTTCACAATCTCACATGCTATTGCTCGGTTGATTCTCAAAACAAAACAACAACAACAACAAAACTCATCCTTCAAGGCTCAATGGAGCATTTGTTTCTCTGAGAACACCTTCGAACTCCCTCCTCTATTGGCCATATAGGCCACCAGTGCTTTTGGACTATCTGTTTCTGATCCTGAAAATAAAACCAGGTCTTATTCGCTCCCAAGCACCATATCTGGTTCATAACAGGTATTTCATAAAAGTTTGTGAGTGAAGGAGCACATTAGACACTCTGCAGATTCCTGGGTGGGAAATGAAAATTTGAAATTAGGGTTCTTCACTCCAATTCACCACCACACGAATTTTTCCAACACCTTGAGCATTTCAGGTAGTGAGTTCTGTCTGATATTTTATTGCTAAAAATGTGTGGAAGAGTGGATAGAGGGCAGAAAGGAAGGAATAATGGGAGAAAATGAAAGGAGGTAGTGAGAGAAGGGAGGAGGGACGGGAAGGTGAACAGTAGATAGAAGCAAGAAGAATGGATGGACGGATGAGTGGATCCAGTGTTGGCTTATCTAGAACCTCCCTTTGGAATCACATGCCCAGAGAGCATCAAGTAGAGGAGTCCTCCTTTCACTGAGATTTTGCATTCTAAGCCTTAACCAATATTTCATATGCTAGATGAACCCAGGGATCATAAAAGTGATTAAGTTTGTGCAGATAGTCAAACTTGATAGTTAGGACTCCCAAACTGAATCTCTAAAGGGCGGTGAAATCGATTTTCATAGAAGCATTTGCTTTCTATTCCATCAAAGAGATAAAGTTATATGAGGCACAGAAGAGCAACAAGGAAACAGAAATCTTGAACAATGCTATAAACCAGCTCGACCTCATAAACATCTCTAGACCACTCCAATTAACCAAAGTAGAACACACATTCTTGTCTAGTGTACACAGGACATTCTCCAGGCTAGACTCTGTGCCAGGCCAGAAAACAAATTTCAGTAAATTTAAAAGGGCTGAAACCATACAAAGTATGTTCCCTGGTAACAATGGAGTGAAATTCAAAATGAATGACAGAAATTTGGGAGATTCACAAATACGTGGAAATTATTTGTGGAGTTGGAGCATTAGTGTCAGGAAGGAGTTCAAGTTCACAGAACAGGAAGAACAAGGTGGCTCTCTAAAGGCCCATAGCCTGTCCAGGCACCAGGCACTGCTCAGAATGGCTGCAGGGGTTGTGAGTGGTGCTGGTAAGAGCTGGAGGGGGATCTGCACAGGTGGACTGCAGCCTAAGAGCTGAAGCTTGAGTCTGAAGTGTGGGAGCTGAGGACCTTATCTGAGCACAGAGGAGAGCCGAGCTGATATTCAGATGTATAGGTCAGCATATTCCCTGCCTAAGCTGGCTAGATGATAAGATCTTCTGAAGAGCTGGATGAAATGCAGATGTCCAGACTCAGGGACTGGAAGGTTCGATTCAGTCATTCTGGGAAATGTAGACAGGAGGTTGGGGGGCAATCCAGGAGCCACAAGCGTGGTTTTGATCTGTGTCCTTTACATCAGGGCTGACCGAGTCCCCTGAGTCCTCTGTCTACCGTGTGTCAAGTTTAACACTCTTCAGTTTTGTGGGACTGGTAGGTAAACAAAGCATGGCGATATGTTCTGTGGCGTGATGTGCAGGAGGATCAATAGGAAAACATCTCCTACCCCAGTGACCCCAATCCCAATGAGCCCAGCCCAACACTCATGGGACTGTGGTCATCTCCTCTCCCTCTAGCCTCGTGTGTGCTGGGGAGAGGCAGCCCTGCCAACTGGTATGAACTTTGGTCCTTATGTTATCACTTTTCCTGAGAAATTTAAAAGTGGCCAAGCAATTCAAAGGTCTTTTATGACCAAGAGGACAAAAGTCAGCTCCAGCCATTAGCCATTGATTACTGCTCACCACACCTTGGGCGAGATCCTTACTCTAGTTTGACAGTGTGAAACTCCGTTCTCAGGGTTATTCCAGCAAATACCGGTATGATGTCAAGAGGCCTTACCACACTCAGGTTTGCTCGGAGAGGGAACCCCTCTAAATTCATACTCATTAGAGTTGTGTATGCTAGCGGGAAAGAGACTCCATTTCCTGCCCCCAGACAACAGATTTACACTGAAAACAGAATTCTCCTTCTCCTCACAGGAGTGTCAATATTCATCTGAATCAAGAACTTTAAAGAGATCCAGACCCTTTTGCTGCAGCAATTTCATTTCTGGAAAACTCATGTAAGGAATGAATTTTAATCTGGACAAGGCTCTAGACAAAGTGGTGATTCATGTGGCCTTATTTGTGCTAGCAGCAAAATGAAATGTCTATGTTAGCAACGTACGGATTGCTAACGTTTATTGCATCAGATTGTTGGCAAAAGCATTTTACCTGCATTATCTCACTGAATCCTTTCAGGAGTCCCATAGAGTAGTACTGGTGTTATATCCCATTCTGCAGATAAGGAAACTAGCACACAGAGAGGTTGACCAAGATTACATAGCTAAAAACACATCAAAGCCAGTACTGTTAGCAGCATGAAAAATAGGTTTCTGTTAAGATGCTTTTAAAAGGATCAGAATTAATGTATGAAATGTCACAAGTAGGTAAAAAAAAAAAAAAAAAACGGATTTATTTTTAAAGACTTCAATGGAATTTTCGAAAATACTATGGAGCTTCTCCTAGGTTGTATGACTTTTGGAGGTACAGTAGATGGAACCCAGGGGCTCTCCACCAATGAGCTACATCTCCAGCTCTTTATATTTTTTATTTTGAGAAGATCTCACTAAGTTGTGGAGGCTGGCCTTGAACTTGGAATCCTCCTATCTCAGCCTCCCATGTTGCCACCATGCCTGGCTTTTGTGTGACTTCTTTGGTGGGGAGTGAGATGGGTTATGTCTACTTTTAACAGTAGAAATACAGTAGAAATTCAGAGGAGGGAAATGAACTTTTTTGTTTTGTTTTGTTTTATAATGGGAATGCATGCCAGGCGTGGTGATACATGCCTCTAATCCCAGAAGCCTGAGACAGGAGGATTGCAAGTTCGAGGCCAGCCTTGGCAACTTAGTAAGAGCCTTGGCAACTTATTAAGACCCTCAACAACTTAGTGAGAACCTGTCTCAAATTTTAAGAAATTAACAAAGGCCTGGGGATGTAGCATAGTGGTAAAGTACCCCTGGGTTTAATCCTCAGTACCAAATTAATTAATTAATTAAAATAGAAATGGAGAATTGATAATGCAAAAGGATGGTTCAGAAAGAGGGGGAGGACTCCAGGCAGCAGAAGAGCTACTGGGAGCAGTAAGGGCCTGGCTGGAGCAGCCCCCAAAGACCTTGGCAAGTTCCTGACTGGCCCACTTTCATTGACCTAGTGTCACCTCTGACATGTGCAGGGAATAACAGAGCAGAGAAGCCAAGATGGGGAAAGGTTCCGAATCCCAGATCCTGGGACAGCCACAGGAGGTCTTCCAATGGCACAGCTGGGCCCAGGAGGCTGAGAGGTTGTGCTTCCCTCATTCCTCTAGGGAGGGGTTAGGCAGTCAAACCTCACAGCATCCACACCATGGGACCAGAGAGGGTGGCTCAGGAGCTGGCCCACTTCTCCACCTCCATCTGGCTCCCCCCACCTGTTCAACCCCTTCTTTAACATGGACAAATAATGTTTGCTCAACCCAACATAAACCATGAATAACAATTTCTTTTGAAAATTTTATTTTTATTGGACTATAATATATTATCAAAGTGAAAATACAATGTTTGCTAAATAAACAGAGCTTCAAAATAGCCCCTGCACCCCCAGCAGAAATCTGAAAGCCCCCTGCCCTTGTCCCGCCCTGCCTCTGCCCAGGGAGTCCTGAGGGCTGGACCTGGCAGGCCACACAGGGCCCGTGAGGGCAGCGGGACAGGCAGGACCCAGGGTCTGTGCCAAGGAGGCTGCAGAGAGCAGGGCCAGAGGGGACTCCATGAAGGTCAAGGTCAGGCTAGCACTGCTTTACCAGCTGCTCCAAACTCCTAGCTTTATGTTTAAAGCTCCGTTAATCATGGACCTTTTCCAACATAAAATAATAGACACATTATAGAAAATTTATTTCTGTGATGCCTATATTTATTTTAAAATACTTTTTTCTAATAAATATCTTTTCCATTTGAACGTAAGCTGGAAGGAACATTCTGTTTTTACTTTAAACACTTCTGGTTGTTCCAGTGTGCTAAGAAATATTTGCTGTTTTTACCTGTCAAGTAATGTCAATTGTTATAAAAATGTGGTAAATACAAAATAGGACAGAAACCAAAAAAAAAAAAAAAAAAAAAAAGTATATACTTCCCTTAAATATCTTTGATCTTATGATTCAGAAACTTGTTTTACAACATAAAGCAGGAAAAAAAATATATCCCTTGGAAAGTACTAAATTCATACTACCAAGTCAAAAGGCAGAGAGATGGTTTATACAGGGAAAAGTTTATTTCTCTCCCTCTCCGTTTCCCAACTACCCAGTTGCCTTCCTTGGTAAAAACAAAAAAAAAAACAAAAAAACAAAACAAAAAAAAAAAACAGTCTTGCTAGTTTTTACTCATTTTGGCAGAGTCTCTTCGCATCTGCACACATATGTGTGTGCCCTCTTTAGTGATTATGCATGTGTGTGTGTGCACGTGCACGTATCACACTTAATTGTGGTACTCTGTCTTGAATTTTGTTTTTACACAATATGCCTTGAGGATCTTCCATGGAACACACAAAATGTTCTGTTGACTGGTGACCCCATCCCTGGCCTGAAGGCCCTATCTAGAAACCCTCCCAGCTCCCATCCTGATGCAAGCCTGGGTACATCTCCAAGTGGAGGAGAGAAGAAAGGGTGAGGTCAGGGATTTCCCTCCCTTTCTTCCATTCCTTTCTTCTGTCTTTTCCTTCTTGATTTCTAAAATAAAACCAGCTTATCGTGTTTTTTTACTCTTATTATTAATGAAAAATATGCTTATTATAAAGTTTTCAGGTAGTACAAAAAGAAAAAAGGAGAGAGTAAAAAGTCACAACTACTGTTTACTCCCAAATAGTTGCTAACAGTTTATAGTTTATTGTTCCAGTCATTTTTCTGGAATATCCACATTTTTTTCACCATTTTGGGGGGAGGGTACCAAGGATTGAACTAGGGTGCACTCAACCTCTGAGCCACATCCCCAACCCTATTTTGTATTTTATTTAGAGACAGAGTCTCACCGAGTTGCCTAGAGCCTTGCCATTGCTGAGGCTGGCTTTGAACTTGAAATTCTCCTGCCTCAGCCTCCTGAGTCTCTGGGATGACAGTCGTGCACCATCATGCCCAGCTTTTTCCCCCCTTTTAAAGTGTACAATTCAGTGGCATTCAGTACATTCACAGTATCATACAACTGTCACCACCATCTATTCTAGAACATTTTCATCACCCGAGAAGGAAACCCCATGAGTCACTCCTCTTTTTCTTCCATCCCTGCCCCTGGCAACCACTGATTGCAACCACTAATCTCTCCATGGATTGTGTATACAGGGCTTCTCATATAAATGCAGCAGGCAATATGTGGCCTTTTATGCCTTCTTTCACTTCGCCTAATGTTTTCAAGAGTGATCCATGTTATAGCACCACAGCACTTCATTCCCTTTTCTAGCCAAACAATGTTCCATAATATGGATATGCCAGATTTTACATATCCATTCATCATTTGAGGGTCATGTGGATTATCTCCACCTTTTAACTGTTGTGAAGAGTGCTACTGTTAACATGTATGTATGCGTTTTTATTTAAACACCTGTTTTTAATTCTTTGGGGCTTATAGTTAGAGTGGTATTGCAGGGCTGTTCTGTGGTTAGCTTATTGAGGAAACACCAACTGTTCTCAGCATGGCTGTATTCCCACCACCAATGTACGAGGCTTCCAATTTCTCACCATCCTTACCAACACTTGCTATTTTCCCTTCTTGTGTTTGTTTGTATCATCCCGACCACCATCTTAGTGAGTATGAAGTAGCATCTTATTGTGGCTTTGAATTGCATTTCCCTAATGACTAATGACATTCAACATTTTTTCGTGTGCTTGTTGACCATTTGTATAAATTCTTTGGAGAAATATTTATTCATGGCCTCTGCTCGCTCTTCCCTACCCCCAACTCCAGTTTTGGTGATTGAACCCAAGGCCACACACATACAATCCAAACCCTTTACCCCTGAGGTACACACCCAGCCCTTTATTTTCTTTATTTTATTTTATTAGTAGTATATTATTTGTACTGGGGATTGAACCTAGAGGTGCTTTACCACTGAACTATATCCCTAGTGCCTTTTATTTTGAGACAGGGTCTTGCTAAGTTGCTAAGAATCTCACTAAACTGCTGAGGCTGACCTCAAAATTTTGATCCTCCTGTCTTTGGGATTATAGGCACATGACACCATGCCTGGTGTATTTTCAATTTTGATGAAGCCCAATTTATCAATTTTTGTTGCTATTGCTCTTTTTCTTTTGGTCTAAGAAACTGTTGCCAAATTGAAGATTATGAAGATTTGTCTCCTAAAAGCTTCATAGCTTTAGGTATTATATTTAGGTATTTATTCATTTTGAATTGGTTTTTGCACATGGTGTGATGTAAGGTCCAGCTTTATCCTTTGGTATGTACATGTCCAGTTATTCTAGCACTATTTCTTGAAGAAGCTGTTCCTTCCCCCATTGAATGATCTTGGTAAGCTGGTTGAAAATCAATTGACCAACATTGTGTAGGTATTTTTCTTTCTTTCTTTTTTTTTTTTTTTTAAGGTTTTTATTGCTTTGCTAGTAAAGGAGGAACACAGGGCACCTTTAATTCTGTCCATCAGTAGGAACAGGTATTTTCTTTTTCTTTCTTTCTTTTTTTTTTTTTTTTGGCAGGGCTGGGGATTGAACCCAGGGCCTTTTACAAGGGAGATAAACACTCTACCACTGAGCTATATCCCCATCCTGTGTATGTATATTTCTGGCCTCTTAATTTGATTTCTTTCATCTTTGTGTGACTATCCTTATACCAGTACCACATGATTTTGATTACTATATCTTTGCAGTAATCTTTGAAATTGGGAAGCGTGAGTTTTCATGTCTTGGTCTTCTTTTTCAAAAAAGTTTTGGCTATTTGAGATCCCTCACAATTCCAAACAAACTTCATAATCAGTGTTATCCACTTGGGCAAAATGGCAACTGTAAGACATAGGGATTTTGATAGAGTTTATATTCAATCTGCAGATTATTTGAAGGAGTTTTGCTATCTTAACAAAATAAGTCTCCTAGCCCTTGGATAAGCAATGTCTATTAAGGTCTCAGTTCACTAACTTTTTTAACCTTGTAAATGCTAGGCTCAACTTTTTTTTTTTTTTTTTTTTTTTTTTAGTTTTAATAAACAGGGCCTGCATCTCCTTGGTTAAATTTATTCCTAAAGCCAATGCAGTGGTGCACTCCTGTAATCCCAGCAATTTGGGAGATCAAGGAACCGAGGAAAGAGGATCTCAGATTCAAGGCCAGCCTAGCAACTTCATGAGGTCCTAAGCGAGACTTAGCAAGAATTTTTCTCAAAATTAAAAAAAAAACAAAAGGGCTGGGGATATAGCTCAGTGGTTAAGTACCCCTAGGTCAAATCCCTAGTATAATCAATCAATCAATCAATTCGTTCCTGAGTGTTTTGTTCTGTATAGTACCGTTACCCACAATTTATTTTATCTTATTTATTTATTTATTTACTTACTTACTTACCTATTTTTGGTGCTGGGGCTGAAGCCCAGGGCCTTGTGCATAATGGGCAAATGCTCTATCACTGAACTATACCAACGTATACACAACTTTTTTTAAAAAAAAAAAAAAAACCTATCATGCGCATCTCTTCATGTTAGTAATATAGAGATCAAAAATTATTTTATGTCACTTACTGAATATACTACAATTTGTTTCAACAATCTCTTATTATTAACTATATTGGTCATTTCCAATTTTTAACTGTCAGAAAGAAGGATGCAATGAGCTTCTTTGTAATGTACATCTTTGTGCACTTATCCAATTATTTCCTTTGGATAAATTCCCAGACGCTAACTTATTAGGTCAAAGGAGAGGCATACTTTTAAAGCTTTGATGAATGTTGCCAAATTTTCCTCCAAAAATATCAGACCAACACCCACTCTGAACAGCAGGGATGTTCAAATTGCTTTTCCCCAATGTCACTTCCAGGGGAGAAAACAGGGGCCCTGACATGCTCTGTCACTGGGCAGAAATTTGGAACAGGATGACAACAGTCCTCAGTCAACAGAGATGTCTTTCTCTTAGACCAGGAAGAGCCCTTCACACACCTTGGTGGGAACTTTTATTGCAATGAAATTTGAGATTTTGGTCTGTTTCTCCCTCTAGACTACAAGCTACATGTGGCCAGAGACTGCCTGGCTTGTTCACCATGTGGGCCTAGAGTCTTTAAAGTGCCTGGCACAGAGAAAGTCCTCAGAAAATGTAAATTATCACTAGGATGGGGGTCAAGGCAGCTTACCCTAAGCCCAAATTCCACAAGGATAGCAATAGCATCTTTCCCTTTTGTTGTCTCCAAGGCTAGCACAGATTTTGGCATACAGCTGCTCAGGATTTGTTGTTGACTGAATAAATGAAAGCAGCTGGCTTTAGAGATTCAGTGGTGGTAAGAGATCTGAAAACTCCTGAATCCTTGTTGCTTCTGCCTGCTGCACCCCCTTAGTTATTTACTTTTGCGGGGAGGGTACTGAGCTAGAGTTGGCAGGTGGTGGGGTGTGGCAGGAAGTGTGAGGGGCCAATGGTGAATTTCATTCATTATGTGTTTAGTGAGCATCTACTGTATATCAGGCTTTGGGCTAAAGGCTTGCTTAGATTAGGAAGAACATTGGGGACAGGAGTCCAGAGCGTCTTGAATGCTATTCTACTGTTTTTCCAATAAAACACAATTGAGATCAAAATGTGGTGGTGGACACCTTAGCACATCCCTGAACTACATCCCCAGCCCTTTATATTTTTATTTTGAGATGGGGTCTCACTAAGGTGCTTAGGATCTTAATAAGTTGCTGAAGCTGGCCTCAAACTTGTAATCCTCCTGCCTCAGCCTCCTGATTAGCTGAGATTACAGGCATGTGTCACCACATTGAGCTCTCTTACTTTTATTCTAATGTTTGCTGCACCTTTCAATATTCATGTTCCTTTGGTTTCTGTGCTTCAATAAACAACTATATTTCGGCTTGAAGTATGGAACATCACCTGTCAGTAGTTGTAAGTCCTCTCTAACACTCTCAAATGATTTTCCAGTGGTGAGGACCAGGAAGGGAATTTCCCCGTGCGTGCTCAGCTCTGGCTCATCTGTGTCCCCTTCCCTTGGATGCTGTCCTGTGGGCTGGAGTCAGCATGGAAGCTATTTTTGACTAAGTGGCTACCTAATCTTACATAACCCTCAGTGATTCAGGCCAAGGTCATTCGACTTAGTGCGTGAAAGACACTTCAGACGCCAGTGATCACCCTTCCCCAGAGTCCCTCTAGAGACCCAGAGCTGGGAGGGCAGCGCTCGGTGGTAGCACAGTGAGCCCGTGCAACAGCCCCTGGGAGAGTCACCCAAAGGGCTTCTCCATTTTTTCTGGAACTTCAGTAGAGTTATGAACTCAGGAATTAGGGTGTCAGAACACTTGCTCCACTTCTTCTTTCCCGAGACACGTGACCTGGCGATGTTCAGGGTCCCTGAGTAAGGAAGACATGGATTCCTCCTATGGAGAAGCAATTAAAACCCACATTTTGATTCAACTCTGTTTTATTGGAAAAACAGTAGAAGAGTATTCAAGACCCTCTGACTCTTGTCCCAAATGCTTTTCCTAATCTAAGCAGGCCCTTAGCCCAAAGCCTAACACATAGTAGATGCTCACTAAATACACAATGAAAGAAATACACGTTGGCCCCTCACACTTCCTGCCACACCCCGCCACCTGCCAACTCCAGAGCCTGCTGGTGGACCCTATGCATGTTCTAAGTGCATGCCCAGTTCAAACCCCAATATCTCAAGACTATCTTTCCAGATCCCCCTAAATAGAATTGGTTGTCCCTTGGTCTATATGTTCCTAACACATTGCTCCCACTCCTGCCCTGAGCTGGTTAACATACTGGCTAACCAGTGTGTACTCATTTCTCTTCCACCAGACCATGAGCTTCTGGAGGGCAGGATATGGCCCTTAGTGGACACTGTGTCTCCAGTACAAATCACCTCCTGCCACTTCCTAGGCCCCAGTGAATATCCACTTATTGGCTTAGACGCATGCCTGGATGACTGGCAACGAGAATCAGGGCTGCAGCTCACAGCGTTCCGTGCATTTCGAATCCAACAGGAGCTTACAGAGGAAGAGACACATGGGCGGGGCAGCTGGAGTGCACGTTCCCAAGCCACAGTCAATACAGCATCTCTCTTTCAAAAATGTAATCCTGCTAATAATTGGTGTTCATTATCGAGAACACAGCCCAGCCGCAGGAAAGCCACTTTAAACATTTTAGAATTGTCTTAGAATTTTGCCACTGTGTACCCCTGACTCCTATCTTTACTGAAACGGTGCCTGTCAACAAGTAGGAGGCAAAGGAGTTTATCAGCCCTTCTCTGTTTCCTGGGTACCCATCTTCCCCTTCTCCGTTTAATTCAGGGGCCCCCAGATGAAATCAAAGATACCTGCTCCCTTCATTGATTGGCCCAGGGGTAGGTCTTGACCCAAGCTGGACACATCACAGCCCCCAGCGGGACCTCCCATAGCTGACTTGAGGCACTTGACCTGAGGTGGCCAAGTAGTCCTTGCTTGCGATTTCTGGATTTGGGGTTAGAGAAAGCTTCAGGTAGACTGTTTCCTGTGTCCCCAACCTTGTTAACACTATCTGGACTGAGCGAGGAAGTGAGGTAGACACAGTGGATGGAGAGGGGGTCCATCTTGGATTCTAGTTGTTCTTTAGCTCTGGCCATACTGTGGTCCTTCCCCATGCTAATCAGCAGCTGCTAACACACACACAATGTGTCACAGATACAAGTTCATGAACATGATAACATGCACATCACTTTTTTTTTTTGGTACCAGAGATTAAATTCAGGGGCACTCAACCACTGAGCCACATCCCAGCCCTGTTTAGTATTTTATTTAGAGACAGGGTCTCACTGAGTTGCTTAGCACCTCCCTGTTGCTGAGGCTGGCTTTGAATTCTCCATCCTCCTGCCTCAGCCTCCCGAGCCGCTGGGACTACAGGCATGCGCCACTGCGCCTGGCAGCACATCACCTTTAAAGGTAACAGGGTGTTACCTGGATTTCCACTTTTGGCTAATCACCTGTGGGTGGATATCTTGATTGTTTTTTTTTTTTTCCACTGTGATGAGCGATGCTGCAATAAACATTGTCATAAATTCATTTTTGCTCCCATGAATTATTTTATTAGAAAGGATTTGGGGGGTG
Source organism: Callospermophilus lateralis (assembly GCF_048772815.1). NCBI lineage: Eukaryota > Metazoa > Chordata > Mammalia > Rodentia > Sciuridae > Callospermophilus > Callospermophilus lateralis. Next base: position 64,330,200 of record NC_135309.1, read on the forward strand.
CGGTTTGCTATGGCAAAGGGTGTTCAAGGACTGCCTCAATGCCCTGTGCCTAGTGCCTCTTTCAGGGTCATTGGACACCTTCAGGATTATACTATTACAGACTGAGTTGACCCAATGTTTGACCCTTGTTTGTCCTTTGGGAAGAGGGTCCAGGTTTTGGGTGCAATCTGCCCATAAACTGTGCCCAAGAATTCTGTTGAAAAAGTAGGTGTGGGGTCATCCATGGTCATGAGAATGTCCAGGGGATTTGGAGAGCACAAGGACAAGTCCCTGAGCGCACAGCAGACCATGGGTCTTGCTGGGCCTAGGGGTGTGGACAAAGGAATGCCCAGCTTCAGGGTCACTGTTTGGATCCCTAGGGGTTAGCCCTGAAGGCAAGGGAAGAACATGGCTCTGAGGACACACGTGGCATGCAATAGCAGGGCACAGGGCACAGTCCTCAGCCTGGGAGATCAGGGGACAAATCGGTCAAACCCTCCCCATCCTGGCCACCCCCCCCACATTGTGACTTCTGTGCTAGTGCTGGATGGCAGTAGGGGACAAGGCACTGGAGCTCCCAGATCATCTGCAAAGACTGATGCTGTAAGGAGAGCGAAGGTTCACGCCGGGACAGAGCTGGTGACTTGGGTGAACAGGCAGCAGCGCATCCTGCTCAGGGAGTGTGAAACCTTCCTGGGAAAACACTGGCTTTGATCTGAGACTCGAAGAATGTGCACTGGTAAGTCCAATGAAGAGTGAAGAGGGGCCCAGACACAGGACGAAGCCTACTACAGGCTGGAAATAAGACAGAACCCAGAGCCTTAAGAAGAAAGCCCTGCCTGATTTAAATCAAAAGAACCCATTCGAAGACCGAGGAGCAGCAGGCACAGCAGTGCCCATCTGTAATCCCAGTGACTCTGGAGGGTGAGGCTGGAGGATCACAAGTTTGAGTGAGATCCTGTCTCAAAATTAAAAATAAACTGGGTGTAGTGGCCCACACCCTTAATCCTACTGACTCCCAAGACTGAGGCGGAAGGATTATAAATTCAAGTTCTGTCTCAGCCATTTAGTGAGGCCTAAGCAACTTAGCCAGACCCTGTCTCAAAAAATAAAGAGCTGGATATGTGGCTCAGTGGCAGAGCATCCCTGGGGTTCCCAGTAACACCTGTCCCTTACACACAAAAAGTGGCAAATGCTCCCACCAGGCCTGGGGGCTCATGCTAAAGATTCTCATCTGGGAGGAATGGGGAGCCTTGGAGGATTGTAGAAAGAGAGAGGTATGATCTCTGTTCTCCAGGGGCAGGTATGAATAGATATTCAATCAAAAGGTAACGGAAGCTAGGCATGGGGGTGCACACCTGTAATGTCAGCGACTCAGGAGGCCAAGGCAGAAGGATCACAAGTTTGAGGTCAGCCTCAGTAATTTAGCAAGGCCCTAAGCAACTCAGTGAAATCCTATCTCAAGAATAAAAAACAAAAAGCTCAGAATGTGGCTCAGTGGCAGAGCATCCCTGGGGTTTCCAGTAACACCTGTCCCTTACACACAAAAAGTGGCAAATGCATTCCTGGGTTCAATCCCCCAGTACAAAAGAAATTAAAATAATAAAAAGTAATGGAGTCCCTGTCTCTTTCAAATGTGGCCCATCCCGGTTCCGAGGCTGTCTGAACGCGTCTCTGCATGCTACAATTGACCCCTTGGCTCAGCCTACTGTAGAGTGACCGGCCTCAACCATCTTTCCCAGGGTGGCTGGTGCTCCTACCCAGGGCCTGCTCGCTTTTAATAGATGGATAGGGCCTGCCCAAGTCACAGGGCTCACATTTCTAGAGAAGGACACAAAATTCCCCAACTCGTCCACACCTTGCCTCCCATACAGACAAGTATCTTTGTCATGAAATAAAATGGAACAAGGTATTGGAAGTGAAAGTGCTTTGTAAAAAGAAAAGGGGCTACAGAATTTTATTTCTCTCTTAAGCAACCAAAGTTTTTTTTGTTTTTTTTTCCCACCAAATAAAATTTTACTGCACACCCACATGTCCAGCTGCTCCAATGAGGTTGCCCTTTGGAAATACTGTGAATGTCACATGTTCAAAACTAAGTCGCTGGATTCCACCATCTTTTCCAACTTCTCCTGCCTTCCCCTCTGCATCTTGGTTCTGACTCCTCCAGCCACCCAGGTGCTCAGTGCAGAAACAGCATGGGTGCCCCCATTGTCACCAGCCCAGGGGGCTCTTCAACATGTGTCGCTGGTCCACCCTCATGGTTCCATGGCTGTCACCACCCCTCTGGCTGACCACCACTCACATGGATCCTACAATAGCCCTACTTTGTCACCTGTCCCATTTGCAGTTCATCGCTCACATATTGGCCAGAGAATCAGGTACAAGTCATAACCCTCAGCTTGACAAGTTTGCCTCCACCGGACTCACCTGTGGATCCAATGCCCGAATCAGGGCGCAGAGCATCAGCAGCCTTCCGGAAGCCCACCCTGTGCCCCTTGTCCCCCAGGACGACTCCTATCTTGACTTCCAGCACTATGGATTCATTTTGTCTGTTTTTGAACTTTATATGCATGGATTCATCCAATGTGCACATTTTATGTCAGCCTTAGTCGACTCGTCACTGTTTGTGAGAGTCATCATGCTGCTCTGCTTATCATTTGTTCATTTTCATTGCATTATAGTGTTCCATTCTATGACAAACTCCTGATGTATTCAATCGAGTACTGAGAGGCGTTTGAGTGGCCCATGGACTGAAGCTATGTTCTCTCGTTCATCGGTCGGTCTTTCCTCCCTCCTTATTGGTAGTTGAACCCTGGGGTGTTTTACCACTGAGTTATACCCCCAGTCCTCTTTGTTTTTTGTTTTGAGACAGGGTCTCCTGAAGTTGCTGAGACTAGTTTTGAACTTGTGATCTCCTGCCCCAGCCTCCCTGGTGGCTGAGATTATGGGTATGAGCCACTGCACAATGCTCGGGGCTGTTTCAAACAGAGGGTATTGTTTTTAGTCAAAACACTAAAAACTATGACCAAAAGACCCAACAAGAACAGTTTAAGGAGGGAAAGTTTCAGAGGTTCATTCTATAGAAGGCTCCCCCACTGCTCTGAGCCTGAGGTGAGGCAAAATATCATGGCTAAGGATGTGGTAAAAGAAAGCAGCTAGGATACAGGATAGGTCAGGCGGGAAACAGAGGAAGACAAAGCGCTCCATTCACAAAACACAACCCCAGAGGAACGCCCCAGAGACCAACTCCTTCCATCCTATCTACCTACAGTTACCACCCAGTTAATCCATATCAGTGGATTAATCCACCCATTGTGCTATAACTCGTAATCTAATCATTTTATCTCTGAAAATTCTTGCATTGTCTCACACATGAGCTTTGGGGAGAATACCACATATACAAACAGCAATGGGTTGTCATCAATATTTTGTCTTTGGTGCACGTAAGTATGTGTTTCTGTTAGGCATCTACGAGGAGTCGACTTGCCTCATTATGAAGTATGTGTTCACACAGTGATGTTTTTAAAGCACAAACTGCGGCATTCCCTTGCTTAAACACTCCTTGGTTTCCCATTGCATTTAGATTAAGTCCACAATTGTGTCTCAGCCTACAAAGACCTGGTTTGCCTGGCACCCACCTTCCCATCTCAGATCCTGCCCTCTCAGAATCTGCTTTCCCAGCACATCGACCTTTTTCCTATTCTGGAGGATTGCCAAGCTCTCTCAAAAAATCCACCCACTTGATATGCCACCATTTCCACCTGACCAGCTCTGCTCATCCTTTATATCTAAGCTCAGTTAGAATCTTCTCAGGCCTCTCCTGATCCTCCAATCTGAACTAGCACTGTTTGTTACTGGCTCTAGTTGCTTAGTGCACAATTGCAATTACCACAACTTCAAATTGATTGTTGATCACCGCCTCCTTGCTCAGTAGACTGTAAGCATCAAGAAACTGGGACTCGGGCTGGGGATGTGGCTCAAGCGGTAGCGCGCTCGCCTGGCATGCGTGCGGCCCAGGTTCGATCCTCAGCACCACATACAAACAAAAATGTTGTGTCCTCCGAGAACTAAAAAATAAATAAATATTAAAATTCTCTCTCTCTCTCTAAAAAAAAAAAAAAAAAAAAAGAAGAAGAAGAAAGAAAGAAACTGGGACTCACTCACATTTACCTGGCATTGAGCAGGAACATATTAGGTGTTCAATAAGCATCAATGGGCAAAGAGAGGGAACGAGATAAGAAGTCACCCAAAGACCAGAGTAATGCCGGGAGTAGTGCACCCCTGTAATTCCAGCGAGTTTGGAGTCTAATGCAGTAGGATAATGAGTTCAAAGCCAGCCTCAGCAACTTATCGAGGCCCTAAGCAACTCAGTGAAATCCTATCTCTAAATAAAACACAAAAAAGGGCTGGGGACGTGGCTCAGTGGATTCAATCCCTGGTACTTTAAAAAAAAAAAAAAAAGATTAGGGTATAAATCTTAGCTCCATTCCCGCTACCCTTGTGCCTTTAGCCCCAGTTTCCTTCTCTGTAAAACAGAAATAATCCCGCTGGCCCCTTGGGCACCCAGACAATGTAAGGCTGAGTAAAAATGGATGCATGTACATACCCTAGCATAGGGTTGAGCACATGGCAAGTGCTAATTAAGTGGTGGCTTCCATGTATCAACTCCCTGAAGCCCCCCACAATCCTGGGGGCAGGTACTACTCTAAATCCTCATCTCACAGATGAAAAACCATAGAAACTAAGGCCTGTCAGGTGCAGTGGCACATGCCAGTAATCCAGCTGCTTGGGAGACAGAAGCAAGACGATCTCAAGTTCAGGGTGAGTCTAGGCAACTTAGTGAGGTCCTGTCTAAAAATAAAAAACAATGGTATAGCACCCCCGGGATTGATCCCCAATATTACAAAAAAAAAAAAAAAAAAAAAAGGAAGAAAAAAACTGAGGCCTGAACAGATATTAATTCCTGGCCAAATAATTCCAGCTCCAGAGCCTGGGCTGTCCCCCATTAGGGCTCTGGTGTAACATGGGAAAGACCAGTGAAGAACAGAGGAAGGAGCGGTGGTGAGTCCCTAACCACCAACAGCCCAGTCACCCCTTCCCCTTGACATTCATTCATCCCCATGAAACCCTAAGGTTAGAACCCAGTATGAAAACCACCGCGTTACACAAACATCCGCAGTTATTAATAGCTAGAAAGAAAGGGGAAAAAATAGAAGGATCTGTTTACGTAAAATGTTAAACTTCTGTACAACAAAAGATACCACGAACAAGGTCAAAAGATAAATAAAAGTGCGGGAGAAAATATTTAAACTTCAGATGGCAAAGGCTTACTATCCCTGGTGTTAACACACCCTTACTCATTAATTGGAAAAAAAAAATCTATGAATGACCCAGTGGAAAAAGCAGAAAAGACAGTGAATAGTTTACAGAACAGGAAATGAAAATGGGTAACCCACATGTGTATAAGTAAGGAAATGGAAATTCAATAATGAGCTCCCGTATTTCTCTTAATACTGGCAAAAAAAGAAAAATATTGTGACAGGAGAAAACCAACTTTATCATCATCCCATGGTTGGACTGTGAAAATGTACAGACCCTTAGGAAAAATTTCCCAAAATATTGTTATAAAAAGTGTGACAATTTTTGGAAATGAAAATAATAATGCACAATGATAGACAGTGTAGGTACAAGGATATTCTTTGCAATGTCTTTGTAATAGCAAGAACAGAGAAACATCTGCTTCCATCAATAGAGTTGCATATGAAAACAATAAGGTGATTCCATGTGAAAACATCTGCAGTGAAAAAAGAATGTTAAAGAATAATGTCTATGGTTAGATATCATTGCTTTCTATGCGGTGCTGAGGATTGAACCCAGGGCCTCACACATGCCAGGCAAGTACTCTACCCCTGAGCCACAACCTTTTGTTATCATTTTTACAGAAAACGAACACAATAAATATGGTCAAATCACATGAATACTTAAGCAAAGAAAAAAAAAAGTAAGAAAATCAAATTTCTAGTTACAAACTGTGGCACCCATCTATAATCCCAGGACTGGAGAGGGTAAGGCAGGAGGACTGCAAGTTCCAGTCCAGCCTGAGCAACTTGGCGAGACTCTGTTCCCAAATTAAACAATAAAGTGGGCTGGGTATGTAATTCAGTGCTTGAAGACCTACATTCAATTCCCAATACTGAAAAAAACAATTTTTTCTTCTAGTGTGTGTCAAAGGAGTTGGATTGGGTTGGAGGGTCTTAGTTTTGCTTCAGAATCACTTTTAAGTTTGAATTGTTGAAATGAGCATATATTACCCTACAAATATTAATTGATAAGCACTGCTCCTTAGTAAAGACTTAGTGATGACTCAATGAACATTACTTGTCCTTCTGGACTTACAAGACCTTCTTTTGCATTCACATTCACTCTGCTTCAGTTCCTACAAATCAGCTGCTCGTTGGAAAGAAGCAGCTAATTGTCTTGTGAACAATTTCCTCTGATTAACCTCAGAGCTTGATCTGCTGCCTGCCCTCCTAGGGGAAGAGATCTTAAATCATTATTATTTTAAAAAGAAATATATGCTCTGAATATGTAATACATGCACATGGTAGAAAACTCAAAATGAACAAAGCAGCACATAGTGAACAGTAGGTCTCATCTCTTCCTAACATCCTAGCCAATATTCTAGCCCAGCTCTATCCCTGGAAAGCAATGAGAACACCAGCTTCTTTTGTATCCTTCTGGAGATATTCCATGCAAATATTAGCATAAATATGTGTATATTCTATTTTTTAAACACAAATGCTGTACATAATGCCTCTACACACAAACGAGTATGTTCCTCTGGTTAATGCCTTTCCTTTCTCTCCAGCCAGGACCTGATTAGTTTGAAGGCCACAGCTCCTTCCTGCCAAATCTCCCTGAGGGAGGCGCCTCGGCTATGCATTCTTCTACGCACTAACATTCACAAAGAAGTAGTTATCGATCACTCACTCTGTGCCACGCACCGGGCTGGAAACTCAGATAAAGAAGGTCCTTATGCTGGGTGCAGTGGCGTAAGCCTGTAACCCCAGTGACTCAGAAGGCTGAGGCAGGAGGATCCAAAGTTCAAGGCCAGCCTCAGCAACTTAGGGAGACTCTGTCTCAAATAAAAAATAAAAAGGGTTAGGGATGGGGCTCAATGGTAAAGTGCCTTGGGTTCAATCCTTAGAACAAAATAAATAAATAAATAAAAGATAAGGTCCTTGTTCTCACCCAGCTGAACTTGCAGTGGGAAAAAAAAAAATGTTATGTAGAAGAAAACAAATAGGAAAAGAAGACTAACAAATTTCAGGTAATGGATTGCACCATGGAGAGATTCATTCTCATTTAAGAAGAGGAAAGAGGGAGGATAGGGGCAGGGAGAAGACAGGGGGAAAGGGGGATGTTTTTTAGATGGGATAGCCGGGGAGGGAGAAGGCATTTAAGCTAAGGACTGAACACTAGAAGCGATCAATCCCCCCGACTCCCTTGCCCTGATAACTTTCCATGGACAGCAACTTGACCTGATCCTGGAGGGGAAGAGGGTGGGCTCTGAAGTCCTGGAGCATGTGTTCGAATCTCAGCTCTGCACTGAAGGCTGCGTTAGTCTTGGGAAATTATTTAAGCTTTCTGTTTCTCAGTTTCCTCACCAGTAATGTGCAGTGATATAAAAATAGTCCCCACTTCCTAGGATTGTAGTGAAAATTAAGTGGTTATGTAACAAGGGCTGGCAGAAAGAAATGATCAAAAAATGATGACATTAGATAAAGTCTCAGATATGACACCAAAATGGTGACCTAGAAGAGAAAAAACTGATCAAAATGCTTTACACCAAAATTAGAAATGTTTGCTCTATGACAGACGTCTTACTGATGTTTAGAGTCTGGAAAAAATATTTACAAATTACATATAGAGGGGCTGGGGATGTGGCTCAAGCGGTAGCGCGCTCACCTGGCATGGGTGCGGCCCGGGTTCGATCCTCAGCACCACATACAAAGATGTTGTGTCAGCCGAGAACTAAAAAAAATAAATAAATATTAAAATTCTAAAAAAAAAAAAAAATTACATATAGAAGACTTGTATTCAGGCCAGGCATGGTAATGAGAGCCTATAAGTCCCAGCTATTCAGGAGGCTGAGGCAGGAGGATCTCTTAAGCCCAGGAGTTCTGTGGACAACATAGTAAAACCCCCACCCCAATCATCTCAAAAAAAAAAAAAAAAGACGTATGTGCTTATATGCTGAATATAAAAGGAACTCAACAATGAAAAAACAGGCAACCTTTTGACCAGGGTTGTAGCTCAGCTGTAGAGCGCTTGCCTAGCACATGTGAGGCACAGGGTTTGATCCTCAGCACCACATAAAAATAAATAAATAAAATAAAGGTATTGTGTTCAATTACAACTAAAAAAAAAAAAAAAAAGGAGAGAGACAAAAAAAGAAGAACACAGGCAACCTAATTAAGAAAGCCCAAAGCTTGATCAGACAGTTCACCAGGGAAGATACAATGACGGTAAATAAGCACCTGGAGAGACATCCTGCAGCAGAAACCATTAGGTCAGCGCAAAATAAAACCACGATGACAGACCACTACATACCAATCAGAGCGGCGAAGAAGGATAGGGACAAAGAGGAGGAGGAGAAGGAGGAGGAGGAGGGGAAGAAGGAGAGGAGGAGGAGAGGAAAAGAAGAGGAGGAGAGGAGGAAGAGTAGGAGAGGAGGAAGAGGAGGAGGAGGACAGGACAAGGATGAGGACGAGGAGGCAAAAACACAAACTGATACCACCAAATGCTGACAGGACACCGATTGACCGCACCCCTCACACCTTGCTGGAATTTAATTTGGTGGTTTCTTATAAAGTTAAACCTACACCTAACATATAATTCAGCAATCCCATTTTGAAGTAATTTGCAAAGAGGAATGAAAACTTAAGTTCACATAAAAACCTGTTCACAAATGTTTATAGCTGCTCTATTCATAATCACCCCAAACTAGGAGCAACTCCAAAGTTCTTTAATGGGTGAACAGATGAACCATGGTACATTCATAGCACTAGAGAGCTACTCATCAGAAAAAAGGTACAAACTACTGGTAGTGCAGCAACTGAACGAAAGAAAGAAGCATCTGGAAAGATGGTCTGCTACTTGACTTTATTACATACCTTCTTGAAAACAAATCTCGAGGGACCGGTTGGAGGGCCCACCAGGGGCTGCCAGGGCTCAGGCTGAGAAAGGCTGTGACTAAAGGTACAAGTAGAAGGAGTGTTCTGGGCTGACAGAACGGCTCTGAACCCTGATGTGGTGCTGGTCACACAACCCTACACCCAAGGTAAAATTCACAGAATCAGACATGCGTGAAAAAGTCAACGTTTCTGTATGTTATTTTAAAAAATAAGGCAAATTAAAAGTGATCGATGATATGGTCATTCCAACTCAGTTATTCCCTCCCAAGTCCTCCTCCCTCTTTTTTTCTCATGCTCTACAACCAGAAACTTCTTTCACCTCTGGGCAGCAGTTGGCCAAGTTCAGAGTAGAGGGAAGGGCACTGGAGGCAGAGGGAATGGTATATGCAAAACCCTGAGAGGTCACAGGGGCCCAAGCTTGCTATGCTATGTGCACCTGCAGAGGCTGGGGACACAGCAGTGGACACAGCACAATGACACCTCTCCAGGGAAACATTTTGGGCATTTTTGCTACTGATCTGGTAGGCTCGACTTCCCGCTCCCATTAGGGTCCTCCATCTGAACCAGAACGTAGTGCGTAGGGGTTCAGTGAACCTGGTCTGGAGCCAGGCTGATGTAAACCATCAGGCCTGGGCTCACTCACTCACCCTGAGTGTGCACACAGGCAATGCTACGATCCTGTGTGTCATTTTTCCCACCTGGAAAATGAATAGAAAACTACAATATGGCCTTCTAGGGTTGTCATAAGAATTAAATGAGGCTCCATAAAGTCGTGCGAAGTCCTGTTTACAGTGCTTGATATTCCAACAGAACTCAGGGCCTGGAAGCTGGTTTTGTTGCTATTAATATTAATCAGAGGCACCAGAGACCCTGACCCTAGAGGAGCTGTCTCTATAGAGCCAAATATGGAGTTAACACAGAATCAGAGAGGGGGCTCCCAGCCCTGGATGCCTGTAGACAAAAGTCTAGGAAAGGACTCAGTGGCAGCGACATTCCCTGAATCCGTCAAGTAAGATTGGGGCGTGGACTTGTGTTTGTCAGGGACACAGGCAGGAGAGTGGAGGACAGCTAAGACCCAGGAAGGTTCCTTCGATGACAGATGTGTGCTGCCAGTTGACATGGGCCCCCACCTCCCACCCTGCCTCCCATCCCGAAAGCTGGACTGTCTTCCAAAGGATTCCAGCGATGCTGTGGGTAACAAGAGCCCTCTGAGGTCCTCCCTGAGCCGAGGAGTCACGGGTTCTGCCTTCCCAGAAAAGCACCTTTGCTCCAGTGGGAGAATGCCTTTGGACTGATAAAGACTCGCCGTGTCCAGTTATGGTAGGAATATTGCAAGGGGGTGAAGCTATTTTTTGCCACATGTCTATCTCTCCAGCAGGCACAGTGACATTACGTGGGATCCAAATAGCCCCAGCCGTAGAAGGTCATGGAGCTGAAGGCTGCAAAGAGTAAGCCAGATTGGGGGTGGGGAGACTCTTTGCATCACCAGTCAGGGGTCCTAAGACCTTGAACTGTCACCCCTTCTTCAAGCTCCAGCCCCATCCCACTCTCCACAAGACTCCTGTTGAACCGATTTCCCCCTGGGCCCCAAGTCTGGTGGCAAGTGTTTATTTTTAGCCTATGATTCCCTGAGAATGAGGGTAGGCCCTTATGGAGCAGAGGGAGGGAGGAGGGAGGAGGAAGGGAAACTTGAGGGCTTGGAGGGCCAGGGAGGACACAGCTCAGTCCAAGCCCATTTTCAGCCCTGTGGCAGCCTGGGGCAGGGACAGGGCCAAGTCCTTTCCCTTCTCAGCCCACCCCAGGTTGGGCTTCTGTCCCTGTGTTCCCTTTTTCTTCTTCCCCGAGGGCCCTGGAGACCATGGGCTTTCCATTCCTCTTTCTAGCCTCCCTTGGCCTCTTGGTCCTTTGTGTTCTCCTTTTCAACCACAGTGGGTGCAGAGGAGGAGCCCTCAACTCCTTACTCCCTGTCCCTGAAGAAACATTCCCAGACCCATTTCCGCGCGACTACCTGGCACCATTCTGGACACAGTAAATGCGGGCAGGCTGAAGGATGGATTTCACTGCTTCTCCCCGTAAGCCAAAGGCCTGCAGGATGGACGAGCCAACGAGGGGAAGTTATGCAGGTTTAGAAACTCTCTCAAAACCTTTAGTCATTGTCCCTAGTTGCTAGTTCCTTTCTCTTTTCTGAGAAGTTCTCTGGAGGCTTCAGGGCCTCATCTTTGTTTCTGGGATCCAGAGGGAGATGCAGCTTCCTCTTTAGTTCTTCCTGCACCTTCCCCTGACCTTCTCTCCAGCTTACCAAGCTCTGCTCCAGAGTCTACCTGCGTGAGAATCTCCTGAGCTGGCTCAAATCCCGGCTCCCCCACACACCCATGGTGTGGCCCAGGCAAGATGCCCTTCCTCCTGCAAGCAAGTGAAAATGTCTCTGGGGGATGGTTGTGTGTAAAATGTGTGGGTGAAATGGCTGGCACATAGTAGGTGCTTAATAATGGCCTGTCATTGTTGTTGTTATTAAGCATTCAATAAATGGCCCAGAAAACTAAGCCTTCTTTTTAAACATTTCTTTTTACTCTATACCTGATCATTTTTCCTATTTGTAGACTGCTTTAATATTTTATAAAGCACTTTCACTTCCATTAGCTCAGCTGAACCCCGAACGACCCCTGGAGGAGCCCGAGTTATTATTGCAGGATTGTTATTCCCATTACACAGATAAAGATAGTCATGCTCCAGAAAAACGCAGACCTGTCTGGCTCACCATCGTGTGTCCATGTGCTTAATGCCCTGCCGGGCCCAGAGTAAGTGCATGAAACAGGACAAAGGAAAAAAAGCTTATGAAGGAATGACCTGGGCGATGTCATCCTACATGTCCTTTCCTCGTCGGCCAAATGGGAATCCATGCTGTAGGATATACAAAGGAACTTAAAACCCTAGAATTCAGTTTCATTTTGAATAGGTGGAAAGGAATGAGTCAGCCTTGTATTTGAGGGGAATTGCTAGGCAGGGCCTCTGACAGGGAGAGATGCGGCTCATTCCTTGCAGATATTCAATCTAATCTTCCGTCCTTACACCTGGGACTTTGGTTTCTCTAGTTAGAAGCTCAATGTAAGAATGAGGAGCTGAGTCCAGACTGGGGAAGCTGCTCAGTGGTGCAGTACTCACCGAGCATGCTCAAGGCCCTGAGTTCAATCCCAGCAACGGGGGGGGGGGGGGGGGGGGGGGGGGGGGGGGGGGCAGGCGAACAGGAGAGCAAGTAGCTGTGGAGGCTGAGGCAAGAGGATCTTGAGTTCAAAACCAGCCTCAGCAACTTAGTGATGCTCTAAGCAACTCAGCAAGACCCTGTCTTTATATAAATAAAATATAAACAGGGCTAAGGATGTGACTCAGTGGTTAAGTGCCCCTGGGTTCAATCCCTGGTACCAAAAGAGAGAGGGAGGGAGGGAGGCAGGGAAGGAGGGAGGGAGGGAGAGAGAGAGAGAGAGAGAGAGAGAGAAAGAGGAGAGGAGAGGAGAAATTAAGATCCCTACTAATATTGACACCCTGGGGCAAAGATTCTGCTGCATTTAGGAGAGATAGAGTGGGCTGGATGGAAAGTGAAGGAAGAATTGAAATATGTGTAATCCCTTTCTAGGTCAAAAATCATTTTATTAATTTAAGGACATAAAAATGCATTATGTATAAGTTGATTTCCTCTGCAAATTGCCACAATCAGTATATTACATTTCAAAGTATAATCCTTTAGATAATAATTATAAATCTGGTTTACTTTTAATTTGTTGAATTTTTTTAAAAAACAAATGCAGCTATAGCTCTTAGATTTGAGGGAATTGAGTCTTGTGTTTGCCTATGGAGAAGCAAAAGTCAGCCATACTTAACTTCAGCAAAGCCTCTGGGTGCTTAGGATGTATAAACAGAGGCCATACTTTAAGAAAGTTGCTGAGACTGTAAAGAAGGGAAACCCCAGCTTGCTGATGACAACACGCGTCTCTTGGGAATTATCTCATTATTGTAAGTGTACATTTTATTTGCTCGTAACAGTAAGTCATATTTTTCAGGATTTTACATTCATTTGGATAATTTTTTTTTGGGGGGGGTATCATGGATTGAACCCAGGGGTGCTTAGCCACTGAGCCACATCCTCATTCCTCTTTATATTTTATTTTGAGACAAGATCTTGCTAAGTGGCTTAGGACCTTACTGAGTTGAGGCTGGCTTTGAACTTACGATCCTCCTGCCTCAGCCTCCTGAGCTGTTGGTTTACAAGCAAATCCCACCACGCCCTGCTTGTTTGGAGAATTCTTAAATAGCCCTATAACAGAGGCACCATTATTACCCCCATCTAAGGGGGTAATGTGACTTGCCTAATATCCCATGGTTACAAAGGGGCAGAACCAGGATTTGAACTTAGGCTGAAGGCAAAGATGTGGATAGTTTTGTGTGAAAATTAGGCATCATTCAGTTTCACTTATTAAGTCACATTAGCTCAAGAGGGAATGGGGGCAAACAACCTCCTCCAGCCTAACTGTCCCATGGAACCATATGAAACTCTCTCGTCCCAGGTTCCACATGTACATAAACTAAAAAATTAATGCAACAGTCTTGTGACTTGGGTAGCTAATGAAAGTATACCAACGCTCCTTAAATTCTGCTTTAGATTTGGAACTCAAGTAGTGTTATTTATTTGTTTGTTTGTTTATTTACTTGGTACTAGGAATCAAACCCAGGGGCACTTCACCACTGAGCTACATCCTCAGCCATTTTTATTTTAAGAAAGGGTCTCACTAAGTTGCTGAGGCTGACCCCAAAGTTGGAATCCTCCTGTCTCAGCCTCCCGAGTCACTGGGATTACAGGCATGCACCACCAAGCCCAGGAAAGTCAAGGTAATTTTAAATACTTTTAACTTTCATTTTTAAAAAAGATTATTTATTTAATTCTTTGGGTGGATTATGAGATCACAGGAACCAGAAAAGGCCAATTTACAATGTCCTCCCAATTCTGCCCAGCAAAAAACGTTGGCACACAGGTGATACTGGGATGCAGATGACAATACTCTGTCCTCAGTTGGCTTACCTTCCAGCCAGCGACAACTGATGACGAGCCCCAAAACAAAGAGATGCACTCAACTACGGTGGCGCCTAGATGCCCTGGAGGACACCCTCTGAGCCTGAGTGCAGCACCAGGGCAGGAGGAGGGACACACCCGCCCACGGCCAGATCGAAAGGGAAGGAAGAAAGAGGGCACAGAGTTCTGTCTGGTCTTGCAACAGTGGCCATTCCCAGGGCCACAGAGAGGCGCTTCCCCTCGCTGACCACCTACCCTGTGCCCAGGCGCTGCTCAGAGCCAAATACCAGGACCCGCAGACCATTCCGAGTTTCCTGAGGCCGGGTTTTGAGACATGGCTTCATTCAGGAGGACAAAGTCTACTTGGGAGTGTTTGGACAACTTATCTTATTTTATCTTTGAGATTTGTTTTTCAGCCTTCTTTTCTTTCTTCCTGTCTTTCTTCCTCTTTATTTATTTATTTATTTTGGGGGGCGATGGGGTACTGGGCATCAAATCTTGCACACGTGAGGCAAGTGCTTTACCACTGAGCTGCATCACCAGCCTGAGACTTCTTCAAAGAGAGGAAAAAAAAAAAATAACCTCCAAATAAAACATACATTAACCTCCCCCCACACCTCCATCTCTTCATCAGGCCTGAGACCTTGCTGGAGGACCAAGGTGGAGCTTTCTTGCCTTTTGTCATCTTGAGAGGAGGAATGTCCCCGGAACAGGTCCCCTCCTCAAGGTTCCTGGAGCCCTTCCCTAGCCATGATGTCCCCAAGCTGCCACAACAATGGCGAAGAGGAAGGTACCCATGCTCACACAATTATGCACGCGTCAGGACTCCAAACCCAGTGCTCTTTTCCTATCCCAGTGTCTGCTAGTCTTCTGTCCTTCAAGTCCTCCCTTCCTGGTTTTGGCCATGTCCCCATATCACCTGTATCATTATTTACTTAACATATTTTTAAAGATGTCCCTTTCCCCCCTTTAACTTCAGTGCCTTTGTTTAAAAACAAAATTTGAGATCACTGCTGGAACTGGAAATCTGTTTTCACTGACCATAAATAGAAGGCGGCCATAAAAATAAATGCAACAAAACGTTATCAAATCCCAGATGCTCTTGCCTGCTGCAGCCTCCGAGCCCGAGGCCTGCTCTCTCTTCGTTAAAAAGGGAGGCTCCAGAGAAGTGTTAAAAACTAGCCAGCACCCAACAAGGCTTTCCTCTTTGAGGAGCTGGAGGGGAACTGGGAAGGGGATACCCTTTCTCCCCAAGAGTGAGTCCTAAGTCAGGCTCATCTTCCTCTGGACACCAGGGGTGTTTATCTCACCCTCAGGAAAACACAGGGCAGGGCCACCTTCCCAGAGAAGAGGATCCACCCCAGCAACTCGGGCTCCATCCAGCTGGTCTCCCCAGCCACAGCCCCAGAGCTACCTCCCTGGTCTCAGAAGGGGTCTTTGCAAGTCTCTGTCTTCCAGTTCCATCCCCACCCTCGATCCCCCTAGCACAGGGCCTCCCCTCTGACCCGAGCCCTTAGCCTCCCCCAGGCAGCTGCAACACCCCCAGGAAATGCTGCCTCTGCTTCCTATTTCTGTCCATTCCTTGAATCCACCATGCTCAGCCCAGGAACCTGTCCAAGCTCAGATCTGTCCTGTGGCATCCTGTTGCAACTCCTCTACCTCTCCTGCTGCCCTCAGGATGGAACATTTCCTCCTCAGGCCTCCCAGGAAGAGGAAGGAAGAGATAATCCCTACCAATGGAAAAATAAATCTCTGGACGATTTATTTTCTTAAAAAGGCTGGTGAGTACAAGGGAGCCAGGAGACTGAGATTACCAGGCCTTTTCAGTTTCCCTCCCTAGGAAAAGATGAGATCCTAAGAAGAAGGCTTCTTCCAAACAGTCCTAGTATGCCAGATTGATGGACCTGGAGTCAGGTATAAATGGGGTGGAGAATCCTTTGCTCCAAATAACACAGTGAAGAGAGCTGCATTCCTGGGGAGCCCCAGGGGGTGACCTGGAAAACAGAATTTTGACTAAGGCATGCAGCCCAATCATGCACACAGAGAACTAGGGTCTGTAGAGGCAGGTGGCCAGGGAGGAGCCAGGCTAGGTGGCCTAAGGCCTCTGCCTGGGATTGAGGTTACAGTTGCTGACCTTGCTGATCACACCCAACCATGGGTCAAATTGGCTGTACTCAAATCCCTGGAGGACAAGTTTTCAGAGAAAACAAGGAAAATTGCCCTGGAATCAAAACAGCCTCAGGGATTGCTGAACCTCAGGCCTGGGGACCCAGGGAGGTGGACAGAGGCTCCGGGGAACTTAGAGAAGCTTTTGGAGAGCACCGGGTTCCCACATGAGGGAGGTTAGTATTCCAACCAATTCTGTTTGATTTCAAAGGACACACGACCTCGGGTAACACTGGAGCGACACAGAGCCTTGCTCTTTGCCACCATCTTCTTGGCTTATTAATACTCTGCCTTCCTGATTGGACTGTAGGCTCTCTGAGGCCATGGACGTGGACTCATTTCCTCTTGTTCACCCTCTCAACTCTTACTACCCATCCGTTCAATAACAATGAACTCAATACTGAACTCATTTCTTAAGTTTTTTTAAAAAAATCATGCTAAATACATATAAATAAAATTCACCGCCTTAACCATTTTAAGTGTCGAGTATTAAATGCATTCATAATGTCATGTTGCCATCACCACCATCTATTTCCAGAACTCTTTCCATCTTGTAAACTGCAACTATGTACCCACTAGACAATAACTCCCCATTCCCCTTCCAAAAAGTCTCATTCTATTGTCTCTGATTTTTTTCTTTTTAACTGTACTGGGGATTAAATCCAGGACCTTAAGCATACTAGGCAAGCACTGTACCACTGAGCTATATCCCCAGTACCCCCATCCTTTTTTTTTTTTTTAATTTTGAGGCAAGGTCTGGCTAAGTTGCTGAGGCTGGCCTCATACTTGCAATCCTCCTGCCTCAGCCTCCAAGTAACTGGTATCAGGTATGTGCCACCATGTCCTGCTTGTCTCTGTCATGTTCATTACTCTAAATACTTTACATAAGTAAAATTATATAGTATTTGTCTTTTCGTGGCTGGCACATTTCACTTAGCATAATGTCATTCAGGCTCATCCATGTGGTAGCACATTCTATTTTTAACTTTCTTGAGGAACTGCCATACTGTTTTCTACAGAGGGCCATTTTGCATTCCTATCAATATAGTGCACAAAGTATCCAATTTTACCTCATTCTCGCCAACACCTGTTATTTGTGTTTTTTTTTTACATAGTTTCATTATTTATTCATTCCTTTTCTTTCCTTTTTTTAGCCATTCTAATGGATGTGAGGCTGTATTTCATTGTAGTTTTGATTTGCATTTCTCTAATGATTAGTGACATTAAATAAATAACTTGTCATGTGTTTATTGGTTATTTGCACATTTTCTTTGGAGAAATGTCTATTCAAGTACTCTGTTCAATTTTAGATATGATTTATTGTTGTTTCTGGAGTTCCTGACATATTCTGGGTATTAATCCCTTAATGCATATAAGATTTGCAAATATTTTCTCCCATTCTGTTTTTACTCTTTCCCCTCACGTCCTCCCAGCATGCTGGGGATTGAATCCAGGAGTGCTCTACCACTGAGCTGCATTTACAGCCCTTTTATTTATCTATTTATTTATGTACTTGCTTATTTATTAGTTTTTATTTTTATTTTTGAAACTAGGTCTTACTAAATTGCTGAGGCTGGCCTGTAACTTACGATCCTCCAGCCTCAGCCTCTCAAGCGGCCAGTATTATGGGTGTGCCCCACTGTGCCCAGCTTAACAGTGCCTTGATACACAGAATTTTAAAACTTTCATACAGTCCAGTTTTTCCATCTTTTTCTTTTGTTGCCTGTGACTTTGGTATCTTATCCAAGGAATCACTGCCAAATCTCATATGAAGCTTAGCACAAACCTGTCTTTCAGGAAGCCCATTACGTCCTCATTGAGAAAAGGACTGGGATTGAATGGTTCGTATCTACCCATATCCACCCCTCTCCCCCCCACGCCACCCCAGCACCTGGAAACAGCCCACCAGAGAGGGAATGCACCACCTGGGCCACAAGAGCCCTGAGTGCTAGCTGGGGCTCGCTCCCAATGTGCCCTTTTCTGGGCAATACTAGGGCTGGGTCCTTGACCCACTCAACTTCTGCTTCTACACCCTTCAATCCACAGCTCAAGGAGCCACAAAGCAGTCTTTATGGCTGTCATCCTAGCTGGATTGTAGGAGAACAAATAAGGCTGTTTGCAGATAATTCCCACACTGTTCAGATAGGAGAGTGTAATGGGCAAAGACTGGCATCGGCCAGGGAGCCCGGCAAAGCAAGATTGCCAAAGGCCTTTGTAAATTCTTACTGCGACTGTGCTGGTCTGGAACCAACTCCAAGTCAAATATATACACAAAGAGGAGGGTCCGAAGCCCTTCGTGGGGTCAGCCCCGGCAGCCCTGCTGCCTCCACTGGGAAGATAAGGAAGCAAAGGGACAGAGAGGTTATTTAATAGTTACAGGAACAACAACAGGTCATCAAGAATTAACCTCGCTAGGCCAACGTTCAGTTCCTGACTTCTTTCAGAAGTAACTTGGACTCCAAGTTACTGAATTTATGCCACATGGAGGTTTTTATTACTTTCCGGATCTTTTAAATTTATTTTTTAATTTAAAGTTTTTTGGTACTGGAAATCAAACTCAGGGGTACTTAACCACTGAGCGACATCCCAGCCCTTTTTATTTTTTATTTTGACACAGGGTCTTGCTAAATTGCCGAGGCTGGTCTTGAATTTGTGATCCTCCTGCTTCAGCCTCCTGAGTGATTATAGGTGTGCGCCACTGCATCCGGACCAAAAGAAAAAATTCTGCAAATGATACCACCATTTTAATAATATTGTGGGGCTGGTGGAACTTATGGGAAAACTAGCCAGACCTTGGCTTGCTACCTTAGATTCACAGCAAGGTTCGGTTTGATGTTTAAATTATTAGTGAGTGAACTAGAATGCTCGTAGCATATATTAATTTGTCATTTTGTACCAGGAGTTTAATACACTAGAATAGCACCAGGAAGTGAGCCCAGCCTGCTGCCCAGAGGCTACGTTTCAGCATTACTTTGTTGTCACTTGCCATGCACCCTGAAATTTTCAGGAAGTAATGTAAAAAGTTGGCTTTTGGATTGGAGACGTAGCTCAGTGGTAGAGAGCTCATCTAACATGTCTGAGGTCCTGGGTTCAGTCCTCAGCACCACACACACACACAAAAAAAAAACATGTATGTGAGTATGTGTGTGTCTACTTTTAAAAAGTAGAGGTTTTGGATAAACTGTAGAGTGGAAGACATGACTCAGTGGTGGCTCAATTTCTAAAAGTGACAGAATCCACCTAATTCCTAAAAAGCAATAAGAAAAAGCAACTTGAACAACAATTTCAAGCAATCAACAGCAACAAAGATGACCATAACGACATCCATTCTTTGATAAGCAAGACAAGAACTTTTTAAAAAAATATATATATATTTGTTTTTAGTTGTAGATGGACACAAATCTTTTGTTTCATTTATTTATTCATTTTTATTTGGTGCTGAGGATGGAACCCAGCGCCTCGCACACGCTAGGCGAGCACTCTACCACTGAGCCACAAACCCCCAAAGACAAGAACTTTTGGAGATGCTGAGAAGCATTTGATCTGTAGCCTGCTGGTGTAACCCTGCATGAGAATGAGGTTCTGGATGGAGGCAACTACCTGAGCAAATATTTCCATACACATGAAGGCTCACAAAGGTCTCCAGCTGGAGAAGATTAGAGGCCCACTGGGGCTTCTTGCCTTATCCCATTAACCGACTCATCCCTCACTTTCACCCCCACTCCCAGACCAACCCGATTGGGGAATGTCATAGCTGTGTGCCACCTAGTGGTCAGAGTGAGTATTGCATAAATCTGCCCCAGGGCTTGCTGTTTGGGTTTCTTAAACCTTCATTCACTCATTTCTCATTCATTGAATTGTTAACGAATGTTTGGTGCCGAGAATATGATACGGAACAAGACAGACAGAGGTCTTCCTTCAGAACCTTTAGTCTAGGGGTGTGAATCAAAACACAAAATACCAGTGGTACAATCGAAACTCAGGAAAGTGAGATAAGAGGAGGAGGCGACTAACTCAGAATTTGGTGGTCAGAGAAGGCTTCCCAGAGGAAGTGCCCGCCATGCTGAGACTGAAGCATGTGTAGAACTTTATCAAGTAAAGGAGGGGAAGGGAAGAGACAGCATTCCAGGCAGAGAGAATAGCATACCTAAAAGCCAGGCTTCAAGGGAGCCTGGCCAGATCCTGCTGAGTGATACGTTTTAAAACTTAGAACTTCATCCTTGAGGCCATGAGACTTGTTTCTTCTCAGAGAAAAAATGAAGAAAACTTGTATAATTTGAGTTTCTCCCAGACCCTGGCTTACAGTTCTTACCTTTTATAGTTCATACCCTCACAACCACCCCCTGAAGAGTGGAATGATGTTATTCTTTAATTTGTTGTCTTTCTCTCCTGCATGAGTTGCTCATTCTTATGCCCTTGATCTCTCTTTTCCTTCTGTCAGCAGAGATGTTTGTCTTGTGTCATAATCATTCCTCAGCCAGGCCAGAACTTTGGCTCCTGCAAGAATAGATCTGGCAATACCAAACTCTTTTCTAGAGCCAAAGTCCTTGCTGGGGAAACAGTGGCTACTGTCAGGGTGAGGTCCTGGGGACCTCATGCCTCAGGGTCCTCTAGAGCATTCGTTTAACGAAATGGCTTTCCCTGTACATGGTGGCACAAACTTGTAATCACAGTGACTCAGAGGTTGAGGCAGGAGGGATCATGAGTTCAAGACCAGCCTCAGAAGCTTAGTGAGACCCCGTCTCAAAATAAAATATAGGAAGAACTGGAGATGTAGCTCAGTGGAAAAGCACCTCTGGATTCAATACCAAGCACCAAACACAAACAAAACACAGTCCCCCCTCCCCCCAAAAAAAAGAAAGAAAAAGAAAAGCCAGGCATCTTCCAGGCCTGCTCAGACCTAGCTTAGTGTTGAGGAGGAAGAGGTTCTGGAATGGACACTTGCACTCAAATGCTCCTGGAGTCCACTCAGGTTAGAAGCACAGGTGCAGGGGTCAGAGCAAGGCTCTGGGGTCAGTTCCCTCCAATGGCTTGGCCCAGCCATGCTTCGTCCTAGATGTGACTCATCTGTTTGATTGCAGGCCATTTACCTCACCTTCCTAAGCCACTGTTTCCCATTTCTTGAAAAGGGAAAATAATCATAAAATAATCATAAAACCTACTTGATAGGGTTATTGAGAAGATTACATGAGATTATACAGCAAATATTCTTTGCATGGAGTCTGCCATACAGGAAGTGTTCAATAAAGGTTAAAGAACAAAAACGGTCTCTGCATTTCAATCATAAAGGGCGGGTAGGTGCCCAGGCACACCTGTGTGAGTGCGTGTGCACATGTGTGTGGGTGGGTGTGCGTGTGCACATGTGTGTGGGTGGGTGTGCGCCCACACACGCAGACAGCAGTCTTGGATAATCAAAGATTGGAATTTAGAGGAATGGACTGTGAGGCAGGTCAGACACCTCACCCAAAGCAAGGTTGGCAATCGGCATGCCAGAGAAGCAGCCTGCCCGGGCATAGGGTAGGGTAACAGAAGGCCCTAAATGCACACAGCAAAGCCTGGCAGGGCAGAGTGAGTGGCTGAAGGTGGGAGGGGGTATTTCCACGAAATGTGCAGAATTCGACTGAAGCTTGGCTCCCCCAGTCCTGCGCCTCAGCCCAAACTCTTGCCAATACAAACCAACCTAAGCAAAAGAGGGAAGGGTAGATAAAGACTGCAGGCACAACTGAAATCCAGTTTGAACAATATCATCAAGAACCAGCCTCTAAGTTTCAGTGCCACTTCCTTCTATCTCAGGTACCTGGCTCTACACAGTGGCAAAAAGTCCAGCTCTAAAAGTGGCTCTGTGTGTAACAATCCCACCAAACACAGTTCCTCTCTTCTGATAGGGGCCAGCAAAAATCCTAGGGATGATATTCATTGGCTTAGCTTGGTCACATGCCCCTCTCTGAATCAATCACAGTGGCCAGAGAAATGAAATGTTCTGATTGGCCAGGTCTGTACCACATGCCCAATCTTGCATCCTAGGTTGGGTCAGTCCCACCCACACTAACTCCCTAAATAAAAATAGGGGCCTTGTTTCTGAAAGAAGAGGTGAGGATGAGGAAAACAAGAAGCATCCTCCAGTCTGTCCATGTGTGGGACACTGCTGTTGCTGGCTGTCCCCAGAGCCAAGTTATCTCAATGTCCTCCAGGTAGTTCTTCTGCAGCCCCCACAGGGTTGGTCCTTGGGAGTGGGATTCTTGCAGCCCTGGAGAGCAGACAGGAGAGCAGACAGGAGGAGTCCCTCCTACCCACCAGAGAGCAGTGACACCACAGATGGTGTTTGCTGAAGGGCAGATCCAAGGAGCAGCAGTGAGAGCCAGGACTGCACAGGCCCCAGCTAGATTCCCTGGGGTCCTTCAAGAGGCTGTAAAGGAAAAGCAGATTCAGGCACTCATCAGGTTCGTCCACCAAGGTGCCTGCAGACCACAGAGAACTGCAGCCCTGGGCCGGGAAGGCTTCAGGAATGGTGTTCCCGCTCTGCCACGAGGGGCCCCATTTCCCAGGCCATCCCTGCACAGCCCAGCACACTCTGAACTCCACAGCCCTCTAAGGACACGTTCACTCTTGACACATCTCTGGAGCAGCTGTATTCGTTCTATAACTAGATTAGCCCTATGGTAACCTGAGGTGGGCCACACCCTGTGCCAGGAGCTACAATGAGGGACCTCGCAGAACACACAGCTCTAAAAGTACCACAAGGGCTCTTTTTATGAAAGTATCTTGTTTTTTCCTCTTTAACAAATTCATTATTTATTTTATTTATCTATTATTTTGGTCCTGGTGATTGAACCCAGGGTAGGTTTACCACTGAGCTATATTCCCAGTCCTTTGTGTGTATTTATTTCCTGTACTCCCATGTCTGTTGCAGTACTATTTATAATAACTAAGATATGGACTCAACCAAGGTGTCCATCTACAGAGGAACAGAGGAAGAAAATTTGGTGTATGTTGACAATGGAATATTATTTACCCATATAAAGGAACAAAACCCTGTCATGTGCAGCAATGTGAGTGAGCCCAAAGGATGTTATATCAAATAGAATAATATTTTTTATTTTGAGACAGGATCTGTACTAAGTTGCTTAGGCCCTCACTAAGTTGCTGAGGCTGGCCTTGAAATTGAGACCCTCCTGTCTCAGCCTCCCAACACACTGGGATTATAAGCATGCACCACCACACCTGGCCTGCATTATTTTTTTTTTCAATATATTTTTTAGTTGTAGAGGGACACAATACCTTTATTTTATTTATTTATTTATTTTTATGTGGTGCTGAGGATCCAACCCAGTGCCTCACAAGTGCTGAGCAGGTATTCATCCACTGAGCCACAATCCCAGCCCCTGCATCCTTTATTTTTAACTGCACAAGTTATACATTAAGTTATTCTCCTTGTGAAACATTGCAACAATATATTTAAGTCACTTGAATCCTCTCTCCCCAGCTAACCCTCTCCAACAAAGTAACCTCATTAACTATTTAGTGTATAGCTGCTGAAATATTTGTCTACCTATAAACATCCTAACATATTCACATACGTAAACCTATAGCTTTTGTTGACATTTTTTGAATAGGTCCCAAAGGGTGCATGGGGAGATGTCTGGCTCCTACCCTTGGTCCCCAGCTGCCCAGTCCCCTCCCAGAGCAGCCTGCTGGGCACCGTTTCAGTGTTTCCTTCCAGAAAGGCTAGGCCAGGAATCAGCAAACCCCTTCTGTGAAGGGCCAGGTTGTAAATGTTTTAGGCTTTGCAGGCTTATGGTCTCTGTCACAACTAATCGTCTTTGTCATTATATTGAGAAAGCAGTCATAGACAAAATATAAATGAATAAGTGTGGCTATGTGCCAACCAAACTTTATTTATAGACACAAATTTTAATTTCATCTTATTATCATGTGCCTTGAATTCCTCTTTTGACTGTTTTTCAACTATGTAAAAATCTCGTTGCCATTCTAAGCTCACTGCCTGTGCCATGACCGATAGCTGGCTAAACTTGGCCTGTGAACCCTAGTTTGCCAACCCTTCTCTATGCCTATAAAAAACAAGTATGCATGAGCATTTTTAAAAAAATATTTATTTAGTTGTAGATGAACACACAGTATGTTTCTTTTTATGTGGTGCTGAGGATTGAACCCAGTGCCTCACACAGGCAAGGCAAGTGCTTTACCACTGAGCTACAGCCTCAGCCCCTGCATGAACATTCTTACCATTTTTTTTTTTTTTTTTTAACATGAGAGATGCATGCTATACCACTGTCTTCCTGTACCTTCTTGTTTTTAGTTTTTGGTATATCTTAGAGATCATGCCACACCAGTCCACACACACAACCTCATTTTTACCATTGGATTTTATTTCATGCCGATACACTTTACCATAACTCTTTGGCCAATTATTTATTGATGAATACTTAGGTTATTTATTTATTTATTTCTTCTTTTTGGTACCAGGGATTGGACTGAGGGTTATTTAACCACTGAGCCACATTCCCAGTCCTTTTTATATTTTATTCAGAGACAGGGTCTCACTAAGTTGCTTAAGGCCTCACTAAATTGCTAAGGCTGGTGATCCTCCTGTGTCAGCCTCGTGAGTCACTGGGATGACAGGCATGCACCACCATGCCCCTCAGGAAGCATTTGTTAAGGATAATCTTAGAAGTGGGCTTGCTAGACTAAGAGGTACACACATTGAAATATTTTGAAGATATTGCATGTTACCTTCTGTAAAGCTGCACCAATTTTCAACCCACCAATGGCGTGCCAGAGTGCCCATTTCCCTGATGAGACTGAGTACAGGGCCATGCCCGCATATGTGGCTCTTCTCCTTGGAGCTGGAATACTGCCCCTTCATTCATCTCTGTGTCTTCCTTGCTCCCCAGCACAGAGCCATGTAGCAGGTTCTGATGAATGTTGATGGAATCAGGGCAGTCTCATTTTTGCAGTCTTAAATTATAAAAACATGTCTGAGACTTTACAAGTGCTCTATGGAGTCTTCTTAGTCCTCCAAGATTTAATTGTGAATATTAGACTTTCTCTCTGAACTATATTGTTTTCTAAGCCTTGGGTGGGGAGACAGGAATCCTCCACTGGGATAAGAGTAATTGTGTGTGTGTTTGTGTGTGTGTGTGTGTGTGCGCGCGCACGCACGCACGTGCTTGGGATTGAACCCTGGGCCTTTGCACATGCTAGACCAGTGCTCTACCACTGAGCTACATCCCTTCTTGTATTTTATTTTGAAACAGGCAGGACTTTCAATCTTCCTGCCTCAGCTTCCTAAGTGGCTAGGATCACAGATAGGTGCCACCTCATCCAACAAGAACTCTGAAGTAACCAGCAGCATGAGTCCCACACCTGGTCAAGCCAGAACCTGGGAATGCTTCAGATCGGGCCCCTAGGATCTCGGGAAGCAGATAAATCTGCTGGGAACTTCCTGATAACATCAGGGTTCAACTGAATGAGGCGTTAGGCATCAACTAGTGTGGTCCATTGTACAGAATGGAAGACTGAGGGCCCAGTGCCAAGTCACTCGTTCGAGGTCACAAAGCTAATCAAGGGTGGAACTGTGTGACCCAATTCTGATTTAGGCCCGTGCTCTTTCCACAAAATGTGACGTCAGAGGTTCACCTGCAAACTCCTCCCCAAGCTCCTCTATCTAGAAACAGGACATCCAGAAGGCAGCAGGAGTCGGGAACAAGGGCTTGATTTTCAAACCAGGGGGCTCCCGCCTTCAGACCAGAGCTCAAGTCAATTTACCCTTTGACCCCAGGGTCCTCTTCTTTGAAGTGAACATTCCCTACCACACAGGTGGTTTCCCGTGTGGTGCTACCTACCTTACAGTTTATATCCCTGCTTAACCTTGCTGACCTTGTGGTTCACTCCAACTTAGTATAACCTGCCTCACAGGGTTACCTCTGGTTTAAATGAGATAAATACATAAAGAACATTTGGGGAACATATTCAGTCGATTGTGGCTGTTTCCCAATCTCTTGGGTGACTCAGTCCCTGTAGGGCTCGGCCTGTGAAACTGTATTTCCAACTGTCTCAGTGGGATATTGATGTGGCTGGTCCGGAACACACTCAGACGACCCTGAGGATGTGAGGGAATCTGTTGGTTTTCTCTTCTCAGCATCCCCCAACCCCTTTGTAACAGCTCCTGGTGTGGTGCTGAGGAACTGCCCCTGCTCAGCTCCTCGCTGTCACACTGAGTGATTGGCACCCTACCTCCCCACTGCAGGGGAAAGAGCGTGACTTGAGTACTGCCAATCAACAGAATCCATCCCTCAGCTCCACTGAGTGAGGGTTCTGCAGGGGGCATGGATCCTAATATAGCATAGCAAGAGTCAGGCTAGGAATTGGTGCAACCACTCTGCAAATCAGTATGGAGAGTCTTCAGAAAACTTGGAATGAAACCATTTGACCCAGCTATCCCACTTCTCCGTTTATACCTAAAAGACTTAAAATCAGCATACTACAGTGACACAGCCACATCAATGTTTATGGCAGCTCAATTCACAATAGCTAAACTATGGAACCAACTGGTGTCCTTCATGGATGAATGGATTAAAAAAATGTGGTATATATACACAGTGGAGTATTACTCAGCCATAAAGAAGAATGACTTTAAGACTTTGGCTGGTAAACAGCTGGATCTGCAGATTGTCATGCTAAGTAAAATAAGCCAACACTAATCCTAGTGTTCTCTCTGATATGTGGATACAAACACACAACAAGAGGCAGGGGAAAGACTAGACATTCAATGGATTAGACAAAAGAGAATGAAGGGAAGGAGGGGGGATGGGAAAAGAAAGACAGTAGAACAAACTGGACCTAACTTTCTCGCACTCATCTGTGAATACAGGACTAGTGAAACTCCACATTATGTACAATCACAAAAATGGGATCCTAATTAGAATAAGTCATACTCCATGTATGTATAATAGGTCAATTTACACTTCAGTGTCATACATATCTAAACAGAACAAAACAAATTTGCAAATCTATTTGTCTTTTATGTATTGTTTGAAATTTTAATTGTGATCAGAACACAAAGCTCATTTGTTACATATTGTCATGCACGGCTCAGAGTCCTGACCTTGTGGGACCCAAAAGGACCTCCCACCCAGAGGGCATGATTCCAGGGCTCTCCTGGGGCTGCTTCTTCCCTCAGGCCCTGGTTCTCAACAAAGCCCCAGAATTAGGCAGCAGGGCTCTTAGAGGTCACTTTGTTCCATCCCCTCCCCATCTATGTGGGGGGACTTGGGGTCAAGGAGGGCCAGGACTTGCTCGGAGTTATACACACAGCAAAGCCAACTGAGATATCCGCCTGGGGCTCTGTCAATAACTCCACCTTCCTGTGGGGTGATAACAGCCAGTGGGCGGTGCCAAGAGGCTGCCCAAGTCTCCTTCTCAAGGACACCCCCTGCAGGGGCCGCCTTTCTCCTTCTGGACGCAAAGGGTCTTATAACCCTTTCCTCAATGTCTTCATTTCTCTAACTGGAATGGAGGGCGCACACACATAAACACTGTTGTTTTAAATCATAAATGGAGGTTTTGAACATGGAAACAATTTTTTCAGGGGACACAGATGAGCAAAAAAGGGGAAAATAAAATCCTCCAGGAATCTCATCACCCTGAGCTAATGCTGCCCACATTTGGGGAGCATATTTTTTGGGGGGTTACATCCCACACACACCTTTTTTTTTTTTTTTTTTACATTGTGATGAATTTACCAGACTTCTTCAGATTTTCTTTTGAGACAGGGTCTCACTAAATTCCTGGGGGCTTGCTAAACTGCTAAAGCTGTCCTTGAATTTGTAATCTTCCTGCTCAACCTCCCAGTTCACTGGGATTATAGGCACGCATCATGGCACCTGGCTTTAGGCTTGTGTTCTGTGAAGATTTTTGTTATATATATGAGGCAAGGTGGAGATTTTCCTTGGGGGACCTAAACTATACTCTTGGGGAACAAACTGGGGCAAGTCTTGAGGGTGAGAGAGGAAGAGAAATTTCCCATTCTTGAGGGTTGGCTCAGACAAGGTTCTTGGTGCAAGCACCAGAAACCAGAGAGAAGGGGTTTAATTTGAAGGTCAATGTAAGCTTCCACAATTGACAAGAAGAACAGGCTTGGATCAGCAGGAATTAAGGACACTCTGAAGGTCCAAGGAGCAGGAAGCAGGAAAAGCTCCCATTGTCTGTATTAGGCGGCTATCAACGGCCTCCCCCCACCAACTGCTACTGTCACAGAACCCAGGACAGAAACCATGGCATTTTCACGCCAGAATAGAAGTCCTGGGAAGGAGCATTTCAGATCCTGTGTCTCTGCTGACGGAATTCCAAGAGGTGAGAATCGGACCCCTCTGTCGTCAAGTGGAGGCGGCCAGTGGTGGGCGCAGGAGCTGAGGACCACCCCTGCTCCAGGACAGAGGGGAGGGGCAATCTCTCTTCATGGAATGGGGGTGTCTTCAGGAGGAGGAATGAATTCAGTGCATCCCAGAAAGGGCAAGCACACAGGAGGCTGCTGCTTCCAGGGACAGTCTGGAAGTGAGCCTGGAAACTGATCCCAACCTAGCCATCTAACAAGTGTTGGTAAACCTGGGAAAATACACACTGGTATTTCAGTGTGTTTATGTAAACAACAAACTGTAATATAAATTGTCCAGATCTGTGTGTCATGGAGTCAGCGTACTTGTGTTAGAGATGTCTGTTCCTTTTCACAAAGCACTCTGACCAGCCAAATGCAGTGTGCCTTGACCAATGAAGTGGTTCCTTTACTGGGTAGGCAAGGCATCTGGGGTTGGGCCTACAGATCTTTGGGATCTAATGTTTCTAGGCTCCTGCCTCTAGTCAACCAAGCTGCTTCTTTTCCACAGGGCCCCCATGTGGCAACATCAGCAACTGCAGAATACCTACGGATTAAGCTTCCTAGGTTTTCTCCTTCAGAAGCTAGGAGCTAAACTGACCCTTTGGCTTAAGAAACTGCCCTGAGAGTTATTCTGGGAGATAGTGTCCCACATAGGATAGAGAGCCATTCTCAGAAATGGTGGAAGGGAGCTTAAGTCACACAATTTTAGTAATAAAAATTACAGGACATAGCCTCCTTGTATGTGAAAACTGAACCATGAGGATCCCTTGGCTCCCAATCTCCTACTGGCTATCATTCACCTACCTGCCATTGAAATCATCCCACAGTTTTCCAGCACGTTTGGCCACAAAGATATCATGTACTTGCTTGTCCATTGCCTTGCTCCTATCACCATCCATCCCTTGCCAAAGAGACTCTAGGGTTTCACTTTGAAGGAAAGAGAGCAAATGCATTTCTCTGTATGTACCCCTCAATGTCTAAAATAACTGGTCCTTTAGAGAAAATGTCTGCCAACACTTGGCACAAGTTTAAGGGTGGAAACTACCCAGGTTGAAATTTCTGATTTGTCACTGTGTCCCCTTTGTTCCTGGGCATGGTGTGTAGATGATTCATACTGCACTGGGAGTCAGGAGTGGTTGTGTGTGCATAAGTGTGTGTGTGTGTGGGGGGGGGGGTGTCTGTGTCTGTATCTGTGTGTGTGTGGTGCTGAGCTGAGGACTGAACCCAGGGCCTTAGGCAGCCCTCTGCCACTGAGCTGCACTCCTGTTCCACATGTCATAAGTCTTGATATTTGGTCCCAGTTTGGGACTTGCTGTAATTTTTTTTTTTTTTTTTTTAGTACTGGGCATTGAACCCAGGGGGTGCTTAACCACTGAGCCACATCTCCAGCCCTTTTTTATTTTATTTAGAGACAGGGTCTCTCTAAGTTTCTTATGGCCTCCCTAAGTTGCTGAGGCTGGCTTTGAATGTGAGATCCTCCTGCCTCAGGCTCCTGAGCTGCTGGGATTACAGGTGGGCACTCCCACACCTGGTACTTGCTATAAACTCTTGAGCAAGGTGTTGGAGCTCTCTGAATCCCCACATCTCTCCTCAGGTAAATAATCTCTTTGGTATTCAACTCAGAAGCCTGCTTATTGGTTTGAATGAAAATAAGGTTACAGAAATCCAGAAAATACAAATAAATATTAACAGTAAGTAACGCAGGGAGATTTCCTGCTGCAATATGAGTTTTTCTGTGTCATCAGAGTTGGGGAATGAGGTAATAGGTTTCTGGTTCAGAAAAACAGCTCTTAAAGGATGTGAGTGTGTGTGTGTATGTGTGTGTGTGTGTGTGTGTGTGTGTGTGTGTGTGTGACTCTATCATTCTGTCCTCTCCTGTCCTCTGCTTGCTCTCCTTCCCCTCCCCCTGCCCCAGGCCAGAGCTGCAGTGTTCTCACAAGTGGCATCTCAGGGCCCTTTTAGATCAAGTCTGCCCTCCCTTAATGGCTGTGGTTGACAAGATCAGACCAAGTCAAGACAGCCTCTGGGTTTTTCTGGGGCTCTGGCTCCAGGCTTAGAAGGCAGAGCATTTCTGTTGCCTACAAGTCCCAGGAGAGTGTGAAAATGGAACCACAGTGGCAGATCAGGGCAGAGGGGCCTCAGGCTACCGAACTCAGCGGCTGGGGTGGGAGTGAGGTGGGGAATGTTCTGCCAGCTCTCAGTGACTGATGTCTTCAGGCCCAGTTAAGCAGCAGCGCCACTGCCCCCAGCAGAGTCCTGCTTCCTGTCCACCTGCCACAGCTGGAGAGGCCAAGACAATGGTGAATGCAAATCCAGACTCCCCACCTCCTCTGGGGAACCTTGAACAAGTCACCAGCCTCTCCAGGCTCCAATTCTGCTGTTGGGAAATGGAAGTGATCAGGGCGAATTGAAAGGACCAGGTGAGAGCAGTGGCTCAGCAGGGGTGGAGGCCAAACCTGGCCCCACCTGTGTTTGTACAAGCTGTGAACTCATAGGGATTTAGATGATCCGAGAACACGCCAAAAGAAAGGTACTGTTTCATAACATTAAAAAGGATATGAAATTCCACTTTCAGAGGCCATAAATAAAGTGTGGTTGGCACATAGCCATTCCCCATTCATCACGCATGGTCTAAGGCTGATTTTGCACTACAGGGGCAGAGATGAGGAGTGCAGTAGCGATCGGATGTGGCCCTCAATGTCTAAGTCCCATCTTGCCCTTTATAGAGTTTGTCAACCCTTGGCACAGGTTTAAAGGTGCACACTATTTAGGTTCATATTTCTGATCTGTCACTTATGACTTGGGGAAGGCTGCTTAACCTATATGTGCTTCAATTTCTTCTTCTATAAAATAGGGATAATAATGATTATTATGGATTATTTTGAAGACTGAATATGTTAACTTTTTTTAAAGCACTAGACTAATGTCTGCACATTGTATTATGGAAATCATCAAATGAGGTCATATGTATGGAAAATTAAACATTTGTATTTTGGATTTGGTTGGAAGAAAATCAGAAGGAATGGGGGTCCCTGGTCCTGCCCTGGGCAAACATTTTTTTTCGGTGAGACACTCCAATGAGCATGGTGGAAGCACTGAGGGGGCAAATGGGTGGGATAGCTGGATAGAGGGATTTTGTTTCTAGAAGTTCTGGCAGGAACAAATGCATGACTGTATCAGGTGACAGTGGGAACCTAAGTGTGTTGTCCTGGGGTTTCCTTTTCCTTTTGTTTTGTCACTACTGAAGGAAAAAAAAAAGTAAAACTGTTTCCTTGTCTCCTCCTTGACCACCCTTCCTCCCCAAGAACACAAGATTTTTGACTCATGGAGTCTTGAAAAGTAGTTAAAGGTGGGGACAGCTCTTCCACAATGGGAGAGGGATTGGAGTGACCAGGGAGGCATGGCACATGTGTGACATCCATTTAAACGCAAAGCATAATGTGGAGCCACCAGAGTGAAGACAAGCTCAGGCTGCATTAATAGAAGCAGGTCTTTGGAGAGGGGAATGAGGGCTTTCCCTTTCCTCTGCCCACTATTCTGGGAATTTTAAGAGGAGGTACACAAACTTGCTGGCACCTCCAGTCCTGCTCATGGGTGGCACTGGGCTTCTCCCCACCTTCACCAGCCCTGACCTCAGGGGCAGTTAAAAAATGCAAGCAGCTTTTATGCAGAACTCACCCAGATCTCCCTTGGGTCAAAGCTGCCTAGAGGATGGATCCTGCTACAGATCAAGAATTCTACTTTATGAGCAGCTGCAGAAACATTAACCTGATCCCTGGGGGTAAAGTTTAGCCTGTGTGGAAAGTCCTGGGATCGCCTGGCCTCAGGAGATTCTATATCCTCCAGTGGACTCAGAGACCCTATGGCCTATCACAGAGTCATGGTGGGGGGGCCACCCTATGGCTCCAGCCTAATTGCCCAAGCTTGTTACCCATTATTCCCTTTTACATATCCATGTCTGTAACAAGAAAGAGCACGGATCAGCTTTTTCAAAAACACATGCTATATTAGTTGCCTTTGGGTTATAAGGAATGCCAACACAGACTGGTTCAACCAGGAAAGGGACTCAAAACTCCTATGAAAGGTATAGAGTGTTTTGGCTTTAGACTCAGCTGTCTCCAGGAGCTTAGGGTCTCTCTAATTCTGTCTCTTGGATGAGCTTCTTTTTCAGACTAGCTTTCCTCCAGGAAGTTGTGAAATGGTTTCTGAAAGCTCCAGGCTCAAATCTTGAAGCTTGTAGAAATGGAACTCACATTTCCCCCCAGGAGTCTGAGCCCAAGGCTTGGGAAGTGATTTTGCAGAACAGACTGGGATTATTGTCCATCTCAAACCACATCCTGTGGAAGAGGTGCTAAACCCAGAGACTGAACATATCAAAGTCTCGTACCCCAGGATTCAGGGGAAGAGACCCCATGAGAGTTGGGGGTCTTCTGGGGGCCTGGGTTACTTACCCCACATGACTTGAGAGGGGAAAAGCTGAGTCCCTAAGGGGCAATGTGGATTCTTTGATTAGAAACAGGGAATCAGGTGACAAGCAGGAGACAGTAGGCACCCACCACCATATACCCTGTCTTGGTCCTCCCAGCCACCCAGAAACGGTGCCAACCCAAAGGAAAGAGAGAAATTAGGTCTCAATGAATACCTGGTAGTGTTTGAGGACTAGTCCTGTGTTTCTTCAGGATGCCAGATAGGGAGAGGACTGAAGGAAGGATGAGGAGCCATGGATGATGACCTTCTATCAAGAACTATGACTAGTCAAAAAGAGAGATGGCACCTGGGTCCAGAATGAGGGAGGAGGCTGTGTTATGTTAGTTACCTTTCTGTCACTATAAACAAACACCTGAGATAATCAACTTAAAAGAGAAAAAGAGTTACTTTGGCTCAGAGTTGGAGGTTTTAGTCCATCTTCAGTTGGCTTCATTGCTTTGGGCCTGTGGCATGCCAAAATCTCTCACCTGGCGATTTGAAGGAAGAGGCTAGGGCCCCACAATCCCTTTGAAGGACATGCCCCCAATTACCTAAGGACCTCCCACCAAGTTCTACTTCCTAAAGGTTACACACACACACACACACACACACACACACACACTAGCACCATGCTGGGGATCAAGACTTCAACACATGGACAAACATGGGACATTTGAGATACCAACTATAGCAAAGACCCCGGGACTGCAGGAGTTGTGTGGCAGACACTGTCCAGCAACTCTGGTCCTCTTTCTCCCTTCTTGAAGAGGCCTGTACTTCTCAGGGTTGATTCAGCTCCAACCCGAGTAGTGAAACTGCATCAGAATTTCATGAGAAGCTTTTTGAGAAATATGGATTCTCCCACCCCATCCATGGAGATCATGATTAACAGGCCTAAGATGGGCTCTGCTCCGTGCACGACTCAGGACTCCCTCCATGGCAAGCAGCAGAAACCCAAGTAAAACTGACTGAAGAAAAAAAAAAAGGAGGGGAGGGGGATTTATAGGCTCATGTATCTGAATAGCCCAAGGGAAAAAACTTAAAGCAGGCTGCACCTAGGGGCGCATAGCATGTTAGGTATATCTGCCTGCCTGTCTCTAACATTCCGTTTCTTTCCTTTTCCTTCCTTCCCTCCTTCCTTCCCTCCTTCCTTCCCTCCTTCCTTCCCTCCCTCCCTCCCTCCTTCCTTCCTTCCTTCCTTCCTTCCTTCCTTCCTTTTTTCTTTTCTGGAATTGCTGAGTTGCTGAGGCTGGCCTCAAACTTGCCATCCTTTTGCCTTAGCCTCCCGAGACCCTGTATTACAGACATGCGCACCTGGCTCTGTTTCTCTCTGTCTCTCTCTTTCTCTGGTTCATCCCTTGTCCTCATTTGCCTGTGTTGGCTTTCTTCTTGGCCAGCAGTTCCAAACTAATAGTCACCAGCTTGGGACTTCTGAGAGAAGACAGCATCTCTCCCTCCATCGTTCTGCCCAATCCTGGAGGCTGCTACTCCAGCCGTGGCCCTAGGCTGATCCCTCTGCTTAGCCAGGCCTGAGAGGTGTTTGCCCTTGGAGCTTCAGGGGACCAAGCAGGGTCTCCTTGCAAACCACATAGTGGAGTGTGGAGCAGGGTTGGCTTCCTCAGGGGAGGAAGAAATGGATGCCACCCAGTCAAAAGTGCTACAGGGCTCAGACTCTGTGTTCTTTACCTCCAGCAGCTAATTCTGGTTCCCAGACAAGATTGGGAATGACATCTGAACACATCCCTGGCTTTAGGACTCATTGCACCCATTAAATCCCGTTCTTCCTAGGAAATCTGAAATAGGACTGAGTAAAAATAATAGACCCCCAAATGGCTCTGTTCTAGTGGAAAGGGTGCTGGGGGACCGTCCATCATCTCCCAAGCAGCCCCTAAGACCCCCTGGTGGGCCCCACTGAGTTCCCTTTACACACCTCTGGGATCTCATTTCCCTCTGAGACCCCTGAGCTCTGATTCTTCACCCCGTGCAGCTGGTGCCATGGTCAGGGTTGGGGGCTTGAGGTGTCACCTAATGCCATCTCTCTCTCCCACCTCAGCCCTCCCTAAAAAGCCCGTGCGGGAGGAGTCCACAGGGACAGGAGGCCCCGTAGCTGCTTAGAGGTGCGTCAGACACGCGCTCTGGATGCTCTGGCTTCGAAAGCCCAGCCTGGCCCTGGGCCAAATAACTCCCAGGCTCTGCAGAGGCTGCGGGGCTGCGTGGGCGCTGATGACGCTCCCGTCTGCCAGTGACGGAAGGGATGGCGGCAGCGCAGCATCCGCTGTAGCACAGGGAGCTGCTACAGGGACGCACTGGCTGGGAGATGTGGTGGAGGATGAAGTCAATTTCACACTTTATTAGTCAGTTCAGGGCCAATTGAGGCCATCCCGAAATGGGGCTGAGGCCCCGACTCTCCCTCCCTTCCCCAGCAAGAAAGGCCTCTCTCTTGCGTGAACCTCGTCCTGGTGAAGGAAGAGTAGTATTTCTTTCCACTCAGAACCCACCATAGTCAAGCAAGGGGCTGGGATCCTTTTATTCTGCAAGAGAATGCGGCAGCTGGGAGAGGCCTGCCACCTCCATCATTCCTCCTTCAGTAGACAGGCTTGGAAGCAAGCATGTGCAGCAATCAGAGTTTGGTGCTAAATAAAATAATTACAATAATAGCAATAATAATGGAACCCTCATCCATGCATTTGTTTCATTTATTCAACAGTTTTTCGCCGAGCACCCACCATATATGGGCATGGTGCCCAGACTGCCCCTGTTCCTTGCCCCGCCCCTGAGAAGCCAGCTCAGTAATCAGAAGGCAGATTTAACAGGGGGAGAAGGAGCCAGCAGAAACACACACAGAAAGAACACCTGAATCCAAAGAAAGATTTCCGGAAGGAAGTGACAGTCACTGATACTTGAAAGATGCCTTAGCAGGAGTCAGGGGAAAGGGGAGAAGCATGTTCCTCCAAGATGAAAAATCCCAGAAAGGAAATGCAGAATCAGCTGTGCCAGGGTGCAGAGTTCATAGTCAAGAGCCCTAGAAAGCCAGGCTCAGTAGAGGACACCAGTAATCCCAGTGACTTAGGAGGCTGAGGCAGGAGGATTGCAAATTAAAGACTGGCTTCAGCAATTTAGCCAGCCCTAAGCAACTTAGGGAGACCCTGTCTCAAAACAAACAAACACACACACACACACACACACAACACAAACAACAACAACAACAAAAACCACAAAGCCCATGGAAAGAGGGGTAAAGTCCAGAGTCTGAAGCTGATCCTGATGATGATGGCCTTTTGAAGAATAGAAGGAAGGCAGAACCAGGTGTGTTCCATGCATCTGTAATCCCAGGAACTCAGGAGGCTGAGGCAGGAGGATCACAAATTCAAAGGCAGCCCTCCACAACTTAATGAGATCCTGCCTCAAAAGATTTTCTTTTTAAATAGGGGTGGGTGTGGCTTTATAGCCAAGCACTTAGCAAACATACAAGAGTCCCTGGGTTCAACTGCCAGCGTTAAACAAAATAAAATAAAGGAAGGCAGGAGGAACTGGAGGCGGGAGGTGCATTCAGAGGCTGTTGGAATCAGACAAGAGTGCTCACTGGCACTGGGGAGAACCAAAAGAGGGCACTCTTGGGAGATCTGAGGGAGGCCTGCTCCATGGGGGTTCCATAGGGGCCAGATGGTTGAGTGCTTTGAACAGAGACTGGGCTGGAGTCAGGTGAAGATGGGTGCAGAACCTGCTCTGTTCTCAATTCCTGTGTGGACACTGGCAAGTCCCTCAGCCTCTGGGCCTCCTTCACCGAATGAGACTTATTACATCCATCTAGTGAGACAGCAGTGCATGATAAGGGTGCCCAGCTGGGCATCTGCAAGGGACATGTGGCAGCTTGTGAAGAGAATGGTAAGAAGTCAAAACTCAGGCCACGGGAAACTATCTCCGTGTAATCAGTCCCCTTCCTGGCTTCCTTAAAGCAAACACAATCACAGGGCTATGTCCTCTCCTTATAGACCAGGGTTCAGATTCTGGCTCTGGTCCTCTTTCTCTGGGACCTCTCTGGTCAGTTTATTGCCTCAAGCATGCTTTATCATCTTTAAAGTGGGAATAAAAATACCTATAAGGCAAGGCTAATGTAGAGATTGAGATGTGTGGAAGGTGCTCAGTACAATGCCTGGCACAAAGTAGGTGTTGAATAAAAACACCTTGCCCTTCCCTCCCTCCCTCCCTCCCTTCTTTCCTTCCTTTCTTCCTTCCAACCCAGAGGTACTTTACCACTGAGCCACATCCCAAACCCTTTCTCCTTTTTATTTTTTATTTTTAGACTGGGTCTCACTAAGTTGCTTAGGACCTTACTAAATTGCTGAGGCTGATCTTGAACTTGTGATCCTCCTGTCTCAGCCTCCTAAGCCACTGGGATTACAGGCATGCACCACCTCATCCAGAAGGTCATTAGGGTTCTAAGGAATATTCTTCAGTCTTATCATTACCCACCAAGGTACCATTAACACTTGCTCAGTACAGATCTGTGCTGGGTTCATAGTTGAGTAGAAAAATAATAAAAACATCTGTAAACAGCTTTAAATGCTTACGTGATCTAACTGCTGCATGTGTGGAACATTTATTTCCCATGTCAACCCTAAGACAGAGCCACTATTACTATCAGCTCCATTTTACAGAAGAGGAATCAGAGAAGGTAAAGAACTTTCCCAAAGAAAAAGTAAGGAGGGCTTGGATTTGATCCTTCAAGGTCTGTCCTCAAAGCCATTCATGCTACCTGCTAAACCTTTTCCACTGGTTGCTGCTCAGGACCTCTTTGGTTATAAGGAACAGTGACCTCACGTAGTGGTCAAGCACTCTGGTAACTGATTTCCTGGGTTTGAATTCCAGCCCTGCTACTTGGCATCTCTGAGCTTGGGAAAACTAAATATTGTTCCTCAGTCCTTCCTCTGAAAAGGGAAAGTAACATCCTCAGAAACATCTTGAGGTAAGGGCATAAATAAGATGGTGCACCCAAGGTGCTTGGCCCAGCGCCTGGCTCACACAAATGCTCAAATGTTGGCTAGTGCTTGAAAGCAAGAGGGGAATTTATTGGTCCTTATAAACAAACCACAGAAAAATCAAGCATAGGGCTGACCTTGGGCCACTGAACTACAGGACTCGGACACTGTCGGGGGTACCTGTGGGTCTAACTGTGACTCTTTGTCTTATTGTCTGTCTCTCACGATCTCTCCCCGCTCCATCTGTTATTTGCTCTCTTCTCTCCTTCCCTTTATATGCCAGCTTCATTTTCTTTGGTCCATGTCCCTAAGAGTGAGACCATGGTAGGGCTGCCAGATAAAATGCAGGACACTTAGTTAAATTTGAACTTCAGATAAACTACCAATGATTTTTTTAGTACAAGTCAATTCCCCCAATTATTTGAATTTAGCATTGAATAAGAAGGAGAAAGTCCCTACTTTCAAGGAGGCTACATTCTAAATGGGTGGATCAGACAATGAACAAAGAAATAAATCAACAAGAAAAATAAGGAGTGGTTCATGTTGTGGTAAAAATAAGACAGGGTGGCTCATCTGTGAGAGCAGGGCTGGGTGGGGAGGGCTGGGGGCCACCTGGACTCAGTGGTCAGTGAAAGTGTCATGAGGAGCTGACATTCAGCTGAGACCTGCAGGAAAGACACAGCCAGCCAGAGCCGTGTGCCAGGAAGGGGACAGTCAAGGCAAAGGTCAGGAATCACACATGGACTTGGATACATGGAGATAGAGAGGGAGCCAATGTGTGGCTCAGTGGGCTTGTTGGGGCAGGGTGACAATGGGAGGTGGGACAGAAGGCCAGGCCCGTCATGCAGGGCCTTGCAGGTTAGAGTCAGGAGTGTGGGTCTTGTTCAGTTTTAGTGAAGGAGAGACATTTCTAATGTACTTGTTGGAAGAATCACTCTAGAGCATGAGTTGTGGGAAGGTCACGATGGGACGAGAGGCCACAGGAGGGGACAGCAGCAGTCCAAGCAGATGATGAGGGAGGAGGCACCACAGAGGCTGGAGCCGGGAGGGGACCGACTTCAGATAGGTCGTGGAGGTGCAGTTGACAGTCCTGGCTGAAGGACTGATACGGACAGCTGAGAGCAAGAGGAATCAGAAGTTGTCCAGAGTTTTGGGTGTGACAATTTATAAAGCAAGGATGACCTTGGGGTCCTGAATGCGTGTGAGTTATTTGTTGGTGCTGCACTTTACAGAGGGCTAAAGAAGAGTGACTGACTTTCGGGGGGATGAAGTGAGATCATTCAGGTTCAACATTCAGTTTTAGTTTTTTTTTAAAAAAGTATTTGAGGCATACTGTAGTACATTAAGGAAAACAAGGCTGGGGATATGGCTCAGTGGCAGAGTACTTGCCTAGTGTGCATCAGTCCCTGGGATCCACCCCCAGCATCTCAAACAAACAAAGCAAAAAAGCAAATCATCTTCACAACACAAACTACGGAAAGTAAATCTGGACAAAAATCTGGTCCTGGCTGTGATTCTCAAGATGGAGGTGGTGGGAGATCCACGGCTCTTAAGGGGAGTACCACACCTTGGAATCTGTGTGGCCTGGGACCTCAGGGATCTGTGAAGGGGCAAGGGATGCATGTTGAGATTTGTTTCTGTGTGTGTGTGTGTGTGTGTGTGTGTGTGTGTATTGTGTTCATGTTTTTATCTTATGGTTACTATTCTGACTGATGGTGGTTTAAGGGCAAATGGTAGGAAATTTTTTCAGAATTTTTTTTTTCTAAATCAAACACCAAAACCAGGAAGTACCCTCACCAATGCCCACCCTATCAGCAAGGTGTCCACAGTGTGCCCTCAGCAGAAGAGAGGGCCCCAAGAGCTTGGAGTCACTCAAGATGGCCAACTCTAATCACCAGAGAGTATTTGAGGACATGGCCACAGTTATGTTCCCAGGGGGATGATCTTTGACCTCTGAAGACAACTAATTGCTTTCAGTTTTGAAAGAGCTCAGGCAGTCATGGGGGATTTTCAGAGTTGGAGTGGGGAGGGGTCAGGTCCACAGCATAAGGGCAAAGGTGGAGGCAACAGAGGGTCCGACCAGACCAGAGAACACGCAGGGGCGGGGGCTGCTGCCTATAAAGCGTGGAAGGAATGCTAGGAAGGGGTGGGAGGGGACAAAGTTGTCTTGTATGACCAAGGGTCCATTATTTATTAAGCCCTTCTGTGTACAGGATGCACAGCCCAGTGCTCCCGTGCTCCTCTCCACATCCCAGCAACCTCGTGAGGTAGGACTACTTCCTGGTTTACCCACAAAGAGGAAAGAGAGGTTTAGAGGTTCACTGACTTGTTTCATGGACGTCAAGGATGTGAGTGTGGAGTCAGGAGCTGCACTCAGGCGTCTTGTGTGGGAAATCTGGGCTCCTGACTGCCCCTACTTCTTCAGCCCCAGACCCCCTCCCATTCCAGCACCTGGGGCTCCCCAGGAGCATTCTGCCCTCCAGTGAAGGGTTTCAAACAACCCCAGGCCACTCCAGGGCCTATGCACTGTCCCTTGTCCTGACAGCGGGACCCTAACTCCTCATGCTGTTCTCAACTCTGCCTCCTGCCATGATCTCTGTATCTTTAAGGAGCCTGAGACCCTAGAGGCTGGTATTTGAATCCCTCTAAAAAATTGGAACTCTGCTGCCCCCTCTCAGACCTGGTTTTGACTTCTGACCAGCCTGGATGCTAGGAGAGGCTGTCCTCAATTGTCCCACAGGGGTTCCAACTGCCTGCCGGACACCTGTTGCCGACTCTCCTTGGGGAGCATTCCCCACCCCCACCCTCCACCCCTGCCCCGGTGCCCTCCCACCCCTCCACTCCTTCACCTGACTCGACCCTTCTAGCCCTGGCAACTGAATCTGTGTTCCCAGCCCTGGCCCTGCCCCAGGGGAAAGGTTTGGGGCTCAAACCCAACAGCCAGTTGGTTTCCTGAGAGGCCTACAGAACGAGGTCCACAGTGGCTGGCTGCTGTGGAGATTTGTATTTGATTTTTGGTTTGAGCTTGTAGCTCTTGAGAGTTTCCTCTGTGCCAGGCACCGGATTAATCATGTAAAGTGGATTTCTCATGTAACCCTCCAGGAGCACTGTGAGTAGACAAAAAAGCTGCTGTTATTGCTATCAATGGGCTGGGCTAGTCCCACTTCTGAAGCTCTGCTGATGGGCCTGGGAACCCTGAGACCCCAGAATCAGGCAAGCAGCCCCTCCCTGGCTGAAAGCTCCACCCTATTTCCCATCTCCAAGCCCTGGAGCTCACTGCCCCCCCTGAGTCAGGGCCAGGTACAGATGCTGCTCAGGTGCCATGGCTGGAAGATTGTGTCCCCTCCTCTAGGACTAGTAGGCCTGACCCTTGCCCAAAGCTTTGCTCTAACATAGTGCCCTTGGATTTTCTCCAAGTCTGTCTGTTCTGGGCCCTGCAGTAATAGCCTCAGTTGGACAAGACTTGGGCAGCAGATGCCTACAACCACTGGCCCTGGAGTATGAACACCTAGCTGTCTGCAGCTGAGGGTGCTTCAAGAATCCCTGTGTGAGGAGGGCTGATAGATCCCTGATCCAGAGAAGGTGTAGACAGACCTGTCCTCCCCAGGGCTGGGCATCTGGAGAGAGGCAGACATACAGGGGAGGCCCATAGTGCCAAGACACAGCCCCTCCCCGCACGCCAGAGACATCAGTCACTGTGCAGTCAGAAAGCAAAAGCCACTCTACGCACTTTGGATAAAAAGGATTTAATATAAAGGGTGGGCTAGCTGGGCCTGGTGGCACACACCTGTAATCCCAGCTACTCAGGAGGCTGAGGTAGGAGGGTCACAAGTTTGAGGCCAATCTAAGCAACTTAGCAAGATCCTGCTTACTGTCCCCCCTGAGTCAGGGCCAGGTACAGATGCTGCTCAGGTGCATGTCAAAATAACATTTTTTAAAAGGAGGGGGAGCCAGGCCTATGGCACACACCTGTAATCCCAGTGGCTCCGGAGGCTAAGGCAGGCCAATTGAAAGTTCAGAGCCAGTCTCGGCAACTTAGTGAGGCCCTAAGCAACTTAGCAAGACTCTATGTCAAAATTTTAAAAAGAGGGCTAGGAATGTGGTTCAGTGGTTAAGCACCCCTGAAGTCTGTCCCTGGTACCAGAAAGAAAGAAATGAAGGAAGGAAGGAAGGAAGGAAGGAAGGAAGGAAGGAAGGAAGGAAGGAAGGGCTGCTGAGGATGTAACTCAGTGGTAGAACACCCCAGGCCTCAATCTCCAGTATTGCCAATAAATAAATAGGACACTCAGGTGAGAGAGGATCTGAATAGCATCTCAGAGATTATCAACAGCAAATAGACATTATAGCTGGATGCAGTGATGCACACCCATAATCCCAATGACTTGGGAGGCTGAGGCAGGAGGATCTAAAATTTGAAGCCAGTCTCAGCAATTTAGTCAGGCCCTAAGCAACTTAGTGAGACCCTGTCTCAAAATAAAAAATAAAAACAGCTGGAGAGGTAGCTCAGTGGTAAAGTGCCCCTGGGTTCAATCCCCAATATTTTATTTATTTATTTATTTATATATATATATATATTTTTTTTTTTTAAAAAAAAGACATTACAGCCCCTAGGGCTGGAGGGACGTAGGGAAGAGGCGATGTTATTGATGTCCAGGATCTGGGGCCACCAGACAGACACTGGAAGCATAGCCAGGCCTGTCCAATGGGACTGGGGACCATGAGGGAGGACCATCCAGTAGGAGTTAGGACCACAGAGGAGACCAGCTACTGGCAGAGATGCTCCCTGAAGCAAAGATAGGAGGAAATGCCTTGGCTGCTCCCACCAGCCAGTGCCTCCCAGGGGCCCAACCTACCAGGTAACCAGAGGGCAAAGAGCCTGGGAAACATGGTACCCTGCAGTATACAGCAGAGCCCAGAACCGAACTAATTCTTTAGTGAAGATTCTGACAGTCAAGACTGAAATCCAAAACAGCCACCCACAGTCAGGCAGCCGATGCAAAGAAGGGGCTTGTGTAGATTGCACAACCTCCACACATAAGATTTCATATAAAAACAAACAAACAAACAAAAACTGGTTTCTGGCTTCTTTTGAAAAATCAAAGTATCTGGTCCCACTAGGCTCTCATTTCAATGTTGCAGTTGTTGGTTGGAACCAAGAAGCCGCAGCTCTTTAGACGTAGTGTATCAGCCTCTGGTCCAACACAGTCCCCACTACTCCCTAACGTCTCTCTCATGGGCTTCCTCTCTGCTCTCCCTGCTGAGCATCGTGGGCATTGCAGTTTGACCCCAGAGGTGCTTCCCAGCCATTGCTCAGAGGATGGGCAGAACCCTGCTGCCCCCTGGTGGTCACAGCTCACCATTCCATGATGCACATCAGTGATTCTCTGCAAGACCATTTTTCACCAATTGTCTCATTTAATTTTTAACAATCCTGTAAGAAAAGGAGTTGTTGTATGCATTTTACAGATGAGAAAACAAAGGGTAAGTTCAAAGCTTGACAGATAAGGAAGGTTAAGTGAACAGATTGGGGGTGGAGACCCCAATCCCTGTGTGTGGGGGAAATGGATCCAGCTTTTTATCTCTAGTCCAGAGCATCTTAGGCTATGTCACGCCTCCTAAAATGACTCTTCCCTGTTAGAAATGAGGTCCTGGTGGGGCGAGCCAGGGGTCACTCACTGGGAGCCCTCTGGGGAAGGACAGGGCAGGCTAGAGGCCTTCATTAAACTTCTTTACATATAGAAGCCATGATAAATGCATTTGCTACTTGCCTAAGGTCAAGTAGACCTCAGACTCAAGTTTTCTTTTCTGTTATTATTATTAGTCGTCATAGTAGTAGTACTGGGGATTGAACCCAGAGGGACTTTACACTGAGCTACATCTCCAGCCAATTTCAAATAAGACAGGGTCTCATTAAGTTGCTGAGGTTGGCCTTAAACTTGTGATCCTCCTGCTTCAGCCTCCTGAGTTAACTGGGATCACAGGCCTGCACCACCATCCCCAGCCAGACTCAGGTTTTCTGAGTGCTAGGGACTTTTCATCTGCCACCCTGCTTCCCCAGGCCTGAGAAAGACTTTGTCTCTTCTGCTTTCCCCAATTCTATCTATCCCACAAGGCTAGCACCTGCCCCACCTCCTCCAGGAAGCCATCCCTGAGCACCTCAGCCCTCTCAGATCTCCCCCTTGCCTGAACACCTACCAGCCTGGCCCACGCACTTCTTCATGAGTGCTGATGGCATTGTGCCTTGGAGGGAGAGAAAGCTGCTTGATGCTGTCCATCTCCAGCCAGTCGGGAGATGGCTTAAAGGCAGGGCTTTGGTGTTCCCATCCCCTCTGTGACGTCTAAGCAATATGCATCAACATCTATTACGTAAAGCACATGACAGAGGCTTAGAGAAATTCTGGAAGAAACACTTCCTGTCCTAGTAGGGCAGGCAATCTCCTGTGGGCACATCAGGCACACAGCCAGAGCCTAGTAATCTTCCTAAAATAAAATTCTGAGCCTGTCACTTTTCTGCTTCAAGCCCTTCAGTAGCTTCCCACTGCCCTCAGAATAAAACCTGAAGCTCCTTACCAGGCTGCCCCACACCCTGCAGATACCTGGGTTCCAGCCCTCTGGCACCTGCCATCACTGCCATCACCTCTGG
This sequence comes from Callospermophilus lateralis, assembly GCF_048772815.1. NCBI lineage: Eukaryota > Metazoa > Chordata > Mammalia > Rodentia > Sciuridae > Callospermophilus > Callospermophilus lateralis. Next base: position 64,375,087 of record NC_135309.1, read on the forward strand.
CTTTTCCATGAGCCCTTCTGATTACCTTCACCTAACCCAGGTGCCTGCTGGGCCTCCTCTTGGATAGCACTTCTTCCAGGAGGCCTACCTGGACCACCAGGTCTGAGTCAGAGGCCACCCCCTGCCTTGAGCTCCTGTTACTGCCCTATCCTGACCCTTATATCTGCGTACCTAACTGCTGACTGGTCTGTCTCCCTCAGATTGTGGGCTCTGGAAGGACAGGACTCCAACTGTCTGATTTCTTACTGTATTCCCAGCATCTCTGTTCAACTCTTGGAGGCACCAAGCAGGCATTCAAATAAACACATGGACAAACAAGGTGCCATTTTTATAGATAGCAAGTGTAAATGAGCAAATGAGCAAATGGCCCACTGGAGCAGCTGACTACCCAATGGTTAAAGCCACAAATTCCAGACACACTGTCATCTTTGCAATCTTTTATTTCCAGCAGTTCACATCAGTTACTCATGGAGCAAGTGCTCATTACATCAAACAAGAATTCATTCATCTTTCCTTGGATATTGCAATCTTTTTTTTTCCCCCCCAGTGCTGGGGATTAAGCCCAGGGCCTCACACATGCTACGCAAGTGCTTCACCACTGAGCTACATCCCAGCCCTTGGCTACTGCAATCTTATTCTCATGTCCAAAACTGAGTTGGAGTCCAAAGGGTTAAAGAGGTCTCCCTCCCCTGCAGGGAGCAAGGGTCACCCCTGTGAATGAGTCTGCAACTCCTGAAAGCCTTGTGCAGTCCTTAAGTAAATATCTTGGCAAGTTAGCACATGATAACCCAACGGTGAAATGAATGAGACACAGTGCAAAGGGTTCTAGGCATTTTGGGGTAAAGAAGGCACATTACACAGTCCCCTGGAAAAAATATAGGCCATTCTCTATCTTCTCGATATGCATTTTCTCACTCTTCAGTGACTTTTAATCTCATCCGCTGACCTATGAGAAACCATAACCCACATGCTACTGAACACATTTTTATTTTCCCTTCATGAAATAGCCTTGGTTCCAAGCATATTTCATTTTTCTCCCTTATGCCTACAAGAACATCCAATTTTGTTTCGGTCCCTTTTAATGGCACTTAATAAATATACATTCTGGGACCTGACAGAACAGGCTGTCCTATTTCAAGCTGCCTCTAAAGCTGCCTGTTTAAACAGCTAGTACAAAGCTCAGATGGGGCACTTCCTAGTTCACCCCATCCCACCTCTGACCCCAGGTCTATTTATCCACCACTGAGTGATCAGGCAGGGGTTCTCAACCTGGCTGCACATTAGTTGTACCTGGGGGGACTTCCTGCAGTTCTGAGGCCTGAGCCACACCCCAGCTCAATCATATGAGCCTCTCTGGGTGGGCTCCTGGCTTGCATCATGATTTAAAGTTGCCCAGGTAGCCACAGTGAGCAGCCCTGCTGAGAAGCACTGAGCTAGATTGACAGCACACAGCGGGCTGTCAGTAAGTACCTGAGCAACCCACGAGTGGATTGCCTACTTTATTATCTGTTTCTCTCTGATTCCAATTTTTATCAGAAGTCTGAGCAGGAAAGAGAAAGGAGAATTCTACGAGCACATGTAGTAAAGTGAATTTGGGGCTGGGAAATAGATTGTGGGGACTGAGCTTTTCTTGCATTATGCAGAATTTTCATGCTTTAACAAGCCCAGAGGAGGCACATTACAGCCTGTCTGACACAGACAAGCATGTATTTCTCAAGAGCCTTCTAGAACCAGAGCTAACAGCGTTAGGCACTGAAGGTATAACACTGAGACATTCTTCAAAATAAATCTAAACAGGGATTTTTTTCTTTTTTCTTTTCTTTTCTTTTTTTTTTTTTTTTTTTTTTGGTACTAGGGATTGAATTCAGGGGTGCTTAACCACTGAGCCACATCCCCAGTCCTTTTTTTGTATTTTATTTAGAGACAGGGTCTCACTGAGTTGCTTAGGGCCTCACAAAATTGCTGAGGCTGGCTTTGAACTCTTGATCCTCCTGCCTCAGCCTCCCAAGCTGCTGGGATTACAGGTGTGTACCACCACACCTGGCTTAAACTGTGTTTTATATACACTCTCATAAGGATCCGTTCCAATCTTGCAAGATAGATGAAGATCACAATGCATCGATTTCCCCCTTCCTGTGAATCTTGCAGTGTATCTTAGCCCAAAGCATCAGCCTAGAGGCGGTGACCCTTCAGTGGATACATTCAGCATTGCCCCAGATCAGGCTTCCTGGGCAGGCATGTTATTGAGGAGATTCAATTCCCACGTTTGAGAAAGGGGTGACTTATTCACAGTGAATTCAGCTATGGGCCGCATAATGTCAACTATGGACTCTGTGGATGACAGTGGTCCTATAAGATTATATTTCCCAATGCTGGCATAGCCTCTCTATGCCATCTGCACCACAAAACTTCCTAATAATGCATGGCTGTGCAGAAGGACCTCAAGATAGATCTTGGGTTGATGGAAAGGACACTGTGCCGTGAACCATGTCTGCTGCCATGGGCTGGACACAGGGTGCACAGGACTGCCAACCTAAGCCAGCAGTGGCTGGGCCCACCTGACTGACACCACTGATGGAATTTACCCTGGTATCACACCCTTCAAGGTTGACAAGCCTCAACATCCTGAGCCTCGGGTCACTCTCACAGCCATGTGAGTGAAGTCATTCTAGGTGGGAAAGCTGCAGTGTGTCCTATGTCTAAGGCCCACAGCCAGCCACCTCCCACCCACACCCGCTGCTGCCTCCAGGCCCTCAGAGGCAACCTGAAAGCAGGGGGTTCCCTCAGCTCTTCCACCCAGAAATGGAAAACCAAGCCATTACCTCACCCCCACCCACCAGACCTGTAATCACCTACCTCACAGAGTTTCTGCAATGATTTGCATGTCCCTTTGTCCCCTGGTCCAGAGAAAACAAGGTTGTGCACTGCTGCCAACAGCCTCACACACCCCACCTGACATGCTGTCAAAATCCCCACTTCCCTGGAACCTCCTCTGAATTTGCCTACACACATTCCAGAACTGTGACTCGGTCACACCTCCTCCAGGGCCAGGCCAAGAGTCTTCTGGGAACCTCTCCACTGGCCAGACAAACCCATGGCTCCCCTCTGGAGAGGGCTCCCAGTGCTTCACCGTCCCAGATAACTCAGCTCACAGTACGGAGAAACGAAAGACAACTGGTCAACCCCTGACACAGGCTGGAACTGTGAGGCCAGGCAGCTCTGGACTTCTCCAGGGGTCCCTCCTTATAGCCACCCAACACAGAGGTAACATTCACCTGGTGGCCCACTCCTGTGGGCAGGCCTGGATGGAATCACAGGTAATTACAAGCTGTGGCAAGTCCTGGCCAATCATCCATGACCTGCCAACTAGCAAGTTGTGACTACAGGTTGGCATGGCTTCTTAAGGTAGACATAGTGAGTGATCCTGGCTGGGACCTTTGGTAGCCACCCCACCCAGCATCTGCCAGGCCCAGCTGCTTCTCCCTGCAGCCTTCTGGATGTCCTCCACTCACCTGACCTGATCTCCTCCACCCCCACATTTTTTTTGCTTCCTTTTCCCACCAGGATCACAGTCTCTAAACCTTTCCCATCCCTTGGCAACATGGAGGAGGGCACCCTAAGAGGGCAGAGTCCAGCCCCATGGAGCTGGACTTGGGGCCCTGGCCAGGAAGCTGGAAGGCACGTATCCCCTCTGCCCATTCACTTCCACCAGGCTCCATTCTGGGTTCCCCTTCTTGTCCTGGGCCTCCAAGACGGTCACAGGCTGGCCTGCCTGCAGACTCACTTCGTGGCTGCTCCTGGACACAAAGGGGTACACGGCTACCACCTGAAACACACAGAGGTGATATGGCAATGGTCAAGCCCCTGCTGTTCATCCCACCTGACTCGGGTCCCCACGGCCAGGCATTCCTTGCCTCCCCGGGTACATCCTTTGTGCCAAAGACAACGACATCTGCTAGCGATTACTAGGCAGTTGGCACTGCTCCAGGACTTTTCTGGGTCTTGTTTTTCACAATTCTATCATTCTATTTGCCCCAGTTTTTCAGAATAGGAAATTGAGACTTAGAGAAGTCAGGAACTTATTCAAAATTACACAGCTGTGACCTCAGAGCAGGTGAGCCGGCTTAGCAGCCTCTGCCTCCCCAGACCTAAGGGTTCTATCCATCAGGCCAGTTTCCCAGCCCAGAGGCAGAAGTTTGAGCAACATGGTTACTTGTTAAGGAAAAGCCCTCTTGGGCCTTTATTAAACTATTATTTAACTTCACTGGGCCTTTGTTTCATCATCTTATGAAATGGAAGTAATGATGTTTTACTTTCTGGGTCATTCTGAGAATTTAATGAATGAATACATACAGAGGGCTTCACACAGGGCCCGATACACAGTCAAAGCCCAGGCTACTTGGATTGTGATTACCACTGCTGTTATTACCATGGCCAGGCCTAAGGAACCATATGCAGCCTGGGAGGGTCCTAGGGGAGTCCATTGAGCACCCCTGAACAGAGCAGAAGCTTCCAGAGTGTTTGGGTGTTGGAGAGCTGAGCCCAGGGTGGGGCTTCCCTGAGATACTGCCAATATTGGCTGGAAGCTGGGTGGCAGTGGCGACCTTTCCCAGAGGCACTGGGCTGGGGCTGAGTTGGGTGGTCAGGGCCTCGGGTGCACCCTGTGAGTCCCTTGCAGCCATGGTGCACTATTTCTGGCTAAGGCTGGAGGACGTTGGCCCAGAGCCTTCATGGTGGGTGCAACAGGAGCTGGAGCCATGCAGGTAGGTTGTTTCTCCGAGCATCTGTACAGCAGCTCCAGGCTCCTCAGCACTCCAGCCAAGACATACGCAGACTGTGCTCAGCACCGCTGGGTCCCTCCCCTCTCAGCTGTATTCTTTCTGTCACTCATACCTCACCCGTGAGTTCCCTTTTGACTGCTGCTGATACCTGGGACAGCACCCTCGACTTTGGGATGTTCATAATATGACCCTCCAGCTTTGACAGCTCATCCAGTCCTCTTAAGGACCCCACCAGGCTGCTGACCCATCAAGGACTCTGACCTGCAAAGCTAAACCCCTCAGTGGCCTCATTTTTTTTCTTTCTGGGTTTTTTTTTTGGAGATGTAATTCATATACCCATAATGTTACTCTTTTAAAGTGTACAATGCAGTGGCTTGTAGTAGATTCATAGATAAGTACTACTATTACCACCACTTAATTCCAGAATGTTTTCATCACCCCAAAAAGAAACCCCACAGCAGTTAGCAGTCACTCCCTGTTCCCTGCCTCTCAGCCCTGCCCATGACTACACTTTCTCCGTCCATGGATTTGACTATTCTGGACACTCATATAAGTAGAACCCTACAATAGTGGCCTGTTGTGTCTGGCTTCTCTCACTCAGCATTATGTGCCCCAGGCTCAACCGTGCTGTAGCACATGGCAGTACTTCATTCCTTTCTATGGTTGAATCATATTCCACTGTCTGGCTGTATCATGTTTTGCCTACCTATCATGTTGATGGACATTTGGGTTATTTCTGCTTTGGGTTCTTATGAATAATGCTGCCATGAACATGGATGTTCATATTTTCCTTTTTTCTTTCCTTTTTTTTTTTTGTACTGGGGATTGAATCCAGGTGCTCTACCAGTGAGCTACATCCCCAGCCCTTTTAATTTTTTATTTTGAGACAAGGTTTTTCTAAGTTCCTGAGGCTGGCCTCAAACTTGTGGTCCTCCTGCCTCAGCCTCCCTAGTTGCTGGATTTACAGGCATGGGCCACTGTGCCCTACTTTCCCATTGCTTTTGTGAGAAAGATTGAGGTCCTTGCTAAGGTCACAGGCCCCAGCTGGCCTGTCCTCATCCATCTTCCAGCAGTACCTCACCCCACCCTGCCCCTCACTCTTTCCCCACCCACTGATTTCATCCAGTCCTTCACAAGGCCCCGTCCTCTCCTTTACATAGGTCACACATACTTTCTGGAGAGCTCATGTCACCTGCACCCCTTATGTAGTTAATTCACCCTTCCTATCTGAGAAAAAGCTTCCTTCTCAGAAAAATCTCTCCACACTCAGGGCTCTTGCACTTAACCCTGCTGACTTTACAGTAATCCATGCACTTATTTTATTAATCATTGTTTTCCCCAGGTTTTAAGTCTGAGGAGGGCAACTCTTGTTCATCATTATGTCTCATGTGCCACCATACCTGGCCAATACTGAATGAATGAATGAATGAATCCTGCTTGCCTGGCTGGTGGGGACAAGGATTAGCTCTCCATTGTCAATGTGGCAGGGGTAGGAGGCCCCTTCCTCCAGGTTCCACCCCTGGCCAGGACATTGACATGGTCACTGATCAAGGCCTGGCCTCACAGGGTGGTGACTCCTCTAGGTAGCAGGAGCATATATTTCAACAGAAGAGGAAAATCTAAGGCCCAGTCCAGGTGGTGGAGAGGAGGAAAGCCTGCACCCTCCCCAGACTCACCTGGGTCACAGCTGGGACAGAGCAGACAGGGGCTGGAGTGGGCTCTGGTGTTAGGTGTTGGGAGCCCTCACGTGGCCCCGCCTGCCCTCTGAGCTCCTTCTCACTGGGGACCACATGGTACAGCTGCAGTTTGCCAGCCGGCACGTATCCCCGATGTCCTGGGGGAACATGCAGAACGTTATCAGCTGCAGGCTGCCTTCCTGTCCAGTTTAGTGGAGGGAAACTCCAACAGTGCCTCAGCACTCGGGGGGCGGGGGCTGACAGGGTCATGCAGTACCCTCCCAGCCCCCCTTCCCACTGTGCACTATTTCTAGCTTCTGCTTACTTACCCCCAATGACAGGGGATTCATTCCCTCCTGGGACAACCCACTCCGCTGTAAACTGCTGACAGAGAGATACAAAATTCTCCCTTGGACTGAACGAAATCTGCTTTCCTGGTGGCCCGTGTCGCTCTAGTGGATGCCCAGAGCAAAGCTGTTTCCCCTCCCCGGGTGCCTTCCCCAGGCGGGGATGGCCTTGCTCCAAGGGGCCTGCTCCTTCTCCTGTGGAGGCCACTCCAGTGCTGTTCTGGTTGCTGTCACGATGAACAGCCATTACTTCCCAGGGACTTGCTAGGTGACAGAACCAGCATGTGATTTAGTCTTCCCACCACTTCCTGAGGTGGGGTGATGCTATGATCTCCCTCCTATGTTGAGTTGGCTGAGCTCGGAGAAGCTCCGTGACTTTCCTGGGCTCACAGAGTTAGGAAAGTGGTGGGGCTGGATCCACATTCGGTCCTCAGGGCCCAGGCCTTGCTCCAGCACGCATTCCATCACCTCCCCATGAATCATCAGAGTACTTTTCTGTGACATCTGCCTGTTTGTACCACTTTCTTAATTTTTAATACTGACCCACTCTTTAAAACTTGGCCTTATACTACATAATGAATTCATAATTCATAATATTATGAATACAATCATGGATTTAGAGATCAGTTATATTTTTTCCAGTACACATTAAAATACTTAAACAACAATTATAAGACACTGTCCGATGGGGACAACATGATCTGTGAGTCCCCTCACCATAATCCTGGGCCACCCTCACCTTGTGGGTCACATGCCTGTCTTTGGAACATGCTGCTAGACCATTGCTGTCCTGGGTTCATGGTGCCTCTTGCACTCAGCCCAGCTACACAGGGGCACCCAGGCCTGAGCAGCACACCCGAGGCCAGGGCCAGCAGAGGGAGGCAGCTTCATCACTGCCCTGGTTCTGGACATCAGGCTCCTGTCCGTGTAGCCAGGATCCAAGCACCCCTTCTCTGTGTAGACCGCCAACCTTCACAGTATTGCTGAGGTTCTCGCCATATATCTGTCTACTCTGAGTTTATGAGATCCCCCAAGGTAGGGTCCTTGTTGTTTTTGTTTTTGTTTTGTTTTGTTTTGTACCAGGGATTGAATGAACCCAGAGGCACTTAATCACCGAGCCACATCCCCAGCCCTTTTTAAATGTTATTTAGAGATTTGGAGACAGGGTCTCGCTGAGTAGCTTAGAGCCTCACTAAGTTGCTGAAGCTGGCTTTGAACTCGTGATCCTTCTGCCTCAGCCTCCTAAGCAGCTAGGATTATAGGCATGCACCACTGTACTCAGCCCTTGTCTTATTTTCAAAGTACCCGGAACACAGGCGCTTAATGAAGGATGTTGCAATGAAAGATTGAATTCCTGTTTTGGACATTCCATACCCCACTGACTGCACCCCAGGCCCTATATCAGTCACATGTGCTCATTCCCATCCTGGATTTGCACAGTCAGAATCTGTCCCACTAGAGTGCTTGTCTCCCCACCAACTTTGATTGGGTGGCTTTCCCAGAAGGCACACATACCCCCAGTGTCCACCAGCCAGCGACTGCTGTTGCCCTTGGTGTCCTTGTTTTGAAGGAGGGCCACGATTTGACCCCGTGGCAGGGTCAGGTCCAGAGTCCCAGACCCACTGATGTTGCTTGTGACCTGGTACAGCTTCCCGGGGCCATACCTGCCGAGGAGAGCCTGCACCTGCCGTTCAGAGCCTGGAAGGAGTGGCTGGGGAGAGGAGGAACAGACAGACACAGGGCTTGAGTTAACTTGTCTAGGCTGGTGTCTACATGTGCTGAAGCCAGGGGTCCTGACCCACCCTTACCTCCATCAATGAAAGCCCATCCTGATCAGAGCAACTGTGCTCTCGCTAGTGGGTGGTTGGCTCTTAGCATCCAAAGGCATTTGAGGAGAAGTTTGCAGCTTCTGGAATTCCCTAAAATACTAACTCAAGTTCTGTAATTTCTCAGGTACAGAACTCCTAGGATTGAGGATGCAGAGTCAAGATTAAAAATAAAAATTGGGACACAAGCTGGGCTCAGTGTCATCCTAGTGATTCAGGAGGCTAAGACAGGAGGATCACAAGTTTGAGGCCAGCCTGGGCAACTCAGCAAGTCCCTGTTTCAAAATAAAAAGGGCTGCTGGATGCAATGGCACACACCTGTAATCCCAGCAGCTGGGGAGGCTGAGGCAGGGTGACCGTGAGTTCAAAGCCAGCCTCAGCAAAAGTGAGGTGGTAAGCAACTCAGTGAGACCCTGTCTCTAAATAAAATACAAAATAGGACTGGGGATGTGGCTCAGTGGTTGAGTGCCCCTGAGTTCAATCCCCAGTGTCCCCCCAAAATAAGTAAATAAAATAAAAAGGGCTGAGGATGTAGCTCTGTAGAGCACCTCTGGGTTCAAACCATAAGAATGTTTAAAAACAAAATCAGGACAGGATGCAATTTAGTAGTAGAGCTCCTTTGTAGCAAGTGTAAGGCCCTGGATTCAATCCCCAGCAAGAGAGAGAGAGAGAGAGAAGAATAAAGAATCAAGACAGCCCAGTGTTCCTAAACAGATCTAAAACAGAAGCGTAGAGCTGGGGCAGCTTTTTTTGGAACCGTGGTACTGGGATAGTACTTCTTGGAATGGTGACGTCAGCATGAGTGTAAAAGCCAGTGGGGAAGCAGACATCTGCCTTTCTCTCAAAGCTGTCCAGCCCCCTGTGCAGAGAAGAGCAGCACTCCAGAAGGTGCCAGGGGGCCCGTGAAGACACCACTAGGGCAGCTCCCATCACATGGCCACCTGGTTCTGCGGGGTTCTGTGCTCTTAGCCAAGTCAGCCAGGAGTCCAGAGGGCTCTGTGTGGGTGGCAGGGTGGGAGGCTGAGACAGGTGTGTCTCTTTCTGCCAACTTACAACACACACTGGAATTAGATATTTCCATTTGTTTCTTCTTTTTTTGTTCTTCTGTGTCTCCTAATTTTTCAACAATAAGGATGGATTGCTTCTCCAGTAAGAAAATTGTTATTTTAAGTAGAGAGAGGAGATTGCCAGGATGAGTTTGAAGGGCTACTATTCTCTATTTTCTGTCCCCCTCCTTTTCCCCCAGGTTCAGGGTCCATAGCACACCTCCAAGAGACCTCTGACCTGAAGGCAGTGGGCTGCCCTCACTGCAGGGCGGAAGGCAGGGACAGCTGGGGACAACTTGGCCAAGGAGTCAGTCTCCCCACTTGTGGCAGAAGTTAGTCCCTGCTGCCCTCTACCCTCTGGCCAAGTGTGAAGGCCACTTTATCTGCCTGGCTCTGCTGGCCCTTACTCATCTCTGTGTCCCCAGGCCTTTTCTCCCTCATGGGGCATCTTGGTGCCGTCTTGTGATTCCCTCACTTCACATCTCACTTGTGACTCAACACAGTTTGTGTTCTCAGGTCCAGGCTTTGCCACACTCTGGGAGCCCCTTCTCCCGACAGCTGACCTGTGAGTTTGAAAATATGGATCACCTACATGTACTCTGCAAGTGGAGTGGAAGACTCTCTTCCCTTATATTTTAGAGAATATTTTTTTTTTTTTTAAAAAAAAACAACTGTCTGCCAGTCACAGCTCTATAAACCATCATGGAGCTAATATAGTGTGCTTTGCACACTGGGGCTGTGGCTCAGTGGTAGAGCACTTGCCTAGCATGCATGAGGCACTGGGCTCGATCCTGAGCACCACATAAATAAATAAAGTTGTTTCCATCTACAATTTAAATAAATAAATAAATAAAAATTAAAGTACCATATCAGAAAGAAAATTTAAACAACTTTTTATTCAAACTTTTCACTCATTTTAAATATTGCTTTTGAGCTGGTATCAGAAAGGAGTCAGGGAAAAGAACATGTTTTGATGAAATTTTTGAGGAAGCTCCAGATTTGGGATGCAATCACCACTTCCCATCCTTTTATCTAATTTCACTCTGTATTAACATGTTGGTTTTCTTATTCTTGACCCATGAGTCCTATGCTGTCCCTATGCTCATTGCCATGAAGAGGAGGTCTGTGTTGGGGGATGTGCCACCCAGCTGCATTTCACAGAGAGGAAGGAGAGAAGCAAAGAGAAAATAGTTCCACGAGTAACAGAAAATACTGGGAGGGGGGAAAATATTGAGTCCCCCCTAGTGGCAGGGGAAGAACTGGACAGTCTTTGGTGGGGAGGGACACTTACCTGTGCAGTGGGAGGTGGCAGCACTTTCTCAAAGTTCTCTCGAAAGGCACGAAGCTGGCTACCCGTCTGGCCTAGTGTGTCCTCCACCAGCTTCCTGAAGGCCAGCTCAGAGAGGTGGTGGTGGGGCAGCTGAGTGGGACAGACACTGTCAAGAGAACCTTCTGCAGGACAGGGAGGCAAGAAGCCCCTGGCCACCCACACTCTAGCCCCAGATGTCATGAGGCCTTTTTGTCCTGGTCAACTGGCTCACTCTCCTTTAAGAAAGTCTCTCTCTATAGAGCAGGTGCTACTGCCTGTCATGGTGCTCTAGCCACAGGACTGGTGGTCCTGGTATCCCTTCCTCCTAGCCACAGTGACTGACCCAAGGGATGACAAAGACAAGGGAAGGTCAATTGGACCCTCCCATCAGACTCAGTAAGTAAAGGCTGCCCTTGGTCACTCTTCCTTTGGATTTTCTAAGGTAAAGGTACAAGCTTGGATGTCTTCCTAGTCACCTCTCCCACCATGTAGAATTTAAAAACAAACAAACAAAAAACCACTGCCTGAAAATAAAGCCCATCTGGAGAGGGAAACAGCCCTGACAGCATTATTAGTCCTGCACGGTACAGGCCTGAGCCTGGCCCCCTCCTGGGCTCTGCTTGTGCAAATCAATACATTCTTCATGCTGGAGCTGGTTTTGTCTGGGTTTATGTTATTTGTAACACAACGAGTCCTGCATAATGCTCTGTCCAGAGACCCTGACCCCATTAGGGACCTCTGTATCCCTATCAGACAAGCTAAGAGTGCGTAGAGACCCCACGGCCAACAGGGACAGTCCAACTCTCTGAGTGGTGGCTCTTTACTCTGCATTTTGACCTCTGGACTTTCTTCCACAGATGTGAAGAGGTAGAGGTATGTGCCATACAGGCCTTTCCCAGCTGCACAGGGACGGGTCCAGGTGAAGGGACCACTGGACACAGATAAGGCAGGCTGGCAGCAATCCCCAGCAGGCCCCTGCAGTCTGCAGTTCAGGACCATTCAGGAAAGGCGCTTCCCTTCTGCTTTATAAACTTGACCTCCCCCTGCTGGCCCCCAACACTGCCCAGCCCTGCACATCCCAGGCTCCACACCAGTGCAGAGGGTGAGAGAAGCAAGAAAAGATCCCCCAGCCAGGTTTACGCTTCTGCTTTGGGGAAGACAAAGGTTTCTTTCTGCAGATGGCTCAGGCCTAACTCAATTCAAAAAGGGAGATTTTGTATTGAGACAGAACTCAGTGCTAAATGCTGAGAGAGGCAAAAAGCAGAAAAGGCCACAGTGCCAGCCCTCCTGAGGAGGTAGCTTCCAGTGCTGCGCACATCCTAGGGACTGTGGGGTAGAAAGGATGGGAGGACAGAGTAGCCTGGGGACCGCAATTCTGAGAGCTTTGTGGAAAGACTTATTCATCTGCACTGTATGCCAGGTTCTGTGGAAAGCCTGGGGGACGATGGAGGGGACTTCCAGGCTAAGGCAGTGACCAGGCAAAGGGAACGTGGTCATGCTCAGAGATGGTGTGCTGGAGAGAGGGGCAGTGGGCCAAGAGTGGGGCTCTGGTCGGAGGTGATGGGAGGAGGAGGCAAATCTCAGAGGAATTTTAATGGAAGGAACTGGATGGGGAAAGCTGAGCAGAGCAACATGAAAAACAGGAGACAGAGTGTCACTGAGGACCACTGAAATTGTGCCCAACGTCCGACTCAAGAACTGTTCAGCTTGGATTAACACAGAGCAACATGTGGAAGCAGTTGGGTGCTCCTTCCTATACCAACTCCAGTCCTCAAACTTTTAAAATGAAAGTTTGCATGTTGAGGTTTGCATAGACCTTTCTGGAATCTATTTCTGTTTTCGGCTGAGAGCTCCTGTACAAGCTGAGCCCTATGTTCAAAGCCCGGGCTCTGGAATATGAACCAGGGTTCATTATCTGTGTGGCCTTGCATGAGCTACTTAACTTCTCTGGGCCTTGGCTTCTTTATTGTTAAAATGAAGCTAATAATAATAAAACCTACTCTGTGAGGTTGTTGTGAGGCTTAAATGAGATAATGCATGGAAAGTGCTCCAACCAGGTATATAACAAGAGCTCACCAGGAGGTGGTTACTAAAAGTTATAGCAGTAGCACCAGTTTCAGACATTTACTCCTGATTATGTAGAAGGGACCTTCTGTCTCTGCCACCTGGAGATGGGTCCCAAGTCTGCTATTTTCCCAACACAGCTTGGTCTGTTTGGGTCCCAGAAGCTGGGATGCCTGGAGTCCCAGTCCTTCCTTGCTTTCATGGTCTGACTGCACTAAGGAGGGAGAACAGACATGAGGGAGATCTAGAAGGTCTCCAATGCCCCTCTTAGGTACTCGACAGCCTGTTAGGGAGGTCTATCCTAAAGAGGGGCGCCATGGCAGCCCTGCAATCAGCTGGCTGGTGGGGCTGGGCCTTGCCTGGCTATGCCCCAGAGGTGCCCGAGTCCAGTGGCTTTACCTGGGCCACACTGCCTTCTGCCCTCTGCAGCACTTGCTCTGAAAGGTCCTTCTGGAGAGCCACAAACGTGCGTAGGATCTGGCCCAGCCACTGCATAACCAGTTGGTTAAATTGCGGGAGCTCGGCCACCAGCAGGGAGTTGAGGGCCTGGTAGGTGTGCCGGGCCGCCTCCTCCTCATACGTCACGCTGCCCACCTCCAGCAGCTTCTCTTCCACCCGCTCAAAGTCCAGTAGCTTATCCAGACGTTTCTTGATCAAGTTCTGAGGGCCGACCAGGGCTTTGGCCAAGCTGCACAGTGGCCTCCACACCAGGCCTTCCAGCCGCTGCTTCTGTGGGGAGGGAAGAGCTTGGGAGGTGGGTAGCGAGGCAGCTGGGGGCCGGGGCTGGGAGAAGGGGCTTTGGAGGCAGGTAGGCCTGGGTTCCAGCGCCCCCTCCACCAACTGCCTGTGGCCTGCAGCACGTTATCTCATCTCTCCAGGCCTCTGTTTGAGGTCTGAAACACAGGGATGGCTGATAATGAGCTTGTGAGAGTGCCTGGCAAAGAAGAGGCACTCACTTTATGTCCCTTCAGTATCATTACTGTGCAAAGATCTTGAAAAATAGTTTTTCAGAGGGTGATAGTCAAGAGCACAGTCTTTGGGACTCAGACTCCAGCACACTACTGACCATCTGTGTAAAACCCAAGAGGAGCTGGGGTTATGGCTCAGTGGTACAGCGCTTGCCTCACATGTGTGGGGCACTGGGTTTGATCTTCAGCACCACATAAATAAATAAAATAAAGGTATTGTGTCCTTCTGCAACTAAAAATTTAAAAAAAAATGTTTAAAAAGAATCCAAGAGGTCACATCCTCTGAGGCTCAAGCTCCCATCTGCAGAATGGAACTATTAATAGTATCACCCTCAAAAGCATGTGCTGAGGAGTTCATGAGGTAAAGAATGTAAAGGACTTGGCACAGCGCCCAGTAGAGAGTGAGGCTCAATAAACATTAGTGGGGGCTATTTTTATCAGCAAATGCACTAATAGTAATCCCTACCCTGCTGACCAGAGCACTTATGGATGTGGCAATTGTGTAAAGTGCCTGACTTCTAAATATTATCCTTGTAGGCTCTGCTACCTGCCTGGCAAAGAGAGGAGAAAAGTTCCACTTACAAACTCCAGGAAGGCCTGGCATTGAAGGTCTCTGGACAGGCTGCTGTACTGCTCCACAGGCCCTCCGGGGATGTCCAGATTGCATTCATGTGGCCGGAAGCGGAGGAAAGCCTGTACTCAGGGTCAACAGGACACATGCAGTCATGGTTCATCATGGTCATCTTCCCCCTGATCCCCTGCAGCCAAGCTCTGGAAGAGCACCCAAGGCCCTCGGCACCCTGCCACCCCCATGACAGGCAGGCACACAGCCTGTTCTATCCCCACACATCTTGGGTGATTACGAATTCTTCTTGAATATCTTTCCCCCTCTGCCAGCACTTCTGAACTTCGAGCATTTGCAAACCACCTGTGAATTTTTTGCCATGTCTACATTCTGCATATTTCTATTAATACTTTTCCAACTATTCTTATTTAAATCAATGCATTAAAAAAATACCTTATGATGTTACCACAAAGGGGAAAACAGTAATAACTGTCATAGACACAGGAAAATAATTGCCATAAAAACAAAACAATGTTAATAAATTCTGCCTGGGTACTGATGCCTACTGAAGACCCCTGAACCTGTGACTTCTTGCACACATGTGAAACATGAAACAACGCAGCTGGGCACAGTGGTGCATGCCTCAATCCCAGCAACTCTAGAGGCTAAGGCACGAGGATTGCAAGTTCAAGGCCAACCTTAGCAATTTAGAAAGGCCCTAAAGCAATTTCGCAAAATCTCAAAATTTTTAAAAATGAAAAAGGGCTGGGGAATGTAACTCAGTGGTAAAGTGCCCCTAGGTTAAATCCTAAGTAACCCCTCTCGCACTCCCTCCCCCCAAAACAAGATGATCAGCACAGAGGCTTCTCCTTGACTCTGTTGGAGGATAAAAGACAGAAGCCCTTTCTTATTGTGGGATTCAATGTCAACACTGCATCTGTTGTATAAGCTGTGTAAGTCCTGCATCTAAGCAAACACAGCTTTGATGCTTCCAAATGTTCATTCTGCTACCAAATACCCTCTGGCTTCTCTCTGTCGAGGCCCAATACCTGCAGGTCCATTCCTCCTCTTTCTTGACCTGCCTCTGAGCACCTGCCCCTTCTGTCTCACTGTGCCATAATAGGATCCTGGCTGCTCAGATCCTTGCACTGGGGACTCCAGATGAAGCATGAGCCAGCAGGGCCATCTGACCCCCAACAAAGAGGAGTGTGGACCCAAACTTCCAGTAAGGCCACCCCAGAGCCCAAGTGGTCTGTGCCAATGAATGGGACTGAGGTAACACTGCCCAGGGGCCCATGCAGACAGAGTGAGTCAGCACCAGTGACAGGGAAAAGAGGAATACTGGCCAAGAGAAGTGACAATCTGGGTGGCATGCAAACTGGTGGCCCTGTGGGCTGAATTTGGTTTGAAAGGATGCATTTTCTGGGGCCCACAGAACATTTAAAATTTTATTTAATTAGTTCTTACGTTGACATGTCAGGATATCCAGGGTATTCTTTCCTTAAAATCAGAAGATCTAGCCACACGGGGCCCCCATTCAGCAATTGTCAACCAGAGTCAGGTAGCAGCTCTTCCTTTAGATCATTCATTCATTCATTCAGCCTCCAAATTCTTTGATTGAACCCAGGGGCACTTAACCACTGAGCCACATCCCCAGCCCTTTTTATTTTGAGACAGGGCCTCACTATGTTGCCTAGGGCCTCACTAAGTTGCTGAGGCTTGCTTTGAACTCGAAATCTTCCGGCCTTAGCCTCCCAAATTGCTAGGATTAAGGCATGTGCTACCATACCCACCTCAGCCTCAAAATTTCAAACACTATATTTAAGTCTATTGAAAATGTCTCACAGGTAGCCTGTTGGATGTCAGGCTCCTGCTGGGCCCTATTGCTTCCCTGCCTCACTGTGCTACAATAGGCTCCTAGCTGCTCAGATCCTTGCACTGGGGACTCCAGATGAAGCACGAGCCAGCAGGGCCACTTGACCCCCACAAAGAGGAGTATGGACCCAGACTTCCAATAAGGCCACCCCAAATCCCATTATCCACTGAGCCCAAGTGGTCTGTGCTAACGGATGGGACAACATCTTTCCCCCTCTGCAAGCACTTCCGAATGTCAAACATTTGCAAACCACCCATCGCCAAGGAGACCTCAATAGTGGTACCTGCCTGTACTCTATCTGCACTGGAGTTTCTCTCCCCTGATCCAGGTGCTGGTCTGTCTGGGGGCCTTGTACCCCACTGAACTCTGACCCTGCTTAGCAAGAGATGCACCAGGGCTATCTGGTCCTGGGCTGAATTGTTTGCTTGCGTTGCTGACTTGGATTGGCCCTCCAAATGCTCCCTGTAGCTGCTGCTAGTCCAGACCCACCTGTTCTTAACCCTGCAGGGTCCTCACCTCCAGATTATCCAGGTAAGCAGCCACATTGCTCTTCAGCTCCGTCACACACAGGGACACCCATTGGAACCTCTCCTCTAGGTCATCAAATTCCTTGTCTTCTGTCTGAAAGTTACGCATGTGAGGGCTGAGAAAAGCCACATGGGGGCAGTGTACAACTGGCTCCCTTGTCCCATGTCATCACTGGGAACCATCTTTCCACAGACCCACCTACCACATCAGGTTCCTGCAGCTCCAAAGCTGAGTGGGACAGTTATAAGGCAGTGTAGCATAATAGTTTTGCATCCACATTATGGAATCAGACATAGAAGCATGAATTGGTTCCTAGCTCCCTAACTGTGTGACCATGGACAAGTGTTTTACCCTCTGGGAGCCTGTTTTCTCATTTGCAAAATGGGGACAATAAAAACACTTCACTGTGCAAATCAAATAATGCTCATTCAAATAGTTACTGGGAGCTACTTGTCAAGAACCAAAGCCTAGCTCTCCTGTCTCTAACAAGGACCCTGACAACCAGGAGCCCTACGCTGGCTCTTCAGAATTGGGCAGAGGTACCTCTTACTGGCACTTCATTCTCAGGCTCAACTGGTTCACTTCTGAAAGGAGCTTAAGCTTCCCGCCCACCACTGCACAGGGTCAGGTGCCTTGGTGGCTGTGGGGACTGTCCCTCCCCTGCCCATGCTCACCCTGGGCACCAGCCCTGCTTCCTGCTTCAGCAGCTGGCTCAGCCGGGTAGTCTTCTTGGAGAGGGTGTGCGTGTTGATGCGGGCCAGCCGCTCCCGGAGGCTCAGAGGCTCCACCCTGGTGTATTTGGAGGCTGTACCAACAGAGAAGGCGGGTACCTTGGGTGACCCCGGAGGACCCAGGAGAGCAAGCATCCCTGATGTGTCTGGCTGGGGATCACATTCACCAGGCCAGCAAGTCACGCTGTGCTAGGGTCCTCAGTCCCTGCTGTGAGCCCTGAATGAAGAGCTGGGCTTTGCTGGACTTTGGTAAGTTACCACTCCTTCTGGCCTTGGTTTCCTCATCTGTAAGATGAGGCTGGCTGCCTCTTAGGATTGCTGGGAGGATCACATAAGACAGCGGGTACAAAGACATCCTAAAGAAGAAACCAGCAAGAGGTGATTTGCCCAGACTCCCCTCCACTGGTTTTAGGCAGGCCAGCTGGGAACCACATCCCACCCCTACTTCCTGCTCCTTTGTGACCTATGCACCTGGAAGGAGAAACAGGTGAGGAGGACATGCAAAGCTGTCAAATGTCATGCGGCATGGTGGCGAGGCTCCCAGGCCCAGGACTGAAACTTGACTCAGTCTAGCTGTGACCAGGAGCAAAGGAGGTAAGTGCTCATCTTACCCAACTGTGAAATGGGCCTGCAGGGCCTACCTCAGTGGGGACCAAAGATGAGGAAGGGAAAATACTGCATGGTTAGCTCTTACGAAACAGCTGCTCACTCCCCTGATTTGATCTCCACACACTGTAAATGCATATCGAATTAATGCACTGTACCCCATGCATATTTGTGAAATAAAAATAATAGTGATTATAAAAGGAAGCATTAGCTAAATACTCAGTGTGCAGCTGAATTTCTCTATACCCGGGACATTGCTTCTTTTCTAAACCTTTCTATTGCAACAAACTGAGAGGTAGAAATTCCTCCCACCACTGCCCCCCATTCTATTTAACTCCTTAATTCCTCAGTATTTACTTCTCCCCCACAGTGTTGCAGCCATGTGGTTTGGATGGGTTTGATCTCACTTTGGCTCAAGGACTGGTTGCTGACTAATATAAACCATTCCATACAAACCCTCCTCCTGATAATAACAATGAGTTCAAAGAAGGGCACACACCCAGGCCTAAACCAATCATTCATAGCATTCTCCTAACAATGGTGATTGGTTCATAGTGAGCCTGTGGCCCAATTGGGTCTTATCAGAATGATGCTCCAATTTAATTCTTAAGGATAAGGGGAGAAAAACTCTGTTTTATCCTAGAGGGTAAGGTATGCAGATATGAGTCTTGGAACAATAATAGCACTTTCTATTTCCAGGGAAACCAGCCTAAAAATGAAGCTAAAACACAGTAAAGAGCAAAGGCAAGAGAATTAAAGAAAAATGGAGCTACTACCTTGATCATTCCCTACCTAAAGCCCATATTACTTCTGAGTTTATACAAGCTGTTGCATTCTCTTTATTGGTAAAGTCAGTTTGAGATGAGTTTTTTGTTGTTGTTGTTTGTTTGTTTCTGCAACCAGAAGCATTCATCAATGATGTATCCCCTAGATGTTCCAAGTCCTTACCCACTTCCTTGCGCATCTTATACTCATTGATGTTGGCATTCACATCCTGGAGGGCAGAGGCAGCCCTCTGTAGGACCAGGTAGGCACTGGCATCAGGGAGTGTATTCTCCAGGATTTTCTGTAGCAGCAATGGGTACTTGGTAATCCTCTGCAGAGGAATTACCAGTAAGAAACTGAGGCCTGAAGGTCCAGCTTGCGGCCTGAGGGAGAAGTCTGGTATTAGGTAGGGAAAAACCCACCCTTCAGGTACCCAGCTCTGCCATTTAACTTGCTCTGTGATCTTGGGCGAGTTACTCTCCCCCACGGTCTTTAGTGTCCTCAAGTGTGATTTGTGAGGTTTACATGTGCAGTGACAGTCCCTTGCTTGCTCATCTGTACCAAATCCAATTGTCCATCCTCTGCCCTCAGTTTCCTCAGCCTCTCAGCAGCAGACGCAGCTGACATTCCCTTATCCTTGATATATATTCTTCTTTCAGCCTCAAAGACATTCTCAGTCTTGCTTCTCCTCATTCCACAGGCCACTTGGCCTCCTCTGCTGGTCTCTCTCTACTGTTGGAGTGTCCTGGGCCTCCTCAGCTCCCACTTACTCTCTTAGTGACCTCCTCTGTTCCTATAGCCTTAAATATATCCCAAACCCATATCTCTGCCCTGTCCATGTGGCCAATTGCCTACTTGCCCTCTCTACTTGCACATGGCCCAAGCACAACTCTTTGTTGGGTACCTACATGATATTTCACTAAACAAAATGGTCTACTGCTTTTAAAAAAAAATGGTTTTGAAATCACAGGAACTTAATTTTTAGTGTGCATGTAAGTATTCAGGAGCAAAAAGTCATAATATCTATAATAGACTTTAAATAACCTAGCATAAAAATAGATGGTAGGGTGGCACACCTGTAATCCCAGCAGCTCGGGAGGCTGACACAGGAGGATAACAAGTACAAAGCCAGCTTCAGAAATGGCTAGTTGCTAAGCAACTCAGTGTGAGACCCTGTCTCTACATAAAATACAAAATAGGGCTGGAAATGGGGCTCAGTGGTTGAGTGCCCCTGAGTTCAATCCCTGGTTACCACCCCCCACACACACACAAAAAAAAAATAGGCTGGGATTATGGCTCACTGTTGAGCACTTGTCTCATGTGTGTGAGGCACTGGGTTCAATCCTTAGCACCATATAAATAAATAAAATAAAGGTATTATATATATCTACAACTTAAAATTAAGAAAAACAGATGAAGCAAGAAGTACAATGTTAGATTTTGCTCCATTTAGGTGGTGGGCATGTGAATACCCATTACCTTGTTCTATTTTTCTATAGGAATCAAATTTTTTCTTTTTAAAAAAGTAAAACAAGGGGCTGGGGCTGTAGCTCAGTGGTAGAGTGCTTACCTAGCACGTGTGAGGCACTGGGTTCAATCCTCAGCACCGCATAAATATAAAGAAAGAAAGGTATGTGTCCATCTTCTCTCTCTCTCTCTCTCTCTATCTCTCTCTCTCTCTCTCTCTATATATATATATATATATATATATTTAGTTGTAGATATATACCTATATATAAAGATATTATATACACACACACACACACACACACACACACACAAACACACACACATATATATCTAAAGTAAAACAAAATGAGGGGCTGGGGTTGTGGCTCAGTGGTAGAATGCCTGTCTAGCATGTTTGAGGCACTGAGTTCAAGTCTCAGCACCAAATGTAATTAAATAAAATAAAGGTCCATAGACAACTTAAAAAATTAGAAAAAAAAAGAACACCTCATTGTGGCAAGGTCCATGCCAGATACACTGCTAATGGCTGGATGGCATCTAGAATTTCATCAGGAGTCCAGGGCAGCTGGGGAGGGGCTCCGAAAGGCTTTCCTTGATCACAGCCAGCGGCCCACTAGCCTGGCTTCCGAGAAACCCCAGAGAGCCAAACCTCAGATGTCCAGTATGCCTCCTCCAAAAAGACTCACGAGTGCTCCTCAGGACCATCCTCTGACCCCTCTTTTTTTTTTTTAAGAGAGAGAGAGAGAGAATTTTTTTCTTGTAGATGGACACAACACAATGCCTTTTTTTTTTTATGTGGTGCTGAGAATCGAACCCAGGTCCCACCTGTGCTAGGCGAGCACTCTACTGCTGAGCCACAATCCCAGCCCCTGACCCCTCTTTGATGGAGCCCCCACCTCTTGTTTTTCTTAAGTAAAAGTCTCCAGACCAAATGTCCAGGAAAGAGCATCCACGAGGCTAAGAATAGACAGAGCAGGTGGGAGCCCCTTTGGGGACTGCAGAGGTGGGGAGGCAGGGTGGGGTTACCCATCAGGACATGCCTACACTGTCCATCTGCTCTCACCAAGGGTGTCCTAGAGCTTGGCTAACTGTGGGCAGTGGAGGTGGAAACAGTTGGCAGATATTTGCAAAGCTCCATCCTCTGGGCTTGCTTTCCATGGAAAGAGCCAATTGCCTCCTGGGGACAACTGTCACCTTACAAATCAGTGAGGGCTCCTCAAGAGATGATTCCATCCCTTTCCTCATGATCATCATGGCGTTACTACAGAATGCTGGCAGCCACTCACATTTACAGGCTTTCTAAGGTAACCTGGAGAGAATTTGTTTTATTATGTTTTGTTTTAAATTTGGCTCCATGGGGATTGAAACCAGGGCCTCACATGTGCTAGGTAAGCACTGTACCACTGAACTACCTCCCCAGCCCTTTTTAAAATTTTATTTTGAGATGGGTCTCTAAGTTGCCTAGGCTGGCCTCGAAGTTGCAATCCTCTTGCCTCAGCCTCCCCCTCATCCCCAGTGGCTGGGATTACAAGCATGCATCCCTAAGCCTAGTGAAGAAACTTCTATGTGGCCTTTCAGATAGGGGGAAAAAAATCCTGAAAACTGATATGCAGAGCTGGGTGAATATGATGAAAGAGGGCTTTTTATAGTCTCTCGTGGGTCATCCCTTGGGCAATTTGTGAAATGTACAAACCCTTTGCTCCATCAACCCCAGCCTAGAAATCCACCCCACAGAAATATTGGTTCAAGCAAACCAGGATAAAAGTAGAAGTTACTCAGCAATTCTAGGATTGCCAACAACTGGAAACAACCCAAAATCCACCAACAGGAGAACGATGGAGTAAACCAGAATCTAGTCACTGTCCTGGGAGGAACTCTATGCAGGCCTTAAAAAGAACATGGGAGAACCACCCATACTGTTATGAAAAGATATTCATGGCTATGATTAAATGAAAAAGAAAGTCTAGAACAGCCTGTGTAGTAGAGGTACCTTAAAAATTCTGCCTGCCAATCTATCCATCTATTTGCAAATATACAGAAGAAAATTTGAATGGACAACGTTCACTGCTGAAGGGAGAATGAGAAAATGGGAGACAAGGGAGAAGGGGCTTATAGGTTTTACTTTACATATCTGTGTATGGTCTCGTTTTTTCAATGAGTATTTCTGACCTTTATATTTGAAACAAACACAAGTAACTGGTAAAGGGAAAAAAAAAAAAAAAGCAGGTTTTTGGCTTTCTCCAGACTGCTACCTCAGCCGCCATTCTGGAACTTGGGTGCTAGTGCTACACTAACCAATCCATCTCTGCAAGGAGCCTCCAGGGTGGTCCTACCAAACAGAGAGCCTTCACCGGCCACAGGGATCAATCTTTGGTCCCTTTGGTTTCTCAGGGGGAAATGCTGCCTTAAAAGACAGGACAGGGCTGGGGAGTGTAACCCCTGGGTCCCCGCCCCCACCCCCCAGCACCATGGGGTGGGGGGAGGATCAACAGAACACCCTGCTTTCTCACTCACCCAAATAAAGGGTAGAGGACAGCATGCATTTTGGAATCAAAAAGATTCAAAATTAGAAAAGATTCCTAATTAGAGGTACCATCTCTCCTGATAGACTGAGAAAGGACTGTTTTTGGCAGGTGAGGTGATTCTAGTTGGCCAAGCTCAGGGAAGTATCCTGTGGTCATAAGCACAAGAAAGCCAAGACCATTGTTGGAAGAGGGAGGAGACCCAGAGCCAGGAAGAACTTCATTACTGACACAGCCAGACGTTCCTACTGAGGGCAGTTTGTACTCTTACAGGCAGGAGGAGACCAGCACTTATTGGACAAGGTCCAGGTACCCTGAATGTCTTGCGTGCACAGTCCCGCACTGCTAAAAATAGCTCCAGATTCACATGTCCCTCTGAATATCCAGAGCCTGAACACAGGCCTGGAAACGTGCTGTGATTTCAAACACCAAAATATGCTTGTGACACCTGGACTCTATCCAGTCACATAGCACAACTCTGGAAATTACCAGTCACTTCCTTTTATATGTAAGACTCCGGTCACGTGCAACAATATCCCCCTGGCTCATTTTCTCCGCCTCCCCAGGGGGTCCTATTTTCTGTGCTTTCATCATGTTCTTTTCTTCTTTCTCTTATCAAATGCAAGGAAGTCACAGTTGTTTGCACAGCTAGTTGCTGCCGCTGGGCACATACCCTCTCTGCTCCTTCATTTTCCTGGGCCCCTTGAACGCAACTGCTTCAGACTTCTCTTTCCTTAAATCCAACCTTATTTATTTGAAGCAGACACAGCATCTGATGGCTTCATTATATCTTTAAGTGTTGCTGTGCCTGAAGATTTACACACTGAAATAGGTATTATTTTATTAGGAATTATTTTCCTTGTATTTCTTCTCTGTATTATAGTTAAGTCATTATATTGTGCTTTTTTTTCCATTTATGTATATAGGTAGGATTTTTCTTTCATGTTCTCATGATAATAAATGTATTTAATATTTCTTAAGAAAAAGGGGGCACTGGGACTGACAGAGTTAAGAACCACAGGGCGGTCTCAGAGACAATACAACCCTCGCCTCACTAACATAACCAGAATAGCTAGTACTTATCGAGTGTCACTTGTGCGTCTGCGTCTGTGCTCCAGGAGGTACTGTTATTACTCCCACCTTCCCCATAAGGACACTAGGTTCTGACATGTGAAATAACTCTTCTGTGATAAGGGGGCTACCAGATCTGCCACCAGGCAGTCTAGTTCCAGGGCCTATGAGAAAAGCTGAGAGGGCAGAGGGTGAGACAAACAGCAGCCTTGGTGCCAACGAGGGCTCCCCTACAGGGCTTCTAGCATGTCTGAACTAGATGCCAACACATAACTCCTGGGAGGTGTTACATCCAAGTTTCTGGATTCCTGTGAAAAATCAGAGGCTCAGGCCCCAGGGGTCTCACATTCCCACCTAACTATAGAGGCACATGATTCACAAAAAATGGCTGCAACAGTTTCCCTCCCTGTTTTCCAAATCCTTTGAACTTGAATTTGAAGCCATTCTCACCAAGAAGGGGAAGGTGTTCCCTATCTTTTGAGTCTGGACTGGCCTTAGGACTTGATCTGAGTGACAACAAGACTCCACAGGCCTTGCCTGTCCCCCTAATCCGGAGAGCCTTGTAGCCATCGCCTGAACAAGGCAGCCTGCAAGAAGAGAGCCCACGGGATGAGGGTAAGTCAGTTCCAATGTCCCAGATACAAGACAGAGCCCATCCAAGATCAGCAAGCTGACCCCAAGTAATTATAGTTTCATGGGGCTGCTCAGCCAGGACCAGAAGAACCATTGGCTCAGACCAGTTACACTGCTAATATGCCTAATATTTAGTGTGAACTAAATAAACATCTGTTCTCAGCCACTGTGTTTGGGGTGGTTCATTATTCAGCAGAAGCTACCTGATAGCAGCAGTGCCCCAAGACTGTGAGGCAGCCAGCTCACACAAGGTGTGCCGTTCCCAGCACCAGCCTCCACGGCTTTCCTGTCCCACAGCTGGAGCCTCACCTCCCTGACTTCTGAACCCTGCCTAACTCCTACAGAAATGTATTTAGTGATCCTTGCAAAAGTCTGCATCTGTAAGACCCACAAGGGAGAAATGAGTGTGGTTTTTTGGAGGCAGGGAGGAGCTGGGATCTGGGTACTTGAGAAGGAGAATTTGGTGGAAAGAGGGAGACTGAGAAGGGGGAGCAAAGGCAGAGGAGGAGAGGAGGTGGCTGGAGGTTCCCCCTGTGATAATCCCATCTGTAAAGACCTGAATCTATACTCTTTCTCTTGGATGTAAAAGGGATGTATGAGTAAAATGAATTAATAATAATAACTCTATCCTTCCTATAGTACTCTGGTTTCCAGAAAATGACCTTCATCTGCCTCCATCTGGTAAGTTGTCCTGGGTGAGATATTACCTTTTCTGTGTTTTCTTTACTGGTCATTGAACCTAGGGCACTCTACCACTGAGCTAAATCCCAAATCCTTCTTTTTCTTTTTTTTAAAATTAATTAATTTTAAATTATTATTATTTATTTATTTATTGTACAAGGAATTAAACCCATCCCTAGGTTCACATTCCCAGTCCTTTTGTATTTTTTATTTTGGGACAGGGTCTCACTAAGTTGCTGAAGCTGACTTTGAACTCATGATCCTCTTGCCTTGGCTTCCCAAGGGGCTAGAATTACAGGTGTGTACCTCTCTCCTTTTTATTTATTTATTTATTTAATTTATTTTCTTTTGAGACAGGGTTTTACTAAGTTGCCAAGGCTGGCCTTGAACTTGGCAATCCTCCTGCCTCAGCCCCCTGAGTAGCTGGGATTATAGGTATGCATGACAGCATCCAGTTATAATTCTTTTTATATATATATATATATATTTTTTTTTAGTTGTTGATGAATCTTTATTTTATTTATTTATATGTAGAACTGAGAATTGAACCCAATGCCTCACACATGCTAGGCAAGTGCTTGCTATACCACTGAGCCACAACCCAGCCCTCTTTTTTTAATATAGAAAAGAAGCAGAAAAATTTTGCAGGAAAGGACAAATGACTCTTAAGTAAACAAAAAAGATGACAAACCTATAGATGCAAAATAAAACCACAATGAGACACCACAACAGGCACTCTGACCTGTTGCTAAGGGGTATGTAAATTGACATTGCCTTTACAGAGAGAAGTTTAAGTGTATCAAAATTATCTATACATATCTCCTTTGAACTAGCAGTTACATTTCTGGAAACATACCTTACAAATATACTTACACCAAGTAAAATGACTTAGGTTTGGGGAATAAACATTGTAGCTCTCTCTGCAATATCAAAAGAATGGAAACAAACCAAGTGTCTATCCAGAGACCAGTTAAATACTGTAGCCCAGATACCTGGTGGAAGGGTGCCTGAAGGTCAAAGGGCCATGAATGTTAAGGATTGAAATAGAAAGACCTCCAAGGGAGATATATGCATAATCGAGATTTTTTAAAATGACACAAACTGGGCTGGGGGAGTTGATCAGTGGGCAAATAACCTGCCTAGTGCCTGCCTGGTTCAATCCCCAGTATCCCAAAAGAAATTTTAAAAAGATAAAACTTTCATTTAAAAATCAGGAAAATAAGTGTATATATTTGCAATTGCTTGTATGTACAAAAAGGAACTACACAAAGAGACATGAAATATTTAAAAGTGGTTACCTTAACTTTGGGGACAGGAACTGGGTAGATGAAGGGTTGGGGTTGGGAAGATTCTTTTGCTATATTAATATTTATGTTTTACAGTTTTTGACTCATATAACTAAGTTATTCATTCAAAACTTAAATTAAAAAATACTTTCCCTGCATTTCTTTATCTGGAGTATGTAAATATGGATGCCAGCTCTGGGCCGTGAGGCAACTGGGAACAGTTCTGACGCATTTTTATGTGGGCTTCAGCCATCTATAAAAAGGGGACCCAAAGTGATACACACCTGCTTCCCAACCCCACTGTTGACAACACTTGGTTCCTGGTTCCCACCATGTCACTGCCCCTCTCTGAAGTAGCATGAGTGTTATTCACTAAGTGTTTCTGCTTTTTTGCCTCTGGATACATGGCAGGATGGGGCTCCCCACCTCCTAGCAGGTGGATACAGCAGTGATTAGTCCTAGCAAATGAGCTGTGGAAGCAATGGGTGTTATTTCTGTACCAGAGCATTTAATACCAGTGACTAACTTCTAGAGCTCCTTCTTTCCTTGCCATAACTTCTGCCAAAACCCCAGAGGGTGGCTGCTATGAGCATGCCTCCTGGAGTGAGGGTGATAAAGGAAAGAGCCCGAGATGGAGCATAAAAAAGATATCAACCTTTGCCATTTGAAACCACTGCAATTTGGGAGCCATTTATTTCAGCAGCATGGCCTGGCCTGTGCTGACTATAAAGGTACTGATATTAACACACTCCTGAAGCAGCATGAGCAACCCCAAGTAGGGCTAAGATGGGAACTGTCCCGCTGAGCTCAAGGTCAGTGGGGCAAGAGCAAGGGTTCAATGCTACTCACACCACTGCCTCAATGGTGCTCTGGATCTTCTGCTGCAACTCCGGCTCCTTCCGGTACGTCTCCAACAGCAGCAAGGCCTGGTCATAGCTGGCACAATAGACCTTATAGACTCGCTCAAACTCCTCTTGGAATTCCAAAAATAATTTACCTAACAACGAACAAGCAACAAGGGATTATCAAAGGCATGTCCTCTTGCTTAGAGGAAGGAGGCAGAAGGTGAGCTACCCGGCTCTGCAGTGAGACTGCCAGGCTTCACCAACATGTTGCTGTGGGCAAGTGACCTCCTATTTCTGTCTTTTTATCTGTTCCGTAATGTTGCTGAAGGACTGAGTGACACAATGGTGAAGTGCCCAAGCTGTAACCTCCTAGTACAGTTTGAGTATCCTTCATCTAAGATGCTTGGGACCAGAATCATGGGATCATAATGTATTCGCACATACATTAATGTATTCGCACATACATTATGAGATATTTAAGGGGTGGGACCCAAGACTAAACACAAAATTCATTTATGTATCATATAGACCTTGTACACACAGGCTAAAGGTAGTTTTATGCCATATTTTTAGTGTGCCTGTTTTTTGACCATGACTCATCACAGAAGGTCAGGTGTGGAATTTTCCACTTGTGGCATCATGTCAGCACTCAAAAACTTTTATATTTTTGAAGAGGTTCAGGTTTTGGATTTTAAGATTAATATCATTGTAATGTCATGTGTAGCTAATAAAAAAAAAGATTAGGTATCATCAACCTATACAAAATAAACAGTAGCTACAATTGCTGCAATAATAGCAAAGATGCCCACATTTAGAACTGCCTTAAGGCTTAACAAAACACACTAGTGACCATCAGCTCATTTTATCTTTGTGATTAATTCTGTGCAGCAAATATAGTCAGGAACCCCCAAATGTACCAAGGAACACATGGTGCAGTATAGGCAGCAAAGTACAGGTAGGTAGTTGCAAACAAGTGAAGGCTTTAGCATTAGAAAAAACTAAGGGCACATCATGGGGCAGACTTTCCCCAGTCTTGTAACCTGGGGAAAGATTTGATTCCTCTGACCCTGCATTTTCTCATCTATAGAATGGGCATAAAATTAGTACTCACTTCCAATAGTGTGTGTGTGTGTATGTGACAAAGAGAGAGAGAAAGAGAGAGAGAAATAATACATGTAAAGCACCTGAAATAAATTTCACTCACCAAATATTGACCAACTGCTTATTTATTGACTATGTGCCAGGCACTCTGCTAAGCTCTGTGAACAAAACAAAGCCCCTGCCTCAGGGGTTTATAGCTTACTGGGGAAGACAGGCAATAAATACGGCAGTCCCTCCATATCCATAGGTTTTTGTATGCATGGACTCAAACAACCGAAGATCAAAAATATTCAAAAAGAAAAATGTGTCTGTACTGAACACACCCAGGCTTTTCTTCTTGTCATTCCCCGCAAGCAATGAAGTACAACAGCTATCTAAGATTGTGGTATCTGACAGGGTCCTGAAACCTGAAGCCTGCAGATACCAAGGGATGACTGTATACTACATACACCAGGTAGTGATGAGTGTCACAAATTAAAACAAAGTCAAATAAAGAGAGAGTGGTGGGGAATCTATTTGGGGAAAGACTCCATGAAGATACAAGCGAGCATCTATTAGAGACTGGAAGCAGCCAGCCCTGGGAACTCAGGACAAGCACAGTTCTCTGGCGTAGGATGAACAAAGACAGAGCCCAAAGGCAGGGGAGTCTCTGCATGAGGGGGCTCAGCTGGAGCAGAGAGAACAAGGACATAAGGAGGAAATGAACAGGAGACTGAAGCCCCATCATGGAGGGCCCCGATGGAGTGAGGCACAGTAAGTTATGCTAATCTTACTTGCGATCTTAAGGTGTCCAGATTGCATTCTACAAGGGTGGCAGGAAGCAAATGGAGGGTTTCGAGCAGGGGTGATGTGATCTGATTTTGGCTCAATTTCGGGAACATGTACACTAAAGCTGCAAAGCATAGGGAAGATTAGCACAGCCCCTGTAGAAGAGTGAAGTGCAATTCATGAGGTGTTTCATGTTTTAAAATAAAAAAAACTAATGAGATTGGTGGCTTATAGTGGGTGGAAGGAACAAGGCATGAAGAATGAGGGAATGGGGGTGGCCCAGTAGGGAGGAGAGAGAGGGGAGCCATGCTTCATTAAAATTACTTTTGTGTATAGCTCTGACTCTTGGGACTGCGGTGATTTTTTCTATAAGCCTAAAAGTGCTCTAAAAGGTCGGGGGGTCTGAAGGTATAGTTCAGTGATAGAGCACCCTTGGGTTCAAATTCCAGTACCAAAAACAAAACAAAACAAACCTGAAGAGCATTTGATGGCCCAGCAGTGAGAAAGTGGTAAGAATGAAGACAAATGTGTTAACCACAACAGGGAGGTGGGAACCAGGGCCACAGGCAGGACAGGTGACTTTTCTGCCTGCCAAAATCATAGACTGGGTCTCTAACCAGGCCTCCTTTGGGACCATCAGATGGTTCTCAGTAAATTTCCACACATGACATCACCACCCCAGGACCTTCACTAGTGCAATCCAGCAAATCCTCAGGGATAACTCCTGGGAGAAGGCCCAGGGTCAGGAAGAAGATGACCAGGAAAGGAGACCCCCAAAGCTTGTATCTGGGGAGAATCTGTGGGGTAGAAGGAGGTCAGCCAGCTGCAGAGCAACTCCACTGAGAGCCAATGTGGACCTGGCCACGAAACCTAGAGCAGTTTCTCCATTCTCTCAACATAGGGATGTTCTCAGGAATGTGAACATGTTAAAGACACTGTCACACCACTGTGGATAGGGACAGGGGAGTTTCAGTAACTGAAGAGCAAAGGAAGGGAAATTCCCAGAGAGTAGAGAGAAAAGCAGGATGTCCAGGACACCAAAGTAAAGGCTTTTCCCTCCCTTTCTTGTCCTGACTCATTTAGGAGAAAAAGAAGTCTGTTAAAAGACTGTTGTGGGGCTGAAGATGTAGCTTAGTGGTAGAGTACCTGCCTAGCATGTGTGAGGCCCTGGGTTCCATCCCCACTACCAAAAAAGTCTTGCCTGAGGTCCAAAAATTTTTAAAAATGCTGTTGCTACCCCCATAGGAAAAGGGCTTTCCTTGCATAGCACGGCCTGGGAAGAGAAGTTTAGCAAGCAGGAGCCAGAGTAGCCTGATCTGGCACATGGCTGCACCTTTAAGAGGTGATTAGGTCACAGGGACCAGATATGAATCGAGGGCCCTACTGCCTCTGACATGTTGTGTTTCAGGGATCCCCAAACCAGACTCCCAATGAGACGCACTTCCATAGAATTCTAAAGCCCGTTCCCCGCCCCCATTCTGCAATGATCACGTGCTAAGGACAGTTCCGCAGGAAGTGAAGGCCAATAACTCCCTAGGTTTTCTGCTTACCAATTAGATACACTTGCTCCTCTTCCTTGGAGGCCGTCTCCTGCAGACCATGAAGAAATCTGCTGCTCACCTGGATGATTTCATCCATGTTTGAGAACAGGACATCCAGATCTCCCTGTGGCAGCTGAAAAAAAAAAAAAAAAAAACAAAGAAGCCCGAGGAGGTCGCTGGGAGTCTGGTAGAGGGACTACCTGTGACTTTGCAGAGTAGCCCCAACCTCTCACACCCTCAGTGTCCCACAACCCTCAGGAAGACTGCCTGTCCCAGTGGAATGTTTGCAAGGATTTGAAATTTACAAATTATGTTTTTTCACTACTCTGCAAGGAGAAAGGAAGACATGGAGTACTCAGCGTGCAAAAGAGGCTGAACGAGGGCTTCATTCCTAGGTCTGCTGCCAACTGTCACTTTTTTTCTCCCTGTTTCTCCATCTGTCATCTGACAATGGGAAGTTAGATTTCTTGCCAGCTCTGACATACTTGGCATGTACCATCATTACTTGGAGATGCACTCCAAACTCCAGTCCCTACTAACCAGACTACACTACTGTTAAAAAGGATGCAGGACATCTATATGTACACACCAGTCCCTCTACCAGACTTCCAGCACCAAAATGTAAGCCGGATGCATGTCAAGAGGGAACTGTGGTACAACGTCTATAGTATGCTCTTATTTTTGCTAAAATGAAAAACAACATATATGTTTATTTTAGTGCCTATTATTCTGACGGGTAAAATAATAGAGGTCTTTTATCTTCTACATTATCTATTTTGTTATTTATAATCATTCAAGAATCACTAATCAAGCCAAGTGTGGTGGTGCACACTTGTAATCCCTGTGACTTGAGGCTGAGGCAGGAGAATTACAAGTTCGAGGCCAGCCTCAGCAAGTTAGTAAAATTTGTCTCAAAATTTAAAAATTAAAATAAAAAGGGCTAGAGATATAGCTCACTGGTAGAGCACCCCTAGGTTCAATCCCCAGTACTCAAAAAAAAAAAAAAAAAATCACTAATTGAACGTCCATGATTTATGTACCCAGACTGGGATATACTGAATTAAACAAAGCCTTTGCTGTTCTGGAGCTTGCATACTTGAAATTCTATAGCAAGATCCTATATTGCTTTTAAAATTGGAGGGGGGGGGAAGATGCAAAAAGCGAACACTATAATAGAAACCCACGAGAGTGCTGATTTCTCCAAGTCATCACCCTGTGAAATGAGACAATTAGAATGTAGGTCAGTTTAAGCAATTTGGTCTAAATTGAAAAAGGGCTTGTCCATTAGCTCAATTAATTCTGAGGGGCTTATTCCTCTCCCCATTAGCCTGTGAATAAATACACTGCAACTCTAAGCTATCCAAGGCCTTGCTGGAGGTTGGAGAGCCAGTAAATGGTAGTCCTAGGGCTTACAGAACACTCAGACTTAATACTCACATGCTTCCTTTCCATCAGGCCTGCCCCAGGACAGATGTGAGGTCTCAGAAGCAGACTCACAGTTACCCCTACAAGGATGGCCTATGGGTGGCCCCACCCAAGTACCTGCTGGAGGCGGCCCCTGATGTTGGAGGCACAGAGTTGAAGCATGTGCAAATAGGAGACCTCAGTGTCCAGGAGCTCCCTGACAGCCAGTCTCTGATGGAGCAACCGTCTGTCCTCAGAGCTGCGACCTTCCTCGTCCGGACTCCCTGGTCTGGAGGTGGACTCATGATCACTCATGTCCTCAGGTTCTGGGAAAAACAAAACCATCCTGATTTATTTCCAGGGAGCACTACTGGAAAATGTTGTCCCTAATTTGAAGACAACTATTCATCAAGAGATCTAAAAACATCTCGCACAACAGAGTTAAGATGAAGTGTTGATTAGCCTTTAGGGGCAGTATCTGGACTCTATAAAAAGGCAGACAACAGCTCAGATCAACTGCTGACATTTTAAATTCATTTCCCAGGACTCAGACAATGTGCTTTCCTGGCTCTTCTATTTTCGCCCCAGCTTTTGACCCAGATTTCTTCATCTGGTTCAGCTCAGTGCCTCTCATCCTCTCTCTCTCCTGATGGTTCCCCCCACCTTGTTATGCCATCAGGACATACAACCTATCACCTGGACTACTTCCCCAGACTCTAGGATCATCCTTCCAAATCCACACCTCTCTCCTGCTGCCAACCATGTGTATTCATTCTGAACACGTTTCCAGTTTAAACTCTCTGAAACAAAGCCATGATCACAAGGCTCCCTGTTGTAAGGCTTTTAATAGCTCCCTGCTGCTCAGTGGTCCATTCAGCCTCATTTCCCCTCCAGCAGAAATGAGTGCATTACTTTGCCTCATACCTGCCTAGTCCTGCCCTGCTTTTGTGCTTCTATACCCCTGTGTCTCTATTCTCCAACATACATCTTCTCTTGGGCCATTCCTGGTCCTCCCCCTTTTCACTCCACCAGCTGTACTTTTCTAAAACTCCCACTGCCCCTTTATCTCTAAATTTAAAAATATACAGGAAATAATGTGGACAAGATGACCTGGAAAAAAATCCTTCCTACTTCCAAACGCTTAGGAATGCCAGATCAGCTATAATAAACTTTAACTGCATGACAGAGCTTGCAAGAGAGTTAAGGAAATCACAAGGCCCAAAGCCCAGGGAACTGACCTGAGCAGGGAGTAGCTCAGCTGATGCAGCTGTGGTCCTCACAGGGAAGAGAGCATGGTCAGTTCCAGCAAACTGGGGACTTAACAAGCTCCTTCAACCATCTGGGACCCCCCAGGACTTCAGTAAAATGATAGGTCAGAAAAAAAGAAAAAAAGAAAGTCCACCCACATTTACAGAAAATGTCAAAAATACTTCTCCATCTTGGTTTGGGTCCTAGGTGAAATGGCCTTCTAGGTTTCTACAATGACTTGGAGGCAAAATCAAGGAAAATAAAAGGGCTAAGGGGACAGACAATATTTTGGCCCTCTGCCTCCTAGGTCAGCTGGGATGCAGGGAATGACACAATCTCTCTAAAGGGCCCTGCAATTCCAGTGAGACACCCAACCTCCTGATCAGAGAGATCAAAAAGACCCCAGAAAGTAGGAGTTATCAGTACATGAGGGTCAGGAGAATGTCCCCCAACACTTCCAACAGAAGCCATGTGGTTCTTAAGACCTGAACCCATCCTCACAGATGGCACAATGGGTAGAGGAAAACCCAAAGGGGATAAGAAGCTCCCCACAAGTCCCTAAGAGTAACTCATTGACCTTGAAAGGAAAAAGGAAAAAAAGTTAATGTGGGGCCTAATTGGGGTCTTAAAATACCCAGGGGAAGGCATAACCAGAGGCAAATGTGCCATAATGGAGGTAAAGAAAAAACACAATCATGGAGCTATTTAAAAGAAAAAGACCCCTACACGTACATAATTTATGGAATTTGACATCTTCTGACTTTGGCTCCCTCTTGTATTCTGCTTCAAAATTTACTTTTCAGCTTAAGCATCTGGCCTTTTTCACTTATGAAAGTCGGCCATTGTTTAAAGACCCTTGTTCATTTTCTTTTGCACCAGTTTACCACCAGCCAGAAAACTTCAGAAACCCTACTGGTTGATGCCCTAATTCCCTCCAGATTGAATGAAAAAAAGGTAAGAGGGAAATTTTATGGGTTGGGGATGTGGCTCAGTGGTAGAAGGTTTGTCAGGCATGTGTGAAACCCTGGGTTCAATCCCCAGTACTGCCAAAAAAAAAAAAAAAAGAGGTGAATTACAACAGAGACTTTATCAAAAGCAGTGACTCTCTTCCTAGGCCAGCAGATGCCCCATAGGTAACATGTAAAAGTCTAGCATCTCTGCCTTCATTCTGTATCTGTCTCCTTTATTACCTTAAACTTTGTGACCTGTCCAGCTCTACAGGGAGACATGTCAACCATTTAAGGATTGTTTATCCAAAACTGCTAACCCAAGGTTTATTAGCCCTAAATTGATCTAACCTGTTTTGTCCCCCTTCAAGACTAGGACAAGATTTGCAGGAACATTCTTTTTTTTTTTTTAATATTTTTTTTTAGTTGTTGATAGACTTTTATTTTATTCATTTATTTATATATGGTGCTGAGAATCGAACCCAGTGCCTCACACATGTCAGGGAAGTGCTCTACCACTAATCCACAACCCCAGCCCTTGTAGGGACATTTGACTGTCAGCTTTTACAGATTCCTGGCTCACACCCCTGGAGTTGCACCTAGAAGTCTTCAGTTGTCATCCTACACCTTCAAGGAACACTGCGAGGTACATCGCCCACAATGAGACTGTCCCCCAAGAAAGGGCCATCATCTCCTGGGAACTGTATTACCCCCCTTTCAGAATCACAGGACAGAGAGATAAACCTCCTGAGTAGCAAATGGAAATTGCCCCCTCAAGAGATAAGAACTTCTCCAGAGCCACCTGGCAGAACCAGAACTCAAATAATGATCAACCAGACCAGTTTGAGGAAGATTGCTTAATTAGGCACACTTCTCATCCCTTGCCCCAATTCTTCCTCCAACTAAACCTAAAGCTCATGGTAGCGCTGAGCTATTTGATCTCACTTATCCTTCCCAATATGGCCACATTGATTAAATCTATTTTTTGGCTTTTCACCATTACCTTTCTGTTTGGTTTTGTGGGTAAATGGATGGATCTGGTTTGTTGAAACCCGTGGAATCAGGTCTCTGACCTAGGACACTGGAAACCGCTATAGGAGAAATAACATATCTCCAGGAGGACACATCTTAACCTAAGCTACAGATAACCATGTCCTTCAGATGAGTTTGGATTCCAAAATTACAAGAAGACCATTTCTTGTAATAAGTGAGCACAAAGTAATGAGGGGCAAGATTAGATCCCAAATTATCAGGTAGAAATGATAATACAAAGGGAAATGAAAGGCATTACAAAAAAATGAAAACCTATATGATTTTTAAAGCAACTTACAGAAATTGAAAATTTAGTCTTTGAAGTTAAAAAAACTGATTAGACAGATTAAGAAGACACTAAGGAAAAACAAAGACTAAAAGGGCAGATAGATCTGGAGAAATTTTCCAGATTGTTAAACAGAGAGAAAAATATGGAAAATACTAGAGAAAAATATAAGGGATATGGATGCTCAAATTAAAAAAAAAAATCCACCTAACAAATGCAAGTCCTGGTAGGCAAGAATACTAAAAAGGGTACTGAGAGCCATGGGGCACAACTGTAATTCCAGTGACTAAGGAGGTTGAGACAAGAGGACCACAAGTCCAAGGCTAGCCTCCACTACTTAGTGAGATCATGTCTCAAAAAAAGGGAAGCGGGGTGCTGGGGATATAGCTTAGTGGTAGAGTGCCCCTGGGTTCCATCCCCAGTACATGAGAAAAAAGTAGAGTAAAGAGAGGCAATATTTGAAGAGTTAAGACTGGAAACTATCCAACTGTGGAGAAGTTGCAGGATTCTGAAGCCTAGAGAATCTGTTCTTGGAAAACTACTGGAGAATTTGTTCCACAAAAACAAAGAAATAAGAAAGAGGAAGATTCAGGATATGGTAACTAAACACTGGAGAGGGAAGGACCAAAGGAATCCTCAGGATAGGTGAAGAAAAATCCTAGGCTTTGGTAGTTGGCTCCAGGCAGGGGGCACAATCTGGACTAGAGAACTGCAGAAGGTTCTAGAATGTCTTATAGGCTGGTTTATTGAATTGATACAGAATTTGGTGTTTAATTAGGAATAATTACATAGATAATACATAGAAAACTAAGAAACCAATCAACTAACAAAACAAAACAATTGTTAGAACAACTTTTATGAAGAAAAGAAAGAATCCTGTCCAGGCTGAGCACAGTGGTGCATCCCTGTAATTCCAGGTGCTTAGGAGGCTGAGGCAGTAGCATTGCAAATTTGAGGCCAGCCTGGGCAATTCTGAGCCTTTCTTAAAATAAAAAGGGTTGGAAATGTGACTCCGTGATAGCATGGCCCTGGGTTTAATCCTCAGTACAGAAAAAAAGAAAAAAGGAAAAAGAAAAAAGAAAAAAAGTCCTATTCTGTCTCCTTAATGAAGAAATGCTACAACTGAGGGACCAAAAAGAATCTGAACAAACAGGTCTTGCTGAGTTTCTCTACTCAGTCTATTACTAATAGCTCATACCGTTTTTGTACAATTAGTTTTCTACATAGTGTGTGTGCTCCACAAACCTAAGCATAAAGTCAGGTAGCTCCACTGAAGCTCCAGTCTGAAGGCTCCTATGTCAGGTACAACTATGATCATATAAGTTTGCTATGTCTTTCTCCTGTTAATCTACTGCCATTTTATTTCAGAAGACTTAAATATTCAACTTTCTGAGGGAAAGTATAAAACTTCCCTGCATGTGCTTTTTAAAGATAAGGAGGTAAATTCTAAAACAATTAGCCAAAAACAATGGAAGGAGTTGTCTTTTGGTAGCTGGGACAGGAAGGAAATGAAGGAAGACAGGCTGTTTTTCATAACATACACCGTAGAATTGTCTGCTTTTCATAATAAACAGAACTATCCATCTCCTTAAAATATATGCTTCTCGTGTCTGGGGCTGGGGCTAGGGTTCAGTGTTAGAGCACTTGCCTCACATGTGTGAGGCACTGGGTCCAATCCTCAGCACCACATAAAAATAATAAATGAATAAATAAATATGTTTTAAAAATGAGTCTAAAATTATGCTTCTAAGAAAAAGAATTTTCTTAAACTTTTTTTTTTTTTTTTTTTTTTAAGAATTGCAAAATTGGGGACGGGGTTGTGGCTCAGTGGTATAGTGCTTGCCTAGCATGCGTGAGGCACTGGGTTCGATCCCCCACACCACAAAAAATAAACAAATAAAATAAAAGAAATTGTGTCCATCTACAACTAAAAAATAAAAATAAAAAGAATGGCAAAACTTGGGGCTGGGGTTGTAGCTCAGCAGTAGAGCACTTGCCTAGCGCTCTACTAAGGACTTCATAAATAGGGACAGTGTGGGAAGTATGTCATTTCAAAGGATCATATTGAAAATGGTAAAAGATGATATCCACAGGCATTTATCCAACTTGTCAGAAGCAGCGAGGTCCTCAGGCAGTCTGAGCACCAGGATCAGGTTACTTTACAGTCCAGGAATTACAGCTGAATTCCCACACTTAACAGAAGGGAATGTGGTTTTTTATGATCCAACCAGGGAAAAAAACTGTCCCTACATAACAGTCTTGGAAGGATTTCCAAGTATTCAACCTCACATGACAATGACCATTTCTGTCCCACTGGCCTTCTGGATTCATGACTATTATTACCTCATCTTCTCATCACAAAGCTTATCAGAAACTTTCTTTGAATGTGGTTTTGTTTGAACCTGGAATTTAGAACTGAGTGAAGTAGGAATAAAGATAATGCTTCAGGTGTCCATTCACCCAGGCAGGTTCGGCATTGTTCTGAAGTCAACAGTTCTGGCAATGCAATACATTAGGGGTAGAGTCATGGAATCCTGAAGCATGATACTGGGATATGGCCAGTAAAATCTAAATGCACCAGATCATATGTGATTGAACTTTCAGTGAGAATTGCTAACGGATGTTCATGAACCATGATGCCATAGAAAGTTAGTAGATAAGGAGACCTGCTCTACTATGGTCCTGAGACAGCCACACCCGGGGGAGAGCTCCTTCAGCTGAGGTTGCAGTCATTCACTGTAGGTGCTTGTCTAACTCTGACCTGGAGCCAGGATGCAGGACAGGTGACAAACAAATCAGCAAGACCACGAATGGATACAAAAAGTATGAGGAGCCTTCCTAGCCCACCTGAGGGCTTCGTCATCACTTCAATCCTCAGCTCCAGGTAGCACAACAAGCAAGAAACCATTAAATTTATTTAAAAAATGGGAATTCTACAATTTTGCAGAGATTAATATTCAAAAGTAAAACTATATATAAACACCAACATTAGTAATTCAAAGGAAGATAAAAGCATAATAATAAAAAATCTTTAATAATGTAGTAACAATCAACAATAATTTTTACTCCCTAAACATACTAAACAAAACATGTATTAGATGCTTATGGAGAAAATTATAAAACTTGAGTAAAATACACTTAGGAATCAACTACAAATTGAAATATACCATGATCATAGATAGAACGATTCTATCATAAAGATGAAAATTCCTTACAGAGTGACTAAATACAATTTAAAAAAAAAAAAAATTTTTTTTGTAGTTGTAGATGAGCAGAATGCCTTAATTTTATTTATTTATTTTTATGTGGTGCTAAGGATCAAACCCAGTGCCTTACATGTGCTAAGCAAGAAAGCAAGAGCTCTGCCACTGAGTTACAGCCCCCAGCCCTTCACTTCTCTCTCTCTCTCTCTCTCTCTCTCTCTCTCTCTCTATATATATATATATATATATATATATATATAGTACTGAGGATTGAACTCAGGGACACTCAACCACTGAGCCACATCCCCATCCCTATTCTGTATTTTATTTAGAGTCAGGGTCTCACTGAGTTGCTTAGTGCCTTACTTCTGCTGAGGCTGGCTTTGAACTAGTGATCCTCCTGCCTTAGCCTTCCAAGCCACTGGGATTACAGGTGTGCCTGGCTCCCTCAATACAATTTTAATAAAACTTCAAACAGGTTTTTTTAAAAATAGGGCATAGTAAAATAATTCTCACATATATATGGAAAATAAAGGTCTAAGAAAAACCAAGGAAATTCTGAAGAACTACACAAAGAGATTTGTCCTATCATATATCAAGACTTACTATTTTAAAGCCATAGTAATTCAGCAGTGTGGTATTGAACAGAGGTAGGAAAAAAGATTAGTGGAACAGATTAGAAAACCCAGAAACAGACCATAGTGAAAAGGGAAACTTGATATGACAGAAGTTTCATAAGTGATCAGTAAAAGGATGGTCCATGGGATAACTGGCTTTTCATATAGAAAGACAAATAAATAGAATCCTACATAGCACTCAAAATAAATTCTAGATGGCTTTAAAAAATTACATGTGAAATGCTAAAAGTTTTAAAAGAAAATGTTTGTATGCTCTCCAGATTGGAAAGAATTTCTTCAACAAAACATACAATGTACAAACTCCCAACAAAAAGATTAATAAAGGTAGATAAATCTGACTATATTCACATTGAAATGCTCTGTTTTCCAAGCAATTCCATGATAAAAAAAAAAAAAAAGCCTCAGATCAGGAGAAGATACTGCTAATGAAAGTAGCCTGCAAAAATTTAATACCTAAACTATATATAGAACTGCTAAGAATCATTAAAATAAGGCAATCTGGTAGAAAAATAGACAAAAGACACTTTTGAGAATACATTGTTTTAGTTCAGTCACCATTAGTTTCAACCTTCTATTGGGTCTTGCTGTTATACTGAAACTGGAGAGCTAAAAACCAATTTCTCAAATTCCCTAACTGCTAAGAGTTTAAGATGTATTTTCAGTCCCATCAATCAGATGGTTTTGTTTGAACTTGGAGTTTAGAACTGAGTGAAGTAGGAAGAAAGATAATGCTTCAGGTACCCCATTCACCCAGGCAGGTTCTGCATTGTTCTGAAGTCAACAGTTCTGGCAATGCAATAGATTATGGGTAGAGTCGTGGAATCCTGAAGCAGCATCTGGAAGAGCAGCTTCCCTATTCTCCAATTTCCTGATTGGTGCAGAGGGCAGCAGCTCTTTGGAGGGCCATTCCGTTAGCATGGCTCTGGGACTCATCTCTACAGTGTATTCTGTGGCCCACTTCTCCAGACCCTTCAACAAGTACCTAATAAACCTCTTTTATATCTCTTTTTCCTTAAAATAGAACAATGTGTGTTACCTGCAACTAAACCTTGGCTAACACAGATTAGAACAGGAAATTCATAAAAGAAGAAATGTAAGTGGCTAATAACCAACAAAAAGATGATGCACTCACCAGTGACAAGGCAACTGTGAATTATTAAAACCACAATGTTCATCAGATTGGCAAAATGTAAAAAAAAAAAAAAAAAAAGTGTCTATGAACAGGTAGATGAATGTAGACTGCCAAGAAGTCTTACATACTGATATAATCATGTTAATTGTTGCATCCACTCTAAAAAGCAATTTGGCAATATCTAGAAAAGTTCAAAACACATATGCGAAGAGGGCAGCTCTACTCCTAGATGCATCCTGCCTTCAAGAAATGTCTCCACATAAACATGAGGAATGTGGACAAGACTGTTGATGGCAGCACTTTTGGTGATCACAGAAAATTAGAAAGAGCCTGGATATCCAACATCAGGAGGATAGGAAAATAACACAATCATACCACCAGTGAAATTCTGAAGAGTATAAGTTGAATAAACTATATGTTCATGTTTCAGCATGCATATCTCCACAAACATCATAAAGAAAGAAAGCGGGGGGAGAAACCAGGTGTGGTGGTACATGCCTGTAATCCCAGCTACTCAGGAGGCTGAGGCAGAAGGATTGAAAGTTCAAGGCCAGATTCTGCAACTTGGTGAGACCTATCTCAAATAAAAAAAAACTGAAAAAGGGCTGTGGATGTAGCTCAGTGGTGGAGCAACCCTAGGTTCAATCTCAAGTACCATAAAAAATTAAATTAAAATATAGAGGAAAAGAGAAGAAGAAAGGAAAAAACAATACAGTATGATACCATATTCTAACTTTTAGAATATGTTTAACAATGCTGTGTATTGCTTAGGCATAGACACACATATGGAACAGTTATGGAAATAATAAATTCAGAATAGCAGTAACCTATGGAAAGGGAAGCAAGGGAAAGTAATTGAAGAGTGTATCAAAGGACCTTAATTGTATTTGAGATTTTTAAAAGTTAAACCTTTTATTTTAAAATAATTAGAGATCCACATGCAGTAATAAAAGATATCCAGAGAAAATCCATGGACCCTTACATAGTCCCCTCGCCAGATAACAGTTACACTGGCATTGATACATCCAAGGAGTGGAACAGTCCACCAGGAATCCTTCAGGTTGCCTCTTCACCCTTTTGGCTCCCTGTCATCTTTACCCTGGGCAACCACAAATCTGCTCTCCATTTATATAACCATATTATTTCAAGAACATTATGTAGCTGGGCGCTCAGCAGGCTAAGGCAGAGTTCAAAGCCAGCCTCAGCAACTTAGCGAAGCCCTAAGCAACTCAGTGAGACCCTGTCTCTAAATAAAATATGAAAAGGGATGGAGACATAGCTCAGTGGTTAAGCATCCCTGGGTTAATTCCTTAGTAACAAAAAAAAAAAAAGAAAGAAAGAAAGTTATATAAATAGAATCATTCAGTATGTAACCTTTCAGGAATGACTTTATTCAATCAGCACAGTTCCTTGGAGATTCATGCAATTCTGTGTATCAATAGTTCCTTTCTTTTATTGCTGAGTATCTGAGATGTTCTGTTTGTCTAAAAAAATGTGAAGCAAATATGACAAAAATGTGAAATTAAACAAAGCTAGCAGATAAATACATGGGTATTTGTTCTATTGTTTGTTATTTTCTAGCTAAACTATTTCATAATATTTATAGTGGTGTGCATCCCATTCCACCTTAGACTCAGGATATTTATGACTAGGCTCATCTTCCTGGCTAGACACTAGGCTTCTGGAGGCAAGATAAACACCTATTCATCTTGTTTCCCCTCTGGTACTGGGGATTGAACCATGGGGTGCCATACCACTGAGGTACATATTTGGCCATTTTATTTGATTTTGAGACAGGGTCTTGCTAAGTTGCTGAGGCTGTCCTCAAGCTTTTGATTCTCCTGCTTCAGCCTCCATAGTAGCTGGGATTACAGGTGTGCTGGGTCACTGCTCCTGAATATACCTACTCATCTTTATCCTCCTCTGAGCCTCACAATACTGACAAGGAATACATATTTGCTAAATAGATGGCTCTTGTAGTTGTGTTAGCAGTTGTTCAAGTTTCTGTGTTTTGCCATAAGCATTAAGCAGGGAATAAATATATAAACTGAGTGTCTGGGAGGGCAAGGTTGTTCCGAGGCTAAGGGCCCACAGAGATCCTGGAATGGATCTGTTCTGGTGCACCACTGTGTTCCTGTCAATGAACACTGTCATGGTCTGCCTAACTGTCCCTGGCCTGCTGCACATTCACTAGCTTGTGCCTAGCTTCTTTACGAGATCCAAATAAATTTTTAGGAGAGCTATCCAGGTTCCAGGAGTCAGAGCTGTTGCCAAACAATAAATAAACAAACAAACAAAAAAAAACATAGGTGGTATTTTACAGAAAACTGCTAAAGATTGAAAATAGCACTACTCATTAGGTTAATTGCAATCTAGACCTCCAAGTAGGCCTGGCAAGACCTCTTTGAAGCAGCATTCTACTATCCTTTAGTTTATAGCCTGTGTAATAAAAGTTATAGCACAGGCTATAAACACACTTTTATAGGAAAGAAACACACTTCTATTTCTTTAAAAATATTATTATTTGGCAATAAAAAGGAATGAAGTGCTGATGCGTACTACAACATGCATGAATCTTAAAAACATTACCCTAAGTGAAAGAAGGTGTCATGGAGGACCACATATTTCATGATTCCATTTGTTTGGAATGTCTGGAATAGGCAACTCTACAGAGACAAAAAAAAAAGAAAAAAAAAAAAAAGGATGAATGATTGCCTAAGGCTGAAGGGGTGGGGACTGGAGTGTGGCTGAAGGGTACAGAGTTTATTTTAGGGATGATGAAGATGTTCTAAATTGATTGTGGTGATGGGTGCACAGGTCTGTGAATATATATTAAACAACCACTGACTTGCACAATTTAAATGGGTGAATTATATGATATGAATTATCTCAATAAAACTGTTACCAAAAAAAATTATGGCTGGGTATAGTGGTGCACATCTGTAATCCCAACTACTCGGAAGGATGAGGCAGATGGATTGCATGCTTGAGGCCAGCACAAGCAACTTAGTGAGATTCTGTGTCAAAATAAAATAAGAAGGGTTAGGAGTCTGGGGATATTGTTCAGTGATAGATGCTTGCCTTGCAAGCATGAAGTCCTGGGTTCAATCCCTAGAATGGGGGTGGAGAGGGAAGGTTAGGCTATGGCTCAGTGATAGAGCACTTGCCTAGCACTTACGAAGTTCTAGGTCCAATTTCCAGTACCACAAAAAATA
Organism: Callospermophilus lateralis; assembly: GCF_048772815.1. Taxonomy (NCBI): domain Eukaryota; kingdom Metazoa; phylum Chordata; class Mammalia; order Rodentia; family Sciuridae; genus Callospermophilus; species Callospermophilus lateralis. The sequence continues at coordinate 64,419,198 of NC_135309.1, forward strand.
AATGTGTGTGTATATGCATATAATATTATATATATATATATATATATATTATACAATACCATGTGCTGACAGGAATGTAGAAAAACTGAATCATACATTGCTGGTGGGAAAATAAAATGGCACAGCCACTCTGTTTCTTTAAAAACAAAACATATACCTACCACACCCCTAGGCATTTAACCCAGAGAAAGAAAACTTAGGTCCATATAAAAACCCATTTATGCTGGGTGTGGTAGCACACATGCCTGTAATCCCAACGGCTCTGGATATCAAAATATCAGAAGGATCATGAGTTCAAAAGCCAGTATCAGCAATTTAGGGAGGCCCTAAGCAATTTAGCAAGACCTTATCTCAAAAATAAAATATAAAAGAAAAAAAAAGGTTGGGATATGGCTCAGTGGTTAAGCACCCCTGGGTTCAACCCCCAGTACCAAAAGAAAAAAAAAAAAAAACTTATATACATTTATTTGCAGTAACTGAAAATAATCAAAATGTTCTTTTAACAGATGAATGGTTAAACAAACTAAACCTCCATTGAATATTTGGAAATAAAAAGGAATGAACTATTGATACACACCCAAAACTTAGATGTTTTCAAAGGAATAATGCTAAATGAAAAAGAAATTCAATCTAAAAAATTAACAAAAAATAATGATAATACAATCTAGGAAGGTACAAGCCTGGTGATGTGGCACAAGAAACTAGGGAGGCTGAGACAGAAGGATCCCAAGTTTGAGACCAGCCTGGGCACTTTAGAGAGACTCTGTCTCAAAATAAAAAATAAAAAGGCTGGGGATGTCCATGGTAGAACACTCCTGGTTTCAATCCACAAAAACAAATTTTAAAAGGTTACATGCTGTGTGATTTCATCTAATAATAGAAAATTACAGAGACAGAGGACAGATCAGTGGCTGCCTTGTTAGGGGTGGGGAAGGAAGGCGTATAGGTGTGGATTTAAGGAAGAACATCAGGAAAAACCTCTTGAAGAGGTCTGTATTTTCTGAGGTGGGGGAGGGTTACACAAATTCTTCACATGGGGACAAAATGGCATAGAACTCCATACACATATATTATGCCACTTCCTGGTTTTGATATTGTGCTATATTTAGATAAGATAGGGCTGGGGCTGGGGCTCAGTGGTAGAGTGCTCACCTAGCATGTGTGAGACACTGGGTTCTATTTTCAGCACCACATATAAATAATTTAATTAAGTAAGATATAACCATTAGAGAAACCAGAGGGAAGGGTACACAGGACTTTTTTGTATTATCCTTTCAACTTTATGTTCATTATAATTATTTCAAAATAATAATTTAAAGACAAACAAAATGTCATTTAGCTTAAGTAATCTGTCTTTGCAACACTCTCAGGATAAACACAGCTCACCAGCCTGGAAGGCAGGCGGAGTACCCTCATTCCATTTCCTGGCCTGGCCTGATAAGGAGGCTTTCCTTAAGGCCAGTCAGGGGGCTATGTAGCACTGGAAAAACAATCAGCACAGTCAAGTCCTGGGATCTCTTTGATGCCTTCTGGTAAGCAGTTATGAACTAAAATCAGGAGACAGTGGTGTAGGTCAGTGGTAGAGTGAGTGTTTAATACTTCTTAGGCCCTGGGTTCAATTACTAGCACCTACCCCCTCAAAAAACAAACAAACCAAAAAAAAAAAACAAAACAACAACAACAACAAAAAACCCTACATCAGTCTGGCACATGGTTTGTGCTTAAAAAAATGTATTGAATAAGGTATAGTTAATGATTCTGATTTTTGGATCAGATACAATTGAGTTAATTCTCTTCTCTCTTTTTTCTTCTCTCCATGTTAGCAGAGAGAGATTTGGGCATTTGTACATTCATTCAACAAATACTTCAAGCAGCTACTATATGTCAAGCATTTTTCTGGATTCTGAAAATACAAAGGTCAAGAAAAATTGGCTCTGCAATAAGAAAAGGGAATTTAAAAATATCTGGTGATTTGCTCCAAGTTTCACTCTGCTAAAAGCAAAGAAACTAAGTAAACTAAAACAGATCAGACATCTTGATTATCTCATCCTCCAAGACAGAAGGAGTAACAATGGAAAGTGATACTTGGTACCTAACTCTGCCCAGTCAGAACTGAATGGAGATAGTGACTAGCAAAAGTGAAAGCATCATCTTAAAGTTCAGGAGGCAAAATTCCCTGGCAGGAAGATAAGCATCCTTTGGCTATTCACCCCCAGGCTATAGAGGAAAGCCAATTTAAGAAAAAAGGAAGAGAGACTATTGGTCATACTCTAAGGGGAAGGTTCACAGAAGGCTGTCAAAGGTGAAGTTCAAGTACCGTGAGAGCAAAAGAACCTGTTGAAAAATAAAGAGAGGGAATGTCTATAGAAAAAGAAGCAGCCATATGGGGATCCTGGCTGATGAGCTTGGTTAGTAAGATACCTACAATAGTCTGCAAGCTCCTATACACAGAAGTTTCCAGAACTCTAAAACCCAGAAGGATCTGGGATTGAGATTTTATAAAGATGACCTCCAAAGCCCTATCCCTACCATCACTACCAAAATTATTTTAAGATTCCTATTTAGAAAAAGTAAAAGCTATGCACACTATTTGATTGCTTTGCTATCCTCTTCTTGATCCTAGGGAATGACTTCGAGAAGCACTATGAAGTTTTTAGCCCAAGCCCTCAAGTCAGGAAAACCTGATTTCAAATTCTAACTCTGCAATCAATTGGCTGGCTTTCCTGGGATTCTTATATAACCTTTGCCAGGCTGTTGTTACAAGATTTCATAAGATAGTTTATGTAAAATGTTTAACAGAGTGCTCTGGACATGGGAAGCCCTCAATAACAGTACCAGTTTTGGGTTTTTTGTTTGTTTTTAAGAGAGAGAGAGAGAGAGAGAGAGAGAGAGAGAGAGAGAGAATTTTTTTTAATATTTATTTTTTAGTTTTCGGTGGACACAACATCTTTATTTTTGTATGTGGTGCTGAGGATCAAACCCAGCACCGCGCACATGCCAAGCGAGCACGCTATGCTTGAGCCACATCCCCAGCCCCCAGTTTTATTTTGTTTTGTTACTCTTTTTGTTAAACTGGAAAGGGCAGTAACTACTGATCTGGTGGATGAAAAAGTTGTCAAAGGTGAAAAAGTTGTCTATGGACCCTTGGCTAATCTAGAAGCATCTAATCAAGTTCAGCAGATAGCAATTACAGCTGATCAAGATAATAATAATTATCAAGAACTATGTGCCAGAACATGCAAATTTAACTAACACTCTTGAAATAGAACAGAGATTGGGAGAGAAACTGAACCCTGATAACATTAACAATCCAGCCATGACAGAGTCTGAGTCCCTTTGGGCTGTTGTTTTGGTTTTGTTTGGTTCTGGTTTTATCTGACTTTTTGTTTTGGGGCTGCTGGGGATCAAACTCAGGTCCTCTTACATATTAGGCAAGCACTCTGCCTCTGAACTACATCCTTATCCCTGTTTTGTTTTGTTTTTGTGGAATTAGGGATTGAACCCAATAGGTTCTACCTCTGAGGTACATCCCCAGCCCTTTTTAATTTTAAATTTGAGACGGAGGCTCACTGAGCTGCCCATTCGGGCCTTGAATCGACGATCCTCCAGCTGTAGCCTCTGGAACGTCTGGGATTACAGGCATGCACCATGGCACAGAGGTTGGGTTTAGTTTTTACGTAAGCTAGTACATTTTTATTTCCCACCCCCTTGGGCCTAAGCCACTCTGAGTTGGGTTTCTGCCACCTGATTAAAACAAATGGTTTGTTAGTCCTAGGAAAGAGAAAAAGATCACTTGAAGTCAGCACTTAAAAAAAAAAAAAAAAAAAAAAAAAGTCATTCTGGAGTAGCCTCATTCCCTTATTGAAAACTGACTACATTAGTAGACCAAAGGAATGCTGTATTCTAGAGTATCTGGCCCAGTAAGGTGTTGTCATTCTCTTGTGACATTCTTACAAATAAGGAATAAGATGTTATGATGGAGGCTGGGGGCAAGGGTGGTGATAGGACAGTAATATGCACTAAAAAATAATAAAACTACTAAATGCAAAGGACGCTGATCAATGCCAACCTCTAGGCTCTGCCCTGTTTTATTAAGCCCATCCATTTATTCTTAGTGCCTTCCACCCCCAAGACCAGCTGAGTCTATAGTCTCACCACCTTCTTGAGGCCTAGTACAGCTGTGTCCTGACTGAATGCACAGTCCAGTTCCTCTGACTTCTGATCAATACTTTGGCGGTCAAGTTTTTATTTTTAGCCACCCTAATAGATAAGAAGAAATCTCTCACTGTGGATTTTATGCACTTTTCCTTAACGTTCAATTATCTTGAGTATCTTTTCAAGTGCTTATTGCCACCCATATATATTCTTTGGACATTTGAAAATTTTTGTTTGAATTAGGAAAGAGGCTCTTGCTTATTATGTAACTAAACAAACCATACAGAAAGGCATAAGAAAGAGTTCCCAGTCACCCACTGCTAACCCTCAACCCATAACATAGGTAGCCCAAAGTTCAAAAGAATCACCAGGAGCACTAATAAAGCATGCAAATTATTGCCCCCACTCTTGAAGATCCTAATTCAGTGGTTTGGGTGGGGCATTTTTAACAAACCCCTAGGTGATTCTGTATAAAAGGTCTATAAATCATTTCTTGAGAAATTCTGCTCTTAACATTGTTCTACCAGGAATAAAGGGGGCAATTATGGAGAGGAACAGCTGCACCACTGCCTTTAAGTAAGACAGAGGCTTTGCCTGAAATGGGAAGCATATTTGCTCTGTATTGGCCTATGGAACATCTAATGTTTGGAACCTAAAGGTCAAATTAGAAAAAAATGCTAATTTTTTTTTTTTTGAAACTACTGTAAAACAAAATCAGACCCTAGAGCCAGAAAGTAAGGAACATACCAGAGTCGCCAGGCTTGAAGAAAAAGGGCTCCTCTGGGTTGAGAAATGAAATGACTGGGAGTGAGGTAGAAAAAGGGTAAGAGATACCCGCCTCCCCCCCCACACACACACACACATACACACACACAGTCTGTCTCTCCTGGAGGAAAAACTTCTTTTTATAAATACATGGAGAGGAATGTAACCCACCAGACAGGTGGTATGTGCCTTAACCCAAATTAAATAGCAGCTATTTACCCATAGCCACATTTTTCTGGCTCTATTAGGAAGGCCTAAAAAGGTAGAGAAAGGAGACAACACAATATTTTTAAAGAACAGTTCCTTTTATAGATAAGAAGCCTGCCCAGGCCCTGTCCTCACAATTTTGGATCCACAGATTTAAAGCTCTTAAGAAGGTCAATAAACAAGCAACAGGCTTTGGACAATCAAGCTCAATAAGTGCCACTTTGCTTCTGTGACAGCACCCAAAGACACATCCCCTCCCCATTAGTTAAATAAAAAGCCATTTTTCTGATTTAGAGCAGAATGAACCAAGGCACTGTTTGCCACAGTAATCTGCTGATCCAAGCGGGATATGAGCCAGCTGCCAGCAACTCCTGTACCCTGGCAGGAACTCAGTGAGCCTCCATTGCTGGGCAAGACTGGGTGTTGCCAGGTCCCAGCTTAAAAACAAACCATATGGTATAGTGGAGCAAGTAAACAGTCCTTGTTGGAAAATCTGGTAGTTTCTACTTTCAGCATTTGACCTTGGGTCAAATATCCAGTGAAATGCTTCACTACACTCTTATTTAGGATACTATTACCAAGGTATGTGCTCTTGTTTGCAAATCATAATAGGGTTGACTTTATATTTTCATGCTTACAATTTTATTTTATCTCATATGCAGTCCAATTTCTTCCAGTCCAGTTTCTTTCCTTTCCTACTGGCACAGCTGTGATTGACTGGGCCATGTGCCTCAACTCTTCTGTAAAGTATCAACTACTGTCAGGCATCAGGACTTACTCTCATTCTTAAATTTGATAATAACCTGGAGGGCAATGCAATCTTAATTCCATTATATAAATAAAGCTGAACCTGCAAAGGTTAAACTACTCATCCCAGATCACATTTCTAGCAGCGTCTAGACGCTGTCTGGACTTAAAAGCTGCTTCTCTACCGACTGCCTTTCTATAATAAAGCAAATAAACTGATCTGCGTTGTCAGTAGGCAGTCATTCCTTAAAGTAGGCATTCCTGTTAAACTTGAAACTGCGCAAAGTTATATGTGAACTACTCTGTGGTGAGTGGACACCTACTTCTAAAGGGTCAGTGACTTCCAGAAGGATAAGAACCAGTATTTGAGTAGGCTATCTGCTTCTCCATTCCCACCTAATTTACCACAAGCAGACCTTCTGGCTTGTAATACCAGTTTGGACACTAGTTTTGTGAGTGTCCTTGGCCAACTCACCTCACCTTATGGAACACAGATTTGCGTTCTCTTTTTCCTGGCCTCGATTGTCTATTCATAATCGTAGCTTCTTGGCAAAGGTTCTTTACCATTGTTTGTATGTTTCTATTGTTTTAATGCTTGGTTTCTTATTAAAATCTACCTCACATTCCACATGGCAGCAGGCAGAGATAAACAAGTAATAATTATTTTGTACCAACCCTGCTTAGCTCTCTGGGCTTCACTTTCCCACGTATAAAACGACTCAATTGGGCCACATGGATCAGGTGGCTTGTATCCCTGTAAGACTCAAGACACAAAGCTAGCTACGGAGCAAGCAAGCTGGAACCTGGAAGTTAACCGCATCCTGCCTTTCTGTCCCTGACTTCCCTTTTTTGATCTACCCAGCAGCTGTTTCCCGCACCCCTCCCGGCCCCATCCTGCCGGGGTCGGGCACACTCACCGCGCGCACGCGCAAGGTGCCCGCCTGCGTCCACTCCAACACCAGCTGCGCCTGCCAGGTGACAGCGCAGCGGGGCGCTACCGGCGCGCCCGCAGATCCCAGCACCCACTCGACTCTGACAGCCGGGTACGCGGCGCGCCAGTCTAGGGCGCGGCGACCGCGGTTCTGCTCACGCTGCTGCGTGCGTGCGTGCGCCGCGCGGGAGAGGCAGGCCCCCAGCCCTTGTTAGTTGTTTTTCGGGAATCAGGTTGTTTGCCCCGCTGCTCCTTGAGTCATCCACGGTCCGAGTGGCCCAGTGGCTGCTGCAACAGCCATGAACTGGCCTGCACCTGGCGCAAAGCGTTGCAGGCAGGGTTTAGAGCCCCGCCCGCGGAAGACTCACCCACCTGCGCTTTCATTCAGCAGCCTTCTCCTTGCCGGGCTCTTCACCTCACAAACGGGGCGGTTGGGGGAGGGGGGACGAGGGGGCAGCACTTAGGCCACCCGGTGGGAATGCTGATAGGCGCTGGATTAATGTGCACCTATCCAGATCACTAAATTCTAGGGCTGGGCCCCGATTGAATTCTCTTGGCTGCTGAGGTCCCTTGGGTTCTTGCCCCAGCTTTCCTGGGGGCTCCCTACACCACCTCAGGTAAATCAGCCAACTGCCTCTCTGTGACAGGGTGTTGTTGGTCCATTCTCTCACTCCTCTGTCAGAGAGACTGTCAGTGAGACCCCGCAGGGACCATAACAGACAAGTCCCCACCTTGTTGGGCTCCCAGACATTGAACACACAATTGAAGATGATCATTGATGTGAAGCATATGGAAAGGTTCCTATCAGCCAACCATATCTTGTTTGTGAGGTCAGGAATGGACTGTATTAACCTTTCTAATCTTTGCAGCTCTTTTATTCTTATTCTCACCATTAAAGCTTATTGTTTATTGTCACTAATGATAGTGGTATTAGTATTGCTTACAAAGAGCCATTTTACTTCTGTTGTCTCGTTCATAGCTTCTCTAAGAGATGTGTATTACTATTTTCATTTCATTTTTAATTTTTAGTATTGGGAATTGTACTCGGAGATGCTTTACCATTGAGCTACATCCAAAGCTCTTTTAAAATTTTTATTTGTTGGAGGTGGGTACTGGGGATTGAACCTAGAGGCACTCTACCACTAAGCTACACCCCCAGCCATTTATTTTTTATTTTTATTTTTTTTTTTTTTGGAGGGGAGGGGTGGCGGTACCAGGAATTGAACTCCGCGGCGCTCTACCAATATGCCACATCCCAGCCCTGTTTTGTATTTTATTTAGAGACAGGGTCTCACTGAGTTGCCTAGTGCCTGGCTTTTGCTGAGGCTGGCTTTGAACTCACGATCCTCCTGCCTCAGTCTCCCAAGACGCTAGAATTAAAGGTATGCCCCGGCTTTATTTTTTATTTTGAGACAGCATCTCTTTGGCTGGAATTTTTTATCTTCCTGCCTCAGCCTCCCTCCTCACTGAGATTGCAGATGTGTGCCACACCACCTATTCTCATTTTAGAGAGAGACTCGGGCATAGTGGCCCACCCCTGTAACCCCAGCGACCTGGGGAGACTGAGGCAGGAGAATCACAAGTCCAAAGCCAACCTCAGCAAATTAGCCAGACCCAAAGCAATTTAGTGAGACCCCGCTTCAAAATATTTTTTTTTAAAGGCTGGGGTTGTGCTCAGTGGTTAAGCATCCCTGGATACAACCCCCAATACCCAAGGGGGGTGGGGGGTGAGCCTAAAGAAAACTAACTTGCCCATGGTCGCACAACTACTAAAGATCAGGACCAGTATTCAAGTTCAGACTAGGGCCTCAGGGTGCTTAACCACTACCCTACATCCATAAAAATATAAAAGACCAGAATAGTGTCCTATCTTGAATATGACAAATGAGAGCAACCCGAGGGAGGTGGTTTTGTCTGTAGAAGAAAAAAGTAAGGGAAGTTGAAAGTCTTTTTAAGGAGTAGTCCTATTGATTAGACTAACTGTGCATGAATTGCAGAGGTCACCAGGCTAGGGAAAGCTAGAGTGGGAACATTGCAATTCAGTATAGGGGGAAAATTTTTTCTAAAATGACATCACTTGCCTGGAGAGAGTATGTATTCTACAAAAAGGAAGCACTCAAGCAGAAAGGTTTATTGGTGATGCTTCAGATATGGGTTTAGGTAATGTCTGAGGGTCCTTCAATTCTGCTATTTTATCTAGTGTAAAATGTTACCAGGAAAAATGAGTCCTAGAGTGGTTAAGTAGTTTGTCCAAAGTCACCCATGAAGTAAAGAATTGAGGTAATCTGATTCCTTGATCAGCCTCCTTGAGTCTTTGGGAGTGAGGGTGGTGGGAATGATCAACTCTTCCTTCATGCTCCCATAAAGCACGTGTGTGTCTGTCCAGTTTTTCCTGGGTCTGTGGAATCATCTGCTTTACATGCTTTACTTCATCTTATTTGTGTTTTCAAATACAGTGTCAACACTCCCTGGGCAATTGCTGTCCCAAGTGTATATTTGATAATATAAGAAGAATTAAGCTAGATTCAATTTCATTTGAAACTAATGTTTCTTTGATTCTATTTTAGGACTCTGAGATATTTTGAGGGAAACCTCTAATGTACTGGCACTAATCCCTCCATCTCTCATCCTAGTCACAAATATTTTGATGAGCAGCAATCTACTTGTCAACTTCAAAAGAGGCATTATTTTCTTAATCCTCAGGAAAGCTACCTTTTTTTAATACATACTTTGTTTTTTGGGTTTTTTTTTTAAGTACTTTTAGAAAAGTTCTTCTCTAAAACAGGAATCCAGGTGCCTTTTGGGATTGATTTCTAGAACATTGGAATCACTTTGTCCCTAGTGGCACTAACCCAAAGATTAAAAAAAAAAAAAAAAAAAAAAAAGTGTCCCTCTTCACCACAATGTATTAGAAAAGGAAGAAGGAAGGAAGGAAGGAAGGAAGGAAGGAAGGAAGAAAGGAAAGAAGGAAGGAAGGAAGGAAGGAAATACATTTGTCTGGCTCAAAATTCAGAAGTATAATGTCAAAGCTGAGTGCAGGAGCACATGCCTGTAATCCCAGCAACTCAGAAGGCTGAGGTGGGAGGATTGCAAGTTCAAGGTCAACCTAGGTAACTTAGCAAGACCCTGTCTTGAAATAAAAAATTTAAGAGGACTGGGGATGTAACTCAGTGGTAGAGCAACCCTGGATTCAATTCCTAGTACTGAAAATAAATAAACAAATAACAAAAGTATTCTGTCAAGGTTATGGCTTATTGACCTTTTGATTCCTCTCAGTGCCTGGCATAATGCCTCACACATAGTAGGTCTAAATAAGTGTTTCTATCTCTTGACTTTTGACTGATGGCAGGATGACATCAGACTTTCAAGCCCCCATTACATATGACAAATCTAGGTCACTTTGGCCTATGCTGATGGATTCTCATTGGAACTTGTTCTTACAGAACAAGTAAGGGAAATGATCCTTACCTCCCCGAGTTCTGGGATCTGGTCTTTGCAAGTGTCACAGAAGTCCCCACTGAAGGGTAACTTGTGTTCTTCTTATTGGCATTTTGGTCCTGTTTTTCTCCTACAGACAACAGGTTGTTTGCTGAGGAATAGTCAATCATACCTATTGACTTAAGGCAGGTAGAGCTGCAGATAAATTGCTTTTTAAAAGAAAGCATTTGGGGGTAAAATTGAGTCCTGGGGTGGTTAAGTAGTTTGTCCAAAGTCATCCATGAAGTAAAGAACTGATGTAATCTGGGGTTGTAGCTCAGTGGCAGAATGTTTGCCTGGCATGTGTGAGGCATTGGGCTTGATTCTCGGCATCACATATGAACAAATAAATAAAATAAAGGTCCATTGACAACCAAAAAAATATAGAAGGAGGAGGAGGAGGAGAAGAAAGCAAGCAAGCACATGGGGATCACCACAGTGAGCCCACTTTATAGAATTATTCCCTTAACTTTGTGGTCCAACTGCGCACATGTGTTACCTATAAACAAGGATGTAGACTCTTCCCTTTTGCTTGCAAATGTTAGCAGGATTAAAGACTTGGCATCTCTTGGCATTAAAGACTTTTGCATTCACTTCCTCTGTCCAAAGTCACCTTGGATTCCAGGAACAAGGTCTGGCCTGATGAATATCATGTGATGAGTTGTAGCTACCCCCAGAAACAGCAACTTTCTTATCCCAGACAAGGTCCAGCCTGACCCATCCTGGGGTGATGATGAACCAGACCATACCTGATCAAGATCATCTGCTTGGGCAGCTACAAAAAACCTTCAGCTACACAAACCCCCCAAAGATCCCCTCATTCCCCTTTCTATTAAACCCCAAAGTTTTTATCTGCCCCTCAAAGATAATGTTAAGGATGGGTCCCCTTGTCTTCCTAGTGTACCCACACTGATTAACATTCCTTTCATGCTTGTCACCATTGCCATTTCAGTTTGGATTTTGGGAAGAGTGGCTGGAATTGATTGGATTCTCAGAGTCGGGCCTCTGGCCTAGCACTCCACCACTGAAATTCACTAAAATTGACTGGACAAATTTTACACATCACCTGCTTCTCTCCAGAATCACAATCCAGAATGAATTGGCTGATTAGCCACACTGGAGTCACAAGCAGTCAGCAGCCAGGGAAAACTGATACCAGAGCCTTTTGGTTTTCATGAAGGAGATCCAGGCTAGCCTGTTCCTCAGGTGCCTCAAACGTACAAAGGTAATCTGGAGATTGGGCAACAAGGAAAATGATAATAATTTGTAGGCCAAAATTTGAAAGAATGAAAGGATATAATCTGCATGAAGTGCATAATATAGCAACTGAGCTGCATTCTCAAAACCTGAGATATATATACTTGTTACTCAACCTTTTCAATTTTTAGCTAATTGTCTGTGGAATGTAGCTCAGTGTCAGGGCACTTGTGCCCTGGGTGCAAGACTTAGCACACTCATACGCCCTTGTGCATGCACATGTGTGTGCGCGCGGGCGCATACACACACACACACACACACACACACACACACACACAATTAAACTAATCAGAGGACTTCTTTACAACAGTAATACTTTCCTCCCATGACTTTCTTTTTCTTTCTCATTGGAGTCATTTGCAATTACAAAACCAAGCAAAGGGAAAATTGAGATAAAATATAAGTTGTGTCAGATGTATACTTAACATCACAGTGGGAGTGAAAGAGTCTCTTTAAAATTAAAAGCAGCTAAAAAAAATTAAAAGCAGCTTACTGAAAACTGTTTTTCTACATTTGGAGTTTTCTCGTGCTGTGAATGGAAACTGAAAAGCTACCCTGTGACTCAGGGCAATGATCCCAAAAGCTGAAACTGTGACATATTTCTGACTATCACAACCTAGCAAATTATATACATTATCTATATAATTCATTTATATATCTATACATAAATATATAACATTTATTTATGGAATATTTATCATATATTTATTTACATAATATTATATAATGTGTATCATAATATTTATTTACATTTATATATGTAAGTAAACATATATTCACCTATAAATATTATATTTTATATAACACATAAAGTTATCTATTTTTTTTCTGGATTTTACTTCCATATTGTAACTACTTATATAGGAACAATAGAAGCAAACTAGCTGCTTCTCCCCAGTTTGGATCAAACTGCACTAAATTTATTTTTCCTTTTTACCTTCTTTACTTATATCTTATGTAGGCAGTCAACCAAATCTAGCCAGCCAGGGTCTAGGCAGTTTCCCTTCACTGCCTTTAACAACCTCTCTGTGCTGCTTTTACAATTTGTGTTGAAATCTCTCCCTCATACCTCTTCTGATTCTTTCTCTTTATTTCTTCCAAAGCTTCCATCGAGGCTCCTTCCTCCTCACATGTGCAAAAACTCCCCTTCACAGGCAGAGCTGTTTTCTCTTCCCAATCAAGTTTTCTTGCTCCCTCCTCCCACAAGCAAGGCCAGGACCTCCCCAGTGGACAAGCCTGAGCTCTGGAACACTCCTTTTCTGAATCTGTAGAAATACATGGGGCTTTAGGTGAATTCTGTTCCATCACTTAGATAAGTGCCTCAGTTCTGGAAATTGGCTTTAAAATATTACCATCGTGATCCTTTAGCCCAGTTTGGTGGAAGCTGCTTTGCTTTTACCATACTCCTTTTATTAGTCAGTCTTCCTTTGGTAGCAGTGACAGAAATCCAATTCACCCCAAAATTTCAATGACCAGTAGAAGAAAAGACTGTCTCTACATTTGTGTCTTTTCAAAGCTCCTTGAAGAAGTGACTGACAATTCTGAAAGGATTTATTAGGCCAGAGAGAAAGTGTGAAAGAATCAGGGTCATGTGTTAAAAGGATATAGGAGCCAGGCATGGTGGTGCACGCCTGTAGTCCCAGTGGCTCGGGAGGCTGAGGCTGGAGGATCACGTGTTCAAAGCCAACCTCAGCATCTTACGAGCCCGTAAGCAACTCAGTGAGACCTGATCACTAAATCAAATATAAAAAGGTCTGGGAATGTGGCTCAGTGGTTAAGTGCCCAGGGTTTTAAATCCCAGTACCAAAAAAATTTTTAAAAAAATTAAAAAGGGAAATTTGAAAAACCTTAATGGATGCTATTATGAAAGTTTGATGTAGAATAGGATTTTTTTAAAGAGAGAGAGAGAGAATTTTTAATACTTATTTTTTAGTTTTCGGCGGACATAACATCTTTGTTTGTATGTGGTGCTGAGGATCGAACCCGGGCCGCACCCATGCCAGGCAAGTGCACTACCGCTTGAGCCACATCCCCAGCCCTAGAATAGGATTTTTAAATAGTCTCAAAATATTAACTTACATATTACTGATTAGTTACAAAGGCAAAATGGTAGCTTTGCAATGGAGTAACTTTATGGACATCACCAGTATTTAAAAGCTAGTATCTCTAAGCACGGAGATACCCTGCATCATGTGAATCCTAATATGATGCAAAGGATGTGACACAAGGTTACTTCAAAGGTCTTCCTACCCCAAATATAGAATCTGAATCTAATCACGGGGAAACATAAAATAAACGCAAATTGATGATATTTTACAAAATAACTGGACTGTAGTCTTCAAAAATGTCAAGGTGAAGTGACAAAGACAGACTGAAGATTCCAGGTTTGAAGAAAACTGAGATAACAAGAAATAATGCTATGCTTGACTTAACTGGGCCCTGGACCTCGAAACAATGTAAGTCGTTACTGGAACAATTGATGAAATCTGAATATGGACTGTGGATTAGATGGTTGTATTGTATTGTCATTAAATTTCCTAATTTTGATACATTGTTACTATTATAAAGACAATGCCCTTGTTATTAAAAAATACACTGAATATTTAAGAATAAAGGGATATGATATATATTTATAATTAGAAGATGTGTGTGTGTGTGCGCACACACACACAAACATGCATAAAATTAGTAGTGGAGGGAGATGCAGATCTCAGTGAGATGAGAGTTCTGTCGGATTGATAAACCTGCAAGAAACTACGAGCAAATAAACTGGTCTGTCAGGTAATGGCAGGACAATTAACTTGAAAATTCATGAACTGGCCCATCTACTTATCTTTGTGACTTTGGACAAACAAAGTAGCCTGAGACTTAGCTTATTTTTATTTTTATTTTTGGCACTGAGGATTGAACCCAGGGATGCTTTACCACTGAACTACACCTCTGGTCTTTTGTTTTTCTATGTTGAGACAGTGTTGCTAAGTTGCTGAGGCTGGCCTTGAACTTGTGATCCTCCTTCCTTGGTCTCCCGAGGTGCTTAGTTTCTTTATTCATGTGAAGTGAATATAAAATCTTCACATATTTTCCAGAATCAATTGACAAAAACTGAAATAATCTATGAGAACAAATATATATAAACTTTAGAATGATACAAGATGGGGTAATAATGAAATCCACCATATAGTTTTTGTGAAGATTCAGTGAGTTTACACTAATTCTGAAACCATAGATATAATAGATTTTTTTAAAAGAAAGAGAGAATTTTTAATATTTATTTTTCAGTTTTCAGCGGACACAACATCTTTATTTTATTTTATGTGGTGCTAAGGATCGAACCCAGTGCCCCGCACATGCCAGGCGAACGCGTTACCACTTGAGCCACATCCCCAGCCTGATATAATAGATTTTAACATTGTAATACTAAGACCGGATCTTTGAATAAAATGTCCTGGCCAAGCAATGACCATCACGAGGGCCCTATTTGATCAGTTTGTATGATATAGATCTATACTGTAAACTTCCTATGGAACAGAGGAGTGACTGATCCAAAATAGAACTTAATAAATAAGCCCAGTGCTCATAGCCTCAGAAACAAGCCTAATGGCCACCCTTCTTGGTCACTTAGCAAGTTAGGTGTATTTCAGTTTTTCTTAGTAGCCAACATACTTTTTCCATTTACAAATATATGTAAGTATAGGGTAAGAATACTGATCTGGATATTCAAAAAAACTGGCTCTGCTATGACTTTGAATTTGTCCTCTATTGCCTATGTTATGTCCATCATTCATTAAGTCACAAAGTACATACTGGATACTTGTCAAATATTGCACTAAGACTAGGAATACAATGCAGACAATACTATAAACAGGACTTGATCATGGTTTATTGGAAGAGAGAAACTACTTCAGTGATTATACACAACATGGTGGAGTCACAACATGGTGGAGCCACACTAGAAGGAAGAACAGGGTGCTTTAGGAGTACACAAGAGGGCCCTTCTCATTGTTCTGCATATATTATTTGAGGGTGCCCTGATTTGGTCCTTTTCATTTACCTTTCTCTGAAAGACCCACAAGTTTGCTCAATCTCCTGACATGTTCTGGCTCCTCAAGAGTTATTTTAACCTCCTTGGACATTTATCATTTGACTCTTTAGATAAAAGTAGGTTATTCTAGCTGTGCATGAAGCCACAGAAGCCTGTCTAGGGTAGTCATGAATGACAATATCCACCAGATGGCAGCATTGTATAATCATTGAAAACCATGACGCTGCATAGTTTCTGGAAGACACCTTTTTTGGCATATTCTAGAATCTATTAAGTGGATATCCGCTTTTGTATCTTCTCAGAAACATTAAAATAAGTGAGCAGTTTCTTTCCAAGGATTTTTTTTAGTTCTGAGATACACAGATTGAAGAAAATGAAAATGCAGAGTCTTTGATGTAAAAAAATCTTGAGTTTGGCTGGGCCTAGTGGCACACTTCTATAATCCCAGTAACTTGGGTGGCAAAGGCAAAAAGTTCGAGGTCATCCTCTGAGACATGGCATACCCTGTCTCAAAATTTTAAAATATATATATATTAAAAGGGCTAGGAATGCAGCTCAGGGGTGGAGTGAGTATCCCTGGGTTCATTCCCCAGTACCACAAAATAAAATAAAATCTGAGTTCAAGAATAACAATGCACCCCTGACTCATTTAGTATACTTGGACAAATTAAGAAAGATCTCTGGGCTTCATCTATCCTATCTAAAAATTTAAAACAATTGAAATTTTCCCGTGAAATGTGTGTGTGTGTGTGTGTGTGTGTGTGTGTGTGTATGTGTGTCTGTGTGTCTATGTGTCTGTGAGAGAGAGAGAAAGGGATTAGATAATATAGGTAAGAACAATATTGTATAAAATGTTATATACAATAAGTATAGAAAATAATTATGCTTTAGCATGAGGAAAATCAATCAAAGTAGATGCCAATGATAATTCAGTATCCTCATGTTATTAGAAGAAAGGTTCTGAGGCCTTAAAATAGCCCAGAAATGTTGATGGTTCCTGAGATACATTTAAAAGCCTATGTTGACCTTGTCAAAAGGAATTGTTTACCCCCAAAAAATCCGTTGTGGTAGTGTCATAGTTGTTAAGCTTTTCTTATTTGGGGCTTTGGAAAATAATTATGAAGTTTCTATTTCAGCTGACAGCCTGTCTCCTTCCAACAATAAGGTTAAAGAAAGTCACCTTTGGCTTGAATTGCCTAATAATAACATCAGCAAGTTATATTTCTATGAGGTTTATGGCTTAAAGAGCTGTGACATATCCTGTTTCAACTAGAGCAGAAGCAATGGCAATCAAAGATATAGTGTGAGACAGTAAAATATAGGCTAAGAGGATGACAGAACTTGAAATTCCAAACATAAGAAAATATCAAAATCTGAGTTCCATATATGTTAGAGAAGCTATGAGATAATAGAAAGGGTCTGAAGTCTACCATTTGCCTGCATAGAGAACCAGTGATAAGAAGTATTTTTAGGAGTTCAGATCAGGTTCAGAGTCTGACAGGAAGTAAAGAGGGTCTGGAAAGTCTGGTAGTAGCTAAGATTTAAATAGGTCACTGGGCAGGAGGAAAGACAGGAGAAATTAGTACTCCTGAAGCAGAAGTAAGCAGCATTGTCTAGGGAGATTTGCTGGTGGGGAAATAACTAAGACTAGGTATCCAGGATCAGGAGCCAGAGAGACAGAGACTTCTGAGTTCCAACTTTGACATTGAGGAGCATAGACATATCCCTTAAGAACTCAGACCCTGGGCTGAGGATGTGGCTCAAGCGGTAGCGCGCTCGCCTGGCATGTGTGCGGCCTGGGTTCGATCCTCAGCACCACATACAAAAAAAGATGTTGTGTCTGCCAAAAACTAATAAATACTAAAGAAATTCTCTCTCAAAGTGGCCCAGTGTTGAAGAACTGAGTCCAACAGCAGTGTATTAAAAATAAATAAATAAATAAATAAAATAAAGATTTAAAAAAAAAAAAAGAACTCAGACCCTAATTAAGCACTAAGCTGCAGAACACAGACACTGAGCTGCAGATGGGCTGATTAAACAAGTTGGAAAGGGGATGACTTCAGTCAAATGTAAGTCTACTGAGGTAATCACTGATAATTTTTCAGATCTTGATCCAGAACAGGCAGAGAGAACTGGACAGGGCATGCTCCTTGTGAAGGTGAACAGACAGACATCATAGGGCAGTGGAGTGGAACACTGGGAATTCTCAAAAGCTGGTGTTCTTGGGGAAGTCACCACACCTCTACAGAATTTTGGCTTCCTCACATAGAACAATAATTGCTTTACCTGGTTCTTAAAACTGGTCAGGAAAAACATGAGTTAATACACCGCAAGATACTTTATGAACTATAAAAGGGCTATATCAATACAATTTCATTTTTTCATGCTTTTTGGATTAGGGATCTACAATTCAAGTCCAATCAAGACCCTGGTTCTGTTCACTGCAGAAAGTCTTTTGGAGAGATGCTAGGCTAGCTGGGATCAAATGATGCATTTATACCATTTTCTGTGATACATATCAGTGCTTCCTGGTATTAGTATGGGGAGTTGAGAGTTAACAGGATGTGGTCTCAGGATCAGCTCCCCTCAGGAATGGCAACTCAAGCATCTTCCAAATTTAATTCTCACAAAGGAGAGTAGATTACTACAGTGAGCAATAATGAGTCATAGGGAGCACAGTTTCATGCTCTTGCTAATGAACAATGCAGAGGAAGAGAACAGGGACTGAAGGAAGAAAGAAAAGAAAGGGACATAGAAAATGCAGCTATTCCAAAACATTAATAATAGTCTTCCAAATAAAAATAGCTAATACAAATATTCCAAAATGTCATGCATGTGAGAGCATACTTCCAGGAATTAATGGTTCATATGATTAAGACAAATTTTTAAATATAACTTGATTATCTAAATATTGCCAAGTCAGTCTGACGAGAATAACAGGAGTGGGGTAAAAGATGAAATGCTATTATTCACTTGTGTCCCCATAACAGGACTGGGGTACTGGGCACTTGTGAATGGTAGGCTTTTATCTTCTACTGTGCTTTTCAAGTCCTGGCCTCAGTAAATTTTTTCAATGAGTATATGGAACATCAGTGATGTGCACTTGCTTCTTGTCAAGACATATATCCATCATTTTATATATTATCTTACACAATGTTCCTTTCAGACCAATGCGTTAAAGCCTCAGACATTATTTCAGAATAATTCTGACAGGAAGGGGAGAGGCTTGTGGAAATAGTATTCTAAGAGGCTATGAAACACACTGTTGGATTTTCACTTTTGTTTTGGTATTGGGGATGGAATCCAGGAGTGCTCTACTACTGAGCTATATCCCCAGTCCCTTTTATTTTGAGACAGAATTTTACTAAATTGCCCAGATTGGCATTGAAATCCTTGAAGTCCTCCCATTTCAGCCTCTTGAGTAGGTAAGATTATAGGCATGTACCACCGTACCCAACTAATTTTTTCTCCTCATAAGTTAATTATCTCAGGTATTTGCGCATGCTAGGCAATTGCTGAGCTACATCCCCAGTCATTTTTATTTTACTCTGGGACAGTATCTCACTGCATTGCCAGGATGGCCTCAAACTTGCAATCCTCATGCCTCAGCCTCCTCAGTTGCTGGGATTAGAGGTGTGTGCCAAGGCTTCTGGCAGTAAATTTTTCACTGTTGAATCTCATTTCTTTACTGTTTAAAGGGTAAATTTACTTCCTGGTTTCCCTCTATGTGGAAGCAAGGCCTGTAGCATTTCTAGAAATATATTTTAGAGCAGGGCATAGTGGTGTACACCTGTAATCCCAGTGCCTCCGAAGGCTGGAGCAGGAGAATTACAAATTTGAGCTAGCCTAAGCAATTTAGGGAGACCCTGTATTATGGTTTGGTTATAAGTTGTGCCCTGAAAAGCTGGTACAACTGGCAATGTTCAAGGGTGAAATGATTAGATGATGAAAGCTATAACCTCATCAGCAGATTAATCCATTTGATGGATTAATAATTTGAATTGACTATTGAGTAGGAGCTTGCTGGAGGAAGTAGGCCCCTGGCTCCTTGTGTGCACACATGTGCTCTCTATATACTGAGGATTGGACCCAGGGTGTTTGACCTCTGAGCTACACTCCCATCCCTTATTATTTTTATTTCAAGATAGGATATATCAGTCAGCTTCCTTGTTGTAACTAATAAACTAAACACCCCTTGAATTGTTGGGTGTGGTGGCACACACCTATAATCCCAGCACCTCAAGAGGCTTGGGCAGGAGGATTACACGTTTGAAACCAGCCTCTGCAATTTAACAAGGTCCTAAGCAATTTAGTGAGACCCTGTCTCAAAATAAAACAATGACAACAACAACAACAACAAAAGACTGAGGATGTAGCTCAGTGGTTAAGTGCTTCTGGGTTCAATCCTAATACCAAAAAAAAAAAAAAAAAAAAAGTTAATTAATTAATTTAGAAAAACCCTGGTATCATAAAAACCAACTTCTGATTGTGTTTTGGTACAGTTTGTGGTAATTAGATCCATCAGTGAAAAAGTAGGTCTCACTTTCTGTTAATTTTAAGAAATAAATTTAAATCTATTCATACACACATATATAATGATATGTATCACTGTTGGGGCTCAGAGAACAATACCTGATAGTGGAGACCTCATAAATAGCCTCAGAAGCAAAGTTTCTGATCTATCCTTTTGTCTCTTGCCCCTTGTTCTCCTCTAAAGTGAATCATAGAAAGCAGATTCTCTTTCCCCCAAACCAGCCATAAAGGGCTGGGATGTAGCTCAGTGGCAAAGCGTCTGCCTTGCATTCGCAAAGCCCTGGGTTCGACCCCCAGTTCCAAAAAAGACAAAAAAAAAGAACCCCACCAAACCAGCCATAAAAACTACAATTATTCCTCTTTCTGTTTAGGAGCTGGATATAATGAAATTCTCTGACCTATCTTTTTGATACCAGGTCATAAGACTCCCATTCCAGGATGAGTCCTACCTTGCTGGAACCAACGGGCCAAAAAAATTCTTGATGGGCCTTCTTGTGTTTTCCTACTGTCTTTTCCTATTAGCTCATACTGTTTTTGTCGTCACGTTTCTAACATGATCATGCATCCCTATTTCATCAGAAAAAGCATAAAATCTGGAGATATTGTGTCACATACAACTATGATAAAAAAATTTTTTGTTATGGCTTTTCTCCTGTGAATCTATTGCCAGTTTATTTCATAAGACTCAAATATCAAACCTTCAGAGGGAGAATCTGATCTTCCCCAAAATATATACATAAATATGACTGGATGTTTATATAGCAAAATATCAACATTTGGTGATTATCTCTAAAAGATTTTTGTTTTCTTTACCTGATTTATCTAAGTTTTTAAAAAATTTCAAACGAATATTCGTCACTCCTGCAAGGAAACACAACAGTAAACATTTTATATGGATACATGATTTTTAAAAAATATTGTTGGGAAGTAAACACATGTAGCTCACCTTTAGAATCTAGAAGCCATATGAGACAAAAGAATACATAAGTTCAAAGAATGAAATAAATGTATGGTTAATGACTCCCTGAAAAGTAAGAAATGTTTGCAGAATATCTCAAATGTGTTTGAAGTTGCTATCATAGATGTAGCAATCTACTTGAAGAAAACTCCATAAACAGTGCAAAGGGGAAAAATGGGGACTATAGGAAGTGCTCTCACTGTCAAAAACTGAAAAACAGAACAAAACTTTTCTTTTTTTGATACTGGGGGTTGAACCCAGGGGCACTTAACCACTGAGCCAGACCCTCAGCCCTTTGCGCTTTTTATTTTGAGACAGGGTCTCACCAAGTTGATTAGGGCCTAAGTTGCCGAGGCTGGGCAATCCTCCTATCTTAGTCTCTGTAGCCACTGAGATTGCAGGCATGGGCCACAGCACCTGGCTTGTCCTCATGCTTTCAGTCATTCCACTAACTTACTTATCTGCTATTTATTATGCACAAGGCTATGAAATAGTTAAGCAACAGGGACAGTGTGCCATATTTTGAGTCACTGAATTTTTGTGCTTATTTGTACCTCAAAACTCTAGAGATGGGCAGGCCACCCTGGTGTTTTTGGCGTACATCTAAAAACTTCTTGTGTTTGTCCTTATTATTTTACTCAAGATAATTCTGGTTACCAGTGACCTTTTCTTGAATAAATATTAGTGGCTTAATTTTTTTCTAATTATCTAGACCTCCCTATGAACACAGAAATAATCACTAGAATGTGATTGTTCCAGCTTCCCTTTCTAAAAATTTTCTCTTTCTTTTGGTTAGGTAGTTGAGGAGTCTAGTCTTGTCTCTGCCACCAAAATCTGTATGATCTTGGGAAATCAGCTTGCTTTGGAAGGGCACAGATGGCATGTGTGAAAACACTCTATAAATTGCATTTGAAATGTAATGATTACTGAACTAGATGATCTCTAAATTTCCCTCAAGGGCAAAAATTCTCATTCAATACCTTTATTTTTAGTGAATTCACCTGATTTAGAAGCTAGCAATTGCATTTTGTTACATTTAAAAGAGTACTTCTATTGTGGCAAAGCTGCTGCTGATTCAAGAAATATGGAATGATTTGTGACTTTACATCAGCAGGACTAACAACAGATAATTCTTCAATTATTTAGGATGAAACTTACTGCAAATGACACATGATTTTAAGGTTGAGTCATAGCCAGCACATAAAAACATCATCTTCAGGCTGGGGCTGGGCTCAGTGGCAGAGCGTTCAACTGGCATGTGTGAGGCACTGGGGTTGAGCCTCAGCACCACATAAAAATAAAGTAAATGTACTGTGTCCATCTACAACTAAAGAAAAATAAATTTTTAAAAAGCATCATTTTCTACATAAAAGCACACAGTTTGTCATCCTTGATTTTAAAAACTGAAATTTAAATTTTAAGATGTATCCAACTGCAATCACATTTGAACAGACTGTAGACATTCATACAACATTTTAGAACATTTAGTACATTACCAGTGCTGGAATAGTGACTGTCACAGGCAGGAAATAAATGAAGATACACACCAAATGCATATAAAAAATTATAGAATCTCAGAATTAGAAGCCTAAGTTATTTATACTAGTGGGTCCCAGAAGTGAGATTTCATGGACTAACAACAGTTCCCCCCCCCAAAAATGAGGTCATATATATATATAAGTGTCAATTTTTTATTTTCAAATAAAAGTATTTTTAAAACAATAAGACAACTATCTACCATCAGTATCATTTTATAAAAAGGGATTTTTATGACATGTAGGAAGACAAAATCTAGACTAAACTACAATGTAAAACTAGATAAATGAAAAATTCATTCTACTGCTCTTATTTCTCCAATAGCTTTATGGAAAACGTTGTTAGACTTACACCTGTCCATACTCAGACCTTTGGGGATCACTTAATCCATTCTATGCTCCCCCCATTCTACCATAACACCTGAACATACATAAATATGTCACAGTAAAACAGGGAGCTGAAACTCCAAACCTCCGTTCTTGTGAACTCAGACACCAAAAGTCACACAAAAGAACTGTATTATAGGTAAAATTAAAAGCAAAGTGCTGCTTAAGCAGAGAGCACTCTCAAGAGAGAGACAGGGCCATCTCCAAGTAGAGAAGGACAAAGCTGACTCTAATTTTATTACTGTTTGATGTTTACCAGGAAGGCAGGGGGCCACCTTCTGTACTGTTTGCCAAACAGGTGTTCAACTCCTCCTTCACATGGGGCCATGGAGTTTTTGACTTTAGTTGGTCCTCTCTGGATCTGTCATGGTGGCCATCCTATTTATGGGGTGGTCATCTACAAGTCAATCCCATGTTAATGTGGGCACTGGTGTCCATTGCTGGTCAGAAGTTACTTTAGTGCAGCTGCACTACTAAAGGAATCTTCCTTCCCAGACAAATGGAGACACTTCTAGCTATAATTTCTAGCTTTACATCAACATCAATGGACCCTGTCATTGAGTTAGTCCCATTAACTCTTAACCCTGTCAAGAGTTAGTCCCATTAATCTTTTTCTCTTGCTGGGATTTCCAACTAGCTCCCTTGCTTCTGTCTATTTTCTACAAATCAACTACCACCTTTGCTTTCTCATTTTCTTTGGAAATTGTTTAAAGACCCGAAAATAATTTAAAGAACACTTGTGACCTTGCCTGCATTTCACTGCTCATTGCTAGCTACTACCTAACAATTACACCAAAAATCCCTTTGAATGTATATACTTTATCCCCTTATTCCTCAGAGTGAGCATTTTATTAAACTTTGTATAACTATGATAGAAAATCAGCAAAACAGTGGTTATCCCTGGAAACCTCAAACCTGGATTTTTTTGAAATTTAGTTATTTTAAAGGTACTGGCAAGTGAACTCAGGGGTGCTTTACCACTGAACTACACCTCCATCCCATTTTATTTTTTATTTCTTTTATCTATTTTTGCACTGGGGATTGAACTCAAGGGTGCTTATTCACCAAGTCACATTCCCCAACCCTTTTTTAAAAAATGTGAGATAGAGTCTCGCTAAATTGCTGAGGCTGGCCTTGAGCTTGCAATCCTCCTGCCTTAGCCTCCCTAGTCTCGCTGGGATCACAGGCATGCGCCACCATGACCGGGTCTCTTTTTTTGGGGGGGATAAGGTCTCCTTATAGTGCCAAGATTGGCCTGAAACTTGTGATCCTCCTGCCTCAGCCTCCCGAGTGTCTCACAGCACCCGGCAATATTGTCGTTTTCAACACTACCAAGATATGACTCTTCTTTTGGGGGGGGGGGGCGTTCCTACGGATAATTTATGCACTGCCTACTTTCTCTGTTGATTCTGTCACTAATGTTCTTTATTAAGTAGCTACTAGGATTTTTCCTCGAAGATCAAATGTATCAGTGGGGCGACAATGCAAGGACACAGGGCGGCAGAGCAATTTCTGCTTCCCCTTTCTTTCCCCAACTGTTAAATAAAGGGGGGGGGGGCTCTAATACTCCGTTGAGAGTAGAATTCTAATGACTAGTCGTCAGGTCTCTAGGTCTGCTTTTCTCTTCCTCTCCACCAGAGGCGACAACCTCTTTCCAAAAAGAAGATAAGCTGGAAAAGGCCGGCTCTGAGGAGTGGCCAAAGAAAGATCAAAGGCTAAAAACCGCCTAAAACAAAGAGCAAAGGTCGATACCCAGCTCCCAAGGAGGTCTGAGACTTCCTACCGCCACACACACACACACACAAAAAAAAATGAAGGTGACCTCTCCCTCACTTGCTCTCTAGGCCTAGCACCCGGCAGCTTAAGAGAGAGCGGGCGGGTCCGAAGTGACTAACAGGTACCAATAAAAGTGTCGACGACAGGAAGTGGAAGAGAGCCCCGAGCGGGGGTGAGGACAAGCCACGCCACGCTTGCGCAGACAGCAGGCGTTGCAGTGCGCATGCGCAGCAGTGTGGTGACGCGATGACGCTTGGAGCGTGGGCCGCGACTCTCACGGATCCGGTTCCGCCCTCCTCTCACTGCCGACCCTTCGGGGCTAGAGCCCGAGATCCCTTTCCCAGAGTGCTCTGCGCCGTGAAGAAGCGGCTCCCGGGGACTGGGGGCATTTTGTGTTGGCTGGAGCTGGAGTAACAAGATGGCGGCGTCGGCGGAGTGACAGGGGTCCCCCCGGGCCGGAGCCGGCGGCAGTGGTGGCAGCGGTATCACCGTCCTAACTCACCGCGCCCCTTTTCCAGCCCGCGACGTCGCCGTAAAAACTCGGCAGCGGCGACCTCCCAGAAACAAGTGGCCTAGCCTAAGTAACCGCGAAAACCACTCAAAAATTGCGGCCTGGCTAAAAGAAACCTGACTGATTGGCGGTGATCGGGTTTCCCTTGGCCGATTCTGGGCTCTGTACGCCGGGAAAAACCTCCGATTTTCACTTCCTGCCGCCCTCCGCAGCCTTGCCCGGCGGACTAGCCCCCGAGGCCTCCGTCCTCCCCTCAGAGGTGTCGGGGCTTGGCCCCAGCCTCCATCTTCGTTTCTCAGGATGGCGAGCAGCAGCGGCTCCAAGGCCGAATTCATTGTCGGAGGGAAATATAAACTGGTACGGAAGATCGGGTCTGGCTCCTTCGGGGACATTTATCTGGCGATTAACATCACCAACGGCGAGGTAATCATCCAGGGTGGGGTTTATCCAACGCTGCGCGCCCCCCTCCCCGAACCCCAAACTGCTCGGGCCTCTTCCTACCGCACGCACGCACCGGGGAATCCAGAGGGAAACCAGATTTCCTGGTTTAGGAGCCTCCCCCGCTTTCTTCCCTAAAAGGAAAAGAACCCGATAGAGAGGTTGGCTAGACTGGGAAGTTTCTCAGCTTGTTACAAATGTCCTTTGGTCAAACTTTTTTTTTTTTTTTTTTAATCGTGCTTAAGGTGAGAAGGGCAGAAGCCTGAGGTCCCTGTTTCTCTTTTGTGTTTTCTATATGTACTTGTACTGGGATTCATGTTCCAATGAGTGCAGTTTCCGATCGCCTGGTTCCATCAAAACCTCTCATTACGTTCCGAGGTTGCCTGTGTTCTGGATGAATCGTTTTCCTGCACTTTAGAGGACGTGCGGATTTCGTCACTACCCCCTGAAGAGGCCTTTGAGCCTGGCAGCCCCGTTTTGTAATTACAAAGGGCGCTTTCCCCTCCCAGCCTTTCGCTTCGTCTTAGTAATAGCGACTCGGAGCTTTGCTAATGTCTCTTCTCCTTTCCCAAGTGACACTGAATCCATAGGGATGTTGACACCATCATCCCTTCTTTCCCCTGCAGGAAGTGGCAGTGAAGCTAGAGTCTCAGAAGGCCAGGCATCCCCAGTTGCTGTACGAGAGCAAACTCTATAAGATTCTTCAAGGTGGGGTTGGCATCCCGCACATACGGTAAGAACCCGTCAGACGGGCGGTCCGCCCAGCGAGTACGGAAGGGGCCAGCCCAAGTCCCCGTAGTCGGTGATTTCCTGACAGCCCCAGATCCCCGGTAATCACGAGTAAATTTCAGTTCGCCCACTGAGTTGAAAATATCAGTTGGTTTCACTCATGTCCTTTCAGCTCCCGTCGTTTTTCCCTTCCCGAGGCTTTCATCTGCAGTTACGTGTGCAGGTCAGCTTTGATCCCTACAGGGGGAGGTTGACTGCTGCTTTCTTTCCTGCGGCACCTCTGATGTTCTTAGGTTTGTCCAGTGAAGGGATTTGAAGGTGCCCAAATGACCGGGCTTAGCCAGTTCGGGTTGATACTGGAGCTAGCTTGGGAAATGGCTGCTCTTTTGTTGTGTTTTTGTTCCAACATGTCTTCCTCCTCCGCTTAGAAAATGGCGGAACGACGTGACTCAACCCCATATTACTGCCCTTTTTTCACTTTGAGTTCAGAAGTTATGCTTCTTGAATCCCCCGTTCGCAGCCCCGAATGGATTAATCCATTGTAAAGCCAAGAATAAAGCTTCAGGAGGCGGTGGGGTTCAAAGAAGGAGATAACAGAATGACAGTATGTTTGTAATCTCTGCGCAGATGCGACATGACATTGTTAAGTTATACTGTGTAGAAATTCTCAGAGATGTTTATTACCCTTTCTTTTGTGAATGTTAATGTTTGGCACATTTCAGTTTGTACTAAATTTTTTATGGGTAATGGCAATGGCAGTCTGAGCAGCACCAACCGTGTTGAAATAAATTGTCAGTAGTGTTAAAAGAAAGCTTCACTTAGCCACAATTTGGTAAGTAATTTTAACCTGTTGAGTTATTTTGTCAATAAAACTTAAAGGACATTGTTGGCCTGTGGAGGATGGGATATTGGTGAAAGCAAATAGAAATAATAATCAAATAAAAGATGACTAGGTTTTTAAAATATATTGTGTTCTTTCAAATGGTTAACCTCTAAGGGTTTTAGAGTAATTCTTTTTAGTTTGAGATTAAATAACCCTCTATAGAATAGTAACTAAAATGTGGTTTAAGATGAGCTGTATTCCACTAATGAAAAATAACATTTGCAAAAAGATGCTGAATAGTAGAGAATTAAATGGAAGATTTTCTGTATCCTTTTCCATTCTCAGTTTCTATTTTTTAAGTCTTAATTTAAGTACTGGGTTACATACATTAATTTTGATTTGGGAACAACCAAACTAACATTATACTTTTAAAAAATCCAGTGAAGATATGACATTTTTAATGGAAAATTGATGAGATGAATTCCTTGGAAGAAAATTCCAGGTTTATCTTATGTAGCAAAGGTTGATGTGAAATTTGAGATGATCTGGATTTGAGATTTTTCAATGTGTCTCATCACTTTAAAAACCTGTGTGGAAAAAAATGGCCTCTAACCCCCACTGGTTTGCTTTCCACCACTTGTTTTTTCCTAGAATTTCTTAACAAATGGAATCATACACTATGAGGTCATTTGTATCTGGCATCTTTCGCTTAGTATAACGCTTTTGAGATTTGTGGAGTGGGAGATTTTTAAATTTCACAAACCAAGTTGAATTTAATGTATTTGAAATGATTTTCAAAAATCATTAAGCATGTTGACTTTTCTTTCCTAAACCCAAGTTAAGAATATGCTATTTTATATGGTATCTTTTATTTAAGGATAAAGCAGGTACAAGCCAATAAGGGCAATGAGTAATACATTGAATAAGTACATTAATAAATGAAATTAACTTGTGAGCAAGCTAATAGGTGCCTGTTGTAAGATGGTGGGTACAGAGAGGGTTATGGTAGTTACAGGCTGCCTGTGGGTGGGGCCAAGTAGATGAATCTGGCTTTCAAATTAAGGCTTTCTGGGAGGGGAGATGGGATTTCAGGGTCTGGCTCTAAGGAAAAAAGGTTGGTGAACTGGTTGGGGAGGACAACCAAGACTAATATATGGCTTCTGGGAGTAGTCTCTAAGGTAGAATGTATAATTGGATAGAGGCAGGGAAAGCATACATTTGTTTCAAGAATGCTAGGGACAGGTATATAAAAACAAAACTTGTTCATTGAATTTGTTTTGTTTATTTATTTATAATCTGTCTATGTGGTATTAAGGATCAAACCCAGGAACATTCTACCTCTGAGCTATATCTTCAGCCTTTTTCTTTTTTTAACTTTAATACATGGTCTTGCTAAGTGGCTGAGGCTAGCCTCAAACTTGGGAACCTCCTGCATCAGCCTCCCATGTCACTGGTATTCCATATGTGTGCCACAATACTCAGCTCTGGTTCATTGGTGTTAAAGTCTGAAAGAACATCAGTTTTCACTGATGCATTAAAAATATTTATATTAATGTTCTTTGTTTAGATAACATCATCTTCCCATCCTCCTAGTTTAGCTTGTTCCCCACAATTTCTGTGTCTGCATATACTTAATAAATATTTACTTGGTAAATATTGAATTAAGTTGGCTTTTAGTTTTATCTAGATTAAATAAGATAATCCGTTATCCATTGTTTTAGACTGGTAAACACTAATTGTAAAAATTTAGATTTACCCTTTATTTGCACACCTCTCATACACAAACTCTCTCACAGTCATGCACAGTACACGTTATTGATCTATGGATTTGCTTTAAGATACTTAGGGATATCTTAAAATAAATCCTCAAAATTACTTGGTCTATCTAGCTGGTCTGCCTAATCAGAATCTTAATTTGAGGAACCTATGGTTAAGTTGAAGCCTGGCAATTCAGTCTCTTAGTTTTTAAACTAAATCCTTGGCACCTTGTGAATTGACATCAGGAAATGACTTAAATTACTGAGTTTCTATTATAGTCCTCCTTTTTGCTACACAAATGAATTAACATGTTCTTTAAAGAAATAATTAAGATAAGCAGAAAAGAGTGCTTATTTAGGCAGTTGGTTTTCAGTAGTATTGACTGGTGATCTAGGATCATTAGGTCCTTTAACCTCTATGAACCCCTCAGTTTCCTCATCTTTATAAAATAAATATTTTTACTAATTTAGTAATTTTCTATTTTTGTTGGGGTGAGAAAGCAAAGTGCTGAATAGAAAGGATTTTTGTTCTTTGTAACTTTCTCCTAACACCTGTGATCCCCAGGTTGGAGGCTTCTACCCTCCCACTGGGGCGGGGAGGGGGAAGATTTCTACTGGCTTTTGCATGCTGAGATTTTGGTTTTATTTGACTGATGGATCCCTACCTAAGTAAATGTTTCCTGCTTAGTTTCTCTTAAACCTTTTAATTCTGGAATTTCTTTTAGACTTGTTTTTAGAAGATAGTAGCTAGAAAGCATTTCTTCAGTTTGATGTTTTATATAGATATCCTAACTGCCTTGCCCTTGGTACTGGGGATTGAACCTATGAGTGCTCTCCATTCCCAGCCATTTTATTTGATTTTATTTGGTTCATGGGGATTGAATCCAGAGGTGCTTAACCACCAGCTACATCCCTACCACTTTTATACATGTTATTTTGAGACAGGGTCTTACTGTGGCTAGCTTTTGAATTTGGGATACTCCTGCCTCAGCCTCCTGAGCTGGTGAGGTATGCCTCACCACACCCGGCTCATTTCATTTTCTGTTGACAAAGGGTTTCACCAAGTTGCCCATGTTGGCTTCTAACTTTCAATCCTCTTGCCTCAGCCTTCTGAGTCTCTGGGATTATAGGTTTGTGCCACTACACTTAACTTTAAATTTTAATAAGTACCACAGAAGACTTGAAGATATCATCAGCTTCAAGTAAACCATAGACTAAAAATAAAGTAAAATAGTGGAATATACTTTTATAGGGAAATCATATAAAGAAGATGGGTGGGACATAGGAGACTTGCTCTTGCCTTGTATTTTTCGTTTTGTTTTTAGTACTGGGGATTGAACCCGAGGGTGCTCTATCCTTTAGCAAAATCCCTAGTCCTTTTTATTTTTTCTTTCGAACTGGGGGTCTCACTAAGTTACTGAGGCTGGCCTCATACTTGGCATCCTGCTTCAACCTCCCAAGTAGCTGAAATTACAGGTGTGTACTGCCACACTTGAACATTATACTTTAAAAAATGTGTGTGTGTGTGTGTGTGTGTGTGTGTGTGTGGTTGTACATGATATCTTTGTTTATGTGTTGCTGAGGATCGAACCCAGGGCCTCCAAGTGCTAGGCAAGTGCTCTGCCGCTGAGCCACAACCCCAGCCCTGACCATTATGCTTTTTATGCACATTTTTTTGCTCTCTCTGTCCAAATGTCTGATATTCTGGAGGATAATTATGAACTAATGATTAATTCTTTCTTTAGTATTAAAAATCAGCTTAAATTGTAGCCACACGAGGTGTCACACACCTATAAACCTAGTGCTGGGAAGGCTGAGGCAGGAGGATCACATATTCGATTCAAAATCAACCTTAGCAACTGAGCAAGGCCCTAAGCAACTAAGTAAGACCCCATCTCAAAATTTAAAAAAAGAACTGGGAGTATGGCCCAGTGGTTAAGCACCCATAGGTTCAATCTCTATTATCAAAAATAAAACAGTATCAGCTTAAATTTTAATCTTTTCGGCATTGAATATATATCCCATGAATAAGATTGCAATGCCGTTAGAGAACAAAAAATGACAACTGCATTGGGTATGTCTTTACTGATATTTGTTAAAGATCATTAGATAAATGAAAGATGTAATTATTAGCGTAACTGAAATCGTGGAATACTAGAAACGTGTTCTATTGATATTATTAGTCTACGAAATAATGTTATAATGCTAGGTAGTAGCATTTTTGAGTTGAATGAAACCTGGGAGGTGTGTGTACCCAATTCGACTGTTGAGTCTCAGAGGAGTACTAGAATCTACTAACTTCTAGTTCTTCTGAAAGCCATTACCACCTTTGTCAAGGTAGTATGTATACCTTTTCATTTGATTCGAGGAGCACCACTTAGCTTTATCATGACATTTAGCTTCATTTAGAAAATCTGAAAATCTCTTCTATAAAATAAG
Organism: Callospermophilus lateralis; assembly: GCF_048772815.1. Classification (NCBI taxonomy): domain Eukaryota; kingdom Metazoa; phylum Chordata; class Mammalia; order Rodentia; family Sciuridae; genus Callospermophilus; species Callospermophilus lateralis. The sequence continues at coordinate 64,450,665 of NC_135309.1, forward strand.
TGACCTGGACTGGGGACTGTAGCTTAGTGGTAGAACACATACTTAGCATGTGAGAGGCCCTAGGTTCAATCTCCAGCAACCCCCACCCCACCACAATTGTTAACAGAGAGGGTTAACAATTTGAAGGTCAGAATTGAGTCTTTAAAGTCCTTGAGTTTAGCAGAAGTTTTTTTTTTACCTTGCTAGCTTTTGGGTAAGTGAATACCTAGTTAAGATGATGCCCCCCATTTTATTTTCTATTTTCGTTTTATTTATTTATTTGTGGTACTGGTCATTAAACCAGGGTGCTCTACCACTGAACTACACCCCCAGCCCTTTTTTACTTTTTATTTGAGACAGTCTCACTAAGTTGCTAAAGCTGGTCTTGAGCTTGACATCGTCCTCCAAAGTCACTGGGATTACAGGAATGCGCCACTGCCCTGCTGATGTTCGTTTTGGTTAACTATTTTTGTTTCCAATAACAAAATAAAGCTTTTTGTTGGCTATTTGTTTAGATAGCTCTTAATATTTTGGATTACCAATATTAACATAACACAAACTGGTGCATGTCTTAAACAGTTAAATTTATGTACAGCAAAATGCATACATCTTAATGTGTGTTTGGATCAGTTTTGGCAAATGTATAGTCATGTAACACACACCCCTCTTAAGATAAAGAAAAATTTTTCTTTGCACTCATGCACACACACGCTTGGATTCTTTGTAAGCTATATTCTATAATGACATTATTTTTAAGAAAAGGTGGATTTTTAGATTATAGTTATACATTCTGGATTTATCATTGTGCAGTACACTATTATATTTACCTAACAAAATATTCAAGTGATTTTGGTGGCTGCAGCAGTGAATATTCACTGGTAATACTAAAGGGAAATGGAAAAGGCTTTATACTGAGATAATTCATGTTAGGGTTCTGTCATATCATATAGATCTCAACCTAGAATGAATTCCATAATTTTTAAAGTTGACTTTAATTTAGAAAAGGGATTTTTTACAATGACCATGGTCCTTAAGAGTTTTTAAATGCATTATGTAGATTGAAAGAATCAGTATGCCTGGAAGATGCCTCTTCTATTCTCTGCAGTAATTTGTTCTTTGAAGTACGATTGCCTGTGATTTACATGTAACATTGGTAAGTACTGTTGAAATAAGGGAGCAATTGTTTGAAACCAATATGGCTAATTTTTTGCTTTCTACACATGAAGAGGGGAAAAAGTTAAACATTTGGGCATTGTATGTGATTATCTTTTAATAATTACAACAATCCTGTAAATTTGGAGTTTTATATACAATTTGTCAGTAGTTAATTTGTATAAAGTCATACAGCTAATACATTATTTGAATATATATTGTTCCTTCTTTGAATAGAACTGGGCTTCCCAAATGTTCTTCCCAAAAGAATATCCCTAAATATGGGGTTGGGGATGTAGTTCATTGGTAGAGCACTTGCCTAGTATGTAGGAGGCTCTGTTCTATCCCTGGTACTACCAAAAAGAAGAGACTCATTGCTAAACCTGATGTTTTGTTTAATTTTCTTGGGGTATGGCCTAGGTATCACGATTTTTTAAAATTCCCCAGTGTTTCTGATATATAGCAAAGTTCAGGAACCAATGTACTATACCATATTTTGTGCATTAATTGTTGCCTCTGCCCATTGTCATCAATTCTGTCTTTACCTGGAACTACATCTCTCCTCTTTTTGTGGTGGGGTCATCAGGGATTGAACCCAGGGGTACTTAACCACTCAGCCATATCCACAGGCCTTTTTATTTTTTGAGACAGGGTCTTACTAAGTTTCTTAGGGTCTGGCTAAGTTGCTGCGGCTGGCTTTGAATTTGCCATCCTCCTGCCTCAGCCTTACAAGCTGCTGGGATTACAGGTGTGTGCCACTACATCTGGCTACATTTATTAAATTTTAGAAGTACCAGATAACATTTAAATTTCGGTTCTTCAGTTTCTAATAGGAATATTCTTCAACCCTGATACTTCTATTTCAGAAGTGTTAAGCTGAACCTCATAGGCCAGCCGCCAATTATCAAGTGGAAATGTGGCTGTACTAGTTCATTTAGCTTTGAATTCTGAGCAAAGATGACACTGTATCATTAAAATATAATGTCCTGTAACTTCACAGTGAAGGCTTATTATTGAGGATGTTCATGCTTACATACCTATTAGCATCTGTTAGTAGCGTTGGCCCTTTGAAATTTCTTTTGATTCTAGGTCAGCAATATTACGAAGTTGCTTCCATCAGCAACTTTTGTATTGAAGGATTTTTCTTAAGGGATGATAACAGTGGCTTAAGCATATATAGTATAAACCATCCTTGGTGCAATTGTGTCATTCTTAAATATATTGTGGAGAGATTTGCAAATGAACCTTCAAAATTGAGTCAGTCTGTTTAGGTTGCATATTCCTTATCTGAAATGCTTGAGACCAGAAGTGTTTCAGATTTTTGGAATTTTTTTTTCTTCAGATTTTGTAATATTGCATAGACTTTTGTAGTTGAATATCCCTGATTTAGAAATTGTAAATGCTGTGAAATCTGAGACTATGTGCACTCAGAAGATTTGGGATCTGGGAATTGGGAATGTGCTTAGTCTGTATTTCAGCAAATCTGAAAGTTACTCTAAGTACTTCATCTTTGTTATATTTCCCTACACTGCCAAACTATTCTATCTCCATGTTGACTTTTATGGAACATCAAGTATGAGATCTAATTTAAAGCTTCTTTGGAAAGTAATAGCATGAAACTTTTGTAGGTTTTAAGTTTTCAAGTCTCCGTTATATAAGAAGTATCTAGTATGTTGTCCTTGGTAACAACTGAAATAATGAAGTGCATCTAATTAAACTGAAGTTCATACTTTACATGAATACCATTTTTTCCCTTTTTATATTTCTTCAGTATGCTTTTCCCCATTGATGGGTTGTTTTATGTTTGGCCATTCACATTTGATAGAAGTTAGTCTTCTACCAAGCTCCACTTGTTAAAATTCTAGTGTTCCTCTTTCTGAACCTTCTAGTATTGATACTTTGTATCCCTATTGCAGAAATGTTTAATGAAAACTGATGGTTAAGACTGTCTTTGTGGACTTAGCATATTTTATAACATCTTGTACAGTACTGTGTAGGGAGTAACAAGTACCTTCTTTCATTCAGTTTTTGTGGGTGTGTGCTAGTGCCTTCCTATCTACCCTGTGCTGACAAAATTGAAAATACTAGATACATTTCACTTAATACTGGATACATTTCACTTAGGAGAAAATTTTTATGAGTCTTGTATTTTGAGCATCTGCCATGGACCTGGCAGATGTAGTGGTCAATTTGACTCCTACAGAAAATCAGGAAAGATGTTTGGATCCCTTTTTTTTTTTTTTTTTTTTTTTTTTTTTTTTGATACTGGGTATTGAACCCAGGGGCACTCTAAAATTGAGCTATATTCCCAGTCCTATCATCTCATCCTTAAACTGAACTGCTGTTTTACTGGACCAGTTTTAAGTTTTTTGGTCACTGAAGAATTTACTTTTACAAGTACTGCATAATTCTGTATTATTTAGGTTTTTACAGGATGTATGGGATTGTTTGTTGTGGTGGTGGGGGCGCATTCTGGAGATTTAACCCAGAGGCACTTTACCACTGAGCTATATCCCCCACCCTTGCAGTTCTTCTGACTCATCCTCACTCAGCAAGTTACTAGGGTTATAGGCATGCTTCACTATGCCTATCGGATTTATTTATTATTCATATATTCATTGCTTTGTGTGTTGTTTATTTTCCAGATTATATTGACTCTTTGTAAATAGGAATTATTGCTTCTTCCATTTTCCCTTCTGCTACATCTTAGGTAATCTTCCCAGCCCAGACCTTGTTTGTTTGTTTATTTATTTTTGGTGCCAGGCATTGAACCCAGGAGTGCTTAACCACTGAGCCATATGCTTTTTTTATATTTTTATTTTTGGACAGGGCCTCACTGAGTTGTTCAGGGCCTCACTAAACTGCTGAGGATGCTCTCAATTTATGATCCTCCTGCCTTAGCCTCCCAAATCGCTGGGATTATATGTGTTCACCTTCAAGCCTGGCTTTTCTGTACTTTTTAAACAAAAGTTATATCAAACTTTAGAATAATTTACCATTTTCTCTTTGTATTCAGAGGGTTTGAGTTAATTTTGTCCTATATACTTTTCAGATGGTTTTTACCTCAAATACTTAGTCTCTTTTAAAAGGATTTGCCAAACAAATTTATATAGTGTGGGGGAAATGTTCAACCATTTTATTTTTATTACTTTGATGCTGGGCATTCAATCCAGGACTTTCCATGCTCAACCATTTTTATGTGCTTCATGTTTTCTGTTTTGAGAAGTGGGAGTATAGATAGCATTTAAGCCTTGAGAATTTGTGGTTTAAATTAAGAAGTCAGGAAGGAGGCCCAGTTTTGATATTTTGGAAGTAGAGTAGATCATTTTGAACTTGGACACGTTGAATTTAAGGTGACATGATATCCCAATTTTAACTCTTGTGCATTTAGTTAACAGAAAACCGAAAAGATCTCAGCCCAAGAGATTAGGACTGAGGTTAGATCTGAGCAATTAGCATATAAGTGAAAACCCAGTCCCTTAGTTAATAATTCAAAGTTAATAAAGCAAAAAAAAATAAATAAGTAAAAACAGTTGGGATAATGGGCTATGGAAGACAATAAACCAGGTTTTCAACAAATGAGTTGGTGTAGAAGAAAATAAGGTCATCTTATGCATATTATGTACCTGCCTATTACTGGTTATTTTCAGTATATATTGAAAATAGGTCCAAATTTCAGGCAAACCCCTAAATGCTACCCACTCCTTCATCTTTTCCTCTTCCATCTGTACTTTAAGAAGCAGCCTTACTTCTTCAAAGGAATTGAAGTCTCATAATTTTTGCATCCTTCTGTTCTTGTGTGTGCTTTCTTATTTTGGAAGTGGGGGTACAGTCTCTGGCTGGTCTCAAGTCATGGGCTTAATTGATCCTCCTGCCTCAACCTTCCTAGTAGCTGGACAAGAAACATAAGCAAACCTGACCGGTACTTGTTTGCTTATGTACATACACACTGTACTGTATATAAAAGCAGGGAGCTGGGGTTGTGGCTCAGAGGTAGAGTGCTCGCCTAAGTGTGTATGAGGCACGGGGTTCGATACTCAGCACCATAAAAAAAAAGATTAAGATATTGTGTCCACCTATAACTAAAAAATAAATATTAAAAAAATAAAAGCAGAGATTATTTGGTTTTGTTAGCTATTATGAATATTGAATGGTTAATAAGTAGTGTCTTTGGTGGGTAGTGATATGTATGAAAGGAAATTTTATGTTTTGTATTTTTGGGAGAGTTTTTGTTGTTGTTGTTTTGGCAGTACTGGGCATTGAATTCAGGGCCTCATACTTGCTAGGCAAATGTTCTACCCCTGAACTACATCCCCAGTCCTTGGGAGATTAGACCACATCTAGCTTTAATATTTATTTTCTTTTCCCTTCATAGACTTGTTGGATTTTATATTACTTACATGCTTTTTAATTCTCTCCCCTAGGTGTAAGATTAGTTATATGGGGAAATGAGTCAATTTTAAAAGGTTGAAGCCGTCTGGCACTTACTTGTAATCCACCTACTTGAGAGTCTGAAGCAGGAAGATTGCAAGTTCAAGGCCAGCCTTGGCAACTTTACTGAGACCTTGTCTTAAAATGAAAATATAAAAAAAAAAAAACCACTGGTGATATAGCTCTTTGTTATAGAACCCCTGGGTTCAGTCCCCAATATGGGGAACTGGGTATGGGGGTTGAAGTTGGGCACATGGTAGGACACCTTGAGTACAGCTACTCTTAATTTTTTTTAGTTGTAGATGGCCACAATATCTTTATTTTATCTATTTTTTTAATGTGGTGTTAAGGATCAAACCCTGTGTCTCAGGCATATGAGGCGAGTGCCCTATCACTGAACCTCGACCCCAGCCCAGGCTACTCTTAATATTGAACCACCCTTGAGCCTAGCAGTTGAAGACCAGGCTGAGCAACATAGCAACGTTCTATTGCCAAAAAAGAAAAAAATGGGGCTGATATGTAGATCAGTTGTAGAGTGCTTGTCTAATGTAACTAAAGCCTAGAGTCAGTCCTCATACTCACACAAAAAATGGCAAAACAGGTTTGATGACATAAAAAATTGAATTAATAGCTAATCTTTCTTGATCATATTATTTTTAATTTGATAGGTACATCCATATCTAAAACTATGGTGGTTTTTGTATTTATGTTCTTTCTTTATTAAATTTGATTCTTCAACCCTGGAGTAGCTAAGGGCCTTGTGTGTGTTTTTTTCCCTAATGAAAATATTTTGGTTCATGAACCCCATCGTAAAGATATTTGTGAAAGTTGCAAATTTGGGGTTTTGTTTTGTTTTTACAGAAATTGTGTTAAAATTGAATCCAAGGGATTATGAATAAAGATTGTTACTGATCTTTTAAAATCTGAAGTGTACTTTGAATGTGAAACTGGAAGAGAGAAGGAAATGGCTTAGTGCTCAATTTTCTTTCTTTTTTTTAGTTGTAGACTGGCACAATAACTTTATTTACTTATGTGGTGCTTAGGATCGAACTCAGTGCCCACACATGCTAGACAAGTGCTGTACCATTAAGCCACAACCCCACTTCGAATGCTCAATTTGCTATGGCAGGAAGATTCATATTTAGTATTTAGATAATAAAATCGATCCTCAGCATCTCATAAAAATAAGGGTATTGTGTTGTGTCCATCTACACCTAAAAAATAAATATTAAAAAAAATTTTTCAGGTGTCTATATTCAAAGTGTAATGAATGAAGGCCACAAATTAAAGAAGCAAATAAGGGCAAGGAAGTTTAAGGACAATGAGAGTTATACAGCATCCTTGTTTATGAAGACAATAAAAAGCCAGAAGGAAGTAACCCATATTTAGTCTGGTTCTGGTTCTCCTTTAAAAGGGTTGAAGAGTTACCATGAATTGAAATGTAGTTGAGCCTGAATTGCATTATTGGCCCCTTTCATGATGAACGTCAGTAAGGGGGGCTTCGTAATCAACAAATGAATGCAGTACCAGAAAAATTGGTGACTTTTCAGGCTTTTCAAGCTTTTTATTTGTTACTTATTTAATGGATCTAACCAGGGTCTTATGCATACCTGACAAGCATTCACCACTGAGCCATATCCCCAGCCCTTTTTGTTGTTCTGAGACAAAGTCGAACAGAGTTGCCTGGCTGATATGAGTTGGCCTCTGGAGTAGCTGGAATTGCAGGCATGCACTCCAGGTCCAGCTTAGGCTCAAAGGTTTAAATTGAGAATAGAAGGGGTCCAGAAACCTGGTGATTTAGGGAGATGAGGCCAGCATGTCATTCTTTGTTGCTGAAGAATGAATTGTTAGCACCAAAATAAACACAAAAAACTAGACAGAGATGTAATCCCAGGTACTTAGAAGAATGAGGCAGGAGGACTGCAGGTTCCAGGCCAGCCTTTGCTATTTAGCAAGACCCTGCCTCAAAATAAAAATAAAAAGGGCTAGGAATGTAGTTCGGTTAGTTGCAGAGTACTCCCTGGTTTCCATCCCCAGTATCTTAAAAAAGGAAAAGAAATCAACATGGCATGATTATGATAAGAAGCCAAAGGTGCCAAGCTCAGTGACCCACACCTATAATCAATCCCAGTGACTCCGGAGGCTGAAAAGGGTTGTGGCTGTGGCTCAATGGTAGGAATGCTCCTGGGTACAATTCTCAGTAGTGGGAGGAAAAAAATGGAAAGAACGATTATGATTTTTGACACTATATCTCTGTATTATGAATAGTAAAATTATACTATTAATAATACTATACACAGGGCTCGGGAGGTAGCTAAGTGGTATAACACTTGCCTGTCATGTATTAGGTCATGAATTTGATCCCCAGCACCATAAATTTTTAAAAAGCTATACATGAATATTATTGTATAGGAGCAATGAAAGGAATTCAGAGAAGAAACCCGTGTAACTGGAACTGTTGCCAGTAGCATAGCATTCTGCGGTGGTTTGTACCTGGGATTGAACTCAAGGGCACTGGACCACTGAGCCATATACCTCCAGCCCTATTTTTATTTATTTATTTATGGGACCAGGGATTAAACTTAGGGCAAGCACCCTACCAACTGAGGTATATCCCCAGCCCCTTGTATTTTGTTTAGAGACAGGGTCTCACTGATTATTTAGCACCTTGCTATTGTTGAGGCTGGCTTTGAGCTCATGATCCTCCTGTCTCAGCCGCCCTCACCCTCCTGAGCTGCTGGGATTACAGGTATGTGCCACCACACCCAGCACCAGGTAGCATTCTAAAGGAAGAATTTGACCTCCCTATAAAAAGTAATAAAGGCTGGGTGATGGTGAATTGGCCAGAGTCTTAGTTTGAGAGACAGTGTCTTGAGAATACTTTGTAGATGTCATAAAAAAATTGAATATATTATAACACTAATTCAGTGTTTAAACTTTTTATTTGGTTTATAAAGCTTCTGACATTAATAACCTAAAGATAACAAAGATAAATAGCATAGGGAAAGACTTTCTTTTTCTTTCTTTCTTTCTTTCTTTTTTTTTAACTTTGTTAAAACTGTCCTGCCCCGTCCCCCCACCCCATCCCACACAATAGTACTGGGGATTGGATCCAGGGCCTCCCAAAAGAGCTGATGTGCTGTACTTGGTTAAAACTGTCACTCTTAAATTTTATAATTATTTGACCTATTTTAATCAAAGATGAGTAGATGCTTCCCAGTGATATTATATTATACCTTGAGTTCAGGGAGTATTTTTATTTTTCTTGAATTTTCTTCCTCTGACAACTCAGGTACTCCTATTAACAAATGCTACTGACCATTTCATGTATGTCAAACAGTAGGTGATGGGAACACAGGGTTGTGAATTAGACAAAATGACTGCCCCGTCAAACTGATATTCTGAAAGGAGGACCTCTATTAAACAGATAATTATTTTTTTAATGTTACTGTGTCTTATAGTGATGGAATCAGTACTTATTTGTGTACTTTATTCTGAGGTGTATAAGGATTCTACCAATTTATTTTTCTTGGAATTCCTCAAGTACTTTGATTTCAGTAATTTGCTATTTCCGTTTTCATTAAGGAGATTCCTCAGAGAAACAAAAACCTCTAAGTTGAAATCTTCAGCTATCATACAACTTTTCTTTTGTATGTATATGTGGTGTTGAGGGTTGAATTCAGGACCTTGCCACCTAATAGTTGACATCCCCAACCCTTATAGTATTGTATCCCAGCTACAAACTCTCCTAATAGTTCTCCTAGTTACTTATAAAATATAAATCTTTTTAACCTTGCATTTAGTTTATAAACAGGTCCAGGGATGCAGCTGGGTTGGTGGAGCACTTGCCTAACAAGTAGGAATCCCTGTATACAATTCCCACCCCCACCCCCCATGCTGGTACCAAAAAATAATTCTATAACATAGCCTCAATCTATTTGATCCCTTTACGGGAGCCCCATAGTATGGTAATATCTTAAGTTTGAGTTTTTTGTGTATTTGTAATTTAGATTGTAGTTTGGATGTGGGGTGAGAGAACAGGATATGAGAACAGAGAGATGGTCCTTGCTTTTTATTAGCATATTCTTCAGACTTTAATGTACCCATTTTTATGTACTCTAAGCAAATAATAACGTTGTATAAATTGTGAACTTCAGGTAACACTGAAGTCTAAAGGTGTTGGTTTAAAACAGAAAATGAGAGCCCTGGACATCTTTTTTTATTTTTTTAACTTTAAATTATTAGGAAGAATAAGAAACAAATCCAACAATTTTTTTAATCTTCTCGGATAACCCAAGTATATACAATATGCACATCACTTTACCACAGCATACTTAATAGCAAACATCATGTATGTAACATTTAAAAAAAAATCTAAACATAAAGCTGAGTCTATAACTTGTAGGCACCTAGGAAGTGGAGCATAGGAGTGAGGTTTTTGTGGTGATATAGTTCAGATTGTCCACAAATTTAAATGATCTCAGAGTCAGGTTAGTGCTTATTTATTACTCAGGTTCTATAAAGACAGCTAAAAACCGAAACAGAATAGTAAGCTGTCTGCCAAACACTGAAGTAACAGAAAGAGGATATTTTATTGCCAGAGGGCTAGAATATGGATATAAGCAGTAGGCGGTGAATGAGGGAAGTTCTGTGGAATGGGAGACCAGTGTGAGATAGGCTACATAAGGAGATTTCTTTGGTATCTGGCGTTTTAGGAGGTTGGGTTAAAACAATGAGAAGCTCTCAAAATAGTGGAAAACATGAGGTGATGGTAGAAATGAGTAGGATTTGAATAAGCAGATCATCCCTGGTTCCTAATCTGTGTGCAATAATGTTCTTGATGGGTTAGTCCAGATGGAAAACACAGATGGAGGGTATGAAGTGTTAGCTTTAGAGAAATAAGCTATATTCCTTGAAATCAAGAAGAAATACAAAGATAGAAGAAACACCTGCCTCACACTTTTAAGGAGTTTAAAGTACCAATCTTTGTAGATCGAAAGATCTAGTTATTTTGGAGCTTTTTTGATATTTGCCCTTTTTTTGTTTGTTTTTGTTTCTTTTTGAAATAGGATCCCCTAAATTTCCTAGTCTGGCCTCAAATTTAGGATCCTCCTGCATTCTCCTACAGAGTAGCTGAGATTACAGACACGTGCTACCCCACCCATCTTAGCTTTTTTTTTAAAGTCCTCACACTTTAGTAAGAAGAAAAGTACCCAAATGAAAAGGGGCTTTATAGAGTTATGTTAATTTGATGAAAATATGAAGTATAAATCTTGTTAAATTTCTGTTCATATTTGGGTTTAGATGAATGGTTATAAAATTGCTTGTTATTTTTATGTCTGGGCCATCAATGGACATTTTCCTGGTATAGATGAGAGACATAGTTTGTGCTTTTCTTTTGACCTATTAGACTTTTTATGCCTTCCCCTTGCTTCCTTTATTCTTTCTCCCTTTTCTTAAAAACCTAGGTAAAGTCGGGTGTGGTGGGAATTGCTTGTAATCCTAGCTACTGGAGGCTGAGACAGGAGGATCACAAGTTCAAGGCCAGCCTGGGCAATTCAGTGAGACCTTGTTTCAAAATAAAATATAAAAAGAAGTGGGAATGTAGCTCAATGGTAGGTTGCTTACCTAACATGTGCACAAGGCCCTGGTTCAATCCCTAGTACTGTCCACCTCCCCTCCCCCCAAAAAATAGGTAAATTAGATTTATTTTTATTTAAATTCTGTAGTAATTCTCCAGTGATGTTAGACATTTAAAATACCAAGTTCCTGACAACTCTAGCATAGATTTGCTGTTGCCATTAAATAAAAGAAAAAAGAAAAGGAAGGAAAACATAACATTTTTGTTCATCATTTACCTTTTTAATATTGTCGTGTGTTATGTCCCCTGTTTCCCACCCCAAAAAGTCCTGTGACCTTTCTACAAGTAAATGTTTGAATGAAAACGAAGGGTGTTGAATTTCTGTGTGGAAAATAAGGAGTAGAAAAATGACAGTCCAATGCTGTGCTGTCACGTTGGCACAGGTGTTTTTTTTCTTAGGCACGTGGAGAAGACCTCTACAGGTTTAAGCAGACTTGTTTTCCTTTATCTTTTTCTACAAAAAGGGTGTAAAATGGATTTTCTTGTGTTTGGTGGTTATCCATATCTCACGCTTGATATGTATTACACTTGAAGTAAAAGTCATAGAAAGAGCCAGGCATGGTGGCACACACCCCTAGTCTCAGTGACAAGGTGGATCACAAGTGCAAGACCAGTCTCAGTGAGACCCTTTTCTCAAAAGAAAAGGGCTGGGGATGTGGCTCAGAACCCCTGGGTTCAATCCCCAGTACTAGGAAAAAGAAAAAGAAAGGTGAAAATAGAAGCCTGTTTCTACCCTTTTGATGGATATTTTTAAATTATAATTTCAAATACGGTAACTCTTGTATCTGTTCTACTGGAGTTAACAAGAAACTAGTCCAGTTTTTAAGCTTTAAGATTGCTTGCTCTTTTTTGCTTATACATCCTAAATATTGTCTAATTTTTTTTCCAAGAAGAATTTGTTATCTGATTAAGTTTAAAATAAAGATGGGTGTTCAAGCCAGGCTGTGGTGCACACCTGTAATCCCAACAGTTTGGGAAGCTGAGGCAGAGTTCAAAGTTAGCCTCACTAAAAGCAAGGTGTTAAGCAACTCAGTGAGACCCTGTCTCTAAATAAAAAACAAAAGAGGGCTGGGGATGTGGCTCAGTGGTCAAGTGCCCCCTGAGTTCAATCCCCGGTGACCAAAAAAAAAAAGAAAAGGAGGAGGAGGATACTCATAAGTGTTAAAATTTGAAATCGCTTACTGTGGTCATTTCCCAGTCCTTGGGTAAATAAAAGTAGCAGTGGTCATCCTTGAAAGAAAGTACAAGTAATAAGCACAGTTTGGTGGGAAATGATACAGGAGTTTGTTGTTTAAAAAGTGGTTTTTAGGGGCTGGGGTTATGGCTCAGTGGTAGAGCAATTGCCTGGCACGTGGGAGGCACTGGGTTCGATCCTCAGCACCATATAAAAATAAATAAACAAGGTGAAGGTATTGTGTCCATCTACAACCCCTCAAAATTTAAAAAAATAAAATATAATAATAAAAAGTGGTTTTTATTTTCTGGAAAATTTTAGAATGACTGATTTAGTTTTCATTTCTTATTTTGGAAGTAAGTCTAGTAAGATTAAGGAACTTGACCAAGGTCACAGGAATCAGTGACAGCAAATGAGTATAGAATTCAGCTGCCCTAGTAAAAGAATTTCTTAATATCTTCATGCATTTTCTATCTTTAGGACATTGGAGTCACTTGACCAAAAAAAAAAAAAAAAAAATCTTATTCTATTTTATGTTAGACAATGTATTTAATCAGTGGGATCATGTTCCAAATAGAGAGCTTACCTTGAAGAAAAAAAAAAAGGAAAACTGTCTTAATATTAAAGTTTAGCAATTTTTTAAAGTTTTATGATATTAAGTGGTAATTGGGTTATCATAGTAATCCTCCCTTCTCCTTTTCTTCTTCTGTTAGGTGGTATGGTCAGGAAAAAGACTATAATGTGCTAGTCATGGATCTTCTGGGACCCAGCCTTGAAGACCTCTTCAATTTCTGTTCAAGAAGATTCACAATGAAAACTGTACTTATGTTAGCTGACCAGGTATGTGAAATTTTGATGAAAAATAGAGAATAAGAAAACTACTATTAACTATAATTTAAACATTTCATAAACTGGGGTATCATGATTCCATGTGTCACTATTTATCTTTAGGAAAAGCAAAAAAAAATATTTTATACCAACTAGGCATGGTGGTCCATACCAAGGTTCTGTAAAGAAGTCTGTGTTGAGTATGCTGGCAACATGAGAAAGCTTTTGTTTAAGGAGGTTGATGGTTACAGTTAATGATGGTTATTATCTAAGGCAGGTATACAAATTAAGTGACCTAAATATATTGTTTTTTCTTCCTGTAAAGTTACTGCTGCATTCAGAGATAGTATTTGTACATTTATACATATGCTTTTTTGAGGATGTAAGTAGTTTAAGCTGGTTTGGCTTCAAAAGACATTTGTCAAGGTAAAGGAGTATGATTAAAAAATCTGTATATCCAAAGCAGTAAAAGCTCTGAGGGAAATGGGGACAATTGAAAAATAGAAACCTGACACATACTAGTGAGAAGAGTAAGAATACATGAGTAGAACGAGAACGTTGGCAGGCTGTGGATAGTGAATACATTTTAAAATGCCACGTCTAATTAAGTATTTTATACAATACAGTGTATTTGTTAATTTGAAAATAAAAAACTTTTGTTTTATTCAAGATACCACAAACATTCAAAAGACAAATTTTTAAAACTTGTACCTATTTACATAATAGATGAAAGGTTGTCTGTTTTATACAGGTGCCTAAAAAGGAATAAAAAAGAGTAAGCCAAAAGAATAACAGGCATCAAGAGTATAGTTTAGCAGTTCATAAAAATGATACAGTGGTAGGGACCTAACAAATGAGGTAATACTTTTTATCTGCCAGATCTAGAAAGAATATTCTGATATACTGCTGGTGGAAATATGAATTTTATAGCCTATTGTTGGATGTTTTCTATAAAAATTAAAAGCATATAGATACTCTTCATAATCTCAGTTGCTCTGAAGGTTTTGGCAAAAGGATCACAAGTTTCAGATTAGCTTGGGCAACTGGTGAGACCCTATTTCAAGATAAAAAGGGCTGGAGATATAGCTCAGTTGGTAGAGTGCTTGCCTTGTATGCCCAGGCACTGGGTTCAATCCCCAGTACCACCACCACCACCACCATCCCCCGCCCAAAAAAAAAAAAAAAAAAGCTAGGGATATAGCTCAGTGGTAGAGCTAGGTTCAGTTCCCAGTACCACCAAAAAGAAAGTGTTATATATATATAACCCAGGAATTCCTGGATTGAGTTATAGCCCACTGGGGGGCGGGGAGCCCTGCTGGGTAAGGACATATATCTAAGCATATATTAATAGGATTATGACTATGCCACAGGATATTTATAGCCATTAAAAAGAACATTTAGCTCAGTGGTAGAACATGTGCTTACTATTAGCATGTGTGAGGCCCTAGGTTCATTCCCCAGCATTAATACTACTACAACTACTACTACTACTACTACACTACTACACTACTACTACTACTACTACTACTAGAGCTATAATGTTTGATTTAATTTCCAAGAAGAGCTTGTTAGAATGACATGTTTAATACTCAACTTTTGCATAGAAGTATGTAAGCACAGAAAGAAGAACAGGGTAAATACCCAAGGCTTCTAACTCAGTTTGAAACAATAATAATAACTTTTCTATCAGTAGTCAGTACCCCAACTCCTAAGTCTATGTGTGTGTGTCTCTTTGTGTTTATATTTATAAGAGTAGCATGGAAATGGGTCTTGGTAATACCAGGCTGGTTGTTTTGTGATGCTGGGGATCAAGCTCAAGACTTCACGCGTTTCAAACAGGTGCTGTACCCTCAACCCTAGTAGGCTGTTTTTAATATGTTACCTTCGCACAAGATTGAGGGTAGAAAGCCTTTATTTCATTTACTGTGACAACTGAAGTAATTCCACATATTGTATTAGTTTTATAATTTGAACATACTGACCACCAAGTCTATCAGGTTAGACAAGTGTTTTTAAACATTAATACTGAAAGGACAAGCCAAAGGGCATTATAAGTTTATGTTTAGAAATCTGTCAAGCTAGAAATAAATGGAGAATTTTTGTTCATCCCATTTAACTTTTTCTAATGCTCTTGTTGTGAATTTTAAATAATTGAGATACAGAAATACTTGAGAAATAATTTGTTGGTTTCTTTTTATCACTTAATTCAATTAATCTTTCTTTTTTTTTCCAGATGATCAGTAGAATTGAGTATGTGCATACAAAGAATTTTATACACAGAGACATTAAGCCAGATAACTTCCTAATGGGTATTGGGCGGCACTGTAATAAGGTTAGTCAAATGCTCTTTGCATGAAAAACAAAGAGTAGAATATTGACAAGAATTGCTTTCATAAACTTCTTTATCTTTAAGAAGCCATAGTAAAAAATTGCTGTTGATAATTGCTTTAAAAGATTGTGCTAGAAGGATAATCGGCTAACTCTATTAACTTAGTAACTTGAAATATATTCTCTCCAACTTACCCAACTGAGGTTGGTTATCTATGTGGAAATATAAAATTCCAGGGGCTTCATAATGAACTGTAATCGTCTGTTATTTAATAGTTGTATCTATTTTTCATTCACTTGAATAGTGAAAACCTCTATATACTTTTCCTCCTGAATGCTAAAAATCAGATTTTAACCTTTGGCTCTAAAGTGTGGGTTTTGTAATATATGTGCTTGTGCCAGTATGGGAACCACTGACCCATCTTGTCACCATGGCGTTAACATTTGCTGACTGAGCATGGTTGATATTGAGAATTCTTTGGTCCTTGGATTTGTGCATATAAAAGGATAACTTTTGGGCCTTCTTCAAAAGTAGTTGACAGTTTCTTACTTGGGCGCCAAGTTGGGTGAGTTCCTCCCTGCCCCCTTTTAAAGGAAAAGAATAGACAAGTGAAACAAACATTCATTCATACAACAAAAGTAGTGCTTATTGGGATTGCTGAGAATGGTTCAACTTCTGGGGTTATTGGATTTAGCTAGTGGCGCATGATTATAGTTAGAAACTAATTGTGTTGAAATTTTTTCTACAATGATTAGTTTTATTGAGTGAACTGCTTTCTTTTATCCATTCACTGTTGAGCTCGGGCAGACAGGCAGCATTGGCAATGCACTAAGCATATTAATGATCTGATGATCTGATAGAAATTCTCAACTTCAGGACAACTTGGGAACTTTTTTTGTTTTGTTTTATGTATGTTTTTTGTTTTGTTTTGGTTTTGGAAGGAAGAGTCCCATTTGTTTTACGAAACTGTTAGGGAAAGTTGTGTTTTTAGGTCCAGCTACAAATGTTTACCTTTGTTTGCCTGTATGAATGCCAACTTGGAGCCATTACCATTAGAATTGGTGTTGATTTGTTAATATGTGAGATTGACCAAGTTTTAGGAAAGCAAACATTTTTCATTGAGATTTAAATTATGAAAGGTGTTTCAGCCTATGTATAGTTTAACCATTCCCAAATTGCATTTTCAGAGAGTATTGTGTTGCTTTTTTTTTCTTTTTTTTCTTTTCTTTTTTTTAAGCATCCAGGTTCTTAATTGTTATTGTAAAACCTGGTGATTTAGCTGAAAAGATATTACTGATCTTACTTTTTTGGGCAGTTTTGTCAGTTTGCCTCTTCTTTTGACCAATTTCCCAGCCCTTTTCTTCCCATTTTCTTAATCCTAAAAATCCTTTATTCCCATATGATCCTTGTCCTGCATGTTGACAGTGCAGTACATGGTTTTTGTCTTAAATTTAAATGATGGCCTAGTTGATAACAATAATACTTAGGTTTAGTTGTTGTTTCCTCCTTAAAAATAGCTTATTAATCACGTAGTTACATTGGGAAGTCCCCATTGCCCGGTGGTGAAACATTTTTTTAGGATCTGTGTCCTCCTCACAGTTATTAAAAAGAATTTCATGGAGTTGTTTACTGCTACATGGTTTCAGAGAGACCTTAAAAGTGAAGTGTTTTGCTTACCTAAGATTCAAGTAATAAATGTTGAGCATTTTAGATTAGTGTTTTTAAGTAGTTGGGTTTTAGTGTTTTCTGTATTTTTGTAGTTTGAAAAATGCCAGTTGTATGAGACTGGATTCTTTGGTCAGCTTGTTCTAGTAGTTTTCATATTGGGGGGGAGGGGGAGTATTTGAGGTCAATTTTTATTAAATTTCTTACTTGGAAAATTGTTCTGAATTTGATATTTAGGAGTGGCTGCTCCAATCTTAGTGAATTTACTCATCTCTTCTAGTAATCAGCCCTGCATGCTTATGAAAATAAATTTTAAGGTGACTAAATGCCTTCTACCTCTTCCTTACTGAAGATTTTTTTCCCCTGTATAATCTTTTTTTGGGGGAAGGGCAGATTGTGGTGCCAAAGATTGCAGATCTAAATTCCCCGTTTTTTATTTAAAAATTGAAGAGCCAAATGTCACCATTGCTATCCCTGATTCAGGCAGTGACACAATATAGTGGCAATAAAAACCTGAGTATTTTCTAGAATTCAAATGTTCTTAAGCATGTGATTCTTATTTGGAAATCTGAGAAGCTACAGTGCTTGGTGGAAGAAGGATGGCATTTGGCTACCCTGTTCTTTCTCTAATGCCTCGGTGTTGCCTGTCTGCGCCGGCCATTGTTGCAATGTAAGCAATACTGTTTGATGCACTGCCACCCTCTATTGTCTGTTTAGTGTTTAGAATCTCCAGTGGGGAAGAGGAAAAGAAGCATGACTGTTAGTACTTCTCAGGACCCATCTTTCTCAGGATTAAACCAGGTCTGAAACTGTCTCCTATTCCAACCTCAATCCCAAATTCATGTGCTTTTCTTTTTTTATTGTTTTATTTTGATTATTTTTATTTTGTTTTAATTCTGGATAATGTAGATCTTGCTCAAGCTACCCCTTACCGTTGGCATTATTCAGACATACTTGGCAAACATATAACATTACTAAGATGTTTCTTTGTGGCTTTTGCTTAAAATTTGTGAAGTTTAGAGAAAACCTAAATGAAAATAGAGTATTATCTTTATATCTCCAGCAACCATATGAGGAAAAGATGTGTTGTTCTAGTATTAAAATTCTTTAGTTAATAGTAAACTTCAGATAGACTAGTTTTTAAAAATGTATTTGGAGTTGCAGAATACACCAAAATTCATTTATGAAAAATGAAACTCAGTACTGTAAAATGAATATATTCTGCCTCTCCTCTCTCCTCCTTCCCAAGTGAACTTCAGGTAAGTATAGGTCAGATTTCAGATATAGTGTTTCTAGAATTGAGTTATCATAAGCTGTAAATTCTCAGCCAGCTTCCATCAAATGGATACTTAAAGAGCAGCATATGCTGTGGAGCTAGAGGACATTGTATTTTTAATAGTACAATAATAACATAATTTAAGCACTATTCAAAGTAAGTGGTAGATTACCATTAGTAATGTGAAAAATAAGTGAATGTATAGCCTGCTAATTTAGATTTTGACGACTTAGATAAATTACAATAATTTTACAAGCATTTCTTCATATTACTTTTGTGGGAGTTAGATAGTTTTTTTGTTTTCTACGTTAAAAATAAAGGAAAGTAAATAAAATTTAGACACTTAAATTTTGATGTTCCTGTACAGATGAATCTTTTATTTTTCAATTTAGTATGCACCGAAAAGCAGGTATTGGCACGAGGAATCAAAGAAGAGTACCATGTAGTGCTTTATTAATGCACACATATCTGAAGAACTATTTAAAAGATTGCAGACAACCAGTTATTTTTATTCAGGCAAAGAAATACAGCTATTGTGATTGCAATCTTGATTGAGAAGTGAGAACAGATAGATAACATGATAGGTAATTTGGTTCATTATAAGATAATATAAATTTTTTTAAGCTTTAGAGCTTATTTTTACTTATTCATGTATTTAATATTTGTGAGAATAATCTTAATAATTTACATATAAAATTGTATTATTTTTATATTCTGTACATACAGGTTAACTAGGTTATGAGGTTAAGTGATCTTTCAAATTTTTTAGAGTAATGTCACCTTGAGTTAGGAGAAAAATTGTTCCAAGTACTAAAAAACTAAAATTAGCGATAGTGTTTCTGAAGAAAATGGTTGCAACTTATCAGATGTTAACTGATTCCTATGTACCTTTGAATAGTTAAGCTTCATTCTTTAAAACAGGCAATACAAAGATCTTAGACAACATGTAATTAGTAGAAGTCCGCAGAAAAGCAGCTTGACCCACCAAAGAATTTTGCTTCCTTTTGTATATGTAAGCCTATATACGTACATTGTCTTAAGTTTCTTTGATACTGACTTTGCTTATTTGGTTTTGCCTTTACAATATTTACAACTCTTAGTATTCTTGATACCACTAGTTTTATGTAAACACTTACATTGTATGTTTATGTTAGTTTTTAAGTTGAAAATAGAGCTACTAAAAGAAGCTTTGATAAGTTATCCACAGGTAATGAACTACCAAGATATTTTCATTTTTATTTCAAGCAGCTTTCCTTTCAGTTGTTTACTGAAAATAGGACGCCTTTCTATTACAGTGACACTTCTTTTCCTGATTTATTTTTGGTATTTGTAAGAGAAAATTTAAAATTGATTTATTTTAAAGATTGAAATGTTTAAAAAGACAGTGTTTATATGTTTTTAGGGGTTTTTGTTGTTGTTTTTAAAATATGGTTTCCTTCTTTAGCTTTGTGGAAGGAAAGAACTGTAGTGAATACTGGGTTTCTATAAAGCAATCATGGGTTGTGAGAAAGTGTCTTGTTATTGAGTTGTAAATGGAGCTATTGACTGTAGTTGCCAGATTTGAATGAAACTAACAGTCTTAATCATGACAGAGCTGTTCCCTCTTTCTCCTCTGTTTCAAGTACTAAAGGATACAATCCCAGAAAATATCCCCAAGAGGAAATTTCGTGTACTGATTACTCATTTAGCATTCAGGAATCCTCAAATTTACTAGGGGTATTTTTGAAATACCATGAATTTGAATGTCCTTTTGTGTTAATTTTTTCCTGTTTTCTTTTCAATATGAATCTGCAGAACTTAATCATAATTTTTGTTTTGTTTAACAGAAGGGTATTTCACTCACTTTAATATTTGTGTACTGAACTGCTTTCATAATCAAGAGAAATTTACAGTGTGAGCAATTTATTTCTCTTAGTGTTTTATATCACTAACTTGTTCATATTCCTGAAGTAACTTGATTGCTTAGGAAGTTTAATCTTATTACTTAAATAACTTTCATTATCCAATTACATTTTACTAATAATTTTAATATTCGTTGTTTTTTAGTATTCTTAAATGAAAATAAGTGTCTCATTGTTGTCATGGTGACAGAAACTCAGATGTTAATGTCTTTGCCATGCAAAGTATAACTGAGAATAGTTGGTAGTACCTGTCTGAAAATACTCATTCTCTTAAGAGAGGCACTTGGTCTAAACTAACTTAAAGCAATAATTTGTATTCTTTTTGAAACAAACTCTTAACAATTTAGGCAAACAGGTTTTCCAGCACTTCACAGATTACAGACTGTGGCAGAAGGGACCAGTAGTAGCCTTGCAAAAAGAATTATAAAATTTAGGCCTAAACAGCCAGGAACAGTGGTGTACACCTGTAATCCCAGTGGGTCTGGAGGTTGAATCAGGAGGATCATGAGTTTGAGGTCAGCCTCAGAACTTTAATATTTGACCCTTTATTTTGAGACCCTCTCAAAATAAAGTAATAGATTGTTCCTGGATTCAGTCCCCAGTATGAGGGTGGGAGAGATAAGGGTATAACTAGAAAAAAACAAAAATCCAGGACCATGTAGTATATAAGGGCAAATAGACCTGCCCTTCTTGATAATTATTATAGATCTAACTTTATTATAGCATAGTATAATAAGTAATTTTAAGATAAAGGCCAAAATTATAAGTTTGTTTGTTTTGTTTAAAATGGTAGGTAAATGTGAATGCATTCTGGATTTCTCTTTCATTAAAAATAGAGATGCTTCCCTCCCTCCCCCCGCCCCCTTCAAAAGTTTTCATTTCTGGAGGGTAAACTTATTTAGAAAAATCAGCTGTGTTGTAAATGAGCACCCAATCCCTGGGTTTAGGGGAATAAGATAAAACTAAAATTTTTTTTCTGAAATGTTAATTTTGTTTTGAATAGGCTACTTTAAACTGCTAATTGTAAGCCACCTTGTTTTAATTGCTAAGTACTTTTTTTAGATTGACTTGTTAAATTTTCCAAAAGTTTAACCTGGTCACCTAATATCAGTGCAAACTAGTAGAATATGTATGCTTATTTATGAAAGTCCTTTTTTAATTTAATTAAAAAAATCTTGGTTTTTCTGGCAATATTGGATTTTCAAAGATGTCTTATTTTAAATGAGTATTTCATTGGCATTTTGAACAGTGGCTTTTGTAGGAGGAAAGAGTTACAGATAGCTTATGTCTAGATTCTGAAACATCATATTTGTTTACAAATAGTAACAGGATGTCAGATTTCATTATGGCAAACTGAGTACTTGACAACTCTGCCATCAGGCATGTAGTCATTTATCCACTATTTTATAAAGACAGGATCCTGAATTGGAGCCTGTGGAGTGCAGATAATTAGATTTAACTCTCTTTGTTTTTGTTTTGTTTTGTTTTGTTTGTTGTTTGTTTTGTTTTGTTTTACTTGATTTATTGGTGAGGACTAGTAAAAGCTTAGGGATGTAAGTCTGTTCAGTATCTGTCCTGCTTATGAAATCTTTATTTTGACATATTTGAATATATAGATACATGCTAGTAAATGGATAAGAAGCAGTTTAAACAAGGTTGAAAACCTAATGTCTTTTTATTTCTCTTTTAAAGTTATTCCTTATTGACTTTGGTTTGGCCAAAAAGTACAGAGACAACAGGACAAGGCAACACATACCATACAGAGAAGATAAAAACCTCACTGGCACTGCCCGATATGCTAGCATCAATGCACATCTTGGTATTGAGCAAAGGTGAGTCTGAAAATAATGGTTTATCACAGCACAAGCTATTAACAACAGGCTTGTGAAATATTTCAGTTAATTCTTATAATATGTAAGGATGCCTCTTGGCTGAAGATTTTTTTTAAGTTAATATGAAATAACATCATAATTCTTTTTAAAAATATCTTTATGAGTTATTGATGGACCTTATTTATTTATTTGTTTATATGTGGTGCTGAGAATCGAACCCAGTTCCTCATACATGCTAGGCAAGCACTTTACCACCGAGCCACAATCCCAGCCCTTGGCTGAAGATTGAAGAATGCTTTTAATTGTTTTATCTGGTGCTTTTAACCAGTGCAGAGAAGCTGATTATAGGAGGTCCGTTCCTTTTTTCATTTTTGCCTGCCTTTTTGGTACTACAGATTGAACCCAGGGGCACTCAACTACGGAGGTATATCCCCAGCCCTTTTAAACTATTTTATTTAGAAATAGAATCTTTCTGAGTTGCTTAGGGACTCATTAACTTGCTGAGGCTGGCTTTGAACTCGATCCTCCTGGCTCACCAGCCCTTTTTTATTTTTAATCTGAGAGAGGGTCTTACCAAGTTGCTGAGGCTGGGCTCAAATGTTTGATCTTTTTGCCTCAGCCTCCCAAGCTGCTGAAATTACAGATAATGCCCAGTGAGATCATTTGTTTTCTTTGTTGAAAATTGTTTCTTGGGGAGAAAATATTGCATGATTGCATGATCAAAAGTTAGAAATGCTATTTGGGTTTTTTTTGTTTTTTAATCTATTTTTTAAATCTATTTTTTTATTCTTTGCTGAGAATCAAACCCAATGCCTCATACATGCTAGGCAAGTGCTCTACCACTGAGCTACAGCCCCAGCCCTATTTTGACATTTTGATTTTGCAGCTGAATATAATTCCTGTTTCTTTTTAATGCTGATTTTGAATATTTAATATTTTAGTTATGCAAATTGTTTGTTTAGTTGTGCAAATTTTAGTTTTGCAGATTGCAATTTCTGATCTTTTTGAGTTCCATCATCTTTTATCTGAGCTTGGAATGTAGTTCAGTGGCAGAACACTTACCTAATGTGCTTGAGGCCCTGAGTTTAATTCTCAGCACTGCAGTAAATGAATCAATAAAATATGAATGTATGCATGTGAATAGATTTGTGTGTATATATTCATTCATGTAGATATTTAATTTACTTTAAAATGCTAATTTATTTCAGCATCCTAAATTTTTTTAATTGTTTTTTTGTGGCTGTGTTTTTTTGTTGTTGTTGATTTTTTTTGATACTAGGGATTGAATCCAGGAACACTTTACCACTGAACTACATCCCCAACCCTTTTAAGGTTGTTGGTATTATAATTTTACATTTCATGAGAAAAATAATTAAGAGGTAATCCATCATAAACTTTTTATTACTTTAGCTATCTTCTTTATTAATTTTTTCTTTTTTTAGTACTGGGGATTGAACCTTGGGGGGCTTTACCACGGAGCCACATCCCCTGCTCTTTTTAATTTTTTTTTTTTTTTTAACAGTGTCTTGCTAAGTTGCTGAGGGTGGCTTTGAATTTAAGATCTTCCTACCTCAGCCTCCCAAAACACTGGCACATTACAGGTGTATGTCACCATGTCCAGTCACTAAGTATCTTCTTGCATAAGATACCAAATGGTTCTCTGTTTTTATTTGGGGAAAATGTTTTTGTGATTCCACTGGCTTTTCTTTCATATGTTTTTCATAATCCTATTCATAAAATTACATTTCTCTTTTCTAGTCGCCGAGATGACATGGAATCGTTAGGATATGTTTTGATGTATTTTAATAGAACCAGCCTGCCGTGGCAAGGACTGAAGGTAAATTTGAATCAAATTATTCAAGTTTCATTTTATTTTAAGAATGGAAATAAAGGTGGGCAAGGAGGTTTTATCTAAAATGAATTTGGCCCCACCCATTTTTACTTAATATCACATCTGGGATTCTAGTTTATATTTGTATGCCTAGCAAGCTGAACTATTAAAGGTTCTTCTCCATGTTACTGAGAAGAACATCAAATATTAATTCTTATTTTCCATAGGCTGCAACAAAGAAACAGAAATATGAAAAGATTAGTGAAAAGAAGATGTCCACTCCTGTTGAAGTTTTATGTAAGGTAAACTTGCATTATGAGAATTACTTTAAAATATAAGTGATACATGAGCACAAACATTTTATTTTCCAGTCCTAGGACTTAAAACTGTTAGCCATCTTTAAATTAATACAGTTTTACTTTTGGCAATGGCTTAAGCATGAATCATTTTGAGTGTTTTGTTTTAAATCTGGTTTATTAAACATTTCTGATCTGTGTTTTAAAATGGAGGAAAATTAGCAGGGCACGTAGTTTTATTGATCTATGAGAAAAATTAAGAAATACTGTCCTTATCAACATAAACTAATGTCAGTAAGGTAAGAATATCGGCAGTTGGCACATCATAGAATAGAGAAATGGACAGACAGATCATAGCAATAGAAAATAGCAATTTTCCAATAATAAAAATATAGGAGATAGCTTGAATCACACTTATTTCTCTGAAATCTCAAATTTCATGTAGAATGTGTCATGTGTGCAATATGATAGTGGCTGTTTTTTTAAAAAATCAATATATTACATTAGATAAATGTCACACATATTCATAGTGGTTACTATGAATAGAATCTATAAGGTTATAATCTATAATATAATATATAAATAGGTATGCACTAATTTTTGTAAAATAAAGAAAAGAGTCAGTTGTACTTGGTGGAACACACCTATAATCTGAACTATTGAGAGGCTGAGACTGGAGGATTACAAATTTGAGGCCATTCTGAGCAACTTAACAACATCCTGTCTCAAAATAAAAAGTTTTAAAGAGGGACTGTGGATGTAGATCAGTGGTAGGGTACTCACAAGCAGGGTATGTGAATTGTTTGTGAACATAGTACTGTAACAAAAGGATACGTATTTCATCTAATATAAAAAGATAAATATAATGAAGTGGGTAGTATGATGGAATTTTTTTGAAATTTATGAGATGATCAAGTTATAATTACTTTGTCATATCTTCAAAAATAAGATTTTTGTCTTAATTCTTGAACCTATAGGGATTTCCTGCAGAATTTGCTATGTACTTAAACTATTGTCGTGGGCTGCGCTTTGAAGAAGCCCCGGATTACATGTATCTGAGGCAGCTATTCCGCATCCTTTTCAGGTCAGTTTTTAAGGTATTTTTAAGAGAAATGAGTTAAATCTTTTTAATTTATCTATTTTGATAATTGAATAAAATAAGGGAGGTCTAATCAGTATGAACAAAAAATTTAAGAAACTGAGTTCTATAGGAATTGTTGGCATTGGTCCATTTGTAGTATAAATGTATTTGAGATGATTTTAGTTTGAGATAGAGATGGTTGAATCAAAGTAGAATCTAACTTTGTTCCAGAGTCATTGCAATTTATATTAGATACGTGACTGTCAGTCCCCCCTAGAATTCTCTTTGGTACAAAACACTTATCAGTACCAGATTAAAATATCAGGTAGCAATGGACTGTGATTGTGTAGCAGCAGTGCAAACCAAGGTTCCTTCAAAGTACCTACCTATAGCTCAGATTCTTAGTTGGAAGACAATAAGAATTGAAGTAATCCTTTAAACCAAAAAAAAAAAAAGGCTTCCCAAGGCTTCCCAGACATCTCCCTCATAGACTTTAGTTCTATACCAATTCTTGCTTCTGGGAAATACCTCCTATTACAAATAGTTGTCCGTAGGAAGAGAAATGTTGTAAAAGTTACCACATATAAGACAAAATAATCATGTTTTTTAAAAAGTGCCTCACTTTCTTGAAAAGTCAAGAAATATCAAGGGATATTTAACTGGACGTTTACTAATGAGTTAACAAGTGGTTTTATATTTTTTAGGACCCTGAACCACCAATATGACTACACATTTGATTGGACAATGTTAAAGCAAAAAGCAGCACAGCAGGCAGCCTCTTCCAGTGGGCAGGGTCAACAGGCCCAAACCCCCACAGGCAAGCAAACTGACAAAACCAAGAGTAACATGAAAGGTTAGTAGCCAAGAACCAAGTGACGTTACAGGGAAAAAATTGAATACAAAATTGGGTCATTCATTCATTTTAACAGTGTTAGATCAAGGAGATGGTTTTAAAATACATAAAAATTTGGCTGTATGTTTTTTAAAAAAAGACGTCCTTGGAAAATTTGACTACTAACTTTAAACCCAAATGTCCTTGTTCATATATATGTATATGTATTTGTATATACATATATGTGTGTATATTATTATATCATTTCTCTTGGGATTTTGGGTCATTTTTAACAACTGCATCTTTTTTACTCATTCATTAACTCTTGTCCAAAATAAACATTTGGTGTTGGGAATATGGTATTATCAATCAATCCAAAATCCTAGACCTAACACTTGTTGATTTTTAATAATGAATCTGGTTATCCATGATATTTTGCTTTCTTTCAGACTAACAGTGTTAAGATTTTTTATTTTTGATTTTTTGCATGTTAATGCTTAAAAATGGAAAATTGTGAACATGATCTAATTTCAAGAGGTGAGTCTGGCATTGCCCGCCACAGTATATATCTTCGCAAGTGCAGAGCATCTCATTTACTCCTAAATGCTCAAGTAACTGCAAAGCTCAACATATCTTTCGTAATCACAAAAATAAATCTCTTAGTTGCTGTTTTACTACAGAAGTTCTTAATTTCAAAATGATTCCTTTGATTTCGGCTTCAGTTTTTTAAATATTGCAAACATCAGGCTGTAGTGATTTAATATGGAATTGAAGCCTACAGTTAGGCCTTGCAAATTGAAGATTACTGGGGCAAATGCCATTGAAATGCCCGTCAAATTCCTTTCTTGATCTTAGCGCTTGTAAGGAGTAGAACTGTTAGGGCACAGCTCTGTTTCGAATCACTGTTGCCACACAGTTCAACTCCCACTTTCATGGTTTTTTCTTTTCCCCTTTTTGGGGCTTATCTCCTGTTACCTGCCTACTTTCTAAAAAAGTGGTGGGCAGGTAAGGTTTGTTTTTTTCATTGCTAATTATTAAATTTCTGAATGACTGCTCTAGTCTGAATTTACTAGTCTTCATAGATTACTCTTTGGTCTATATTTTCAGTGTTGTATTTAAACAATGTTATAATTTGAAAATAGATTCTAATCTGAGGATACTTTTCAAGAACTATAATTAACTGATGTCATCTTCATCCCAGCGGCTCATCTATTAGAAGAGAAGTTAAAGCTGGGCATGGTGGTGCATACCTATAATCCCAGCTTCTCAGGTGGCTGAGACAGGAGAATACAAGTTCAAGGCCAACCAGAGCTATTTAGCAAGACTCTTATATCAAAATATAGTGTTTTAAAAGTGGCTGGGAATGTAGCTCAGTGATAGAGCACTTGCCTAGCATGTGTGAGACTCTGGGTTCAATCCCCAGCCCTCCACCCCCATCCCAAAATGAAGTTAAGGTGCTTCCATCCTGTTTTCTGTATTTGAGAAAGATTCAAAGTTGAAGATTTAATGTACCGGGTGTTTTTAGGTGAATAAATTAAAGATCAGGATGGCAAGTGCAAATGCTTTCTCATTGCTCTCTGCCTTTGCAACTCAGTTGGGACTTTAGCCTCTTTTGAGTATCTTAATCATTGCATAATAAATCATAGGGCCTTGAGCTTCATAATGAAGTAGGTAGCTAGTATCACTGAGAAATTATTCTGCTATTTAGGTAAGACCAAATAGAGTCTCTAAACCAAGCAATTGTTATATGTGACACCAATAGTGTATTTTTCACTTCATTTCATACAAAATGAAGCCATTTCTGCCAAAAGCTAGCTGGGATAATAGATCATCATGAGATACAGTTTTTGGACCCAAAATTAGTTGAAATCTCATCTGACCTAGAACATGTTACTTCAGGCATTCAGCAGACTTCAGAAAGAATTGCTTTATTTGAGCTAGTTTCATTGTTAGTTTATTGTGTCTCTTACTCAATAAATAAGCAGAATTTTTGTCCTGCCTTATCCAGGTCTTAAAGACGAGAAGTTGGATCAACTGAGTTAGTATGTTTCCTTGAAAAAGAAAAATTGTAATTAAACTTAAGTTTAATCCTTATTTTGTATTGTAGCTATTTTTCATAAAAGTAACAAAATCTTAGAAACATTAACAGTATCATTAGGTATAGTGGTCATACAAATTAATACATAAACATGGACTTATCAAATTCTGGAAAATCAAAACTTTCAATAAATAATCACATCATTGATTGCTTTCAAAGATCAATTTCTAAGGCCAGGTACAATGGCATATATGCTTATAGAACCAGCTACTAAGGAAGATGAGGCAGGAGGATCATTTGAACCCAAGGTTCAAGGCAGGCTGAACTGTGCAAAATAAAAAGACCCTAATCTCAAAAAAGAAATTTGGATTATTAGGTAATATATTTTGACATTAAACCAAAGATTGCTACTAAAACATGCCATTCTACAAACAGCAGAATTTTTTCCTACACTTTTGACTTGGAAACATCGGTATTCTTTTTGTATATACAACTTGGTTCCCCAAGCAACTCTTATACGCCTCCCTCCCATGAAAATAGCTGGCCTACAGGTGACATGAGATCATCTATTGCGTTAACCTCTTCCCTATCACATTATCTAGTTTTATATCATTTTCCCATGGAATTGTACTTTCATAGATTTGCATTTTAGTGAATTCAGTTTTATAAATGAATCTTCAGCAAGTAATTTTCTATTGTAGGAATATCTATTCCTAGAAAAATTATGGAAATGGTGGTATGCAGTAATGTATTCTGTGTAGTTATTTTTGGGAGATCTTTATCTCATGTTTCTTCCATGGAAAATCCCAACATTCTAGCAATTCACTAGAATGTTCAAATACTCTAGCTCTGGCATATCTGCGTATTAGAGAGGGTTCACTTGTAACAGCAAATGTGGACCTATATGAAACAGATGATTATAGTTTTGTTAGGTCTTTCAAATACTCCATTCCAAACTTACCAAAAAAATCAAGAAACAAGGCTTTTCTCCTAATGATTATTATGATCTTTACTAGTTTTTAAATGGTATAGTGCCACAAGATTATATTTTCTTCATGTATAAGAGAAAAATACAAATTCATACCTGACTCACTTCAGAATTCATTTTAGTCCCTTTTCTTCAGATGAATGTGATTACCAGAAAAATATTGTTCAAGACATTGAAGATGTGGTAAAGGAAAGGAAAATATTGTTAGGACATTTAAAAGGACATTTAAAATCCTGTTAATGCCATTGGTGGGGAGAATTTCAAAGTATAGAAGGCAAATGTGAATCCTCACATAATTCTACTCTATCTTAACTCATCTGCACTGTCCCAACCAAACACAGTTTTATCATAGCAATATAAATGGATATCAAAACTGTTGCCACTCAAAGATTAGAAATATTTTCCCGTCACATCAACCTACCATGTCCATGTTCTTCCTTGAATTACCTTCCAGTGTTTACTGGGCTTTACCTACTGTTTATATTTAGCTTAACTTTTTCTGACTTCAATTGATGTCAGGAACATGGCTGTTCGTTCAGCAGTGTAATCCAGATCACAGGGAAAGACTTTGAAATAACCTGGAGAGACTGATCTACTCTGAATACATTTAATCCAAAGAAGTATACCAGGACACTGCATCTTCTTGCTGAATTCTTAAATTTTTGTCACCTTTTTTCACTGTGGATAGTAAAGCAGGAGAGAAAATAATAACCCAACAGGAAATGAAGATGAGAGTGTTAAGAGCTGGTTTGTGGTGATATGGAACCATGTATCAAGCTTGCTTGCTGGACCTCTCAGACATTAAGTTTGTCAGATTGGATGATACCACAGTTGTCAGAAGACCTAGAACATCAATAGTCCCATGTTATGCCTCAGCAGTATATAATGCAGACAGACCATCTACCAGTTGGGGAGGATTCACTTATAACAGGTATTTTAAAGTTCAACAACTTCAGAAATCTGTTGCAAAAGTAATTTCTATAATAGGGAAGAATTCAGATCAGCCAAATGCAATGGCGCACGTTTATAATCCCAGTGGATTGGCTTGGGGTACTGAGGCAGGAGGATTATGAGTTAAAAGCCAGCCTCAGCAAAAGCGAGGCACTATGCAACTCAGTGAGACCCTATCTCTAAATAAAATACAAAATAGGGCTGGGGATGTGGGTCAGTGGTCAAGTACCCCTGAGTTCAATCCTCAGTACCCCCCCACACAAAAAAAAAATTAAAATAAATAAAAGGGCTGGGGATATAATTAAGTGGTAGAGTTCCATGGGGTTCATCCCCGGTATGGGGGGAAGTTTTGTGCCAAATTTCTAAAGCTAAATTGCTAAATTTCAAAAGCTCCATCACAAATTTATAACCCTTACTCTTGGGAAATTTCTCCTTGAGCTAGTTTCCTGGCTAGCTCAAAAACGGAGACATTTTCAGTGACTTCAACCTGAATTTTAGATTTCAGGTTGAGGGGTAGAATATTCTCATTAGGCAGGCACAATATCAGTCTCTGGTAATTTTAGTGAGTTCGAAGGCTAAGGCAGGAGAATCACAATTTCAAGGCTAGTCCCAGCAACTTAGCAAGATCCTGTCTCAAAGTAAAAAAATGAAAGTCTGGGATTGTGATTCAGTGGTAAAGCACTCTTGGATTCAATGCACATACACACAAAAATATAGTTCTATATAAACAAAAACTCTTCCATTTGAAGATTTAAATGCAGTTATTAACTCCTGAATGGTCACACTGATCCTCCAACTCTTTGTGAACTTTCCCCCCCCCCCCTCTTTTTTAGGACAAAGGAACCCATTCCTCATTTTAACTGATATTACAGTGAACATGTGTTCTTGAACTTTTGGAAGCCAAGAGATGCTACCCCATCTGCAAGATAAAAACCAAGGACTAAAACATGCTCAAGAAATGAATGTTTATTAGTTTGTGAAGTTTGGATGTTGGATACCTCCTGAATGTTCTTATTGAGGTTTTCCTACTTTAGTAACATCTTAGGACAATTCACTGGAGAAACATTACTCTGTGTGTTGTTCCTACCATTGACCCATATGAAGAGTTAAAGCTCGATCTGGCTGCTGCTATATTCTACCAGGAACATTATTACATCAGCCTTTAACCAAACCCTAAACAGTTGTAATCATTTGTTGACCTGGCAATTCTGAACAGATAAAATTCTTATCTAGAGTTTTCCTATTAAAGACAGAGTGTTTTCTTATTTTGACAACATTGCAACTTACATTTCCTTTTTAGTTCATTAGTGACTACAGTTTTCCATTTGTAAAACATTTGGGAGAATAGTCAGTGTAACAATAAAATTAGAAAACCCACAAATTTTAGTAGTTATCTAAATGTTTTGGTTTTTGTTTTTAAATCATGTTTAAGAATAACTGCAGGACCTAAAAACAAACCCTGAATGGGATAGAGGTCATTTCTATTGAGCTAATCCATAGTTTCTTAACTTTTGTATCTTCTCTTCTTCAAAATTAGAATTAAGTCACAGAATATGGTTAGATGTTTAGATGATTCATAGCTTTTTAAGTGTGTTTGTTTACCTTGCTAATCCTATTTAATAGCATGCATCAAATATAATATTTCTCAGTTTCATTATCCTTCATTTTTGGCTGCTTCCTGTGATCTTGGTACTCAAGCAACAACAACTATTAGTAACTACTCTTTGTAGGAACTATGGAGAGACAAAGAAGTAAAAGAAAGACAAGGAAAGCATCTTTTTCCTCTTGGCTTACCAGATATATTTATCAAATGAATGAAGACGTTTCCGCCCTCAAATGAAAAAAACTCCTTGATAACAAAAGAATATCTACTAAGAAACGATGTATAAATGTTTAAATGGTAGTTTAAAGAAACAAAGGCATACTTGCCATAAAAAGTAAATGATAGTAATTTTATTTATCTCCTGTAACCCAGTGGAGGTGAACTTGACAAATATAAGAGAAGATGAGCAGTTTGTGATGGACAGAAACATGGTCACCTGTCAGGTCATTTTAAAGGCTTAGAAGGGGGTAGGCAAAGGACAAAGTGTGGCTATAAGTGAGAGGAGAAAGTGCTTATGTGGGAGTTTCATATTTAAGAGAAAGCATATATCTTCTTTGCCTTAAACCATAGATAAAGCCTATTATGACCTGCTGGCTTCTTGTATTAAAACTTGCTATTATGAAGAAACCCCAAGGGTTGGTATCTCCTTTGAGAGGAAGATGGAAATGGGTTCAGAAGAGAGAAATTGAGAAGTAAATGTGGCCCCTCCCCAAATTGGCTTGTTTACATTTTTCATATCAGTGATGAAATCATCTTTTTTGTTTGTTTTTCTTGTCCTAAGGAATCATATCCAGAATTTCAGGAATGCTAGGCAAATGTTCTACCACAGAGCTGTTCGCCCCCGGCCATGAAATCATTTTTTAATACAATGTGAAAATTAAGTTTTAAAGATCTATGTAAGGTTTCTGTATAGAAATCTTAGGACTGTTCAGTGGAACAACTCAAATAATTACACCTGTATACACATTATTAGAGAGACCCTGTGCCCATCTCAAAAAATATATATGAAAAGGACTGAGAATGTATCTTAGTAGCAGAGCGCTACTAAGATACAGAACCCCACCCCCAAAAAACATTGTTGTGCCTGGTTCATTCCTTATTCATATCAGAAATAATGTATACAAAAATTCATGCTCATAATATGATTAAAACTATTCTGTGTAGTTGTTGAGGCAAGGGAACCTATTTTTTATTCAACAAATTTTTGAAAACAAAAATATGTTATTCAGGTAGCAAAGAGTGAACTGAGCATGCTTGTTTAGATAACAAGTATTTCTCTAATACACCATACCTTCCTAGTTATCCAAATCAGAAAATTTTACTTATAGAGTCATGGGTTTTTTATTTTAAAAACTGAGCCTAGTGATTTTCAAATAGATAAAAATAGCATGAACCACTATAAAGTGATTACTGTCCCAGTTCCCTGCAATTCCTCTATTTTGGGTATAGTTTCAAATTTATTATAGCTTGAAATTTTAACATTCTTTTTTCTGTTTTTATTTTTTAAAATAGGTTTCTAAGCATGAATTGAAGAACAGAAGAAGCAGAGCAGATGATTGGAGCAGCATTTGTTTCTCCCCAAATCTAGAAATTTTAGTTCATATGTACACTAGCCAGTGGTTGTGGACAACCATTTACTTGGTGTAAAGAACTTAATTTCAGTATAAACTGGCTCTGGGCAGCATTGTTGATGCTGTATCATGAGTTGTAGCCGCTGTAATTGTGAATATTAACTGAGATAGTGAAACATGGTGTCCGGTTTTCTATTAATTTTTTTCAAGTGGAAAAGTTAACTAAATGGTTGACACTCAAATTGGTGGAGAAATTGTGCATATGCC
The DNA here is from genome assembly GCF_048772815.1 of Callospermophilus lateralis. Classification (NCBI taxonomy): domain Eukaryota; kingdom Metazoa; phylum Chordata; class Mammalia; order Rodentia; family Sciuridae; genus Callospermophilus; species Callospermophilus lateralis. The sequence continues at coordinate 64,484,331 of NC_135309.1, forward strand.
AATTTTTTGTTAAAACCTTTCATTTTGAACTATACTGCTTTGAGATCTCATTTCAGAAGAACGGCATGAACAGTCTTCAGCCACAGTTGTGATGGTTGTAAATGCTCACAATTGTGCATTCTTAGGGTTTTTCCACCCCTGGGGTTTGCAAGTTGTTCACTTAAAACATTCTTTAAATGGTTGGCTTCTTGTTTGTAAGCCACCTGATATGGTAGCAACCAAAGATTCCAGTGTTTGAGCATATGAAAGACTCTGCCTGCTTACTGTGCTAGAAATAACAGCATCTAAAGTGAAGACTTAAGAAAAACTTAGTGACTACTAGATTATCCTTAGGACTCTGCATTAACTCTATAATGTTCTTGGTATTAAAAAAAAAAAGCATATTTGTCACAGAAATTTAGTTAACATCTTACAACTGAACATGTATGTATGTTGCTTAGATAAATGTAATCACTGTAAACATCTATACGATCTGGGATTTTGTTTTTATTTTGAAATGGGAGCTTTTTTGTTTACAAGTTCATTAAAAACTAAAAATTGTTTCTGTAAGGAAATGAGGTTTTTTTTTTTAAAACAACAAAATGCCTTGCTGACTCACTATGAAATAAAAATCTCCCCAATTTTTTGATAGACTACTTTAAGCCATTTGTTACATGGTATTTCTTTGCAAGTCTATTAAGATATAGTGTTATAAATTCTCATTTTTTTTTCCTTTTTTCTTTTCTTTTTTTTTTTTTTTCCATTTTGGTCTGAAGGGAAAGGCATTCTTTCACTTTTTCTTTTTTTAATGACTTGCAGGCACAATACCTAGTACTGCAGCTGCCAGAACTTGGCATTGTAACTCCTGCTGCCACTAACTAACAGCTTGACTGATTCTGAGTAAGAATGAAAGCGTTAAAGGGTTTGACTACAAGATGTTTTTATTTAAAATACTTGTGAAATGATTATAAGCAGTTGATTCTAAACCTTGGAACAGAGTTGGACTATGTGAAGTGCTTGTTGACCCCTCTATCTAGCCACTCCCCTCTGCTTCTATAGGTTACCTGTGTGCGTGCGCTTTCTTTCAGTCTTATTTGCGCGCTTTTCTCTTTTTCTCTGACCCAAGAGAAAGGAAACTTACCGATGATAATTCTTTAGTGTAATTTATTCCTTTATAGCATGTCAGGATAAATTAAAAGTACATTTGTCTGAAAAAAAAAATGCTGCCGGGAGCCTATTGTGTACATGTAGGTGTTTTGTGAAATAACCTTGAAATTGTAAATCGACGTGTGTGGTCAGATTGTGTCAAGTTTAATTTCTTTGGGATTTTTTTTTTCCTTTTTTTTTATTTGAAAATACTTTAGCAATAATTAATTCCATGTTTGCCACATTCTGCCATTAAGGGTTATGTTAGTTCCTAAGTATTAAAGAAATCTTGGTAAGTCTGAAGTTTTGGGGTAGGTAGCTTCTTTGTTTCTTTTCTGAACACCCTGTCAGTTAAGGTATTTGTTTCTTGACTAATAAACCCTTTGATACTTTTAGCCAGAAATCAGTCTCATAAAGCTATTTTTGAGTATAGTTTGTGTAAAATAAAACTATTTAGCTTTGGTAATAAATTTTCCAAGCTGAACTCCCTCTAGCAAAATATTTTCAGTGCTTTTATTTACTATGCACTTAGACTATGCACTTTTCTGAAATATTTTTGTAACACTTTTTTGTATTTTTGCCATTTGAAAAGGTTGTGGTGTAGTTGGTCTGTAATTAAGTTGCAGATTTAAAAATGTTGTTAGCTTTGTAAATCAAAATATAGGTGTTTTGTCTAGTTTATTTTCATTCCATCTGCAGCTGGAGCTGGAATCTCATTGATCTTCTAGCTACCATTCATTTTCTTCACAGTTCACAAAAGAAGAATGTGAAATTCAGTGAATGCTGTTACTAATCCTGTCGGGAGATGAATCTCATTTCACCAAAATTAAATTATGGTTTTCCACTAAAATGATGATACAAGTTGAAGACACATCACTCTGAAATTGGAAGACCTCACCACTTAAGGCTGCACAGTGGCTTACTCAGCTGAACTCTAGGTTATTCCTCTTTATTTTGTTCACCCTTTGGGGGGTGCAGGTTTTTTTTTGGTTTTTTGTTTTTGTTTTTTTTTTTTTAAATGTTGGGAGATGGCCATTCTAACTACTGTTGAATGTCTGTTTTGGGAAGGTATAACAAGAAAATAAAAAAGTATATATGAAGGGAGAGACTGGTTATATCCTCCCATATGGTTGTGCTTATGCTCTTATGGCCTATATATTCAGGTTTGCTTTTACTATAATTTCTCATCAAGAAATTTTTACGAGATTTTTCTATTTCTACTAGTCCTTACAATACTAGTAGAATTAAATGTTAAATGTTTTGAGCAGAGCATACTGTAATAAATTATAACAATTCCATTATAATAAAATTATCAAACAGATTTTAGAATCCAAGCCAATGAGCTAGTTTCCCTAGTCTGCTGAGATATCTAGAATATTGATACCTTGACCATCAAGTTTAATTGGCCTTGGTCGTAATGCCTATATTCCATTTAGAAGTCCCCATCTCCAAAAAAGAGGCAGCCTGAGCGTGTAACTCGGTTGCAGCACCCCTGGGTTCAATCCACAATACTTCAGGTGAAAAAATTAGTTTCTTGTAACTCTTAACTGGAGCAAATCATAGGTATTCCTTAAAAAGGACTGACCTAAACAACATTAGCTCAGCTGAAAATTTAGCACTTAGGTGTAGCTCAGTCTGTGACATCACTTATGCTAGTCAGGGACAGTTTTGTTTAGTGGCATATGGATTGTTTGCAGTACTAGGGATTGAACCTGGAGGTGCTCAATCACTTCACTCCCTCCCATTCCTTTTATTTTTTTGAGAGGTTCTCCTTAAAGTAGTCCAGGCTGGCCAGCCTCCCTAGTCACTGGTATTAACAGGGGTGTGCCATTACACCAGGCCAATTCAATTATTTCCAAGCCAAAGTAGTATTTGACGATTTTTTTTTTTTTTTTTGCCCATTTTCAAACAGTGATAACCTTATGACCATGATGTGAGGCGAAATATGATAAAGAAATACAAACAAACTGGACACCTTGGTTCATGCCTCTAAACCCAGCAACTTCAGAGACTGAGGCAGGAGGATTCAAAGTTTGAGGCCAGCCTCAACAATTCAGTGAAGCACTAAGCAACTTAGTGAAACCTGGCCTCATAAAGGGCTGGGGATGTGCCTCATGGTAGAGTGCCCCTGGGTTCAATCCCCAGTACCAAAAATATATATTTGAGATATGATTTTACTGAGTTGTCCAACCTTGGTCATGTGTCCTACTTCAGTCATTCCTAATCACTGACATTACAGGTATGCATCACTATTCCTGACTTCTTCTAAAATAGTTTTAATATACTTTTTACATATCCAAAAATGGTTATAAACCAAATGTGAGTTGATCTAAACAGACTATAAATTCTTGTTCTAATCATGTTGCATTGTTGAAGTATGGTGATTTGTTTTCTGAAATGATTTGGTAGACCAGTTTTCAGGACATTTAAAAATGGAGTGTCAGGCGCAGTGGCGGACACCTGTAATCCCCAATTTGGGAGGCTGAGGCAGGAGGATTGCAGGTCTGACAACAGCCTCAGCAATTCAGTGATGCCCTGAGCAACTTAGTAAGACCCCACCTCAAAAAAGGCTAGGGATGTAGCTCAGTGGTTAAGTGCACTTGGATTAAATCCCCCTTATGGGGAATGAAAATGTCCAGCAATGGCCAAGCTATTAGAGTAACTAGCTGTCCCAGGCTGAAGTATTGAGGGAAAGTATCTGATTTGGGGGCATGGGCAGAGATGAAAAGATGAACCTGAAACTGCCAGAAAAGATATCCAGAAATTTGGTAGATAGCGTGTTTAAAGGATACAGGAACCACTTGAAGGGTTCACAGTAGCCAAGTCTAATTTTAACTCATTTTAATCTTTCTGAACCAGTGATTGAACCCAGAGGTGCTTAACTATTGAGCTATGTCCTAGTCCTTTTGTGTGTTTTGAGGCAAGGTCTCACTAAGTTGCCTCAGGCTGGTCTTGAACTTATGATTCTCCTGTCTCAGCCTCCAGAGAGAAAACTTCTTGAACAATAATGTCAGCTAATAAAGTTGCAAAATGCATTAGAAAAATCAATTTGCCAACTGAAGTTTTTAGATTTCTCATATGCAACATCTCTTAAGCTTCTTATTTCCATGAGCAATGTTTGCAAAAAGTGTGGGATATCCAGGGTGAAGCATCTCTGTAACCTTTGTAGAACCATGACTTCAACCTGATTCCCTTTAGCTTTCATAGTGTTAAGCCATGCTGTTCTTTGTTGCCCTTTTAAACCAAGATAGGTAATATTAGCAATTATTTCTTGAATACCTGTAGCCAGGCACTGTTGTAAGTGCTTCATTTATATTGACATGTCTGATTTTTGTTTTTTTGTAAAGTAGATCCTCTTCCATATTATATATGAGGATACCAAGGTATAAAAGTGAAAGAAGTAATTGCACTCAGATTCCTAAGATCTTAACTTCCCATTTATGGATGTGTGTGCTGGGGATTTAACCCAAGAACACCTTAATCACTAAATTATATCTCCATCTCTTCTGATTTTTTTTTTTTTTTTTTTTTTTGGTCTTGAGACATTTCCTCCTGTACCAGCCTCCCAAATCACTGGGATTACAGGTGTGTGCCACTGCATCTGACTTTAAATAGTTTATATCGTACATCAAATATAAGTATGTGTCAAATAGAATGGCAGCCCAATTTGAATCAAAATAAATGGAATTGAGTTTTTATTTTTTTAAAGGCTGGGAAACAAGTAATATTTCACTCAATGTAGTTATTTTCATCATAGATGTTTTATGTAGTCTTCATTATCTAAAGTGAGAGCCATTAGTAGAGTGTGTGCTTAGCATGTGCAGGGCCCTAGGTTCAATCTCCAACACAGATCACTTAGGTTGTCCATGGGGCCTACTTAATTCAGGTCTCAACGTTTGAGGATTAGAAAAATATGACTGACTGTTCATACACATACCACACAGTTAAATTATTGGAGCAGAGCCTATCTGTAATAAGCAAATGGCCAGACTACATAAATAATTAAATATTGAGCATTTTTTAATCTCTATGATCCAGGCACTTGAAATCGTCAAGGGTGATCAGTCCCTGCCCTCTACCCACACCCAGAAAATAAAAAGCAGTCTTAAAGGGGTTTAAGTACCAGGTTTGAAGTGACTTAGTTGTTTGTAGCATTTGATTTATGTCTACTTAGAGAATATAAATTTGCTTTATTTTAACTTTACTGTATACTCATTAATTATTCAATATATTCATGAGACAGAAATAGTCTCCTACATGCAAAAGGCTGATGTGTTTGGGGACTGAGGTAAGTAGAGAGGAATGTGAACGGTTGGAATAATTGGATACAGAAGGATGTAGGCCACTGAATGAGGGAATGGCTTCAGGAGGTGGTTGTGGAGGTGTGACATTGCCATGTATACTGTGAAAGAATTGTATATATTTTGCAAGGTTATGCTGTTGACTTGGTTCTTTGGCCTTCGGACCTCAAAGGTTGGCTGTTCTAAGTCTACCCTTCATCCATCCACTAAACTAATAAGCACTTGACATCCTCAAAAGACCTAGAATCCATTAGAGGGACAAGTCAGGCTTTCTATTAGTTTACTCACTGACCTGTTCAGTCATTTCATGGCTCATTAATAGAATTTAGAATCAAATACAAGTTCACTAAGTCTTGCAGATCTGTTGAAAGTGAAACCCAGAAAGATGTATGCAAGTGCTCAGGTTCCCCAACCAAGACTACAGTTAAGGCCAATTGCCTTTAATCCCAGTGACTCAAGGCTGAGGCAGAAGGGTCACAAGTTTGATGCCAGCATCAACAATTTGGAGAGACGCTAGCAAAAAAAAAAAAAACTAGGAGAGTAACTCAGTGGTGAAGTGCCTTTAGGTTCAAACCCCAAATATTTTAAGTACCTCCTAGTGACACCATTAAACCAAAACAAAATTTTTTTTCTAGGATTGAACTCTACCAGTGAGCTGCATCCCAGCCCTTATTTGGAGACAGGATTTTACTAAGTTGTTCAACCTGTTCTGGAACTCAAAATGTACCTCAGAGTAGCAGATATTATGGGCATGCTTCCATGATTGGCAGCCAGAACAATTTTATATCAGCCCAACCTTTACCTAGTCACTAGTACCTTATTTATGTGTTGAGTAAATAGAAAAGTAAAAGGTCAGGTTTTGGTATTTGTGGTGCTGGGCATTGAACCCAGGGTCTTGCATATGCTAGGCAAATTCTCTATCACTGTGCCACTCCCCAGCCCAAATGTCAGCCTTTTTGCTATTAACAGTCTTTTATAAAAATTAAAATTTATTTCTTTTGGGGGGGGATGTACCTGGGATTGAGGCTAGGGGCACTTTACTACTGAGCCACATCCCTAGCCCTTATTTTAAGGAAAGGGTCTTGCTAAGTTAGTTAGAGCCTCAGTAAATTTCTGAGGCCGGCTCTGAACTTACTATCCTCCTGCCTCAGCTTCCCAAGTCTCTAGGATTACTATGCTTGGCAAAATTTATTTCTTTTAAATCAGATTAAAACTACTGACCAAGTTAGTATTGGACAGATTCAAGGTAATATTATCTGTCTCATGATCAGGAATGAAAACAGGATTTGCATGCCACTACATGAAACCAAATTTTTTTTTTTTAAGAGAGAGGAGAGGGAGAATTTTTTTTTAATATTTATTTTTTTTAATTTTGGGCGGACACAACATCTTTGTTTGTACGTGGTGCTGAGGATCGAACCCAGGCCGCACGCGTGCCAGGCAAGCGCGCTACTGCTGGAGCCACATCCCCAGCCCCATGAAACCAAATTTTGATGAAGTTATTTTTGCTCAAACAAGTATGTATACAGCGAGGATTTTTTTTTCCCTTAGTTTTAAGTTCTAGAGTACAGTATCTTTTTTTTTTTTTCCCCCTCCTTTCTTTCTTTACTTTTGGTGCTGGGGATCAAACCCAGGGCTTCATACATGATAGACAAATGGTGTACCACTGAACTACACCACCATCTCTTAGAGTCTGATTTTTTTTTTTTTTTATAGTCTGTAACTTCTAAACCAAGTATCTTAGTTTTGTTTTGTTTTTTTAAGTAGGCTTTTTCTCAACATTACCATATTAAGTCTGCAATATTACTGATTCAAAGAAGGAAAAGAGTTTGAATAACTGTTGGAAACAATTGCTGTGGATTTTAGGCAGCCAGCCATTGGTTCTGTATGCCAATGGATGATAAAGTGCTGTTAGATATTTAGAATTGAAAGGAAGGGAGGACATGTGTATTTTTAGAAACTGCTCATTAACAGTAATATCAAAACTTACTTGCACTCTGCTAACATGTGACTCCATTAAAAGTGTAATGTTTGGTCTAGATTGAGGTAGTAAAACAAATTAGCCTTTTATGGGTGTGCTACCAGAAAAATTGAAATATTCTAGACAATTTTAGTATCATTGACCAGGGTCTCACTGAGTTGCTTAGCACCTTCTTTTGCTGAGGTGCCTTTGAACTTGTGATCCTTCTTCCTCAGCTTCCTGAGCTGCTGGGATTACAAGCATGCACCACCGTGCCCATTTTTATTTTATTTTGAGACAGGATCTCACTAGTGACTGAGGCTAGTCTTGAACTTGCTATATTCCTGCTTTGGCCTCTCAAGTCTGGGATTGTAGGCATGCACCACTGTGCCCAGCTCTTTTATTTTTATATATATTTTTGAGATAGTTGCATAATGTTACTCAAGCTGTCCAATTCCTGGATTCAAGCAATCTTCCTGCCTCACCCTTCTAAGTAACTGGCACTACAGCAATGTACCACCACATCTGGCTAATTTTTTTTCCCCAGCAAAAATGCGAATTCTACACAAACAGTAATCGAGACTGATTTTACTCATTAATGAGCAATTAAAGAGGAGGATTTTTTTAGTCTGAATTCCAATTCTCCTTCAGAATTAAGAGGTGACATTTCACTCAAAGTGTGTGTGTGTGTGTGTGTGTGTGTACACAGTATGTATACACACATATAGACACATGTATATAGTATTGTTTTGGTTTTTTTTTTGGTAATGGGATTGAACCCGGGGTGCTTTACCATTGTAGTATATCCTTAGCCCTTTTAAATTTTGAAGCAGTGTCTTGCTCAGTTGCTGGGGTTAGCCTCAAACTCCAATCCTCCTGCCTCAGTCTCCCAAATCACTGGGATTATAAACATATGCTCCCATGCCCAGCTTCAAAGGTGACATTTCATATTGGTTTGTTTGCAATATGGAATGTTACCAAAATTTGTGTAACACTAGTGGAACAGATGGAGACCAGAGAAGTTCTCTGAATTGCATCAGAGAGAATGAGTAAGATTTCACCAGGCAGTAGAGATTTTTATAATCATTTTAAGGAAACTAATCTTGGAGAAATGGTAGCAAAACACTCCCACGAATAATTTCTGCCAGCAGAGTACGTTCCTATAAAAAAGAGCCAAGTAAGAGCATGGGAGGTTAAGTACTGGAGGTTCTTTGTTAATTACTCAGTCATGTATAAATTTTATCAAAAGTTGTTATGTGGAAGTACATAGAATAAGAGGAAAATCACCAACTAGCAGTGTCCCCTATTCAATAAGTTTTACTGACCTATAAATCGTTGCATCACTCTCAAGAATATGGAAAGAAAAACAGATCATAAATGACTGTGTTAGGGGCAGAGAAGGATGATACAATGTGGGGAAAAATACAACAAATATAAGCCCAGCATTAGGAAAATGGGAGTAAAATGGTATGGTTTTCTGAACAGGTAACAGTCTCAAAGTTAGAAAATTGATGGGATACCTGGCTTGGTGGTGCACACCTGTAATCTTAGTGGCTCAGGAGGCTGAGGCAGGAGGATTACAAGTTTGAGACCAGTTGAAGCAATTTAGGACTTAAGCAATTTAGTGCTACCCTGTCTCAAAAAGTTAAAAGGGCTGGAATGTGGCTCAGTGATTAAGCGCCAATGGATTCAATCATTGGTACAAAAACAACAACCAAATAAATAATGGAGTTCTTTCTCATCCTCTCTAACTCTGACCCTCTAAAATGTCCCATGTGTGGTACTAACAATCTCAAAAACTGGTGGTGATGATTCATTGGGTTCCATTACATATTAAAGCTTTGGATTTTAGGGCTGATAATTTGTCCCTGTGGGATTAATATAATTTAAGGTCTTTTAAAATGCCACTTGTCTTTTCTATCCTTAGAGGAAAATGTGCTGTAATTATAATGATTTCACAAAGGAAAGTTACATTAATTTTACTCTTGAGTGAAAGCCAGAGCTTTTTATAAAGCCACATTCAAATATGCATTGTCACCATGAGAACATTAAGCCTAATAGGGTGATTCTGCTTGCAAGATCTGGAGATACCCCACTCTGTGCTTGTCTCAGAGTGTACTTATAAAAGCTTCTTATGTATTATGAGTGGGTAAAGACAGAGTGATACATGAGAAAAAAGTAGCAATGTATGGAGAGTAAACAGTAAGACCACTGAATTTTTTTTTTTTTTTTTTGAGGGGAGGGAGGGAGTACTGAGGATTTAACCCAAAGCACTTAACCACTAAGGTATGTCTTTGTCGAGACAGGGTCTCAGTAAGTTGCTGAGGCTGGCCTCAAACTTAGAATCCTCCAGCCTCAGCCTCCTGATTACAGGCATGCACCACCATGCCCTGTTAAACCATTGAATCTTGAATCTCTGATGCTCTTTTGGACAATATCCTGTTCAATGACACAGAGCTGATTAATGGCAGAGCTAGAAAGAAACCCCTGGCACCCTTTTGACACTAAACTGCTACTCTAGGCACAGAGCAGTGGTTTTATTGAGTAAGGTTCCAAGACTAGCAGCATCAGCATTAGCTGGGAATTTGTTAGAAAAGCAAATTTTCATGCTCTGCCTCATACCCAGTTGATTTTCACGATAAAGTTTGTAAACCACTGGCAAAAGAGAATAAGGGCAAGTGTGGTGATGCATGCCTTATAATCCGAGCAACAGGAGGCTGAGGCAGGAAGATCACAATCGAGGCCAGCCTCTGCAATTTAGCACAAAACTCTGTCTCAAAAGGGATGGGGATTAGCCTACAGGTAGAGTGGTCCTCACAAGGTTCAAACTCCAGTACTCCCAAAAGAAAAAAAGGAGGCCTGCTGAGCCTGTGACACACACTAATAATCCCAGCAATTTGGGGGGCCAAGGCAGGAGGATTCCAAGTTCAAGGCTGGCCAGGACAATTTAGTGGGACGGTCTCAAAAAGATTTTTAAGAGGACTGGGATGTACTTAAGTGGCAAAGTGTCCCTTGGTTCAATCCCCAGTCCTGGAAAGAGAATGAAACCAAATGGGTGGCAGAATGAACTGGGAAGTTGCTGAGACAAAACCTATGCTCTTTCAGTTTCCTCATTTGGGTTTTTTTTTTTTTTCTTTTTTTTTTTTTTTTTGTTGTTGTTGTTGTTTTTTTAGAGAGGGAGAGAAAATTTTATTATTTTTTTTTTTTTTAGTAATCGGCGGACACATCATCTTTGTTTGTATGTGGTGCTGAGGATCGAACTCGGGCCGCACGCATGCCAGGCGCGCTACCGCTTGAGCCACATCCCCAGCCCCTCATTTGGGTTTTTTTACTTTCATTTTTTTAAAAATACTGGGGTTTGAACATAGGGGCACTTAACCACTGAGCCACATCCCCAGCGCATTTTTTTTTTTTTTTTAATTTTGAGATGGGCTCACTAAGTTGCTGAGACTGGCCTTTAATATTTATTTTTTAGTTTTCGGCGGACACAACATCTTTGTTTGTATGTGGTGCTGAGGATCAAACCCAGGCCGCACGCAAGCCAGGCAAGCACGCTACCGCTTGAGCTACATCCCCAGCCCAACTGTTTTCAACAATTTTTTGTTGGTTTATTAATAATTACACATAATGGATCCATTTTTACTATTCACACATGCACATAATATAATTTGGCCACTTTCTTTCCCCAATACCTCTTCTTTTCCTTCCTCCCTGCCCTTAGTCACCTTCCTCTATGCCACTGGTCTCCTTTCTGTTTTCATGAGATCGCCCTCACTTTTCCTTTTTTCTTTCTAGCTAGTGCCCTCATTTTAAATATTTTCTTATCTTTTTTTTTTTTTTTTTTTTTTGTACTGGGGATTGAGCTCAGGGCACTTAGCTTTGCCACTAAGCGACATCTCCAGTCCTTTAGTTTTTTATTTTATTTTTTGGTGGGGGAGAGGGGCAGGGATTAAACCCTCACTGAGTTGCTTAGGGTTGGCCTGCCCTTTCAAGCCACTGGAATTACAGGCATGTACCACCACTCCTGGCTTTTTTAATTTAAAATATATATATATTTTGGACAGCACATCTTTATATTTTATTTGTTTATTTTTGTATGTGGTGCTAAGGATTGAACCTAGTCCTCACATGTGTTAGGCAAGTACTCTGCCGCTCAGCCCCAGCCCTGTTTTAATTTTTTGTTTTGAGGCAGGGTCTCACCAAATTGCCCAGGCTGGCCTCAAATTTGTGATCCTGGGATTACTGGATTTCAGGTGTGTGCCATCATACCTACCATACATGAGTCCACAAATCCTGTGAAGCCCCACATTCCAAATAACTTCAAGGCATGTGGTCAAAAGACAAGTATCCCAAGCCAGAGATGTGGGTTTGGAAGTTGTGATAAAAGTGATAGGTGAAGCTCTAGAGTTAAGTACATTCTTTCATACTGAATTTTGATCTGCAAATGAAGAGAATTGAATATAACTCTAGGGGATACAAGGATAAAGAATGATGAATCAGGAAGGAAGGGAAGTGATCACAAAAGAAATCCAAGAAGTTAGCATTGACACATGGAGAGAGATAAGAGGAAGTTGCATTATTTATTGAATCAAGGTATTTAATGCTAATTATCGTAGGGACAAACTTAGAACATTTGCAAAATATGTTTCTCCTTAATGTCAGCCAAGTAGTGTACCTTCCATTTTATGACTGCATCATTTGGATCTTGACCTACCCAGATCAATGTAAAGGGGAAAAGTGATGGTAGCACACCAGCAACAAATTATGTTGGCTGGGTAGTGACATCAATCCTCCATAGGCCAGTGGTAGTTGACCTCTATTTTCAACAGAAGCTTTAAAATGTAGGAAGAACTGGGCACAGAGGTGCACACTTGTAATCCTAGCAATTTGGAAGGTGGAGGAGGAGGATTTCAAGTTAGAGGCCAGTGTCAGCAATTTAGTGAGACCCTGTCTCAAAATTAAAAACAGGCTGGGGATGTAGCTCATTGGTAAAATGTACTGGATTAAGTCCCCAGTACCACAAAGAGAAAAGTAGGGAAGAGAATAGGTTTGGGGTGTATTGTGGTGCTGGGAATTGAACTCCTGGGTGCTCTACCACTGAACTACATCTGCAGCCTTTTTTACTTTTTGAAAGAGGGTCTCACTAAATAGCCCAGACTGGCCTTAAATTTGTGATTCTCCTGCTTCAGCAGGATTATGGGCATGTGCTGCCACACCCAGCATGGATAGGTGTTATTTTTAATGTTCTTTGTTACACATTCTTCACATGTCTAGTTTGGAGGGTTTTAATTGTTGTTGCTTTTTTTGTTTTGTTTTTGTTTTATGCTCATGTAGAGAAAGTTGGGTGTGCCAGAAAAACAGTCTCTGGCTGTTTGTATCCTTAAGATCCAGGCTCAATCCTCAGGAAGGCAGAGCCTGGGCCTCATATAAAGGCTCCGGGTCTTTCTTTCAGGGCTTGTCACAGGAAAACAAGCCTGGCAGCCACCATCCTCCCATCCCCCAAGCCGTTGCTAGGAGATATATAAACACAGCAAGAAATAATCCACTGATCTGCTGAGGGTTTAGCATTGCAACTTTCCCATAAATGACCAACAGCTGTTTGACCTTTGGGGGGCTATATCTCTGTGTGGGTGGCATAGAACTAAGGATGAAAGGAGAGTGTGTATAAATGCTAGGACAGGCGTATTGCAGAGCCTGAAGCTCTATCTCCTTTTCTCCTTGTACTCAGAGTTTAGCACAGGAAGGTGATTGGCAAAGCTGTTGTTGAATATTAATGTAGATCCTATTGGTGCTGTCTTTCTCTCAGCAGTATTATGCTTTTGACTTATTGGGTTTGTATTCAATTGAAACTACATAATTTTACTCAAGATCTGTTGCCAAGGCACACCTATCTTGGACCTATGCAAATAAAAAAAAATATATATATATATATACACACACACACACACACACACACACACACACACATATATTATTTTGTTTCATCTGCATTCTAATTTTAGATTCAAAAGTGGCCCTACTATGTCACATTATGCCACAGTGAATCAGCAAAAGCCTCCCAGATTCCTCCTCTTGAAAAGAGTACTGCAATCCTCTACCTAAACATAAAAGGAATTTTATCAATACTTAATCCAGGGCTTCAGGGTTTCTTTTTTCCCAGTGCTGGGGATTGAACTCAGTGCTTGGGATGCTAGGTAATTGTGAGGCCAGCCTCAGCAACATAGTGAGACCGTGTCTCAAAGAAGGACTGGGGATGTAACTTAATGGTAAGCCTTTGGGTTCAATCTCCAGTGCAAAAACAAAACAAACAAAAATAATAAATAAAAACTGCAAAACACAAACAATTTAACCATTTCTAGGAAGCTTCCCACACCAGGAAAGCTGATCTTTCCCCCTTCTCTCACTGTATCTCTCTCCTAACTGTATCTACAATTATGTTTCTGCAATTGCTCAGATACACATTTCTCCGTGACCAGAATGAGAACTCCTAAAGGGCCAGAACCAACCTGCACCTATACCCCTAATGCTTAAGGAATGGCACACAGGTAGGGAAGGATCTAGGCACAGAGGTGCACACTTGTACTCCTAGCAATTGTAATACTTGGTGAGCATTTCCTCAGTGATGGCCATATAACAGTCTTGAGGGTAGAGATGAAGTTACTTCTAGTCAGAAAGGAACTCCAATCCATTAGACATAAAGTGTCTCCCTCTCTCTTTTTTCCCCCCCACTGGAACTAGGGATTGAACCTGGGGTGCTCTCCCACCATGCTGTATCTCCAGCCCTTTTTAATTTTCATTTTGAGACACAGTCTCACTAACTTGCTCAGACTGGCCTTGAACTTCAGATCCTTCTGCCTCAGTCTGTTGAGTAGCTAGGATGACCGGTAGGAGCCCAGATTCCTTTCTGTCTTAATGATCATAATATCATAGTTCTCTAAAGCAAAAGTATGCCTTGATTTCCAAGTGAAACTTGTATCTCATGACCACTGTTATTGAAGTGTTCCCCACAACCACCCCAGCACTGGGGATTGAATATGAGAGTACTTTACCACTGAACTATATCCCCAGCTCTTTTTATTTTATTTTGAGACAGGGTTACACAGTTCCTAACCTGGTCTCACACTTTGTGATCCTCCTACCTCAGCCTACAGGCTTGTGCCACTGCACCCAGTTTCTTTTCATTTCCATCCACATGTGAATAAGAGGATTGTTCACATAATTATATGGAAATGGAAGTTTTACTATTGCTGTGTCTCTTGGTTCTTTGAATTCTTTCCAAGATATCTGTGATAAAAGAAAAAAATCTGAGAAGTCCTAAATATAATAACAAAGGCCAGAGTGTGAAGGGGGAAGATATAAGGAAGTTAGTTAAACACAGCAGGTGAAACCAACAAAAAGATTATGTTGAAACCTTGACTTAAATCTCATCACAGCCACCAACCAACAAGATCACTGAGGACCTGTTTAAATCAAAACTTTCAGGACTGTTAGGCTCAATCAATTCAAAAGCAGCAAGTTCCTTCTGATGGGCTGCCCTCCTGTCCAGAGCTTCCTCACTTCACCTTACCCTTTTGATTTATAAGTTGCATAGATTCTAGTGCCTTCACTGAATTTGAGAAAAAGTGCTCTTGGTTTGGGTCCAACTAACATCTTTCAACTTGCCACTTCGTTCTATTGCTGGTAGTCATGGAAACTTGTTCCAGAACCTGGCCCTTTCTTTTTCGGGCTAGCATTGTAATGGCTCAATAAACCTTTATTATTGTACCGAACCCTTGGTTTCTAGTGTTTTGGCTTATTGGCATGTTCCAAAAATCACTGAAAATCAGTGTACAAGCCAAATGTGGTGGTGCAAATCAGGAGGCTGAGCCTCAGCAACTTAGCAAGACTATCTCAAAATGAAAAATTAAAAGGGCCAGGGATGTATCTCAGTTGTAAAGAGCCCAGTGTTCAATCTCCAGTACCACATACACACAAACACACACGCACACACACAAACAAATCCGTGTACAGTTGTATCAACTCCTCCTTCCTGCTGTGCCATGGCAACCTCTTTTCCTCAAAGACTGTTCTCCTGAAAAGTGTTTTCTGTTTTCTTCTTCTTTTTTTTTTTTTTTTTTTTGGTACTGGGATTGAAGCCAGAGGTGCTTTATCACTGAGCCACATCCCAAGCCCTTTGTATTTTTTTAAATTTTGAGACAGGTTCTCACATAATTTCTAACCTGGCCTTGAACTACCACTGAGCTATACTCCCATCACTTCATTTTGAGACAAGTTCTCACTAAATTACCTTGGGGACCTCAATTTGTAATCCTCCTGCTTCAGCCTCCCTTATTCCTTGGTTTGCCAGTGTAAGTCATGCACCCAGCCCTGGAGAAGCTTCTAGAACAAGACCATGGATTTGCAGTCTGCCCACCTCTGGGGCATGTGAGAGTATTGCTCTTCAGTGGGGCTGCCCCCAGGCCACAGGTCCCAAGCAAGGCACTACAATAGTTATCCTCCAACTCTGGCCTCTCCAGGTTTGAAACTCTGAATCTGGATCCTGAAACTCCTTTGAGCTGAAAGTCAGGATTTTTTCCTGTCTCCTACCCTAACAATCTCTTCTCATAGTTGATTCTCTCTGTCAGAAAAAGACTCACACTGTATGACAAATTAATCCAGATATCTCAAATATTTGTCTTAAAAACACCACCAACAGTGGGGGCCCTGGGGAAACGAGCCTACTACATTCACCTCCCCTCCAAAACGATGTGCTTTTCAAAGACCAGTGTGCTGAAAGCTTTCGGTGTCAGCTGTTTGAGCCATTTACAGTCAGCTCCTGGACAATGCTAGTCCACTGAACCGTTGGGAATTATGTGAAGCTGGCTGGCCCCTAACTAGCCGCGTTAGCATGTTCGCTCAGGCCATTAACTTTCCTTTTGTATCTGGATCTACTTGGATTCTTGCCTTTTTGACCACATTAGTTATCTCAGGTTTCATCAGGACTCTCTGCTTGGCTTGTTCCCATTTCTAATAAAAGGTGAAACCACAGCATCAAAGCTGCACACATTTGGTAACTTTCTCTTGATTAACCTTTGCTGTGAAACAGAAGCAGTGTCCTTAGCTCCTAGGAGGCAGCTCCGTCCCTTGGAAGCAGCATTGAAGCTGATGAGGACAGAAGACCTGCTCTTGTTTTACCAGACTACACTCTTTTTGCAGGATGGTCAATGTGGGGCCTAAACAGATACTTTAACCACCAAGCCATATCCCCAGACTGACAATGACCCATGTTAACTCCCTTCTCTACCCTGAGATTCAATTTTTGTTTTGTTCTGTTTTGCGTTGTTGTTTGATACTGGGGATTGAACCCAGGCATGTTCTACCGCTGAGCTATATCCCTAGCCCTTTTTATTATTTTATTTTGAGACAGAACCTTGCTAAATTGCGGAGGCTGGCATTGACCTTGTGATTCTTTTGCCTCAACTTCCGAGTCACTGGGATCACAGGCGTTCACCAAAACACAGGGCTCCTAAGACCCAGTTCTTATGTCTTAACAATTGAAAACAAATTTTCACATTGAGCTAAGGACATAACTCAACTGTGGAGCCCTTACCCAACAGCACAAGGCCTTGGGTTTGATTCCCAGCACAAACAAAAACAAAACAAAAAAACAGCATTTGAGCTTCCTCAAGGATCAAGGCAAATGGTTTATTAGGTTTAGAGTAGTCAAGCACACAGCTGTTGAGAGTGAGGGGCTATTATTGTTATTCTTCTTATTATTTTGGCATAGGAGATTGAACCCAGGAGTACTTTTACTACTGAGCTCACTTCTCAGCCCTTTTATTTTGAGACAAGGGTCTCACTAAGTTGTTTAGAGTCTTGCTAAGTTTCTGAGACCTCAAATTTGCGATTCTCCTGCCTCAGCCTAGGATTACAGCATGTGTCACTGTGCCCAACATGAGAGGCCATGATTAACATCCAAGTGGAAGGTATTCTCTAGAATTTGAAACCTGGTTCACAAGGAACTCAAAGGAACACTCAAAGTCTCAGGGAACAGGGTATAATAGGTGGGTTTTGATGAAGGAATACAGCTCTTACTAGTGTGAGACCCACAGGGTTACAGCATTATCTCCTTTATCCAAGTAGAAAAAGCAAGGGCCACGTTGCTGAGGCCTGTCTGGCAGGGAAAGTGGGTGGAACTGGACCGGCTGCTTTGCCAGCATGGAGCCACCCGCCAGTTTACACAGCTCTTCTCAGAGGGGCAGGTGTGCAGTGCCCGAGTTGTGTGAGTCACTTCAGCTGCATGTCCCCACACGCAGTCCTATTTGCCAAACACAGGAAATACAGGGCCACCTGGGAGAGCCAGGCCTGTGCCAGGGTGGCTGCTGGGAAGAGCCTCTCCCCATCCCTGAGGTGGATGATGGGCCAAAGTCCAGCGAAGCAGGAAAAGAGTAGGCCCTGGATAATGGTGGCCCACGCTGGGGGCCGGGGAGGCCCAGTCCACCCTCAGACAATTGTGGTCCATCCAGGCAGACACCCCACATCTGATCAGAGCCAGAAGAGTCCACGGGTGTAGGAGAGCTCAGCACTAAAGTCTAAAAGAGGGTATTTTTTATTTTGAGACAGGCTCTCACTAAGTTGCCCAGGCTGGCCTCATACTTGGGATTCTCCTGCATCAACCTCCTGACTAGGGGGCATTCCAGGCGTGTGTGACCCTAAAAATTCAAAGTTATATAGAATCCAGGTAATATAAAGGACTATGCAAATGTTCGTCTGGTGGAGTGGAAGCTTGAAAAGGCTGTCCCTAAGAGTGTTGCAAAACCACACAGAGTAGCCCACAGGGCTGGGCAAACAGGAGGAAGGACCTAGACTGTGGGAGCAGTGGATACCAGACACAGAGACAGGGACCTGTGACGCTGCCCACAGCAGGTAGAGAGTGACTCCTGGGCTCTGTACTTTCAAAGGTAAGGCTTGGCAGTTTTTCTTGAAAAGGTGACATAGACAATGAGGACAAAGCAGAACGTTACCTAACGTTCATGGATGTAATAGCCTGACATGGGATGTAATAGCCTCACATGTCACCCCTGTGGGAGATCAGAAGCTCACAGGTAACCCACAGACTTGACTCTAGGAGACCCCTGGTAGAACTGAGTTGCTTTTTTTTTTGTACCAGGAATTGAAACCAGGAGTGCTCAACAACTGAGCCTCATCCCTGGTCCTTTTATTTTGAGCAGGGTCTCGATAAGTTCTTAGGGCTTCGATAAGTGACTGAGGCTGGCCTTGAACTCTTAATCCTCCTGCCCCAGCCTCCCGAATCACTGGAATTACAGGTATGTGCCATTGCACCTGACTGGATTGACTCCTTGACACCAAGGCCCCAGAGCAGAGAACAGGCAGGCAGTGGACTTTCTGAATACAGCTATAGAATGGAAGGAAAGGTGGATGCCTGGGACCCAGTCCTAGGTTTCAGAGGAGGGAGAGTCCAGAGCTGAGCTTGCTGTGCACAAGCCACATAGCAGGTGGCGGGAAAGCCAAGCCTGAGAGGATGGCGGCCCCCTGCCCTCCAGCCTACCCCTCCAAACACACATTCCCCGCCACCTAGCCCCTGAGAAAAGACCTTGCTGCAGCTGGGAACAGCCTTTCCTGCCACAACAGGGCTCTCTGGACCCATCCCAGGTCTGAGAGCCCTTCCCTGGAGCCTTGCCCCTATGGGGCAGGTGCGGGTCCACAGCTGCAGAAGCCTGGGGAGGAGGTTCTGCCCTACCCTGGCTGCGGTCAGGAGCAAGTCTTTAACCGGACCACTTTTGCCTCCCGGGAAAGCCTCCAGAAGAAACCCAAGGAAGCAGAGTGCATCACCCAAGCCACACTCCACACAGGCTTTCTTCCTCCATGTCCAGACAGGCTGCTCCTCAGCCCCTTCCTGCCTTTCCTGGCAGTCTCCATAAGGCCACCTCTTTTCTCCCTTGCCCTGGTGGGCCAAGGTCCAGACCACTCACGGGATCAGAAGTAAGGCTTGAGAAGGAGGAATGGGAGAGTAGGGCTTGGGGCAGTGAGTCAGCCCGGGAGCCCCCCTCTCCCTTCTGCTCTCCTGCCCTCTCTTCCAGAGCTGCAGCAGCCCATTGATTCAGGTCATGTTAGTCCTCTGTCAAGACAAGGCCCCCTACTCTCCGGCTCTGTCACTCCCAGAGCTCACCCCTGACCCTCCCACTGTCTCCAGTCACCTCCCCTTACCCTACCCTGCCTCCCTCCCAGATACTCTGTAGGCCGAGGCAAGAGGCTGGCAAGTTCAAGGCCAGCCTCAGAAACTTAGTGAGACTTTATCTTCAAATTAAATAAAAAAACACGTCTGAGGTTGTAGCTCAGAGGTAGAGTGCCCCTGGGTTAAACCCTTAGTACCACACACACACACACACACAAAAAAAAAAAAAAACTTGATGGGATTATCACCACCTCCACTGCACATTCCCAAACAGACTTTCTTTTTTTTTTTAATTTTTATTTATTTATTTTTAGTCATACATGACAGTAGAATGTATTTTGATATATAATACATACATGGAATGTACATACATCAATCATATTGTCTATTCTATTCTGCTGCCCTTCCTATCCTCCCTACTCCTCCCCTCCTCTCCCATCCTTTCTCTCTATCCAATCTAATGTAACACACTTTTTTTTTTCTTTTTCTCATTACAACACACACACACACACACAAAAAAAAAAAAAAACTTGATGAGATTATCACCACCTCCACTGCACATTCCCAAAAAGACTTTCTTCTTGAAACAGATCTCAATCTACCTTGTCTATCCTAAGATTCACTCTTTACTGAATCTTCTCCAGTTTCTTCCCTTTTTTTTTTTTTTTTTTTTGGTACTGGGGATTGAACTCAGGGGCACTCAACCACTGAGCCACATCCCCAGCCTATTTTGCATTTTATTTAGATACAGGGTCTCTGTTGAGTTGCTTAGGGCCTCCCTAAGTTGGTGAAGTGGGCTTTTAACTCTCGATCCTCCTGTCTCAGCCTCCCGAGTGGCTGGGATTACAGACATGCACCACCGTGCCTGGTTCTTCACATCTTTTTAATGTAACTGAGATAGAAATAAGATATGACAAAGGACACATAACTGAAGCACAGGGCATGATGAATGTTTTTGTATCAGTCCACTGGGTAACTCACTACTCAGTTCAAGATGCTGGCCTGTTCTGTCACCCTGAGAGGTTCCCCAGAGGAGCCTCCTGCCTTGA
Source organism: Callospermophilus lateralis (assembly GCF_048772815.1). NCBI lineage: Eukaryota > Metazoa > Chordata > Mammalia > Rodentia > Sciuridae > Callospermophilus > Callospermophilus lateralis. The sequence continues at coordinate 64,504,941 of NC_135309.1, forward strand.
TCGCCATGGGCTCTGCGTGGTCTGCTATGCCCGGCTCTCTTGTCCAGCACTGTGCCTGTGACATGTAGCTAATTGTCCTGTGTCTTCCTGTTTATTGCTGAATAATATTCCTCTGCCTATCATCTAGAGTTTGGAGTCACAGGATCTGGACCAGATCTCTCATCAGGCTTATAGAGGACACTGTAGGCCCCCACTTACCCAGCACATGCAGCTCTCAGGTCTCTGGACGGGAGATACAGAGAGATACCTATTTGCTCTGCTCCAGCCTTGGGGTCCTCACAACAGTCTACACAAGGCAGACCAGTATCATGGGCAAGGGTTCAGGGCCTGGAGTCAGGAGGCCTGGGTTGAAATTGCTCATCTGCTATTTCCTTTCAAGGTGACCTGGGAAAATCACTAAGCCTTCATTTCTTTCCTTTATCAGTAAAATGTGGATGTAATCATACCACTGACCTTGTGGCATTGTTGTGAAGAGTCCATAAAATAATCTGTGAGCTAGGCATGGTGGCCCATACCTGTAATTCCAGCTACTTGAAAGGTTGAGGCAGGAGGATCACAGTTTCAAGGCCAACCCGGGTGACTTAGTGTCTCAAAATAAAAAGATAGAAAGGGCTGAGGATGTAGCTCAGTGGGAGAGTGATACCCCAGTGTGTGAGGCCCTGAGTTCAAATTAAAAGGATCTATGAGCCTGGTGGTCAGGACCTGGAGATGATGGACAAGGGCTAGTTATTTTTGTTATGACTTAGGCCGCCAGACATTCTGCTCTAACCAGAGTCACGGGTTCGTTGCTCAACAACCTGATCCATAGGCATCCTCTCCCTCCCTCTGCCAGGCTGCCCACTGAGGCCTCCTTTCTGCAACTTTCAAAGCACTTTTATAAATGGCACAAGAAAGCAACTGGAACCCGGGAAAAAAAAAAAATACAACAAAGCACACATCTATCAGGATCATTTTACACCACCGTAATTAAAGCTTTGTATCCTCCTTGGGTCAGAATCATTATCAGGTCTTTAATTCAGGACTTTGAACTTGAGCTTCACAAAGTGCTGAGTGAGGAAGTCACTTAAGTGCAGAAGACAGGAAGCAATTTGAGATTCAATCTGGTCTCCCAGATGAGACATCTGAGTCACCTTACACCCACTCATAATGGTCTGTCCCCTCCCTGCTAAGAAGCTGCTGTTCCACTGACAGGAACATGAACCCTGGCTGCACATGAGACACAGACTCATTGAGGTGCACAATGCAGATCCCCCTGCCTCCGGATCCCAATGTCACCCTGTGACCCAGCCTCACCAGGGGGCAATGCAGCGCCTAGACAGGGGGTGCCTGGGGAGCACTTTGGTCACTCTACCCACTACTAGTAATGACCATCACATCCTATGGCCATCAGTAAAGAGTAATAGCAACAACATTTGATAGGCAACTGACAGTGTCTCTATCACACATTAAGTGGGATCCAGGGAATCTTCCAGAATGCTTGCTGTCTCTGTTGGTATATGACATGAGACCTCAGAGTTATCAATGAGCCCCTCTAATTGCATCTGCCCCCCACCTCCACCTCTGCTGGTTCCTTCTCACTGTGAAATGTGGGAGCCAGCACAGTGGTATGGCCACATACCATAGATACACTTGCACTTCCCTGGGGCAGCCACCACATGATGTGCCACAGGGCCTGGCAGCCACCATGCAGCACTGTGGCACAAAATAACAATGAGAAGAGGAATATTCAAAACAGAATGGTATTATCACCCAAATAGACATGTAGAGCAGTGGTACAGAATAGAAGACACAGAGACAAACCCACATAAATACAGTTATCTCATACTAGACAAAGACGCCAAGAACATGCATTGGAGAAAAGATAGACTCTTCAACAAATAGTGCTGGGAAAACTGGAAATCCATATGCAGCAAAATGAAACTAAACCCCTATCTGTCACCATGCACAAAGCTCAACTCAAAGTGAATCAAGGACATAGAAATTAGACCAGAGACCTTGCACATGATAGAAGAAAAAGTAGGCCCAAATCTCCATCACGTCATCAGATTAGGCCCTGACTTCCTTAACAAAACTCCTAAAGCACAAGAATTAAAATCAAGAATTAATAAATGGGGTGGGTTCAAACTAAAAAGGCTGCTTCTGAGCAAAAGAAACAATCAATGAGGTGAAGAGAGACCTTCATTTGGGAGCAAATTTTTGCCACACACACATCAGATAGAGCACTAATCTCCAGGATATATAAAGAATTCAAAAAATTTAACACCAAAAACACCAATCAATAAATGGACTAAGGAGCTGAAAAGACACTTCTCAGAAAAAGATATATAATCAATCAACAAATATATGAAAAAATGTTCAACATCTTCAGTAATTAGAGAAATGCAAATCAAAACTACTCTAAGATTTCATCTCACGCTAGTCAGAATGGCAGCTATCAAGATTACAGATAACAAAAAGCATTGGCAAGGATGCGGTGAGGGGGAGGGGCACACTCATACATTGCTGATGGGACTGCAACCACTCTGGAAAGCAGTATGGAAATTCCTTAGAAAACTTGGAATGGAGCCACCATTTGACCCAGCTATCCCACTCTTTGGTCTAAACTCAAAGGACTTAAAATCAGTAAATTATAGTAATGTTGCCACATCTACGATTATATAGCTCAATTCTCAATAGCTAAACTATGGAAGCAACCTAGATGCCCTTCAATAGATGAAAGGATAAAGAAACTTGGTATATATACACAATGGAATATTACTCATCATTAAAAGAGAATAGAACTATGACATTTGCAGGTCAATGAATGGAGTTGGAGAATATCATGCAAAGCAAAGTGAGCCAATCCCCAAAAATGAAAGGCCAAATATTTTCTCTGATAAGTGGATGCTGATCTATAATGGGGCAGGGCATGGGAAAAATGAAGAAACTTTGATTGGGCAAAGGGGAGGGAGGGAAGGAGAGGGGGTATGGGGGGCAGGAAAGATGATGGAATGAGATGGACATCATTACACTAAGTACATGTTTGACTGCACATGTGGTGCGACTCTACATCATGTACAACCAGAGCAATGTAAAGTTGTGCTGCAATTGTGTACAATGAATCAAAATGCATTCTGCTGTCAGATATACCTAACTAAAGTAAATAAATTTTTTTTTAAAGAAGTAGAATATTTGTGGAGTGATCTTGCTGTCATTTAACCCATTCAAGCATTCTGTGAGATGTTCTGGGTTGAACTGTAGCCATCGGTTCAAACCCTCCCCCAAAAGATGCCAACGTTCTAACCCTCAGTGCTTGTGAGTGTGACTTTATTTGGGAAGAGGGTATATGCAGATGATCAAGTTAGGTCGAAGTCATTAGGATAGATCTTCTTCAATACAACTGTTGTCTTCATAAAAAAGGGAATCTGGACACAGTGGCACACAGAGAGACCATCATGTGAACATGAAACCAGGGGTGCTGATGTCTGCAAGCCAGGGAACACCAACGCCTGCTTACAAACCCCCAGAAACTAGTGGAAAACCTGGTCCACTGTTCCCTCACGGCCCTTAGAAAGAGCCAACCCTGCTGATATCTTCATCTCAGACTTCATCTTCAGAAATGGGGGGGTGGGGCAATGCATTTTTGTTATTTAAGCCCCTCACTCAGTTGGTGACACTTGGCTTCAATAGTTAGAGCAGACATAAATATACACTATTTTTATCCACACTCTACAGATAAGGAAATGGAAGCTTAACTCTGCCCTGGCTTTTGAGAGGAGGATGATGACTAGGTACAATGGCACTTGCCCATAATCCCAGAAATTTAGGAGGCTAAGGCAGGAGAATTCAAGTTGCAGGCCAGCCTTGGAAACTTTGAGGCCAGTGTGGGCAACTTAGTAAGACCCTGTATCAAAATAAAAATTTAAAATCGGGTGTGGTGGAACAAACCTAATTCCAGCAACTTGAGGAAGGAGGATTTCAAATTTGAGGCTGTTGCCGAAAGCTCGATCCTTGTCACTGAAGCCAATCCAATAACAAGGACATGGTTTTGAGAAAAGGGAAAAAGAAGATTTATTGTTTTGCTAGCAAAGGAGAAACACAGGGGACTCCTGCCCCGGAGGCTGTGATTCTGCCCATTAGCAGGAACAAGGGACTTTTAAAGAGGTGATTCAAAGGCTACATTCCACGCGTTCTCTGTTGGAGTTGGAATCCACTTGTTAATTGGGAGATGGTCATTTCTGAGATCTTCTGGTGCCATCCCCAAAGTCTGGACTACTTCCTTGCTATGGTGGGTGTGTGCTCAAGTAAGACCAATCTGCCTAGGATGGGGAAGAAAGGAAATACTGTTTCCCCTGAGATTAGGGAGGAGGAGAGAGAGAGAGGAGAAAGAAACGTGTGCATTTTGAAAATCAGTTGCAATGGCAGAGCAGCAAGGGCTACGTTTAAAGCATGAGGTGCACTACTGTACAAGGCCGGCCTCGGGGACTCAGTAAGGCTCTGAGCAATTCAGCAAGACTTTGTCTCAAAAGAAAAAAAAGCGGGGGCAGTGGTGCTGGGAATGTAGCTCAGTGGTAAAGTGTCCCAAGTTCAATCCCTAGTACTCCCCCCTCCCAAAAACAAAAAAGAGTTGGAAGATGGAGCTGAAGTGGGTCCTAGAAGCTCATGGGGGCTATTTGCCCAGCAGCTCCTTTTAGCGGTGAGTTTTGCAGCTTCAAGGTCAGCCTGGTGGCTTTTCCCTGCCCATTCCGGTCTTTGAAGGCCCAAAGAAGGAAAGACTTAGTCAGTGGTTGGGGAAAGGGGCCTTAAGCAGAGCCAAGCACAGGCTGCAGGCCAGGTTGCTAAGGTAGAGGGGAGGGTGGCGGCATTGGGGTGAGGGTCTGGCTTGAGGAGGAGAAGCCACAGATAAGCCTGGGCTGGAAGGCCCAGGGAGGGTGCCCGCCTTCCCTGTCCCACGCTTTCATCTTCACAGTCCTGAATGGACCTCTGCTGGAGGCGGGGACCCTGCCTTTTGCCAGGGCCACAGTGTGGAACAGCAGGAAAGGGTAGCACTGGTGGAGGGAGCACAGACTCGATGACCAGAGAGCAGGACTCCATGCCACAAGCCTGGGCTCACGCTGGCCCTCGCTAGCTGGTGAACTTGATCTACCCTCACTTGGTCTCAGTCTTCCCATTTTTTTTTTTTTTTTGGTACCCCAGGTTATTGACCCTAAGGGCACTTAACCACTGAGCCACATCCCCAGCCCCTTTTTTATTTTATTTAGAGATAGGGTCTCACTGAGTTGCTTAGGGCCTCATTAAGTTGCTGAGCCTCAGCCTCCTGAGCTGCTGGGATTACAGGCTTGCACCATTATCCCAGCTTCCATTCACTTCTTTTTATTTTTTGCAGTGCTGGGGTAAGAACCCAAGGCCTTGTCAACACCACCCCAGCGCCCCCCAGGGAGACCTCTGGCCCCACTGGAGTCCTCCTGATAGGTTGGTCTCTGAGGGAGCAAACAAGTTGCCTCCATCAGCTCCTCAGCCCTCAAGTCCCTAACAGGCAGAAGGTCTTGGTGGCTTCAGGCTTGTGTCTGGTCTCCATTTGCAGCTGAGAGGCAGGGTTAGGAGCGGTGAGATCACGGCCCTGAGTGAAACTGCTCGGAACCTGTAGGAGCAGAGGCTGATGAGGCCAGGAGTCTCCAGGAAAAGGGGAGGGCAGTCCCTCCCTCCACCACCTCAGAGGAGGCCTGCCCTCCTCTCAGCTCCAGCCCTGATCCCAGTGACATCCTGGAGAGAGCACTCTTCTCTAGGAGGCCAGGGCCCTGTCATTCAAGTGCATCCCCAAGCTGGGGACCTGTGGGCTCTGGGCTCTGGATAGCTTCTTGACTGCCCAAAGGATGCCAGGCAAGGGCCTTCTGGGTACCAGGAAGGCCGGGTTCCTGCAGTCTTTTTTTCCTGAGTTCTGGCTTGTTTCCTAGATGGGGTGTAGTGGGAAGAGCTGAACTCCAGGACATCTGGGCTCTGTTCTTCTTTCATCCTGGACTCCCAGTGGGACCCTTTGCTTCTCTGGGTCTCGGACTCCCCACACGTAAATGAAGAGATTATTCCTGTCCAGTGATAAAACTCTGGGTTCTCTTTCCTGATTCAAATGACAAGAGGTGTTCATTGCATGATCATTGGGAACGGAGGGTATTTGGGGGTTAAGGCCTCCGTACCCTTTATCTCACACCTTTAGGAGGTAAGGTACTAGAGGCAAGAGATTCCCCAGGTCAACAGCAAAGGGCCAATCACTGACAAAGGTCAGATTTATGCTTTTGTAGGCCCCACCCTATCCCTCACTGCTCTTATCTGTTTAGAACACTCTTTCCTGCAAAAAAAAAACAAAAAAACCCTACCGGGCTGGGTAAGTCACGCCTGAGTATGTTCTTGAGAACTCTTATTTAACTTTTTTTTGGTGGGGGGAGTACCAGGGATTGAACTCAGGGGTACTTTGTCACTGAACTACATCCTCAGCCCTTTTTATTTTTTTATTTTAAAAAAGGATCTTGTGGGCTGGGGTTGCTCAGTGGTAAAGTGCTTGCCTAGCATGTGTGAGGCACTGGGTTTGATTCTTAGCACCACCAAAAAATAAAAATTAAACAACAACAACAACAACAAGGATAGGATCTCACTACTTGCTCGAGGCCTCACTAAATTGCTGAGGAGACCTCAAAGTTGAAATCCTCCTGCCACAGTCTCCCAAGCTATTGGGATTATAGGCATGTGCTATTGCACCCAGTCTATTCAACTAATTTTTAAAGATGGTGTTAAGAGCTTGGTGTATCTGGGCACAGTGGTGCACACCTGTAATCCCAGTGGCTTGGAAACTGAGGCAGGAGAATCACAAGTTAAAGGCCAACCTTAACAATTTAGCAAGGCCCAAACAAGTTAGTGAGACTCTGTCTTAAAAAATAAAAAGGGCTGGGGATGTAGCTCAGTGGTCCTTGGGTTCAATCCCAGTACCAAAAAAAAAAAAAAAGGAAAGAAAAGAAAAAAGAAAGAAAGAAAGAAAGAGTCTTGTGTGGTGACACACGCCTGACTGTCACACTTAGGCCTTGTCATGGAGGCAGCTCTTAGAAAACACAAGAGCCTGGGACCCTTCCTCCAAAAAACATATATATATATGATGTCTCAAGTGAAAATGGATGTTCCAAATTTGTTGCCAAATATTAAAAGTGAAAATATTTTACATGAAACAATCTGGACATTTTTGCTTTTGGTACTGAGAATTTCGCCCAGGGGCAACTTACCACTGAGCTACATTCCCCACCGTTTTATTTTTTATTTTGTGATGGGGGTCTCACCAACTTGCTTAGGACCTCCCTATGTTGCTCAGGCAGACTTTGAACTTGCAATCTTCATGTACCAACATGCCCCTTCAGAATAATAATAATAATAATAATAATAATAATAATAATAATAATTAAACCACAGTCCTCTTCCCTCTTTGGGTTATCTCATCATCTTCAACAGAAAAGTGAATTTTTTTTCTCCTATATTGTTTGTGTGTGAAAATGTCAAGTCATTTAAGGAACCTGTCAACAGCACAATCAACAGCACACTCTGTTCTGTTGACTCAGGCCACCTGGCTATATCAAGGCTCTAAGAAGTCCTGTTGTTTCTTAAAGCATAGGGATCTCAGTTGACATAATGGGTGCCTCCCCAGACAGACATGCTGGCCCATGTGCCTTTGGGGTTGATACTTTGGTACCTTCTCTAAGCACTGGGCGGGGCGGTCTGTCAGGTAGCTGAGGAGCACCTCTGTGGTATGGGAGGGGCTGCCCATTTGAGTCACAGAAGAGACAGAGACAGAGGAGATTGGTGATAAACTTCAGACCCAGAGCCAGTGAGTGAGCACCTCACCCCACCCACCCCCCAACCCCCCCAACCCCCACCTTGCCCTTGGCCCAGGCATCTCCTCCCAAACTGCTCATGCCAATAGCTTCGGGCCCCTCAGTAACTAGAACCTCTCCCATGGGACACTGACCACTGTTCTGGCCCCTCCCATGCAGTGTGACGTGCTCAGGTGAGAAGCTGACTCACTCCCACCTGCCAGAGCCCAGGGCAATGTCGAGATCATGCTATCCTATCCAGTCCTTCCTTGTCACTGGCATCTATTGATGGGGCTTCCTAGTGCGAGCTATTGAAAATTAGCCTTCTGTCTGTGCTCAGCTGGGGGGAGAGAGGGATAGGATCAATGGGTCAATGCCTGCCGTGGGTGGGACTATTGAGAGCCACAGTTTAGTTGGAATGAAGCCTGGCATTTTTGCCAGAGGGAATGGTTGAAAGGTGACCCTGCTCCAGGATTAGGGCGGCTCCCGATTAGGGCGGATCCTGCTGGGAATAGGGTGGCTCTGGGATTAGGACGGATCCTGCTGCCTCGGGCGCCCAATACTTTGGAGTTCCCAGTTGAGTTCTCTCGGGATTCTGAGAGAATTGGCGCGCAGAGCCCGGTGGAGGGAGTGTGTTCCCGGGAAGTGCGTGTAGAGTGCCGGTGAGAGTTCGGGAATAAAGAGTTGCTGTTTGAATTTACAAGACTTTGTGGCGGCTCGGTTATTTTGTGCCCAGCCAGACAGCGGCATGGGACAAAGGGTGGTGGCCCTCGCTTCAAGGGACAACCTGTCCTAGGGACAAAGGCCGCCTCATGGGACCCATCACAGAGAAGGGGCTTTCCGCCTTCCGTTGGCCCAGCTCTGGCAGGGCCCTCCCAAAGCATCCTCAGAAGCGGTGACTCCAGTCCCCGAGCTTCCGAAATTAGACCAGAGTCATGGCCCAATCTATATCCAATTCACAAGCCTCTGAGGCAGCCTGGTGAGGAAACAGCTGACCCAGCGGGCCCTCTTTGGGAAACGCTAATTGAAGGTAAAAAGTAGAACACTCGGTAGCAACAGCTAGAAGATGGACAACGGTGTCCCAGTAGAGAAGAGGCAAGCCACATTAGGACAATGACACCTCCCAAAGCTGATGTGACCAGCTCCTCAGAGTCCCCTGGGTTTAGTTGGCTGATGGGGGGGGGAGAATGCATGCTGTGTTATCATCGATGCGGTCCCCATTACCCACCAAGTCTATTTCTGGCCAAAGGAGTTTGTCTTGGGCTGAGGGCTGAGAGTGGCCCAATAGGCCTGCTCTGGTCTCAGCCTCCTAGTGCCAAGTTCAGGTCCATGTGGGCTCCCTGGTGACGGCCACTCCAGCCAGAAACAGAGTTCTGAGCTGGGGGCAGTGGCTCACGTCTGTAATCCCTGTGGTTCAGGAGGCTGAGGCAGAAGGATTGCAAGTTGGAAGACAGTCTCAGCAACTGAGACTGTCGGCCCCACCAGTCTGGTGCTGCATCTGGTTTTTGACTCAAAATAAAAAAATAAAAAGGACTGGGGATGTGTCTTAGTGGTAGAGCTCCCCTAGGTTTAAATCCCCAGCACTTTAATGATGATGATGATGATGATGATAAAGTAAAGTGAGAGAGCTGGGCTCTGCCGACATCCTGGGCTGTGGAAGCTGAGGCCAGTGGCTGTAGGTAGAGTGTGATGTCCTCCCTTGAGACTCCTGACTCCATTTGCCAGGTCTAATGGTCGTAGGTCTTGGTCTTAGGGTGGTGATTCATCTAAAGAGAGCATGTGAATTGTCACACCTGCTGTATGTGACAATTTTCACTAGAAAAGGCAAACAGTCAATACTGATAGTGGGGCTGGGTGCGGTGGCACTGCCCATAACCCCAGCAACCTGGGAGGCTGAGGCAGGAGGATTGAAAGTTCCAGGCCAGTCTGGTCAACTTAGGGAGAACTAGTCTCAAAATAAAAACTTTTAAAAAGCGCTGGAGATGTAGCTCAGAGGTACAACACTGGCCTTGCACATGGCAGACCCTGGGTTTCATCCCAGCACCACAAAAATGCACATATTGATAGTGAATAGTTGAAACCTGGGCTCAGGGCCTGACCACCTGAACTTGAATCCTGGGTGGCACTGGCTACTCCTGAGCACTGGGCCTCAGTCTCCTCAGGGGGTAACAATGGCTCCTCCGAGTGGTGGGGAAGGGATAAATGTAAGTGCTTGGAATGGCAAACAGGTCATTCTAGTAAACGTGAGACCTGGGTCAGGTGCAGAGGAACAAAGAGGACTCAGCCACTGCCCTCATCAAGTTTCCTGTCAGGAACTCAGAAGTGGCTGAGGGCCGTGTCCACTCTTGGCGTCCACACTGTGGGAAAGCTGGTCCCTCGGATCTGCTCTCCACCTCCCCCTGTGAGGCGGCCGTCGGCCCCCACAAGTCTGGTCCTGCATCTGGTTCTGTAGCTGGCACACATCAGCCAGGTATGGCCGTGCAGCCAGAGCCCAGGAGGCATCGAAGGCTGTGAGTCAGGACAGTCAGTGTCTGGGGGTGGGGGCAGCACATCCGAAGCAGTGGGCCCCTCTCCTCTGTGGAGGGCCACTGGGTGTCAGGTACTAGGCTCTGGGCCTTACCAACATCCTTGTTTTTGTTTCCTAGGGCTGCCAAGACAGAGAATCTTAAACAAGGAACACAAAGGAAGCCAGGCACCGTGGCGTGTGCCTGGAATCCCTGTGATTCAGGAGGCTGAGGCAGGAGGACCACAAGTTCAAGGCCAGCCTCAGCAACTTTAAGCTCCTGTCTCAAAAAATAAGGGGCCGAGGCTGTAGCTCAGTGGCAGGGCACTTGCCTAGCATGTGTGAGGCACTGGGTTCGATCCTTAGCACCACATAAAAATAGACAAATAAAATAAAAGGCATGCTGTCCACCTATAACTACAAAAAAATTAAATCAATAAGAAGGGCTGGAGACACAGTTCCGTGGTAGAGCACACCTGGTGCACCTCTCCACCCACAGAAACAGATCTTGTAACTCCAGAGGCCAGGAGTTCAAGACCTAGATGTCATCAGGGCCAGACTTCCTCCAAAGGCTCCAGGGCATTCCTTCGGTGACTCTTCCAGCTTCTGGTGCCTCCTGGTGTTCTTTGTGGCACATGCCTCCAATCTCTACCTCCATCTGCAGATGGAATGCACCTACTTGTGTTTTGTCTTTGTCAAAATTTCCCTTTTTTCCCCCCAGTACAGGGGATTGAACCCAGAGTGCTCTGTCACTGAGCTATATCCTCAGCCAATTTTTATTTTAAGATGGTCTTTCTGAGTTGCCCAGCCTGGCCTCAAACTTGTGATCCTCCTGCCTTGGCCTCCTGATTAGCTAGGATTACCTGTGGGCACCACTACACACTATTCACGCCTCCTTTTCTTTTTTCTTTCTTTCTTTTTTTTTTTTTTTTAAAGAAGAGAGAGAGAGAGAGAGAGAGAACGGGAGAGAGAATTTTTTAATATTTATTTTTTAGTTCTCGGCGGACACAACATCTTTGTTTGTATGTGGTGCTGAGGATCGAACCCGGGCCGCACGCATGCCAGGCGAGCGTGCTACCCTTGAGACACATCCCCAGCCCCCCACCTCCTTTTCTTATAAGAATACCAGATATGGGGGCTGGGAATGTGGCTCAAGCGGTAACGTGCTCGCCTGGCATGCACGGGGCGCTGGGTTTGATCCTCAGCACCACATACAAATAAAATAAAGGTGTGTCCACCGAAAACTGAAAAATAAATATTAAAAAATATTCTCTCTCTCTCTCTCTCCCTTTCTCTCTTCCTCTCTCTCTCTCTCTCTCTTTTTTTTTTTTTTTAAAAAGAATACCAGATATGTTGGATTCCCCCGCCCCCATTAGATTCCAATCTGGAATCAACTTAGCTACATAGGCAAAGACTTTTTTTCCAAATAAGGTCTTACAGGTTCTGGTGGACATGAATTATGGGAAGACATTATTCTCCCTAAATCCCTCAGCCATCAGTTTATTCAGAATGAATTAAATGAAATGAGAAAACTGAGGTACCAGACAGCCCGAAGTCACAGAGCAAGTTGGGCTTCAAATCCAGCTTTCTGCCCTGAAAAGGTTCTGGGCCAGACAGCGTGGCGCTGGAGGAGGAAGAAGGACCGAGCAACAGGAAACTCTTTGTCGGGCGGGCAGGCCATGTCCAGGGCTGCTTAACAGCTGGAGGACTGGACTTTGGCCTCCCAGCCTCCCTCCTGTTTTTTCCAGCTCTCTCACCCCCTGCCCTTCCCAGCATTCTGCAGGAAGCAGCTCAGCCCAATGGTCTGCCCAGGCCAGAATGAGCCACCGGTGCCACAGCAGCCCAGGAGGAAAACAAGCTGAAAAGAATGCTTATCTGGGGTGACGCAGAGGGACAAGGGCTGGAGGTTGAAGCCAGAGGCACAGTTGCCTGGAAAGGTCCTTTATGTCCTCCCAGGGGCTGGGCTCCTTTGTGCACAGTGACACAGAAGAAGGGTCCAGGCTTATTGCCCAGCCAGAGGACATGGTCAAGCCAGGAGCTGCTGATTCAGATCTCAGGGGTTTATTTAGGGCAAGGGAACCCTAAGACACAGCCTAGGCCTGGAGTGTCAAATAAATGACCAGTGGGCGATCAGAGGACGCCTCAGAACGCTTCTCAACACAGTTCTCCAGGCAGCAACATCAAGGAACTGGCACAAGGTTTAAAAACTGCCTCAGGCTTTTGAGCCTTGATTATATCTCCCAGCATACAGTGGCCCAGAGGAGGGAGGCAGGTTAGGCCAGGTCTCCCAACGCAGGTTCCGGGCACTTTTTCCTGATGCAGACACTTTTTACACAGAGGTGACGCCCAAACCTGCCTGAGTCCCACTCCCTGTGTGAATCATTCCTGGCCGCTGCCAACAACCAGCTTTAGCAGCTGTTGAGATGGCAGGCCTGGCGTCTGAGGCTGGCATCTAAGGACAGCTGCCGGGGATGCGGGACCCGCCCACCCCTGGCCCACGCTGGTCTTCATGATGGGGAGACTCAACTTTTTTTTTTTTTTTTTTCCTTTCTGTGCTGCTGGGGATTGAACCCAGAGGTGCTGTACCACTGAACTACACCCCCAACCCTTTTTATTTTATTTTATTTTTTAATTTGGAGACAGGGTCTTGCTAAGTTGTCCAGGCTGACCTATCATTTGCAATTTTCCTGGCTCAGCTTCCAGAGTAGCTGGAATTACAGGCAGGCATCATCATGCTCAGCTCAAAATGTTTTGTTTTGGGGGGGGTACCAGGGATTGAATTCAGGGCACTCGACCACTGAGCCACATCCCCAGCCCTATTTTGTGTTTTACTTCGAGATAAGGTCTCATTGAGTTGTCTAGAGCCTCGCTTTTGCTAAAGCTGGCTTTACTCGTGATCCTCCTGCCTCAGCCTCCTAAACTGCTGAGATTACCGGCATGCGCCACCACACCTGGCTCAAGATTTTTATTTATTTTTTTTTTGGCACTGGAGATTAAACCCAGAGGTGCTTAACTACTGAGACACACCCCTGGCCCTTTTTATATTTTAGTTTGAGACAGAGTCTCTCTGAGTTGCTTAGGGACTTACTAAATTGCTGAGGCTGGCCTTGAACTCATGATCCTCTTGCCTTAGCCTCCCGAACCCCTGGGATTACAGGTATGCACCACCGTACCTGGCTTCAAAATGGTTTTGAAGTACAGTCATCCCTCTGTATCCACAGGTGATTCGTTCCAGGACTCCCAAGGATATTGAAATCCCTGGATGCACAATGGCAGAGTCTTTGTATATAACCTGTGCACAATCTCCTGTATTCTTTAAATCATCTCTAGATTATTTATAATACCTAAGACAAGGTCAGTGCTATGTAAACAGTTGTTACACTGCATCATGTAGGGAATAATGAGAAGGAAAAAATATATATATACTCTACAAGTAGGAGTTTGTCCAGAAAAGAAAGTTCAAGAAGGGAGCTGGGCGTTGTGGTGCACACCTGTAATCCCAGTGACTCTGGAGCCTGAAGCAGCAGAATCCTAAGATCAAGGCTAACCTTGGCAACTTAGTGAGACGCTGTCTCAAAACACAATAAAAAGGGCTGGGGTGTAGTTCAGTGGTAGAGTGCCTGCCTAGCCTGCACAAAGCCCTGGGTTCCATTCCCAGGGCCTCCTTCCTCACTCTCCTCATTGGTGGAAGGGACCCTGATAGTTGTCCTCAGAGAAGCCCCTTGTGGCTGCAAGCCAGCCCGTGTCTTGCTAGGTCTCTGCACCTGGAAATTAGGGTGGTGGGGAGGGATACTAAAGTTCTTCTCTCCTCTCCGCACTGGGACAAGAGGCACGCTGGCAATAGCTAAGTGTGCCCCGTGTCCTGGGTGAGTCATGCACCCTCCCTGGGCTCTCCTCTCTGTAAGACAGCAGGCCACTTCCCTGGAGACTGGGGCTCTAACAGCTGGTGGGTGGCTGGAGGAGGGAATGCCTGCATGGCAGGAGGAATGTGCTTACTCCCCCAAAATCAGCAAGGCCAGATTCCTTCCAAGCCAGGCAGCAGGCCTCTCCACCTCCTCTCCAAGCTGACATTGTTGAAGGGGCCCCTTAGCTTCCCAGTCCCCCACTGTACTGGGTACTGAACCCCAGGGCCTGCAATGCTAGGCAAGTGCTAGGCAAGTGCTAGGCTACCCTCAGCCCTTTAAATTTTATTTTCGGACAGGATCTTGCTAAATTGCCCAGGCTGACTTTGAATTTGTAATCCTCCTGAGTAGAGGGGATTACAAGTGTGAGCTGTTGGCCTCGCTTGGAGAGGCCACCTGGGAAGACAGGTCTGTGAGCAGTTTGCTCACTTGCCAAAGTCTCAGTGCCTGGATGTGGCCGGCTCTGCTCCCAGTGCTGCGGATACAGCAGCAAACAAGACCAGTGAGTCCCGGTCCACAGAGGGAGGCCTGTGGCAAGCAAACTCCAAACACAGCATCTGGCATGAACTGGGGAGCTTGCTAAAGAATGAAGGCTTGTGAGGAACGAGCTACGAGCAAGGGAAGAGCCCACCCTACAGGGGACTCAGGGAAGGCTTGGCCCATGAAGTGACATTCAAGTTGAAATATGAAGGAGCCACCAGGGTCAAGAAAGGGGCAGGGAAGAAGATTCCAGGCTAAGAGGTTAGTTTGTCTGAAGAAATGAGGGGTACAGACTGGGTTGGGGGCGGGCAAGGCAGTGATTCTGCCAGTTAGACCTGTGGGGCCTTAGACAGGGCTTCTCCTCCCCAGTCTCATTTGCATCGTCTGTAAATTAGCCATAATATCTCATTGCAAGATGCTCAGGAGGATTTAATTATATTGCGTTCCCTTTTTATTTCAGGTCTTATGAAGAATAAACACAATAAATGGTGGTAGACCTGGGGGTGTGGCTCAGTGGTAGAGTACTTGCTCAGCATGCCTGAGGCCCTGGTTCCACTCCCAGCAGGAAACATTAAAAAAAAAAAAAATGGGAGCAAAGGTATGGTGGTGCCAGCCTGTAATCCCAGTGGCTCAGGGGGCTGAGGCAGGAGGATCGCAAGTTCAAAGCCAGCCTCAGCAACTTAGTGAGACCCTAAGCCACTTAGAGAGACCCAAAAAAGAAAGAATAAAAAGAAAAAAAAAGTAAAAAGAAAAGAAAAAAGTAAGAAGAAAAATAAAAAGAACTGGGGGAGAGGGTGTAGCTCAGTGGCAAAGCATCCTTGGGTTCAATCCCCAGTACCATCAACAAAAGGAACAAAGTAAAAAATGGCAGCAGAGTGTCTAGGTATGCTCTGTGAATATATTATTTATATCTACTAATCTGATTATTATTGTTTTGTTTTTTTTTTTTTTGGCATTAGGGATGGAATCCAGAGGTGCCTTACCACTGAACTACATCCCCAGTCCTTTTTCTTTTTTCTTTTGAGACAGGGTCCTGCTAAGTTACCCAAAAAAGAGAGATGGGGCTTGAACTTGTGATCCTCCTGCCTCAGCCTCCCAAGTCACTGAGATCACAAGCATGTGTCACCACACCTGGGTTATGAGTCCATCCTATAATGAAATATAAAAGTTCAGGAAAATGCTTTAAAGTGTGTGAACTGATATGCAAATGTGAAGGACTCTTTGAGCTGCACTGATACATAATATATTGCATCACAGGATCCAAACTTTGCAAACCTGCAGCCTCACTTGCCAAGGAGCTATGAATAGTGGGCATTTTTTCCCCACTAGCTTTAGGAAATGCTATGAAAGCTGCTAGAAGCAGGCAGATCTTGGCAGCAAGGCTGGGGAGCTGGGGAGAGAAATCCAGAGCACCATGTGCAAGTCTCTGCCTGACCTCCTGGACCAGAGACGGTGGCTTGTGTGCAGTCTGAATAAACAAATATGAGGAAGCACTTTGCGATGCTTTAATAACAATTCTATCCCCCAAACAAAGTGACCTTGACAGTGGTAAACACCTCTCATTCTAGTTGTGTAAACTCTATAACTGCACTTTATACAATGGTTTGGAGAAGAAGCAGCCTTGGATGGTAGATGTGTATTCTTGGGGTGGTCAGAGTTGAAGGATATCAGAAAGCTATAAGAGATCATATGTCATCAATAAACTTAGATTTTTATTTTTTTTAAGGGGCTGGAATTTGAACCCAGGGCCTCCTATATGCAAAGGCAAGTGCTCTACCACTTAGTTATATCCCAAGCCCCTAGGATCAGATTTGACTGCAGAAGTAGAAGTCTAATACTACCGGCTCCACAACATAAATGCTTACTTCTTTCTTCCATAAAAATGTAAAGATGGGTGGTCCAGAGCTGGCATGGTGGCTCTGGTAAGTCTGATCCTCAGGGCTCCAGGCTCCTTGCATCCACCTTGCCTTTGATATGGTCCTCATCCTCACGGTCCAGAATGGTAGCTATCATATCCACATTCTAGAATGCAAGATCAAGAAAGGAACAGAGTTGGAAGGATGAAGGGACAAAGATGGAAAGGGCAAGGGAAGAGTCTAAGAAGCTTTCCAGGAATGTTTATGCTTTCATTTAAATGTCATATGGCTATGCCTAGTGGCAAAGGAAGATGGGAAATGTAGTCTCTATTCTGGGTATCATGGTTCCAGCTTTGTAGAAGCTCCCTACCTGAGCTTTCAGTGCGAGTGGTTCTGGCGGCTGACCCAACGCTTTCTTCTCCAGGTGGTAGGCATAATATCCAGGCCTAGTTAATGTAAGTCATAGTGACTGAATCCAGGATTGGATCATGGTCCAGTGTGGGCCATTGTGAGTTAGTTTGGACTTTTGCTGAAATTATTTGGGGGAAACAAATATTTTTCATTGAGGGACACTAAGCTGATGAGCACATTTAGAGTTGCTGGTGGCCATCTTTATATTTTGTAGAAACAATTTGCTTGAGAATGAGGGAACAGGGCCAACCAAGAAAATAGCAGAGCAGAAAATAAAGATTGTGACACATTCTTGATGATGACATTATGTAGGCCTCTGGATCCAGCCATGCCTGAAGTGGGAATATCCCTGAATTTCCCGTGTATGAGTCAATTCTCTCTCTCTCTCTCTCTCTCTCTCTCTCCTATTTCTTTATTATTTATTTATTTATTTATTTTTTGCTGAACTCAGTTTGAGCTGGGTTTTCAACACTTGTAAATTAAAAAGTCCCCAATAATACACTAGCCAAGATGCAATTCTTCCTGGAAGAGGAGAAAATAATTTTGTGATTAAGAATGCTGTCATCCCAGGTGCCTAATATGCCTGCCTGCTTCCCACAGGAAGCATGCTGAGAATCTAATGAGCATGCCCACTATGTTGGAGTTTCTGTAGAAGAGTCTCCAAATGATTCTCTCATCCCTGTGCATGCAGGCCATGCCTCCTTACCTCATGAATTGGGACTTGCCAATTTATAGGTTGCTTTCACCCATAGAATGTGGCTGAGGCAGTGCTGTGCCATTTCCAGGCTGAGACTTAGTAGGTTCTGCTTTTGCTCTCCAAGAGCCCAGGATTGCCAGGTAAAGAAATTGGGCTAGTCTGCTGGAGAGACCATGTGAGACAGGAGGACAGGCAGCCCCAGATGCTCCAGCCCCCACAGTGGAGATACTAGATACATGAAGGAAGCCATGGTGGACATTCTAGCCCCAGCCAAGCTCCCAGCTGAGTACATTTGCCTGCATGGTCCCAGCTGACCCTGGGCAGAAGAACTGCAGAGATGAGCCCAGCCAGGTCACAGAATCATGAGAAATAAGGTTGCTGCTTAGGTTACTAAGTGCTGCGCTGATCTGTCCGGCATAAAAACCGACTGCTACATCCACACAAGCAACTCTGGAACACCAAGATGGGTCACTGGGTGTCTTATTCAAATGAGGTCCTCACTGAGAAATGATGATGTAAAGTGTTGGGACTGAGGGTCAGATAAGACTAGACTCCAGGACAACAAGGAGAGGAACTCTGCTTCAGCATCAGCACGGGAGGAGCTGGGTGGCCTAGAATTTACCTAGAGGGATCAGGGAGACCAGAGCCCAGTCTCAGCTCAGCAGCCTGCTGGGGTGTGGGTAGTTGTTGAAGGATCCCACAGCCCAGCCGCCTTTGGGAGCGGAGGGAGAGCTGAGTCTGGCTGCCCTGACCCCTCAGGCAGAGGTGGCCATGGGCTGCAGGCAGGAGCCCTCTCTCGGCTCTCCTTGGGACAAACTGAGGGTCGGGTAGGGTGCACAAGGGCCACAGTTACAGTCAGGAAAAGGCAGCCTGGGGTGGGGCCCTGAAATCACCGACCCCTGGATCCTTACGCCTTTCCATTAGGAGTACCAAGGCCCGAGTCCTGCAGAATTCAGGCTTATACTTTTAAAGTTTCTACCCTCTTCTTTGTCTTTGTAAATCATCCTGCTTCATTTAGGGATTTAACCTTCTAAACCATCTCAAATCCTTTTTGGAAATGGGTGGGAGGAACATCACGGATCCTGAGAACTGGGATTATCTCTGGAACCCAGTAGGAGGAAGCGAGCCAACGGTGCCCACCCACGGCCCCCACCTGCTCACCTCTGGGGAGGCCCTCATGCCTGTGCGCATGAACGGGTGTGTGTGCATGTATGAGTGTGTGTGAAGAGTTGTGTAGAAAGAGGGTGTGTTAGTGTATTTTTGAGAGCATGAATGCAAATGAGTAGTGCGTCCACAATGAGAGTGCAAGTGTCAAGCTGTGTGGAAATGAGTGTGCATTACTATGTTGGTATGAAAGTGAGCATGAATGTAATGTGGGTATGACTGCTAGTGCAAGAGCACGCGCGTGTGTGTGTGTGCGTGTGTGTGTGTGTGTGTGAATCCGTGCGCCAGGTTGGGGTGCGCCTGCCTTGACTGATGACTTCTAAGGGGAAGGGGACCTGCGGTCCTTCCTCAGTCCCGCTGCCGTGCTGCCCTGGTTGCAGATGGTTGTTGCTGCCTTTGGCCAGCCGGGTGCTGCCCAGGAACGGCTCCTCCCACCAGGACATGGCATGGCACAGACCAGCCCTGCCAGGGCTGGAGTGTGGAGGATGGGATGGGAGAGGTCCGCCTGGGGGCTCAGCGCCGATAGAATGCTGATGTGACAGAGACACTTGTGAAACTTTTTCCTGACAACTGCGAGGCTGAAAATCCCCAGCCTCGGTTCCGGGATTGCCAAGGTCACGGGCTTGCTCTTGCTGGGCCGCAGTCCTGGAGGCTGGCGGTGTGCTCTCTGCTGCCCCCTTCTGGGCTTCGGCCGCTTCGCAGATGCCAAGTGATGCTAAGCCCGCCCGCCCCGCAGAGCAGCTGCCTAGAGCTTCAGTCCATCGATTGGGCTGCAAGGAGGCCGGCTGGGCCACTTCCGGCTAGGCGGAGCATTTCCCAAGCCTGGGGACAAGGATCTCTGACTCCGTGATGCTCACTGCTGGCCTGACATTTGATTGATGCCCCATGAAGGGCAAATGAATGCACAATCGGTTCAGGTCCTAATCAGAGGAGAAACCGAGTCCTAGAAAGGATTTAGTGTGTTGCACAGAGAGGACAGAAATTGAGTAAGACTCTGCTATGACTTCATTAGGCCATGAGTCCTGGCTCTTTCCTGCTTACCACGAGCCGACTTTCCCAGCTGACTGGGCTGTGTCAGGAGAAATTGCTGTCCCTGCATCTGGGCGACTGGGTCGAGCTGAGCAGACAGCGAGGGGCTGGAACCTCGTCTGCCTCTGCTGGTGCCCAGGCTCGTCCTTCTGGATTGTGCTGAGTTGGCCCACGCCTGGGAGGGGCAGACAGGAGCACAGACACGCCTGGTGCCGGAGGGTGCATGTGGGTGTCCCTGATGCCTCTGCCACAGCATCCTCACCCCCAGATAGAGGAGAACCCACGTTCAGAGGCTGGAGCTGTCCAAGGCTCAGCTTGGTGTGTCCATCAGAGCCTCTCTCACTCCTGGATCCTGGGACCCACCCATCAGTACTGTGGCTCTCTAGCTCCAAAGGGAGGAACCAGGGCTCCCAGATGACAGCCTGCCCCTCTCTTCTAGTTACTCAGTGTAGAAAAAGGGAAAACTTAGACTAATGGAAAGAAAGAGAAATCACCCGGGATACATGTCAGCCTCCGCCTCACACCCAAACAGACCTGTTCATTCTGCCCTTGCTCAAGTCTGGACTGCTTCTTCCCCAGCTGCTGCTACCAGGGCTGACTCCCTCCCTCACCTCTGTGTATGGCTCATCCTGTCCACCTCCAACTTTTGCTTGAGCCAAGATGTCCCATCCCTGGCCCCGTAGGCCCAGGCCCTGAGCACCTACACTGCCGCTCCCTGCATCTGCCTGCCCCACTGATAGCTCAGGAGCCCCACAGGCCACAGGAACCACAGTGCCATCTCTAAGTGACCACCTGCTCCAAGTAAGACCTTCTGTGGTTGACAAGTCCTGAGATCCCAGTGCCAGCCCAGCTCTGCTCCTCCGTACCAAGGCCTATAGAAATGCCCAGCATCCTCTGCCTCCCCAGAAAGCTCCTGAGCTACGTGACAGGAGCTTCATCCACTTTATGTCCTCAGTGCTCAGCCAGGGCCTGACATGTGGTGGGCTCTTGGTAAATGTCCACCAAAAGGAGATAAGCTGGTGTGACTGAACCAATTTACTCCCATGAATAACAAGAAGCACCAGGTACAGTGGTGCACCCCTATAATACCAGCAACTCAGGAGGCTGAGGTGGGAGGATTGCAAGTTTGAGGCCAGCCTCATCAACTTAGTGAGGCCCTAAGCAACTTAGCAAGACCCTGTCTCAAAATAAAAAAAATAAAAAAAGGGCTGGGGAGGTGGCCCAGTGATTAAGCGCCTGTGGGTTCAATCCCTGATACTACCACCACTACTACTACTAATAATAATAAATTGTTCAGTGTGTATTCTGTCCAGCATTGTGTTAAATGCACTAGGTTCTCCTTGCTTAGTCCTCAGATAGCTCAAAAGGTGACGGAGCTTAATACCCATTTTCCAGATAAGGAACTGAGATCCAGAGATACTAAGTGATATGATCAAAGTAATATCCTGGATTCTGGCCCAGCCCATGCCCTGGGCCTTGGGTTTGCCACCCATCCTGCTCTGTGTCTGCCCACATCTGTCTCTCTTGAGGCCCAAAGGCCCTTCCATTCTGTTCTCGCTTCAGCTCAGCCCAGGGCCAACCTAGCACAGACAAGTTTCCTCCAAGTAACAGGTGAGGACACGCTTGGGAGGCTGCAGGGGCTGGGTCCCCCAGAGCACAGACACACCTCTGCTCTTTCATGTGGCTGAACAAGATTCAGCAGGCCGATTTTAGTTCCCAAACCTCAAGTTCCTAAAATGAGCTCCAACCAAACTGATGCTGAAAATGCCTGGCCTGAGAATATGGGCCCAGGAACAATCACAGGCTCATTACCTGACCTTGGGCCGGGAATTGAGGCAAGCTGAGCCTCTGCTTCCACATCTGCACAATGGGCATGAAAATATCCACTCCCCAGCGTCACTGGGAGGATCAGACATGAGCGTCCCATAAACTACCAAACTCCCTAATGCAGGGCGAGGAGATATTATGGGATAGACAGTGGCCTGCTCCAGAGGCTGGGAGGAAGGAGGGAAGGAAGGAGGCACTTGGCCCAGGTACAGGTTTTTCTGGTTAGGGTGTGGAGGGTGGAGAGGAGAAATGGAAAAGGAGCCAGGGGGTGAGGTGGGGCTCTGTAGAAACTGCAGGCACCTCAGCTGTAGAAACTGCCAAGTCACCCCCCTTTCTCTTCCTTCAAACCCAAGGCCTCGCTTGTTTCAGACCAGGGCAGTGTCAGTGAGCTACACTACCAATCCTGTTTATTTTTTATTTTGAGACAGGATCTCGCTAAATTGTTGAGGTCAGATTTGAACTTGTGATCTTCCTGCCTCATCCTTCTAAATTGCTGGGATCACAGGCCTGTGACGCCCTGCTTGGCTCTTCTTTTGAAAGCAGTCTTCCTTAGGCATTGGGTGCAGTGGGACTTGCATGATCATGGCAACTCGGGGAACCCGAGGCAGGAGGACTGCAAGTTCAAGGCCAGCCTCAGCAACTGGGTGAGACCCTGTATCGGAAAGCTCATCCTGTCCCCGGCGGTGAGAGCTCCCCATTGATCCAGGCCTCAGCTCCATCACAGAGGTGGCTGTGACTCACCAGGGAAACCTAGTTCCTCCCAGCCCCCGCTTGTGCAACCAATTCTTTGAACCTAAGTGTCTGACTTCTCAACTCCAGTGTGAATTTCAGGATCCCTATGAATAAAAACCATGGGAAAAAAAGAGTGGGGGATGGGGTAACTCAGGGGTAAAGAGTTCCTGGGTTAAATCTTCAAAACCAGAGTGGGGAAAAAAGTCTTCATTACTTTTTTTTTTTTTTTTTTTCTGTTTATACAAGCAGTATATGCTTAGTGCAGAAAGTTCAAACAACCCTGAGACGCAGTGTGGAAGGTGGACAGTTTCCCACGTTTATGTTCCCCAGATGGCGCTGCTATTGACATTTTGGAATATGTTTGTCCAGATTTTTTTTTCATGAACAGATGTCTATTTACTAATGAGATAAGTATATTCCTTGAAGATTTTTTTTTTTTTTTTAAACTTATGGTTCTGCAGATAGAACCTGGGGGTGCTCTACCACTGAGCTACCTCCCCAGATATTTAATTTTTTTTTTTTTTAAATTTTTAAAACAGGGCCTCACAAAGGTACCCAGGCTGGCCTTGAACATGTGATTCTCCTGCTTCTCTCTCTTTTTTTTTTTTTAAAGAGAGAGAGAGAGAGAGAGAGAGAGAGAGAGAGAGAATTTTAATATTTATTTTTTAGTTTTCGGTGGACACAACATCTTTGTATGTGGTGCTGAGGATCGAACCTGGGCCGCACGCATGCCAGGCGAGTGCGCTACCGCTTGAGCCACATCCCCAGCCCCTCTCCTGCTTCTCTTGACCTCCTGAGTTGCTGGGATTACAGGCGTGCACCAGTGCGCCGGCCCATGAAGGTAATTTATAATGTTTAGTTCTTCCCACCACCCCTCCCAGAAGTAATCACTAGTCACAGTTCTGCAGGAACACGTTTGAGCTTTTCATATGCATTTATATCCACGAGTGGGCCTAAAGGAGGGGGTGGCATGATAACAGATACAAAGGCCAAGCCTGCTGTGATTCAAGTTCCAGCTCCAGTGATTACTGGCTGGGTGAAGGTGGGCAAGTTACTTAACCTCTCTGAGCCTCATTTTCTTCTGGAAGATGGAAATCATGATAACACCTCTTCAACGTGTTGTTGAAAGAAGTGAGATAAAGGGTGCCAAGTTTAGCATCATGTCTGGCTCATCCAGGATTAACTGGTGTTATAGACACACAGAGTCACACACACACACACACACACACACACACGCACACACACACACACACACACAGGATCATATTATGCATATTATCTTGTTAGATTTGGAGGCAGAATTATGTGGAAAGATTAGTCACAGGGATCCTGAAATTCACACTGGAGTTGAGAAGTCAGACATTTAGGTTCAAAGAATTGGTTGCACAAGCGTGGGCTGGGAGGAACTAGGTTTCCCTGGTGAGTCACAGCCACCTCTGTGATGGAGCTGAGGCCTGGATCAATGAGGAGCTCTCACTGCAGGGGACAGGACGGGCTTTCTGAAGACTGGTCTGGTTAGTTCACTTGAGGCACATCCCATAGGCCTCTCCCTCCCTCCTTCCCAGCCTCCACTTCCTGCCTCCCTGTGGCCTCCATTTTGCCACCTGTAGGTCATTTGCAGCCCCACAAGCTTACAGTGCCCTTAGGCCTTTTGAAAAGGTCATGGGATGGGTTGAAGAGGTAAATCCCAAAAGAGCGGGTCATGTCACCGTTCTGGAAATCTGCAAATGCGACCTTATTTAGAGAAAGGGTCTTTGCAGATGTTATTAAGGATCTTCATCAAGAGATTGTCCTAGGTGATCAGACCCTAATTCAATGACAAATGTACTTAGAAGAGACACCCTGGGGAGATTTGGCAGAGAAGAGGAGGAGGGGGCAGTGTCACCATGGAGACAGAGGTTGGAGCCATGACATGCTCCCCCACCCCCAGGGAGGGATGCTCAGAGCCACCATAACACAAGAGATGAGGGACCAAAGAAGGACCCCACAGGACGGCTGGGCCATACCTGAATGTCAGACTTCTGGCCTCCAGAACTGCGTGAGGGTGAATTTATGTTGTTTTAAGTCACTCAGTTTGTGATAATTTGTTATGGCAGCCACAAGAGAAGAATATGGTCATATATAGACTGGTTAAAATGTCCCAAGAAGCCAGGTGGGCCTGGTGCGATGGCATATGCCTGTAATCTCAGCAACTTTAGGAGGCCGAGGCAGGAGGATTAAAAATTGGAGGTGAACCTGGGTAACTAAGCGAGGCCCTCAGGAACTTAGGGAGACCCTGTCTCAAAATAAAAAATAAAACGGGCTGGGGATGTAGCTCGGTAAAGAAGTGCCCCTGGGTTCAATCCCCAGTCCCCCTTACCCACCCATAATAAAAGCAGGGAAAGAGAAGTCAGATGTCATAAAATGTATATATTGAGAAGTCTTGTTTTTATAGATAACCATTTTTATTAGGTTCTTTTGTATTTTTTCCAGGGTTTCTTTACCTGCCTCCCACCTTCCTGTAACTAGGGATTGAACCTAGGGCCTTGACATGCAGAGCAAGCACTCTACCACTGAGTTATGCCCTCAGCCTGCCTCTCCAACACCCTCTCTCTAATTTTATTTTGAGACAAGGTCTCACTAAGTTGTCTAGGTTGGTCTCAGAACTTGCAACCCTCCTGCCTCAAGCTTCTGAGTTGGTGGGATTACAGGTAGACACGCCCCTGCCCCATCCTGGCACAGGGTTTCTCTATATAGAGAAGAATACATTTTGCTGGCTTTCTCTACCATGTTTAGGAGTAATCTTTTTTTTTAAAAAATTAATTAATTAATTAATTTATAGGAGTAATCTTTTAAAATGTGTATGTGAGGGCTGGGCACGGTGGCTCATGCCTGTAATCCCAACATTTCGGAGGTTGAAACAGGAGGATCATAAGTTCAAAGCCAGCCTCAGCAAAAGCAAGGCACTAAGCAACTCAGTGACACCCTGTCTCTAATAAAATACAAAATAGGGCTGGGGATATGGCTCAGTGGTTGAGTGCCCCTGAGTTCAATCCCTGGTATCCAAATAAAAGATGTATGTGACTGTGTCACTTACTATCTTTATTTTTCTATTTAAAAAAAAATTGCAGGGGGGAGTATGGGGGATTGAACTCAGGGGCACTTAACCACTGAGCATATCCCTAGCCCTTTTTTATATTTTATTTAGTGACAGAGTCTTGTTGAGTTGCTTAGGGCCTCGATAAATTGCTAAGGCTGTCTTTGAACTCGGAATGTCCTGCCTCAGCCTCCCAAATCAGTGGGATTACAGGCATGAATCACCATGCCTGGCACTCCACTGTCTTTAGATGAGATCCAAACTTCTAAAGTGGTCCCCTGGAAGACCCCATCCCAGGATCTCTACTCAAATTTGTCACCTCCCTTGAAAAGACTTCCCTGACCTCCCAAGCTAAAAAATTCCCCTGTTTCTGCTATTTCCTTTTTTTAAATTGCTGATAGACCTTTATTTATTTTTTATTATTTAAATGTGATGCTGAGAATCGAACCCAGTGCCTCACACATACCAGGTAAGTGTGCTTACGACTGAGCCATGGCCACAGCCACCGTTCCTGCTGTTTCTTATCTTACCACCCTGCTTACCATGTGGGAAGTTTCTGCATTTCATCAAATGTATCACAATAAAAATGGGCTCGGTGATGCGTCTGGTTCTTTGTGTGTCTCCCCACTCTGGACTGTAAATTCTTGGGGCTGGAATCTGTTTTGTTCCTACCTTCTCCTGGGGAGCCCCAAGCAGTGGGCTTGGCCCCTCATAGGCCCTCTGTAACATTTGTTAAGTACATAAATGAATACTGAAGGTCAAAAATTTTCTTTCTTCTTTTTAAAAAACTTATTTATTAGGTCTAATCAGTTATACATGAAAGTAGGAAGCTCTTTGATTCATTGTACATAGTGGCCAGGTGTGGTGGTGCACGCCTGTAATCCCAGAGGCTTGGGAGGCTGAGGCAGAAGGATTGCAAATTCAAAGTGAGCCTCAGCAACTTAGTGAGGCCCTAAAGCAACTTAGAGAGGCCCTGTCTCTAAATAAAATATGAAAAAGGGCTGGGGATGTAGCTCAATGGTTAAGCACCTTTGGGTTCAATCCTCAGTACCTAGAAAAAAAATGTAATTTAACCTCTTTGAGCTTCTGTAAAAGTGGATCTCTTAGTAAGGATCAAATGAGGATGTAGAGTGCATTTTGAAATGCAAAATCCTACCCAAATGGGTTCGATAATGGTCACTGGTTGCAGAGAATGGAAAAATCCTTATAATACAGGAACCCTTGTAATACAGTCATTTCATGTTAGGCCACCAGAGGGCAGCCTCTCCCCCATGCCCCTGTAGGGCCCTCTCACCCATTTCTCCCAGAGGGACCTGTCCAGGCCTTCTGGTAAGTAAAAAGCAGTGTAGACCCTCCATGAAGAGCCTGGGCCTGGGACCTGTCACTGGACTTGTCACTGGGGGTATGGATTGCTTTCCTCCACAGGACAGAGGCACGTGGTGGGACATTTAGGGACAGTGGTGAGACCTTCAGTACTTCTTGGGTTGTGTTGGGCAGTGGTCTCAGCACTGGTTTCTGCAGGCGGAGGCCAGGATCTCTATCTGCATATGTGTATTAGAGCATGTCTGCAGAGTGGGGATCCTCTGGTGTTGTGAGCCTGTCTATCCAGCGCCAGGCACATGGACGCACCCAAAATGCTCGCTAAGTGCTGCTGGGGGGACAAGAGGGAGTCTAATTTAGGTGGCTGTTTGTTGCTATTCCTGTCCGCCCACTTGACTGTGAGACGCCTGCAGACCTCAGATCCCTGTGTGTAGGAGTCAGCTAAGTCCCCAACTCAGCTGGCAATACATTCCCTAAGGTGTGGTATAAATTCTAGGAGAAACTGCAGAAGGATAAGAACTGCAAGCTTCTAGAAGGCCTGAGTTCTCCCTCCGTCCTGTGTCAGTGCTAAAAAGATAGGGTGCATGAGCCGGGTGTGGTGGCGCACACTTGTAATCCCAGCAAATTGGGATCGAGGCAGGAGGATCGCAAGTTCAAAGCCAGTGTCAGCAACTTAAGGGGGTCCTAAGCAACTTAGAGAGACCCTGTCTCAAAATTAATAATAATAATAATAATAATAACGACTCAGTGTTTAAGTGTCCCTAGATTCAATCCTTGGTGCAGGGAAAAAAAAAAAAAAAAAAAAAAAGAACAGAGCATAGTAGGAAGAGCTCTGCTGCCCAGGGCTTCTCCCTTCCTCCTCCTCCTCCTCCTCCTCCTCCTCCTCCTCCTTCTTTTAAATACTTATTTTTTAGGTGTAGATGGACACAACACAATGCCTTTATTTTTATGTGATGCTGAAGATCGAACGCGGATCCCGCCTGTGCTAGGGGAGCGCTCATCCCAGCCTCTTCTCCCTGCTTCTTAAGAGGGCCCAGGCCTTCTGAACCCCAGGCTCCCAGGGAGGAAAAGCAGCCAACGGGGTCTTCCTTCAGTTTGTTTTGAGGTACGAAGGAGAGATTTGGGTAAGTCCTTGGATTTGGGAATCACCATGTAAGAAGAGCTTTGTTCTCAAAATGTGGCAGTGTGGAGGACCATGCCTAAGCTAACAGTGTCCCTCAACTAACAGTGTCCCCACTGGCCCTGCTGCCCATGGTACAGCTGAAGCCCAATGTCATTGTGCAACCCAGCTAATGCCTGGGGGGGCACTAGGAATCCAAATGCTGTGTGAGGTGTGAACTGGCCTCAGATTCTAGTCTCTGTGTCTCCTGTTTGACCAGATGAGTCATACCTTTGAGACTGAAGGACAGGGGCTGTCACATGGCCAGGCTGCCAGCTCCATGGTCCTTGCTGAGCCCCAGGGGATGCTCTCCCTCCCCCAGCCCTACATTCCTAGACAGTGGTGGCATCTGATTGCCTGGAGGTGGCCCCTGATTGCTATCTCTGCTGCCTCTGGAAGTGGTGGATGATAGGAAGCACTGTGTGGTGGGTGGTGGGTGGCGGGTGGGGGATTACCTTATCTGGGGCTGTTAGGAGGAGGGTCTTTCCATGTTCTCAGGAAGAAACAGGAAATGAGCCAAGAGTTCAGCACTTTATTATAGTCACATAGCACAGGAGAGGCCACTTGGGTTTCAGCAAAGGGTAAGCCTCCCCAGCACAGAGCCCCACCAACCAGGCCAAGTGGGGATGGGGGACCACATGTCATGGTTAAAAGCAGAAACACAGACTTGATTTGATGCCAGCTTCACCATGTG
Organism: Callospermophilus lateralis; assembly: GCF_048772815.1. Classification (NCBI taxonomy): domain Eukaryota; kingdom Metazoa; phylum Chordata; class Mammalia; order Rodentia; family Sciuridae; genus Callospermophilus; species Callospermophilus lateralis. The sequence continues at coordinate 64,533,617 of NC_135309.1, forward strand.
TGGTCTCTGCTAAATCTCTCGACCTCTCTCAGCCTTGGATCTCTTGTCTATGAATTAAGTAGTAGAACTGACTTCAGTGGGCTGCCGGAGAACTGAGACCAGGCTTGCACACATGTTTGGCTCAGTCCCTGGTGAGTTATGAACAGTCAAAAGGGGAAGCCATTATTGCTATTTTTACTAGCAAATCTGATATTCCTGTGGTCAGGCAGCCCCAGTCTCCATGTATGAGTCTTATTTCCTAAAGATCTCCCAACGTGGCCCATTAGGAACACAGCCTGGGACATTTGTGGGAACAACCTGGTCCCTGGGAATGTGGCCATCAGACCCCAAAATGAGGTTTCTGGGGCCATGACAGTTATCTCTACCAAATCCATGAAAAGCATTAGGAAGAGTTTGGGGAAAGTTCTAGTTTAGGATTTGGGGCATTTATTTAGTTAGCATTCCCTCTACGTAGTGGGGGAGGCAGTCTCTTTTAGTTTTGTAGTTTTTGCTTTGGCTAAAACAGTGACAGAGGCCACAGAACTTGAAATCTGTACTTTCTCTGCCTTTGGCTGTCTGGGTGACCTTGGGCTGGTCACTTTACCTCTCAACCTCACTAATCCTACTAACCTTAGTGGAACTTTGAGGATGAAACTGGGCATTGGAATAAAAAGTGAACTGTAAACGATGGCTGCTTGGTAGGTAGAAAAGTGGTAAATAAGACATAAATGGCTCAACTGATTGGGCCCGCGCATGGTGGTGATGCCTATAACCCAGATACTCAGGAGGCTGAGGCACAAGCTCTAGGCCAGACTCTGAGAATTAGCAAGACTCTCTCAAAATTTTAGAAGAAAAGGGCTGAGGAAGTAGCTTTAGTGGTAGGGTGTAGAGTAGCTAGTGTAGGTAGGTAGAGGGCTTAACGGAGGCCTTTAGTTCAACCCCAACTACTGCAAAAAGATAAAGAAGGTGATTGGGATAGAAGGCATGTGTGTGTGTGTGTGTGTGTGTGTGTGTAACGCATGTGTGTGCTTGTGCAGGAAGAATAATACCTGAATTCTGACCCTTGTAGCAAGGTTAGAGGTGTGTGTAGAATGGTCTCAGGACACTGCAGTGAGTAGAAGCACCACAAGAGGGCGTCCTGAGTCTTGTTTTCTCTGATTAAAAATTTTTTCCATTTTTCTGTGGCTGCTTTCCAAATCAAATTAAGCCTTATGGTTTGCAGTTTGCCTAATTGATTTAATAAACTTTAAAGATAAATTCACGGGCATGTATTAGTTTCTCAGTAACGTGGATGCGATACTGTCGTTCCTATCGCAAGCCCTGAAGAGAAGTGGGGGAGGGTGGGGAGGGATGGAGAAGAGCTCACGCCTCCTGGTGTCCTGGTTCAACCACTGCTCAGCTGTGTGACTTGGAACAAGCTTCTCCAGAGTGCGACAATGCTGAAGTTCCCACATCCAGCCTCACAGGGATGTTACGAAATGGACACAGTGGAAAGAAAAGCAACTTAAAGGTCAAGAACATGGTTCACAAGCCCTCTTACCTCCAGTGCATGACCTTCTCCTTGACCCTCATCCCACGGGGCACTGCTAGGGTGGGAGGGAGGCGAATCCAGCTGCTAAACCGTGACCTCAAGAACAGTATTTCCAGGAATCCCCATCTTAGCATCCAAGGGATTCCTGGGAAAACTGGACCGTGAGGACAAGGTGGGAGAGAGTGAGTGGCCTTCAGGACCAAGGCTGCCATGTCCCTACAGGCCAGCTGGGGTTTTCTTCCGCATCCAGCCATGGCAGCAGCAGCGGCTAGTGTGGGTGCCATGTCTCACAGGATGCAGCCCATTGCTCTGGGAAGAGTAGTGACTGGAAATTCAAGTGCCCTGGAAAGTACCTTCCCTGTTATCAAACCCAGACTGACGATGTCCATCGGCAACCCGGATCCCAGACTCAACCCCCTTCCTCCGCCTCTGTGATCTCCATGGGTCTTGTGTATTCCTGAGGCTCCAGTCAGAGGGGTGAATCTAAACCAATTGGGCAGATGGAGTTCCCAGTCTCTGGCAATTTCCTCGCCGATGACCCCTGGCAAATCACTTAACCTCTGTGCCCTGGCTTTCTTCCATTGTAAAATGGGATAGTACAGGACCTAGTGGGGAAATAAATGAGATCAGAGAGCAAGGGAAAGGATTCATGCAAGTGTTTGGGTCCGTCTTTGCTAAAGTGACCCCAGGTATGAACACAGGTGAGCTTCTCTTCCTACTCCCTGATCCTGAATTCCATAATCACCCCCTATTGGTGAGAATGTGGATCTGGAGACAGACAGATGAGGGAACAACCCCGGCTCAGCACAGTCTGTGTGACCTTGGGTAAGTCGTTTAACAGAGCATCAGTTTTCTTCTCTGTAAAGTGGCCCAGTGACACGGTCCATCTCCCAAGTTATGGGGGAGGTTCAATAAAATTGTGCCAGCCCCTCCTCTGCTGCTCATTGTGTGTCCAAAGCCTCTGGGAGAGCTCACACATTTATGAGATGCCTGCACTCGTTTAGGCAACAGCCCAGATCCAAGATTAGGAGCTCAGAGAGCAAAGACCTTGACTCAAAGCCCAGGACTTCTGTCTCTAGGGCTAAAAGTTGTTTTTAAAAATTGTCTGATCTACGCATGATAAATGGGTTTCAGCTCCAAATCATTAAGAGTGACTGTCCAGCTCTCAGTTGAGCAGGATTCTAAAGCTGTATCCAAACACTGCAAGAATGGCTGCCTTGACGGATTAGCAGTGTCCACTGTGGGCTCAGAAAGAGGATGTGGAGGCAGATTACTAGATAGCAGTCTCCACGGAGTGGCTCAACACCTCATGCTACAGATAGACGTTCTGGGTTCACAGGGGCAGGGCCTGCTTGGAATCACAAAGCCCATCGTGACACTGGTAGAACCTCCTCACCTCTGCCAGCTGCTGACGGTCTGCAGTCTGTGAACTCCCGGTCAGTCCTTCCTGGTACCTCACTTACCGCTTCCAGGATGATGGCTGCAGAACAACTTCTCCCTTCCCGAGCTACAGTGCTTCATCTCAGACTCCCAACTGACCAGAGATGCAGCACTGCACCTCAGGCTGGGGGACAGGGCGCTGCACTGCTCCGCGTGGCTGGCCGGTGGTGGGCACTCCTCCCTGGACAGGAGAAGGGGCATGAGAGGGGACCTCAGTTCCACCCCTCCAGCTCTGCCCGGGAACTGCTGGAGCTATCTCAGCAGCTTTTCCTGTCCTTGGCCTGACATTGAAGACCTCTGGGATCAAACCTCGACCTTCCTCTTCTTTTCCTTTTGGGCTAGAGATTGAACCCCAGGGTGCTTTACCACCGAGCTACATCCCCAGCCCCTTTCATTTTTTTTGTTCTGAGACAGGGTCTCACTAAATTGCTGACTGGTCTCAAATTTGTGATCCTCCTGCTCTGGCCTCCCAAGTTACTGGGATTATAAGCACGTGCCATTACGTTTGGTCTTAAATGGTTTTTAATCACAAAGTTGTGTAACTATCACCACAATCCATTTTAGAATATTTCATCACCAACCCCCCTCTCCCAAGATAAAGAAAGCCCCTTTCTTAGCCAACCCCAGCCTTTGGTAGACCATCTTCTGCCTCTATAAATCTGCTTGTTCTGGACATTTCGATAATTGGAATCATCAAGTAGGCTGACCTCCGTTTTTGACCCTATGCCTCATCTTTATGTGTGATGCACCCCAGTCAAAAGCATCCTGGTACTTGACATTTATTCATTAAACTCTGTATCCAACCTGTCTTCCTTTTTCTCCTCCTTCTTTCTTCTTACCCATCCTCCCAAAGTGACTTTTCAAAATGCAAATGTGCTCAATCTTTCCTGGGCTTATACTCTGGAAGGGGCTCCCCATTGCCCTGATGCTGGGCTGTCCCCCCTCCTTCCCCCAACCATATCTTCTTGGTGTGCTGTCTCTACTCAAATGACCACCTCTGGCTGCTGAACCTGACTTCTTAGATCTCAGGACTCCCTGCTTCATGGGCTTCCCTATCCTGGACCACTCTTTTCCTTTACTGCTCTTGAGTTGTGGTTTTCACTTGAGGACTGTGAGGCCCACCTGCAAGGGAAGAGCCCTGGCAACTGTCCTCAGCCCTGAGATCAGGGTCTGGCAGTGTGGATGCCCCATAGCATTGGCTGAGTGGATGAACCATCTCCTCAGTCTCGCTCTCTCTAGTATGGGAGTTATTTGCCTGGGTGTCTGACCTGTTTAGATTTCCAGTTGCCTGAAGACAGTGCCCCATGTCTTGTTAATTGAGGGGTCCCTAGCTCTTGCTGATGGCTTGGTCCAGGGTGATGGGCTACAGAGAGTGTCATGTGGTGGCTGATTAAATGGCCATGTAGGTAATTCATGTTCTCCTTTGGGCCTGATAGGTGAGTGAAGCCCTTCCCCAATTCCTCCTGCTCTGCCAAGCTCTCAGGCTCCCCAGAGGACCTTCCTGCTTTGGCTAATGGTGACTATGGTGGCCTTGATGCCAGATGACATGTGTTCTCAGAGATGTGTGAAAGGGGTAAGCAGACTTTCCTCAGGGCTGGGAGAAAACAGAAAAAAAATATGCGGCTCCATTAAAAACAAACAAACATGTTTACTCTGTCTCCAGCAGAAATCTGACATCAGGTCCCATCTGAGCTCTGGGGGGAGGGAGGGCACTGTCCTCTGGTCTGCTGCTCAGGGCGGGCCACTTTTGATGGTCTGCTAATGGAACAGCCCTGCCTTCTTCTTATCTGGAATTTTCCTGCAGAAACTTCTTTCCAAGTGCATTTGGTTGGCTGGTGATGGGGACACTGGCCTCATTTGGGGGTCAGGGACGGCCTGTTTGCTCCATACCCCGCAGCTCCTGTTCCCTGGGAGGGGAGGTGTTTAGCCTGACCAAGGGAGATCTCAGTGAGAGGCAGATGGTTATCCTAAAAAAGTGCAGCTTCACTCCCATGAGTCAAGCTGAGAAGGAATCCCCACCGTCCCCAGGTGACTGTTGCCAAAGCCCGCTCCTCTGCACCATCTTCGGCCTCCAAGGGCAGGAGGCAGAGTGAGTGATTCTGGGAATTGGTGGCCTCAGTTGTTCCACATTGATTTGCTTTCAGTCCTTCAATGTATCAGGGGGAGAAAATTCTCCATTTGGTGCTGTCCTTCCTGGGACACCTTTCTGAGTCCTGCTGATTACCCACCTGGGCTTCAGGCCCAGGGCCCGTCTAGCCACAGAGTCAGGTTAAAGTGTAACAATGTTGTTTCATTTTCATTGTATTTATTTTTAACTATGAACAGTGTTAATAGTGTTTCATTTAAGTATTTACCATTTAAGCAACTGTTTCTACTTTAGCATTCCAAAGGACTGGCGCTGGCTTAGAATCCCAGCGGCTAGGGAGGCTGAGACAGGAGGATGGTGAGTTCAAAGCCAGCCTCAGCAAGAGTGAGGCACTAAGCAACTCAGTGAGACCCTGTCTCTCAATAAAATACAAAATAGGGCTGGGGAGGTGGCCCGGTGGTCCAGTGCCCCTGGGTTAAATCCCCAGTACCAAAAAAAAAAGGACTTAACTTACAAAATAAAAGGAGCATGGGAATGGCTGAGTGTGGGAAATGATGCCTGATGCCTTTTGATCTTCAGACAGCTGGGGAGGTCCACCTCCGCTGGAGGACCAGGAATGGGAGGTAACAATTCTAGGGTTGCAGAGCTTGAACTGCACCTGGGGAGGGGCCGTTTCAACCTCACCCTGTGGGTGAAAGACACATACAAGACAGCACATCTCCTGGGATGAGAGGCAGGAACCAGTAGTAGGAGGCGCCATGCTTCTCTGGGAGAGACTGGTGCCCGGGCAGGGGGCTGAGATGCAGCCTTTGGCCACAGGAGGTCTTTGCCTCCATCTCCAATGGGCCCTTGGGTCTGTCCTTCCCCAGGCTAGAGGCTGCCTAGATCTGTCCCTTTGCATCTAGGACAATCATGTTGATGATGACTATAATAAGAATGGTCATTTATTGAAATGCTTTAATTGTGCAAATCCTTGTGGACACCCTGAGGCTCCATGGGAATGGAATTTTCCAAAGGCAGAGAGCAAGGACCCGCACTGGGATTCCTCACTCAGAACGGCCAACCCCGGGTCCCTCACTGTTGACCTCTATACAGATGTCTCATCTCTTGACCAGTATCCCAGTCTCTGGTTTTGGGACAAGATCTCATCACCACATCTGTTCATATAGCAGAGCAAGTGCCTCATCTACATGCAGAGGGAGATGGGACCAAATCTGACACAGTCCTTGCCCTAGTGTGGCAAAGTGAGGCTGACAGAGAGGAAGGCAGACCTAAGAGGGTCAAGAAAGACCCCATGAAAGGACTGCCAAGGGCTTAGAGGACAAAGAGGTTCCAGTCCCTGGGGGAGCTAGGCAGGCTTCCTGGAGGAGGAGGTGGTACTGCTGAGCTGGGGGGGGAGGGGCAGAGGTCCAGGCAGGGTGTCCTTCCTCCTGGCCCTCTGGCCCCTGGAATACTTCCTTTGAGTCTTGCCCACTTGCTGGGCTGGCAGGCAGCACTTGTCCCATCCCCTGTTCCCTTCAAGCGAGGGCCTCCCTGAGAAGGGTGGCCCCTATTTCACTTACCCCATGAAAGGCTCCTTCCCACTGGATCCCAGGGGAGATGGGGGAAGCCGTTTGGGAGTCTTGGTTCTGTCCCCAGTTGGCAAGTGACTTCACGCCAGGCCACTCTCCTCTCTGTGGCGCTCTTTCCCCTTCTGTTAAAGGAGGTGACTGAGCCAGGCGGTGTCAGAGTTTTACCTGGTGGCTTTCAGTGCTGGCTGTGGGTAACTGGGGGGTCTGCTCCCAGGAGAAGGCACTGTTTTCCCCTCCCTTTCTTGATGTCTCCAGGAAACGTCTCTGGGTTGGGGGAAACTTGGTCGGCAGGCTGTTGGAAGGCTCTGGGGAAGGGTGGGTGAAGGGGAGGCTGGGAGGGAGAAAATAAACAGTGGCTGTCTGGGTTTTCTCACCAGGCCTCGGCGAGGAGGCTGACCAGGGCTCCTTCCTTATATGGCCTGGCTGGTCTGGGCTGGGAGCCTGCCCAGCCCTCCCCACCTCCACCACCAGACAAAGGGCTGCAGGACACTGCTGGTCACCTGGAACTACGCTGCTGTGGAGGCCAGAGCAGAATCCAGGACTTGCCCCAGTTATCACCTGTATAAACCAAACTGTCCTGGCCTCTGGCTGCTTGGGGGGAGTGGGTGGGAGGATTCATATGGGGATAAGGGATGGTGGAAGAGATTCATCCAGAGAGGAGGGGACCCACCTGGTCCTGACTTGACTCAGTGTGACCTGGCTAAGCCCTTTCTTCTCCATATATCTGTTTCTCCTTCTGTCAAATGGGAGAATGGAAAATAAAAATAAATCCCATCAGCCCTACCGGGTGGGAGCTTTTAAATCCCTGTTTTGCAGAAAAGAAAACATCATTTGACAATGATTTGACCGAATCATTTGATTTGATTTGACCAAATCAAATGTTTTGACCAAATCATTTGACAATAGCTATACAGCTGACAAGGTGCGAGACAGCCTTCCACCTTGGGACTATCTGATATCAGGGTCTGGTTCTGAATGGGCTGAGATTCGTCTTGGTGGAAACATGCAGCCACTTGTAGGTGCTGTATGAAAAGAGATTACACTGGAGCCACTCCCCTGGAAGACCCGAATGCCTAGTGACCAAGCCCAAGGAGGACAATTCCTTTAAGCAACAGGAACAGGAACTACAAGGTCATTCATCTTGGTGTTCTCGGCACATCACATAGTGCCTGGCACAGACTCAGGGCTCAGGAAGGGGTTCTGTGGAATCATTGGATTAAAAAGCTTCACTGGTCAACCTGTACCACGGGCACAATCCCCTTACTCCAAGGCACATTCTCAGGATTAAACAACACAACACATACAAGTCAGGGGCGCTGGTGCACATCTGTAATCCTAGCAGCTTGGACAGCTGAGGCAGGAGGATTGCAAGTTCAAAGGCATCTCAGCAACTTAGCGAGGCCCTGTCTCTAAATAAAAATAAAAACGGCTGCGGATTTGGTTAGACACCCCTGGGTTCAATCCCTGGTACTAGAAAAAAAAAATCCATGAAAAAGCAGCCAGGTGCCACACTTAAGATGGCCTTCTCTTGTGTAGTATGGTAGCACATGCCTGGCATCCCAGCAACTTGAAAGCCTGAGACAGGAGGACTGCAAGTTCAAAGCCAGCCTCAGAAACACAGCAAGACCCTAAGCAACTGAGTCTCAAAATAAAAAATAAAAATTAAAAAGGGTTGGGAATATATAGCACAGGCATAAAGTGCCCCTGGGCTCAATTCCAAGTACCCTGACACTCATCCTGGAAAAAAAAAAAGATAGCCTTATCTTTCTGCTCACAAGTTTTTCTTTCTTCTACAGTGCCGTGGCACAGTGTCATCCCAGATGGTCAGAATGGCCTCCTGAACTGACCACTTCCCGCTCAGCCCAGCTGTGGGACAGAGAGGTGACAGGTACCTGTGCTCAGAGCCTAAATTCTGGGTTCTGCTTGGAGCCTCAGGCTGGTCCCAAGTCCCAGCCAGGCAGCACTGACGGTGGGAGAGGCTGGAAAGAGGGAGGCTGAGGGGTGGGGGTGGGCTTCTGGGAACAGCTCAAAAATGTGCCTCACACAAGCACTGACTTCCTGTGTGCTCTTGAGGCAGCCTTGGAACCTCCCTCACCCCATCTATCATCCTGGCATCCTCTAGGACCCCTTTCCGAGGGTTGGGGGTGGGGCCTGGGGGCCGGGGACTGGCTGTCAGTGTGGCTGAGAGACCGCAGCTGGCAGTCCTGCAGGCCTGCTTAGTGTTGGAGCTGGACAGTGGGTGTTGGGTGGGGGTGGGGCAGGCGCCTGCGGCCCTTCTAATCCAATTTGTTTAGACCCAGTCTCTGTGACTCATTTGTTAGCGGGAGGACTGGATGCCCGCTGTGATGGGGTGCACGTTTGCACACACGTATGGAGCGTGCAGGGTGAACAGGTTGGTTGACTGTGTTATGTAAGACAGGCCTGGGCTTCGTCCCTTTGTCCCCCTTCCCAGGTGTCAGTTCCTTGCTGGAGCGCTGCTTCCTTCTCTCTCCCCTCCCACATAGGAAAGGAGCCAGATGGGGGTAAATCTTCTCCCCATTTTCCCATTCACATGAGATCTGGTGCCAGAAGTCCCCTCTGTACCTCTCTGTGCAGTTGAGTGGGTTTCTTCACCTCCCGGGCCTCAGTTTCCCCTCCAGTCTTACAGAGCTGGCACCTCACCTTGCCCATTCCCATCCTGCTGTGAGCGTGGAAGTGTCTTTAGCAATTGGCAAGCGTGGGAAGAATATGATCAGTGGTAGAAATGGCTGCCACCTGTCCTGAGCTTCACTGTGTGCTAAGGGTAGCCCACTTGGGACAGCCTGCCCGCAGGAGGGCTCCCAAAGCCAGTTGACCTGGTTGGTTAGTACGAGACTCAGAGAGGCTCAGTGACTGTCCTGCCTCTGGATTCTGACCCTGTTCAATTCTTTCTAGGCAAGGTTACTACTGGTCTTATGTCTTTGATTCTCTTGGCCACCCTGTCACGTGGGCTTTGCGTGGCTATTTTGTAGGGAAAGTGGGGTGGGATGATTTCTTGGCTCCTGGTTGATTTTCCCTTCTTTGGTTTCATTTCTTTTCACATTTAACCCAGACCCCAACAGCCCTGAATGACCCTCAGTGCCACTCATCTACAGGGACTTTCCTTTGACCAAGTTCTCTTTAGCATTTTTTTTTTTTTTTCCTGGTACTGGGGACTGAACCCAGCAAGCCACATCCCCAGCCCTTTTCATTTGTTATTTTGAGACAGGGTCTCACTGAGTTGCTGAGTCTGGCCTTGAACTCACAATTCTCCTGCCTCAGTCTCCCCAGTCACTGGGATTACAGGCGTGTACGACTGTGCCTGGCTGCTCGTTAGCATTCTGAGGCCTGGCTTCTGGGTCATGAGTGGCAGGATGCGGCCTTTTCCCAGGGGTCTAGGTTACTCCAGGTGCTGCCTGCTGAGTGGGGTGTGTGGATGAATGGAGGGGGAATACTCACAGTTCTGCTGCCAGGGCTGCCTGCCGCCTCCCTCTTCTGGTCTCTAGGAGGCTCCCTCTCCAGGGCTGTTGGTTGTCCAGTGCCAGGGTGGCAGGTGGCTTCCACCAGCCAGTGCCCTTGCCTAAAGAAACAAATACCCCACCTGTCAGAGGCATGCCAACTGCCTTATGGCCAGAGTCATGGCCTCCCAAGTTCCTGATCAGGCTGCCTTGGCTATCACCAGCTCAGAAGTCTTGGGCTAGCCACTTGTGGTAGTGCATACCTGTAATCCCAGCCACTGGGGAAACTGATGCAGGAGGATCACAAGTTCAAGGCCAGCCTCAGAAACTTAGTGAGTCCCTGTCTCAAAATAAACAACTAAAAGGGCTGGGATGTGGCTCAGTGATAGAGCCCCCCCCCCCCCCCCCCCGCATGTGCGCTATGGCGCGCACACACACACACATAAGTCTTGGGCTCAATCCCCTATAGAGTTGAGACCCCGAGGGCTCCAGTATCCCTGCTTTGCCGCCTAGCTTTGGTTTTCTTCTTCTTTTTAAAAATGTTTTGCAGTGCCAGGGATTAAACCCAGAGCCTTGCACATACAGCACATATACCTTACCACTGAGCCACACGCCCAGCCCTACCTGGCTTTGAAAGAGGGTCTTCAGAGAAACTTTTAGGTTCATGACTAGAGGAGTTACCTTCCCTTCTAGCACAGTCAGACTCCATCAGCAAAAGCACTGGTCTGGAAGGAAATTTCCCAGAGGCACTTCTGACCAGCAGCCACACTTCCAGCCCCACACATAGGAAAGGCGCCGGACAGCGGTAGATTGAAATCTGGGGCTAAGCTAGACCTGTGACCCTTTCCAACAGTACCAGGCTTGCAGCCTGGGAGATACTCCCCCGTCAGTCAGAACGCTCACAGACACTGCCAGGGGTGAGTTCAAAGAGGCAATATGGTTTGCTCAGGGTCATCTGCCGACCAGTGTCAGAGGCAGACTTGGACCCAGGCTCTGCATGCTCAATTCGGCTGTCCCTTGAGCATGGGCAGGAGCCAGCTGGATGACCACAAAACAAAGCTCACATCGTAATGGTCATTGCAAAAGCCCAGTGGCCTCTCCTGGCCTTGTTCATTTCCAAGAAACATGAGGGGCTGGGAATGGGCCACATCTGTGGGCCAGATGGCACCGCTGTGGGGAGAGGGCTGAGGCCAGGGCTCTGCGTGAGCCCGTGAAGCATGCTCATGAACCTGGTTGTTCCCAGAGAGGCTTCCTTGCCACAACTCCTGTCCCCAGCTCCTCACACAGGCACACATCCCTACAGCCTTTTCCTGCCCTGGGCTGTAGGGCCCAGGTTTTTTCCATATGTTTGGAAAAAATGAAGACACTGGGTCCCTGTCTTTGCATCTCACCTCTGGCCCTTACAAGCTGTGTGACCAGTGTCTTCACTTCTCTGAACTTTGGCTTTGACCTCACCATCTTGTTTGTGATGGTCAAGTGAGGCAGATCCATGCACTCAGTAAGCTCAGATACATGGTTACAGTTGCCCCTGTTAGCACGGGCAGCCAGGAGGAGGGCGGAGGTCCAGCCGGCATCCAGGGCAGATGTGGAAGCTGGCTGTGGGAGCCAGGAGCCCTCCTTCTGTCCCCTCTGTGCACGGCTTCCTTGGGCCTCTATTCCCAGGGCACCCCCACAGAGTTCACCAGTCTCACACGCTCCCCACTTCCTCCCCAGGGAGGGGAGCGCCAGGACTTTTCTGCAAGCCCTGGGAAAGGGGTATGAGGCCGAAACAAACCAACAGGGAAAAGAGGGACGAAAAGGGGCCCCAGGCTTGCCTGGCCTAGAGACCCGGGGCCTACCTCCAGTTGCTCAGCCTGCTGTGGGAGGGGCCTGCAGACCAGGATTTCTATGGTTGCTGTCACCCTGGCCTTCCAGTGAGGGCAAAAACTGGGGAAGCGTGGGAGGATAGGAGTTCTCACCCATCTGTCTTCCTATGCGCCAGGCACTTTGGGATCTGCTCAGTCCTAAGAGTAGCTAACAACATCCGGGCTTTGGAGGCAGCTCCCCCTTGTCAAAGTATTTGCAGCTAATCCTCGTGATCATTTATGACTTAGGTATTGCTCTTAATCCCCATTTTCCAGATGAGGAAACTGAGGCTCTCAGAAGTTACAGCACTTGCTCAAGGTGACAAGGGGAATGTCAGTATCAGGCAGCCCAACAGGTACTTCCATGGCTCCCCTGCAGACCCAGATTATTCATGGCACCATTTTTAGAGGAATAACCTGAGTCAGGATCTCGTGTCATTTTCCAGGTGTGTGTTGGTCTTTGTGGTGGGAGATTGTGAACAGAGAAAGCACTCTGTCTAAGTGAAAACCACTTGGGCCCTGGTGAAGACCACATGTCACTGAACGCAAGTGGGCTTCTTATTTTGGTCACTCCTCTGCCTCTTTCCCCAGTATCTTTTTCTTGCATGGGGTGTATGCATTAAAAAAACAAGCAACAAAAACCACTACCACAATAAAGGCATTGGTTCTGCTTTCTGTCCTGAGTCTTTGCAAAGAACAGGGGCCTCCAGGGTTTCAGGGACTAAGTGATGCTTTTGGGATCATAAAACTATCAGTTTCTTCTGATACAAGTTGCATGGGAAAAGCAATAGGTGAAGCACCAGGCATCCTGTAGATATGTATACTGTGTGACCAGGGACAAGGGTCTTCCACTCTTTGGGCCCCGGGATCCACATGCATGTGATGTGGTAGGGAGAGTACTAGACCTCACAGTATACAGTGCCTCCCAGGGAGACTCCCACCCTCAACCCACTCCTTACTGCTAAGCCTCAAACTGGGCTCTATGACCTGGATCAGGAGGATTTTCTGCAGCAGGACCTGAAGTCTCAGAGCATTAGTACTAGAAGGATCCTTGTTTTAAACTTACTGTTTGCATAAGGAAGCAGGGGCTCAAAGAGAAGAAGCAATAAGTTCAAAGCAATGCATGCTACCAGAGGCCCAGCTGGTACCCCAGCCAAGGTCCTGTCTCCCTAAGGGGGCATAATTCATCAGATAATAACACAGAGGCCCCTGGAGGAAGGTGGGAGAGAAGAGGGCCTTAAGTTCCTGTGGCCTTGAAGATGGAATAATCGTGACTTCCTTCTCCAAATAACTTTTGGCCCTTCCTAGAACCAGATGGCGGATGTTTGGAATTGATGTTGTAAATAGTTTTTCAGAAGGGGGTGGGGGTGCAGATGTGTTACTTTCTCCAATCACCACAAAGATCTGAGGGAGGGAGATGGGGGAGGGAAGCTGGGTATGAAGAGATTGGGGGTCAGGGAGAAGGGAGGGGGAAGGAAGAGAAAAGAGATGTGAGATGGGAGGGAGAGAAAGACAAAGGAAGAGACATTGATGGAGATTGAGAGCAAGAGGGTGAGAGGAAGACGCACAGAAGAGAGAGGAGGGGAGGAGGAGGACAGAGAGATGGGAAGGGGCTCCGGGGTGCAGAAGCAGACAAGCTCCATCCTGACTTCAGGAGCAAACCCTTGGGTTTTCTAAAAATAGTTCAGCCTTTCCCCCAGCAGGGCTGGCGGCAGGGACCAAGAGAGGCACTCTTGCCCTTTTATGGTAAGAAAAATCCAGATCTTCAGAGGGAAGCTGAGCTGGAGCCTCTAATTCTGGATGAAGCCCAGCTGTAGGGTCTGGGGTAGGACAGGACTGGATGGGGGCATTTCTGGGTGGGATTTCCTGGCCTAGGTCCCGTATAATCTCTGAGAAAAGGGCAGAGGTGGGGGTAGCGGGGGCCACCCAGGAAAGCCCTGGGGTCCTGCTGGTACAGGCTCCTGGAGACATGTGCTCTATCCCACCTCCCTGCTTTATGGAAGAGAACACTGAATCTCAGAGGAAGGATTGCAGGCTCCCTGCCTGAGACTTTGAGTGCTCCAGGTGAATGGATGGCTGGGTCCATAGGAGGATGGCTTCTGTGCCTGTCATTTTGAAGTGCAGATGGTCAGTTGAAAGAGCACTGATCTGGGAATCAGGAGACCCACTGTCTATTTCATGTTTGCACATGACTTGCTGCATGACCCCAGGTAATTTGCTGACCCTCCTGGGTCTCAGCTTCCTTCACTGGGATGATCTTAAAGGCCTTCCTAGCTTTTTCTCTCAGGGAATTTCATAGCTTGAAGTAAAACTTGGGCATAATTTATCAGCTGCTGTTTTCTTCTTGCCCCTGGTCCACTTTCTGCTCCAAGTGGGGTGGGTAAAATCTAAGATAAAACAGAGACAGGGAGGAGGCCCCATGGGGGACTGAAGATGGAATCCCTGATTTCTCCAATTGGTTGGGTCCAGGCTGCCGCTGGATATGTTGAGGCCAAGGGGACCTCATGTTCAAGGTTGTGCTCAAGGTCATATAGAGAATTGGGGAAGACCCAGGAATAAAGTCCCTTTCAGGATTTGGGCTCTTTTCTCTGCAGGAGGTCTCCTATCTGCAGCTGCCAGACCATCTCAGGGACCATCTCTGGCCACACAAAGGGACTCCTTAGGCAGAGTAGCAAGAAGCCAATATAGGCTGTCTTCTTCCCACTACCCCTTGGAGACGGGGAGATCTCTGCTGGGTCCCTGCCTCTCCTCTGTTCCCACTGCCCTTGGCTGTGAGGAACATAACATAGTCTCCATCTTTGGCTAGAAAGCAAAGAAACCTCAAAGATGCTCGGGTAGGGTGACCTTGGACCAGTCTTTCCCCTCTCTCTGTCATTGGGCCTCAGTTTCTGCATCTGACACAAGGACAGAGACTCGGATGCACTTTCAGGTCCTTTGCCCTCCAAAAGGACAAAGATGCTAAGAGGCTAGGATTGAACATCAGGAATGTTTATTAAGCATGTGCCACACCAGGTCACCAGGGTAGATAAGATAGAGACAGTGGGGACTGGGGTTGTGGCTCAGAGGTAGAGCACTCACCTACCATGCATGAGGCACCGGGTTAGATCCTCAGCACCACATAAAAATAAAATAAAGATATTGTGTCCACCTATAACTAATAAATAAATAAATATTAAAAACAAAAGATGGAGACAGTGTGCTTTAGTTTCATGTTTGATGTGAGGTGGGGACTCATTGCCCAAGGTTTCTGGAATCTCCAATCCTGAAACCCTTCTGTCTTTATTCTATGAGCCCCTAGGCTGAATCTCTAAGCCCAGCTTGAACCTGGGATCAGGTAGCTCTGGTCATTATCCAGGGATGCCTACTGGCCTGGTCAATGTTCGAGTGCGATGCCCCAGGACCTACAGCAGGCCTGGCTAGCTCTTGACTTCTCTCACATGACTGTTCACCTCTCCAAGTCCTGCAAGGTAGGAGGATGCCCCCAGTTTGCTCTGTCCTTTCCCCCACAGCCTCTATCTCTCTCCACTGTCTTTTGTGACTCAGCCCAGCAAGGATGCTACATTTCATTTTCTAGCTTCAGGCAACGCCCCCAGCCACCACTGGGGGAAAGGATGGAGCAGAAGAGGAAAAGGAAAAACATAAATAAAGCATCTTGGTCCTAAATCAGAAGTTTTCCTGTGACCCTCCTGGAATTTCCATGCAGACTCTCGGGAGCGTGTGAACAGGACTCCCAGGAACTCTGGCCCCCTCTGTCTCATTCCTGCAGGGTGGAAGGCCATCGGCTGAATGTTCCCCAGGGACCTCTGTCTCACAACCAGGCTCCAGGTCTCTCTGGCCAGGCCTGGGGTCCCCTGGGAAGGGCAGAAGGCAGCAGTGGGATGAAAGGAAATGGGAGGCAGAGATCTCAAGAGGTCCTTTTGCAAAGTCAGGGCAGAGCTGATGTCATGTCTGGCTGGAATCTGACATGCAGGCAGTTATGGGGAGGGGAGAGGTTCATTTCTGTGATGGCAGCTAGAGTTGGCATATGAACCAGGCTACTGGTGGGAAAAGCCAGAAGCTTCTGATACCTAACTTCTCTCTATGTCACTCCTGCTAATCTTGCACACTTCTGGTGATGGGGAGCTCACCATTTCCAAATTGAAGACTCCTTCCTAGTATCTTGCTGCCATCTGTCCTTATGGGGCTTTGTACCCTATCTTCTGGAGCAGCAAAGAAGTTCCTGCTCCTCAGAAGGTTCTGGAGAGGTCTGCAAATGGTGACTGCAGCTCTTAGGCTTCCTGTCCCTCCTAATCCCACCATGAAGTCTCTTCTCCCCGTTGTCTGACATTGGAGAATTACTTGATGCCCAGATTTCCAGGTCTCTCCCCTGCACTGGGATTCTTGGTCTGACAGTGTTTTGGAAGAAGGAGACAAACAGGTTAAAGAAAGGGATGAACAGATGCCAAAGAGGGCTTTCTCAACTCCTGTGTGGCTGTGGTTTTGATGCCAAAGCCACTCGGCAGCTCAGGCCCTCCGCACTTTGCCAGTCCCTTCCCTCACTGAGCTTCTAGATCAACCCTCAACTCCAGCCAGATGGGCTCCTATCTTCTGAAGATGCTCACAGTCCTCTGTACCCCTACACCCAGAGCTCTCTCTCCTTCTGTTTGTCTGTCCAGAGCATGTCCTTGCTACCCACCACCTTCACCTAAACTGTCTCCTTTCCATCACCAACACTGGGTATCTGAGCCTGAGGGGATCAGTGGGTGGGGGTGCACCCCCAGTGTGCTGTCGCAGGGCCTGATCCAGGTCTTAGCACACTGGGCCACATGCCTGAGGCCTAGCAGGCCTGAGAAGGCTGACCAGAGGCCTCTAAGCCCAGCCGTGCAGCTACGGTGTCATAGCCTCTGTAGATGCCATCCAAGGCCAGCAGCCTCATTCTGGACACTTTCTCCCATCCTCATTTCCCTGGAGGAAGAGGAGGAGGAGAGGATGGGTGACAGCTAGTGGCAGTGGAGCAGTTTTGTTTTGTTTGGGTACCAGGGATGGATCCAGGGGTGCTTTACCACTGAGCTACATTCCCAGCCCTTTCTATTTTGAGACAGGGTTTCCTTCAGTTGTTGAGGTCCTCCCTAGATCGCTGAGGCTGACCTCAAACTTGCCATCCTCCTGCCTCAGCCTTTGGAGTCCCTGGCATTGCGGTGTATGCCCCTGTGCCTGGCTAGAGCACCTGTTAAGCCTGTGGGTCCCACGCAATGGAAGCACAGCTTGGGCCTGGGCGGGGGTCTTTAAGGAGAAGCCTTGGCTTGTGGCTGATGAGGACTTTTGGGGAGGTGCCAGGGTGGGGTGGCTTCCCCCAGTCTTGGTCTAACCTGCTGTCCCTTCAAGTCTCCAATAATCTGGGGGAGGGGCAGCCAAGCTGATGAGTGCCGACTGTGCCAGTCGTTGTTCTAAGGGTTTCACAAGTTTCTTCTCATTTAATCCAGACCACTCAGTGAGCTAGCCAGACAGGTCGTCTTATCATCTCTATTTTACAGATGAGGCAACTGAGGCACAGAGAGCTCAGGTGGCCTAAGGGTGCAGTCCCACAGCGGCTTCAAGGCAGAGGCAGGATGGAACCCTATCTCCTAGCTGGCGCCGACTGCATCTTAGCCCCCCTTCAGAGCTCGCTGACTCCCCTCTGCCCTCTTCTCTCATCTGGTGGACACAGAATTCCCCCAACCCACAACAGGCCCTGGTTCTGGGGGGTCAACCTCCGTCTCCTCAGCTAAACAAAAAGGGGCTGAATAAGCTAGGCTCTAGGGGCCCGAGAGAGTGGGGGATCCTTGCTGTGCATTAAGGCATGTTTTGAATTGGAGAAAAGGTCTCGGTGGTGAAGCATTGCTGCCAAGAAGCCTCTTTTGTAAGCAGGGAGGGGATGGGCCTTGGTGCTCTTACAACGTGTGGTGAGAACCGGAGCCCCGTGGGGCCTGTCTAGACAGGCTGTTAGCAGGCGGCAGCCACGGTGGACTCTTTCCCCCAAATTCCTGCAGCTCCATCCCCTGGGTACCTCTGATTGGATGGCAGCAAATGTATTCTGGTGGGCTAGGGAAGGCCACATGGGCAATGCCCACTCCCACTCTGGGGCCTGTGATTCCCAGAGCTCTGCATCTAGATACGCACACGGACAAGAGCACAGCATCCTGCAGAACACACACAGTTTAATTTCCATTCCTTCTTTCCTTTTTTTTTTTTTTTTCTTATGGTGTTGGGTTTGGAACCCTGAGCCTCTTGCATGCTAGGCAAGTGTTCTACCACTGAAGTGCATCCAGCCCCATCCCTTTCATTGTTTACTAGACAAGTTCAATGCATATGGTATAAATAAAGTGTGCAACACACATACTTCAAGAAACCTGGTCATTCCACTGGAAATAGCCTTTATTGTGGCTCTGAACCAGCCCAAGGCCCTGAGCCCCTGGGACTGCCTAATGGCAGAATTGCAGAAGGAGGCAGGGCCCCAGCACAGCTCAGCAGTGAGGACCTCAGAGACCATCTAGGGAGCCCCTGAGGCTCACCCAGGGAGTTTGGCTCAGCCACATGGGTCAGTGGTGGCCGCGGCCTAGAACTTCCTATTCTGCAGGGCTCTATGTTTGCTCTTCTCCAGAAAGGGCTGACTCGACTCCTCTCTCCAGGGGCTGCAATGTGGCTGAAGGGAGAACAGGGGCTTCAGAACCAGGAGACGTGGGTCAAGCCCTGGGGCAGCTCCTCCTTGCTTCAGTGTCCTCAAGATGGATTCCTCCTCTTAGCTCACAGAGGGGCTGAGAGTGTGTGGTGAGGACCACACAGGCTGGGGTCAGATCCCCCTGGACCACTTTTTAGCTGCATGGCCTCAGGTGAGCTGCAGTGTTTTCTTTTTCTATAAACTGGGGAGGATGGGATCATGCTGCTTCCTGCCTCACAGTCATCCTGGGAGAACTAAATGACAATTCAAGTGATTCTGCCCAGTACTTGTCTCCTGGGAAGTCCTCCATACATACTCTGTTTGCTTCTATAAGGCAGATGGGGGGTTTCTCAGGAATGTTGGGGTGGTCAAGGGTTAGGGCAGGAGGTTAGAGACTCCTCGGGATTGGCGGGGGGACAGCAGTCCGGGGCAGCCAGTACACACACAGTGTCCAGGCTTCACCATTTATTAAGCTTCTGTGCCTCTGGTGTCTAATCTTTGTATCAGGGACACTTGCTTCTAGCTCACAGGGTCTTTTGAAGATTGAGTTCATTCTTTTATATAAAGATGTTAGGTAGTTACTAGACCTTGTAAGCACTCCACAATGAAAGCAATGTAACTGTCCTTATTTGTACCACCTTAAGGAGCCCATAGTTGGGCAGAGATGCAGGTTCTGTTCCAACTCGGCCATTAGCTCGCTGCATGGCCTAGAGCTAAGTTTCCGCTCTGTGGCTTCATAGCTCTCCGGGGGGGGGTCCCAGTCTGCATATAGCCCAGCATTCCTAAAACTTTCCCAAACCTGGGAATGCTTGGGAGCCTGCACTAAAGATCCCAAGGTTACCTGACACACATCAGCAGATGAGCATGCAGTGGCTCAGACCCCTGCACCTGGGAGACCCCTGACCCACACAACACCTTATACATACAAGCAAGTAGGCCCCGCCAGCCCTTAAGGACCTCAGGCTGGATCTTGGCCCCTCACCTCTGGTGTCATATCCATCTTGCCTCCTCCCTGAGCCTGGCCTCTCTTGAGCAGCTCTGGATGCTCCCTGACTGGCTCTTATCCCTCTTCTCTGTAAGCACAGCTAATGTTACATTGCTCTGTAAAAGGAAGGGGGTCTAACTGTACTGTCACACCAGCCCCTGATCCTTAGGGGCATAAGTCCTTCACTGCTCCTAACAGCCATGTGAGGTCAGAACCAGGACTGCACCCATTTCACAGAGGAACAAGGCGAGGCTCAGAGATGGCAAGTGACTTGCCCAGGGTCACTCTTCTGATAGGTAAACAAGCCAGAATTAGGCCCTTTCAACTGGATTCCAGAGCCTCCATCAGGACAGTTACATAAGGCCAGAAGTAAGAAGGTGAGCGTGCTGGACACCCTGACACAGGAGGACTGTGTGCATTTGGGCCTGGATGTAGCCAGTGTGTGATCTGAGGAGCCCGCCGGGATGTCGCCTGTGTGACCCTGAGTCCCAATCCTAAGCCTCTGCTCAGCCCAGCCTCCCACGGAGCCCATCACAGGATTTCAGCCTTCCTCCGAGAGTCCTGGCCCCACTACTTTATCCCCTGAAGCCCTCCATGGTTTCCCCACATCCGGCCCTGAGGTCCTGCACTCCTGTATCGCTAAGTCCACAGATTACCCCCTTGGCCCTAGAGGCTGCAGACACCCCTCAGCCACTTTCCATCATTTAAGGCTTGGCCTTCAAAAGCTCCCACGGGCTTTGGGCATCTGCTTGGGCTCCAAGACCATGGTCAAATTCAGACTTTGCTCAGAGAATTTTCCAACACCATCTCCCCTCAGGCTCAGATGTCTCAGAAGTCACATCCTGTAGAGACCATTTTGCCCTGTGGCTTCCTCGTACAGATGGGGACACTGGCCCAGAGACAGAAGGGTGCTTGCTCAGGGCCACACAGCTGGACACTGAGGGCCAAGCTAGGGCTGGAGCCCAGGGCTCTCCCGTCCCCACAGCCAGTGTCTTTCCCCACTGCTCTGAGCGCAGCCGGCCGCTCCTCCTGCAGGACCCTCCGCCTCCCTGCCAGAGCCTGAGCTCACCGCTTCTTCCCCAGCTTTGTTTCTTCAGACTATTATCTGGAGGAGCCCCAGGCTCTTGGAACTGTGAAGTCAAAACCTCATACAACAAAGAAGAGCACTGTCTACAAAGAAGCTGACCCAGACTTGGGCTTGAGGTGAAGCTTGGGACAGCAGGGCAGCCACTCTGCCTACTCCATCCTCTCCTCCTTTCCCATTTAACCGTAGCCACGACGGGTCCCAGGATCAAAGGACCGCAGATTAGAGCCGGGTGGGGCTGGGCGGACTCTTAGAGGTCATCAGGACCAGGCCCTGTGCAGATGGGTAAACTGAGGCTCCGAGAGGCAGGAGGCGGAGGGCTTAGAAAGAGAGCAAGGAGGAGCACCCACATACAGCCTCCTCCTGGGGTCCCACAGAGGTCCCATCATGGCCCCCATCTCTGCTGCCGATTCTTACCTGTCCCGCAGTCTGGTCCAGGTGTGGCTCCTTGGGGCCTAGAGATGGGGTCAGCCTGTTTGGGGACTGGTGGGGGGTGTCACTGCTTCTCAACTAACTTGACCCGGCCTCTGGCACCCCTTACTACCACAGGGGCATTTTTAAGCGACTGGCACTGGATCCCCCTCCCCTCAGCCCCTTGCCCGCAGTTCCCTGGCCGCGGAGGCCGATCTGCCTTTTACCTTATATGAGCTGAAGAGGCCAGCCTGGTGTTGGGGTGGGGCGGGGCCTGAGTCCTCCCAGGACCCCCATTGGCCCAGCGTCCAGCCATGTGACTGCCTCGCCTTGACCTGCCCCTGGTGCTGAATGTTGCTTTTACCCCCTAAGGAAGGAGTGGTTGACAATTTTCATATTTCTTCTAAATTTGGAGATTTCAGACAATGCTGAGGGCTTGGCTCAAGCCGCTGGAGGCCCATGTGGAAGTCATTAAGCTTGAGAAGGGGGGCAGGGGAAAGAGGGAGGTAGGGAGAAGAGGAGGAGGAAGGGGGTGGGGGATGAGGTTCTGAAGGCTGCCAGTTGTCAGCCTGGGAACATGAGCAAATTCCCTGGGAGAAAGCTATGTGTGAGAATTTCCTTCCTTTCCCCGGCCCCTGTGCCCAAAACTGCAGGGGGAGTTCTGAGGTTTTCTGGGAATCCCCAGTGAGGAAGACACCAAGCCTGACTCCTGGGGACCCGGGGTGATGGGAATGGTGGGGCATGGAGGACCATGGGGGAAGGAAACATCTTCTCTGAAACTCCAGGTGGCTACTCTTATCATCATGCAAAGGAGGCCCAGTGTCCCAGAGAGGGAGGCTGCCACAGACAAGAAAGGGCCCTGAATCCAGGGGTGCCTGGCTGGGTCTCTTTCCTGAGTCATGACCATATCTCACCCTAGATCCCTTTCACACTATGCTTTGGTCACCTTGGCCTTCTACAGATGTCTTAGCGTTTTTCAAGCCTCAGGGCCTTTGCACAAACAGTGCTCTCTGCTCAAGGTACTCTCCTCCCAGAGCTAATCATGAGTGGCTCTTTCCCCTGCCCCTGCTCTATGCTCAAATGTCACTTCTGGGAGAAGCCTTTCTCAGCCTCATTATTTCCTACCATGTTCCCTACTTCCTTCCTCACAGGGCACTGTGCTTATCTTGCGTGTTTTCTAGTTCAGCTTCTTGCTGTATGGCTCTTCCAAGAGAGCATGCCTCCTCCGGACAGGGTTTGAGTGTCCAGGTTTCCCAGGTACCTGCAAAGGATGTTCAGAAAAGATGTGAGGGGCCCCTGAGAGGCAGCAACCCCCACCAAGGAGCCACAGCTCTTAGGCCTGCCAAGAACCCCTACAGTGGCCAGCCTTGCCCTGTCCCCAGGACCACCCTGACCCTGCCCTTGATTGCTCAGAGCTTCCCTTCTGCGGCCACCCCAGTGGCCCTCCACAGACTTTGTCCACCATCCTTGGTCAGCCACATGCAGTGTCTGCCTGCCCCAGCACAGGGTTCCCTCCAGCACACAACTCGTGCCATCCTGTGAGGGGCCAGTTAGGGTCCTCTCAGGGTGTGGGTGCTGAATCAGACATTGTCCCTGGCCTTAAGATTCCCAGTCCCACTAGGAGGGAAAAACAATTCCTTGCCCACCGGCTTGATCTCTTTTGAGGAAAGAGTTCCCCAGAGGTCGGCAGGCCTTGCTCTTCCTCCTGCCTTTGTGGCTCCCTAGCTGTGAGGCTTGGCCCAAGTTATCTCATGGGGGCACTCTGCGTGGCACTTTGCTCCTCCGTAAATGAGAATGAATCCTCTGCTGGCTGCATCACCACGGCCGCTGTCTGTGCCGCTGTCCTGGTGGTGGCCTGCGCAGGGCTCTGGGAGTCAACCTGGGCCCAGCCCCACCCCCCTGCTTCCCACCTCCCAGGGGCCTCAGGAAGGTTCCCCTGAGTTAACTCTATGAACTCACTTTCCTCCTCTGTAGAAAGGAGCGGACACGGAGCCCACCTCCCAGATCTGCTGTGAGAGGGAAGTGAGAGGAGGCTGTGCGGGTTCAGTCTGGGGCCAGCTTCAGAGCAACTGCCCAATCTGCCTGGGACATTATTAAGAGTTACAGTGCAGGAGCCTGACACACAGCAGACTCGCCATTAATGTCATCCTCTTCCTTCCTGCCCAAGAGGATGGATTCCATCCTTGTGCACAACCCTGGGGCAATCGAGGGGGGGTGGGCAGGGAGGGTAGAACCCACCCCCCTCCCCTGCACGACAGCTGGGTTTGCTACTCCCAAGTGCCACCATCAGAGCCCAGAGTACAAGTAAAGCCAGTCCAACAGACCATCGTAGAAAATCCACAGGAGCCTGTGAAACTTGAGTTACACTGCTGTATAAAGATCAAAGGTTCTTTGACAGAAGAGCAAATCTCCCAGTTGGAGTTGTGGAGAAACCCACCCTTTCAAATACCCAAGAGCTCTTACAGAAACCCGGCTGAGTTCCCGAATCAACTCCACAACTTCAGGCTTGTCTACTGTGAGAGGCTCAGACAAGGACCTGAAGAGACGTGGAGACAGGAGAGAGGCGTCCCCACATCAAACTATCTCAAAAGTGTAGCTGAATGGCAGCCATTCACGACTCCATCTCCAGAAATCCGCCTCCGACATTTTGGAAATTGTGTCTTTCCTGCCCACACCCTCTCTTGAGAGTTCTGAGTACTTTACGTCTCTGAACCTCTGCGTGAAGTTCTGGAGTATGGAGAAGCAGCCGTGACGTCTGTGCACTCCCAGGAGAGACGGGTTGATGGCCTCTGGCTCGGCACACAAGTAGGCTTCCTGGGAAGGGAGCAGAGGCTGCTCCTGTTGGGAGAGGCAGATGAGAGTGCCTGTGACCTGGTGGGTTCCGTGTCCTCCGAGATGTGTCGGTCAAGAGAAGGGAAACCCAGTGTAGGAAAGTGAGGTGAGCTGGAGAAGAGTGAGGGCCTCCACCTCCTGCAGAGTGACCAAGAAAGAGCTCTGATTGGTCCAGTTGGAACCTTCAGGAAGAAAGATTCTAGATCTACAGAGGAAAGACTTAAACCAGTGGAGACATCCAAGGATGAAGTGGGGTAATGGCTGAGTTGGTAGAGTGGTGGGTTCCCTGTCATAGAGAATTGCAAGCGAAGGCTAGGTGACAATTTGGCAAGTCTTTTCTAGCCCTGAGACCCTATACACTTCTCATCCCCAACCTGCCCCTTGCCTCCAGCCCCACTTCATACCAATTCTGTTCAAAAGACACAGCTTGGTGGCAACCAGCTTAGAAATAATTATGCGTTAGACAGGGCCATGATCCAGGGCTGGGGTTGTAGCTCAGTGGCAGAGCATTTGCCTAGTATTTGTGAGGCACTGGGTTTGATCCTTAGAACCGCATAAAAATAAACAAGTAAAATAAAGGCATGCTGTTCATATAAAACTACATTTTTTTTTGTTTTAAATTAAGTTCCATATATTCTCTTCAATGAGCACAAAACTTTTGCTGGTAGAGTTTGAATCTGGGAGGTAAGCTCATAGACAATTACTGATAAAATTCTGATAATTGCTAGGATTGGTTTGGAACACCCATAATCCCAGCAAACTCAGGAGCCTGAGGCAGGAGGACCACAAATTCAAGGCCGGCCTGGACAACTTCCAAGACCCTGTCTTAAAATAAAAGATATAAAGAACTGGAGATAGGGCTGGGCATTGTGGCACACACCTGTAATCCCAGTGGCTCAGGAGGCTGAGGCAGGAGGATGGTGAGTTCACAACCAGCCTCAGCAACTTAGTGAGGTCCTAAGCAACTTAGTGAGAACCTATCTCTAATTAAAAGACAAAATTGGCTGGGGATGTCCCTGGTACCAAATACAAAACCAAGAAAACAAAGAACTGTGGCTGTAGCTCAGAGCTTTCCTAGTATGTGTGAGACACTCTGGGTTCCATCTCCTGTGCGGAAATAAATAAATAAATAAATAAGTAAATAAATAAATAAAATTGTAATTACTTGTCTTGTGATCAAACCAATTTCTCAAAAATATCATGCCATAGAAAGCTGTTCACAACATACTGATGAAGTTGTTTTAAATTTTTTAAAAGCATAGCACAGAGAAGGCATGGTGTAATTCCTTCCACTGAAGTAAAACAATGTGCGTGCCTGGCAGGGTGGGGGTGAGCGTGCCTGGCAGGGCCCCCACTGGAGGTAGAATTTGTGTTTTTCTCTCCCTAAGTCTACCGCATAGACAGGCCAGGACAGAGAGTCGCCGTGGAATGTCCATGCTGGTATCTCTGGGGATGGCAGGGAGGGTGAGTTGCCCCATTGTCCTGGGGAAGGATGCAAGGAACCTCTTGCATTGCTCACCAGGGAAGAATGGTTGCGGAGGTGGAGGGAACAATGGTGTAGCACAGTCCTTCCAAATCCCTGGGACGGCCTGGCACGGACTGCTGGCAGGCAGTGGGGAAAGCCTGCACTGAAGGGACCCGGGTGATTGACCTGGTGTCTTCCCTGCTCCAGGAGGAATATGGGCTTTGTCTTTTCCTTTCTCCTTTCCTTTCCTTTCCCCTGTGGATGCTGTGGAGTTGTGAACTTGACCCACATTGGGGAAATGACTCACTGAGGTCAGTTTATGCTCTGTCATTCATGTCTTTTCCCCTGTAGTGGGTGAATTAATACAGGTCCAAGGGGATCTGGACACTGCACCCCACCTAAGACACCTGTAAGGGTCTGTGTGTCTGAAAAGGTGGTAAAAACCTTGGAGAGAGCCAGCTGGGCCACCGGTCTGACTTCCTGCTGTCACCAGCATATGGGGCTTGGATGTTTGAACGTTTAAGGCTGACTGGACCGAACTTATTATGCTCTGAATGGTGCAAAGGAACACCACAGTAATGTGTGAGTGTGCAAGTAGTTGCATGGGTATGTCAAATTGTACCATTTGAAGGAACATGTGAAAGAATGTTCAACAAAATAAGAACAGAGTTTGTCTGTGAGTGGTGGGAATTTGGGTGATTTGGGCTTATTTCCTTATACTTTTCTACATTTGATTGTTTTCTTGATTTCTATTATTTTTCACTATTAGGAAAGAATAGCCATCATCATTTTTCAAAAGGCATTCAACAAGTCCTCAATTGCTTACTTTTGGTTAGAATTTAGATATAACAAGTATGCAAAACTGAAAATTCAATGTTTGTTTACTGTGCAATGAAATGGTACCACGCAGGGCCCAGTTGCAGGAAATGAATCATTCTTGCCCACTTAAGCAGAGTAGGAATTGCTACGGGAATTGGGTGCATACACCACTGGG
Organism: Callospermophilus lateralis; assembly: GCF_048772815.1. Taxonomy (NCBI): domain Eukaryota; kingdom Metazoa; phylum Chordata; class Mammalia; order Rodentia; family Sciuridae; genus Callospermophilus; species Callospermophilus lateralis. The sequence continues at coordinate 64,559,970 of NC_135309.1, forward strand.
AAGGCGGAAGAAGTGAGCTCTGGCCAGGATCCCTGGGCAAGACTGCAATAACACAGCAGTTGTGTTTGTCTTTTAATTAGATTCAGGTCCTCACTAAGTGGCTTAGGGCCTCACTACCTTTGTTGCCATCGGTAAGATGGTGTGTGATGGTTAGTTTTCTGTGTCAACATGCCTGGGCTAAGGGATGCCCAGATATCTATAAAACAGTATGTACAGTATGTCTGTGAGAGTGTTTCTGGAGGAGATTGGCATTTTAATCAGGAGATTGAGTAAAGAAAATCCATCTGCACCAGAACGTTTGGACATCAGCTGATCTATTGAAGGCCTGCATAGAACAAAATGTGAAGGAAGGGAAAAAGCTCTCTGCTTTTGACCTGGGACGTTCATCTCTGGCCTTGGATATCAGATATCAGCACTCCTGGTGCTTTGGCTTTTGGCCTCCAGGACTTCCACCAACAATTCCCTCGGTTCTCAGGCCTTTGAGAGAACGGAGTCACACTGGCAGCTCTCCTGGGTCTCCAGTTTCCAGATGGCATATTCAGATGGGATTTCTTCCTTTCCTTTCTCCTTTCCTTTCCTTTCCCCACTCCCCTCCCTCCCTCCCTCTCCTATCCCCACCCTCTTTCTTTCTTTCTTTCTCAGGATTAAACCCAGGAGTGCTTTACCACTGAGTTCTCCAGCCATTTTTAGTTTTGAGACAGGGTTTTAATAAGTTGCTTAGGGTCTTGCTAAATTGCTGAGGCTGGCCTTAAACTTATGATCCTCCTGCCTTGGTCTTTCCAGTGGCTGGGATTATAGGCATATACCATTGCATTCAGCATATTTTGGAATTTTTTTTTTTTTGTGTGTGTGTGTGTGTTTGGGGTGGGGGTGGCAGGGGTACTGGGGATTGAACTCAGGGGCACTCGATCACTGAGCCACATCCCCAGCCCCATTTAGTATCAGGGTCTCACTGAGTTGCTTAGTGCCTCGCTTTTGCTGAGGCTGCTTTTGCACTCACGATCCTCCTGACTCAGCCTCTGGAGCTGCTGGGATAACAGGCATGGGTCACCGTGCCTGGCCATATTTTGAAATTTCTTGACCTCCATATGACCATATGAGCCAATTTTCATAATAAACCTCTTATATATCTCTGTATTCTTTTGGTTCTTTTCTCTGGGGGACTCTGACTGATTTGTGGTGGACTCAGGGAGGGGAGCATGACTATCCACTCTAGGAACACAGTGCTGTAGCCAAGACAGGGGCCACTCTTGCCTCTGCCACAATTGTCCCTCGACACCCACAGAGCTAGAGGCTGGATGTCCAAAGTCAAAGAGTTGGCAGGGTTGGCTCCTTCTAAGGCTGGGAGAAGGAAGCTGGCCATGTCTCTTGCCGGGCTTCTCAGTGGTGTGCAGGAGGTCCGTCTTCGGTGCCTGCTTGTTGATATGTTCCTCCAACCTTCGCCTTCCTGTGTACTTGGCATTCTCCCGCGTACATTAGTCTCCACACCCCCTCCCATTTTTTAAATAAGGAAAAGAGTCATATTGGATTAGGGACTCACTCCATTCTAACATGACTTCATCCTAACTAATTACAACTGCAAAAACCCTATTTCCAAATACGGTCAAATACTGAGGTGTTGGGGATTAGGATGTCAAAATATGGATTTATGGGGGCAGATGGACACGATTCAACCTGAACCCGGGTGATAAAGTGTTGCTGTGGACAAACCCATGTGGCTGTGCTGATAGCAGCTGCAATGAGAAAGCAGGGAAATCACCTTCATCCAGAGCCCTGGGAATGTAGATTTTGTTTTTAGGCGGGAGGTGAATCCAACACGGAGTCGCTTTATCACTGAGCTACATCCCCAGTTCCTTTTTGTTTTTTATTTTGAGACAGGATTTTGCTAAGTTGCTAAGACTGGCTTTGAACTTGTGATCCTTTTGCCTCGGCTTCTGGAGTAGCTGGGATTAGAGGTGCATGCCACTGACTAGAAACCATAGTTTTTAGCACGCAGGAGTCTGCAGTAATGAAGGTGCTGTGCTAAATCCTCCATGTCTAATACCATCCCATCCTGGTCATTTTATGACAGCAAAATTTCATACCACTGAGCACATGAGCCTGGGGTACTAGAAATAGCAGTGTCTTCAGGAACCAGGACACGCCCTGGAGCCCTGGCCCTATCGTTAACTGATAGGGTTGGTGGCAAATCAAACCTACCGGATGGACAGGTAGACCCACTACATGTAATTCATTCAACAACCAGTGTGGCACTCAGAGCCCAGGGCCACATTTGTAAATTTGCTTCACAAGGCTATCTCACCCAAATTTGCCAATTATTTCTTGCTATCCTGGAATTATCTTTTTTTTAACTTTAAACTGGGGTTATTTTTAAAAATAGTCATTTTAGGCTGGGTGTGGCGGCACACACCCGTAATCCCAGCGGCTCGGGAGGCTGAGACAGAAGATGGTAAGTGCAAAGCCAGTCTCAGCAACAGTGAGGCACTAAGCAACTCAGTGAGACCCCGTCTGTAAATAAAATATAAAATGGGGCCTGGGATGTGGCTCAGTGGTTGAGTGGCCCTGGGTTCAATCCCTGGTACCAAAAAAAAAAAAAAAAAAAAAAAGTCATTTTAGCAGGGCATGGTATTATTTATCAGTAATCCCAGCTACTTGGGAGGATGAGGCAGGAGGACTGAAAATTCAAGGCCAACCTGTGGCAACTTAGCCAAACCCTGTCTCAAAGTAGGAAGAAAAAAAAAAAAGGAATGGTGATATGTAGCTCAGTGGCAAACTGCTCCTGGGTTCAATCCCCAGTTCCTCTCCCCCCAAAAGGATGAAAATAGCTGGCATGTGGTGCATGCCAATAATCCCAGTGACTCAGGAAGCCAAGGCTGAGGCTGAGGCTGGAGGATTGCAAATTTAAATCCAGCCTCAGCAATTTAGCAAGACCCTGTTTCAAAATAAAAAAATTAAAAGGCTGGGGATGTGGCTCAGTGGTTAAGTGCCGCTGGATTCAATCTATGGTGCATACACACACACACACATACACACAAATCAAACAAAGCAGCAAAACAATAATCATCTTCTTTCAGCCATGACCAGTTTCCCATTGACCCCATTTTCCTTATTTGTGTCCTGAGTGTTGTGTTGTGTGCATGTGTAACCAAAACCCAGCGCTCAGCTTTTTTTTTTTTCAGGGGTGGTGGTGGTACCAGGGATTGAACTCCCGGGCACTCGACCACTGAGCCACATCCCCAGCCCTATTTTTTGTATTTTATTTATCGACAGGGTCTCACTGAGTTGCTTAGTGCCTCATTGTTGTTGAGGCTGGCTTTGAAGTTGAGATTCTCCTGTCTCAGCCTCCCAAGTTGCTGAGAATTCAGGCATGCACCACCGCACCCAGCTCTAGTGCCCAGCTTTGATGTGAGATGATTTAGAAAGAACTGGACCAAGAGGCCACACTCTCTACCCCACTGTGCACTGACTTGTTGTGTGGCTGGGATCCCCAGTACTGCACAACAGGGTCATAACTCTCTGCCCTCCTGGGAGAGCCTGGGCAGGGCCTTGGAGGACAGTAGTGGAGGGATTGTGCTGCATGGAGTATGCTCTGCAAATAGTCTTTTCCATTTTTAAAATAGGGACTTTCTATGTTGTCCGGGCTGGGCTTGGACTCTCCTTCCTCCAGGCTCAGTCTCCTGAGGAGCTGGGATGACAGGTGTGTACCACTGAGCTGCTGCTCTGTCTCAAATAGTTTGAGCATCTATTATATAGAAAGCACCATGGTGATTAGAAAGGGAAGTCATACCATTTCTTAAAGGAGCGTTGAAACACCAAAATGCTTTTTTAGAGGAGAACAGAAACTTAATTTTCCTGTTTTCAGAACAAAAGGGAATTCATTGGCCTAAGCAACTATAAAGTCCCTGGGAAGATTCAGCTTTAGGCATGGCTGGATCTAGGGACTCAGTGTTTCTGGAATCTTTTTCCCTCTGAGAATGGATTCTGGGGGATGAAACAAAGGAAAGAAGAAAGAAAGAAAGAGAGAAAGAGGGAGGAAGAAAGATGTCAACTGCAGATGTGCCAGGAAGAATTACACTATAAGGAAGACGGTGTTATGTGATCTGTGGTTTCCATGAAGCCCACAGGAGTTCAGAAGAGGGAGTTGACGCACTCATGCACCTGTTCATTTATCCAGGTCTTCAGCAGCCAGCTATTCTGGGCTTCCCACTGGATGAAACCAGGTGCTCCCGGGATAAATACCACATCCCTGCCCTCAGGAAGTTCCTGCCATCTATTAGAGAGAACAAGTGGGTAGAAATCCAGTTACTGATTTGTATCATGTTCCAGGGATGCACAGGGCATTCTGAGAGCTCATTTCTTTTTTTTTTTAAATTGATTTTATCTTTTTAAAAATACACGACAGCAGATCGCATTACAATTCTTATTACACATATATACCACAATTTTTCATATCTCTGTATATAAAGTATGTTGACACCCAATTCGTGTCTTCATACATGTACTTTGATAATGATGTCCTTCACATTCCACCATCCTTGCTAATCCCCTGCCTCTTTTTCCCTCCCTTCCTGCTCCCCTATCTAGAATTCATCTATTCCTCCCATGCTCCCTGTCCCTACCCCACTACGAATCAGCCTCCTTATATCAGAGAAAACATTCGGCATTTGTTTTTTTTGGGATTGGCTAACTTCACTTAGCATTATCTTCTCTAACGCCAACCATTTACCTTCAAATGCCATGGTTTTGTTCTTTTTTAATGCTGAGTAAAATTCCATTGTGTATGTATGCCACATTTTTTATCCATTCATCCACTGAAGGACATCTAGGTTGGCTCCACAGTTTAGCTATTGTGAATTGTGCTGCTGTAAACATTGATGTGGCTGTGTCCCTGTAGTATGCTGTTTTTTAAGTCCTCTGGGTATAGTCTGAGGAGAGGAATAGCTGGGTCAAATGGTGGTTCCATTCCTAGATTTCCAAGGAATCCCATACTGCTTTCCATATTGGCTGCACCAATTTGCAGTCCCACCAGCAATGTGTGAGTGTACCTTTTTCCCCACATCCTCACCAACACTTATTGTTGTTTGTTTTCATAATAGCTGCCATTCTGATTGGAGTGAGATGATATCTTAGAGTAGTTTTAATTTGCATTTTGAGAGCTCATTTCCTAATGGGAGATCTGGGATTTTTATTTTTTTTTAATAGGTCCTGGAGATGGAAACCAGGGCCTACATGCATACTAGGCAAGCACTCTACCATTGAGCTATATCCCTAGCCCTAGGAAGTTTTTTGGAAGCAGGTTACTAGAGTCAGAAAAAGGCAGAAGAGGAAAGGAAACCGTACAAGCAAAAGCTCAAAGCCCATATTCAGAACTGTTCAAAGGGGTGATGGGGTGACATTGGGTATAGATTTTCCTAAACTGGGCCTCTGATTTTTTCCATTTGTATAATAAAAGGGTTGGGTACTCCTGCTACTGAGGAAGGGAAGAGGGCACGCGCGTGCACACTCACACACACATACATGTCCACACACACACAGGCAGAGGTTGTGGCTGTCTCCCTTGGAGGGATGAGATTTGATTTACTTCTAAGTGACCTTGTTGGCTCACAAAGGTGAGGGCTTTTGGGCCTAGCTCCCAGAGGAAACGGAAGAGAATAAAAGTGATCCAAGTCATACTAGGTATTATGTTACACTGTAAAAGAGTATTTATTTTTTGATGCATTATATCAGTACATTGTCACCATCAAAAAGGTACAAATGTTATGCTATGAAGAAAATGTTCCTCCCATACCCTTCATTTTTTGGCAAGAGGCTTTGAGTTTAAAATCCTGGTCAAGGAACCCAAACATTTGTGATCATAAACCACTGGCCTTAAACTACAGTTTATTTAAATACATTTTTATTTTATGTTATTTAAAAAACAAATCACTAAAATAGTTTTTTATAAAGTCTTTAAAGTACTATAATAATAATAATACATTCCTTTAATACAAATTAAAAAAATAGAAAGTAGAAAAGATTAACAAGTAACAATTGAAGTCCCTAGTATTTTTCTTAAGCCTCAAATGATGCTCCACTTTGGAGACCACTGACTTACTTTAAGAATGTGTGGAGCTGGGCTGTGCTCAGGACTGGGGGATTGCGTGCGTGTGTGCATGCATGTGTGTGTGTGCATGAGTGTGCATGTGCTAACTCAGACTGACGGGAGCTGCTGTGCGAGCTGGGAGATTTGGGACACAGCAGGCCATGGTGGGTTTCCTGGAGTAGTGGAGGTCTGGGCTGAGCTTTCATGGGACCCTGCATAGCGAGGGGGCGCGACTTCATGGCAGATGGATGGGACCTCCAGGTTCTAGGTATGGAAGAGGCTTGGCAAGTGTGAGCTCTGCAGGCCAGCTTGGCTGCAAGGGGGTGGGGAACCTTTCACCTTCATGAGGACCCCACTTCCCTGCTCCAGTCCCCACCCCTGCCTCCTTGGGTAAGGGGCTTAATTATAGTGGGACACAAAGATGGAGCCAGGGGTGGGGTCAGTAATCTTGGCTGCTACTGTAGGGGAATTCAACAGGACATCAACAATGAGAGTAAAATGACGATTATTTCTTCTCTTTCTTACCTTTTGTTTTTTTGGAGTGGTGGTACTGGGGACTGAACTCAGGGGCACTTCACCACTGAGCTACACCCCCAATCCTTTTTCTTTTTTATTTTGGAGAGGGTCTTGCTAAGTTGCTTAGGACCTCATTAAATTGCTGAGGCTGGTCTTGAACTTGCGAATCTCCTGCCTCAGCCTCTCATCTCCTGGGATCACAGGTTTGCACCAGCACGCCTGGCCATCATGAGTATTTCTCTTGCCTTAGAACAAATTCACATTTGTTACCCACGTATGAAAGGGTTCTGCTAACAGAGGGAAGTTGTTAGAAATTATTTCCAACTGGGAGTAACCTAGGTAGTGGAATTAGGGAAAAATCACTTTAATATACCCCATCATCTGGGCCTTGGCTTGTCCTTGTCCTCTTTCCCCTGTGCTGTGAAGCTACCCTCCCTGCCCACATCTCCCTGACACTCCCCAGCAGTCCTCCCGACAGCTGGCTCACTCCAAGACTTTGCAAACCACCCAGGACTGTTAAACACATCCTATAATTAGACGCCAGGTTTCCTAAACGAAGTGAAAAATGTAACGTTACCCTCTGTTTGTTCACTGGATGCTCAGCTCATGTCCCATGACCCAGAGGAGCTGTGACCTTGGGTTTCCAAGAAGCCTTAATAAGGTAATGTTTATAAGGCTCTCAGCTTTACAACTCCACTGGAGTACAATTCTGCGAAATGAGGACAAGCTATAATTCCAAGATGATCCCCTTCTCCTGAGGGAGAAGACTGTGGCCCCTCAGGTGGTATGCAGAAAGACTGGGAGGAAAGAAAGTGGGTTCTGATCCCGGCTCCACACTGAATCGTTGTGTGATGGTGTCTCTCTCCCTCTCTGGACTTACATTTGGGCATTGTTCTAAAGGGCTTTTCCAGCTCTGATGTTCTACAGTTGATTTCTGTGTCTACCATTGAGCTTTATCTCAAGCAAGGATTCTTTTCCAGATTCCATCTTTTTTCTTTAGACATCTCAAAAGGAACTGATGATGAAACTTTAACTGCATAAATCTTGCTTGGGGTTGGAAGGATGCATAGATACTCCTTTTCTTTTCTTTTTTTGGGGGACAGGATACCGGGAATTGAATCCAGGGGCACTTAACCACTGAACCACATCCCCAGCCCTCTTTTGTAATTTATTTAGAGACAGAGTCTCACTGAGTGTCTTAGGGCCTTGCTGAGTTGCTGAGGCTGGCTTTGAACTCTTGATCCTCCTGCTCAGTCTCCTGAGCTGCTGATACTTCTTTTTCTGCCTCAGGTTTCAAACCCTAAGGGCCTCTCTGATGAGATAAAATGCATAAAAAATAAAATGAAAATGGCTAGTGGAAATAAAGCTGTTGAACATGAGGATCCAGAGTCGCTGTGTCTGGAGATGGAGCACCACACGCGCACATCACATGAGGCCAATGCCATCGTAACTGACCCGCATTCTTTCTAGGCACCAGATTCTGTGTTTAGGGTTTACACCCATCCTCAGCCTCCCAGCAAACCCAAAAAGCAGATGAGATGCTGACACTTAAGGAAATGAAAGAGACAGTCACGATGGCTCACAATCGTAGTCCTGGTTAACTTAGGCTGCAGCAAGAGGGTCACAAGTTCAAGGCCAGCCTGGGTGATTTAATGAGACCCTGTCTCAAAAAAAAAAAAAAAAAAAAAAGTTTGGGGGTGTTTGGAATGTTGCTCAAATTTACTGAGAGGAAGCATGTGGTTGGAGCAGAGATGGCAGAACCTACCCTTGTCCTCTGCAGCTCTTTTGTCCACAGAGCTCTGAACTGCATGCTTCCTGTAGCAACATGGTGATGCATCTTCCATCTCTGTGGCCCTGCAAGATTCTGAGGGCAGCACATGACCTGCCAGCCCGCACAGGACATGTGGCATGGGTGGTAAGGACACCTCGCTGGGCTGAGCCTCCTAAATTTGGGGGTTGCTTGTTGCTGCGGCACAACTTGGTCTGTTTTGACATTGTTTGCCATGGGCAGAGGGAGCAGCTTTGCTCTGTCTATTCTCAGAGAGCCAATTTGCCACCAGCAAAAGGAAGAAGCAGGGACATTTAAAACAGTCACTAAAAACCCCAGCAGTATTTAATAGAAATCTCATTCACAAGCCAGCAAAATACCCCTGGTGGTCCCGAGGAGCTTGAGAGTGAGAGAAGTGGTCCAGGAACTGAGAAGGGTCGTAGGTGATTTTGGAAAGCCAGCTCTGGGGTTGGGATAGTGGGACGCAGTACAAGGGAATCCCAGTATGGAAGACAAAAGTTTTGAACACAGCTGTGTGATCTAGACTGAGGGCCAAACAATTCTCATTTTTTTCCAAGTTCACATTCACCAGGAGAGGGAGATCAAGGTCAGCCTGACCCCAGCATTCTCTCCAGAGCCAACTCAGAAAGCGTGTCCCTCTGGCACGAAGCCCTCCCACCAGACACATTCCCTCCGGAGTAGCTTTGTGCGGAGAGCCCAGCGGCCATGGCTGCGATGATTTGATTGGCCTTTGGTCCTAACCACTCTGACCACACCAACCCGGCTCTAACCACTGCCCTTTACAGTGCTCATTAACCTTCCCCAAGCTGGGGCAGAGCTCAGGGCAGCTGGTGGCCAAAAGTGACCTGGGGGCCCAGCTTTTCATCCCAAACTTTGTTCCTTGGGCAGATTATTCCCCTCCACAGGGCCTCTTTGCTTTTCTGTAATATTTTTATATTCATACGGTTGATACATGGAGTAAATTAAGAGAGCAAAGGCGTTTCCTAAACTGTAGAATGCTCCGCATGTGTGAGGAGTATCACTCTTCTCAGCAGGTGACTGTCATCAGTTTCTGCCTGAGCCATTGGCGTGACCTTTTCTGTCTCCACGTGGAAGCCCTGAAGCTGCCTTCTAACGCTGGAGCAGTTCTCGAGGCTTCTTTCCTGGGAACTGGACTTTGGAAGTGGTCGGATTCCCCACTAGCCGTTTCTTCCTCTTTCCTGGCAATATTTATGAGAACTGACCTTCCAATGGAAATTTGGCAAGATTTCATATTCTGCAGACATTGTACCTTCCTCCACATGCCCCGAGGGCCAAGGTCATGGGCTTCCCAGAAGAAGTAGCCGTTCCCACAGATGCAGAAGGTGCAGAGGACTGAGAGGAAGAGTTCCAGAGCTGTAGGTTGGTCCTGAGATGATCACTATTGTCATACCCCCATCCTTCACTAGGACGCAAGCTCAGGAACTTGCCTCCCCAGTGCCTAGAACAGCATAGCTACAAGCAGGTGCTCAATGTATATTTGTTAAAGGAAGTGAATGGATGACTTCAAGAGCTTTCAGAGGTACTTCATGGCCCTGAAGGTCATGGCTCACAGTCACTGAAGGAACACACTAGGCATTTAACCACCATCCGGGGCTGCTGTTCAGCACTGTGTCCTCCCAGGTCCAGGCCACAGAGATGGGCTTCTGCCAGGAGGCCAGGGTAGGGAGTTGTGAAGCTTTGAAGGCTTAGGTGTTTTCTGGGGTCAGGAGAATGGGGACAGAGCCCTTGGCTACAGCTATCAAAGCTCCTTGCTCAAAGGTGATAAAATGTGTCTCAGAGCTGTTGCCCATCCCCCAAGTGGTGGGTTGTGAGTATCCCTCCCAATGTCCTTCAGCAAGTGCTGCCCTGGTCATGCGGGTCCCAGGCTCCCAGGCCAGGTGCCGAGACGTACATCTGAGAATACGACACATTAGCAGCCTGTAAGCAGCTCTCTCTCCATGGCCCTTCAGAACAATAGCCAAACAAAGCACACGTGTTCAAGATGCCCTCCACAAATTCACAACCAACAGCAGGAAAAACAGCCCCAGCTGAGCCTGTAACAGAAGCCAGCGCGCAAGGCCGACTTGACAAGCACCACCAGCTTCAGTGCCGCGTTCAGGGCACAGGCCTGGGGACCCAGGCTTCAGAAGCTGGTGCTGGCTGCCCCACCTTGCCTGGCCCCAGACTCCTCTCTTGACAGCGGCCAGGGGCCCCAACCCAGGCTCGTTCCTCCACCAGGATCTGGGCTCTGGGGTCTGAAGAGAACACATCTTATGCTGCCTGTCCCTTTCTGTCCTTCTGATGGAAAGTGGGGCCTCCTACCCCAATTAGGCACAGACCCACCCAGCGAGAGGAGGGGCTGACAGCTGTGGGGTGGGGGGGAGTCAGGATTCTGGATCTTGTAAATCCAGACGTCCTGTAAACTCTGACCGGAGTATAAACATCCCCTGGGACCAAGGGGGGGAGGTGCTGGTGGGCAGGGGGCCCGGCGCCTCAGCTGCCCTGGGGACAGGCTGTTTATTCCATGTCTCCCAGCAGCTCCCTCCGGCTTCTTCCTGCCCCAGGTTTGGGCAAGTGAAGCCAGGCCGGACAGGCGTCCATGGGGCCTGGGGTCATGGACCGATCTGGACCTAGATCTCAATGCTGGAAGGGAACTTTTAAAGCTCAAGGAGCCCAACCCCTTCCCTGACCTGCACAGCCCTCACAGAGCTCCCGACTGGTCTTCCGGCCTTTGCTGAAACACGTGCGTGCGTGGGCCGATGGGAGCTCACGCTTCCCAGGGCAGTCCATTGCATTCCTGGGTGGCTCTGGCAGCTAGAAGGTTCTAGAATTGAACTGACAAGAATTGTTCTCTGCCACTTGATTGGGCAGAACTAAGAACAATAAAACAACTAAATAAGAGTAGAGTCATTCACTGAGTGCCACTCTGTGCCAGGCAATTAGCATGGTCTTGCTACGTCATCCTTTGAGGCCTAGACTCAGGGAGATTAGGTCACTTGTTCGAGGTGACCCAGCTGCTATGTGGCAGGGCTGGGGTGCAGGCGACTCTGGTCGAAGGCTGTCCTTTAAATATTAGTCTAAACTGGCTCTTCACAAAATCAAAGAACAAAAATAGCACCTATGCCCACCCGAGTACCACACCACAAACAGAAGGCACACGTAAAACCAAGCCAAATTATAATAAAAACAGCCTGAACTGGTCAAACATTAAGTACCTTTATGTAGAAATGAAATGCGTGTTCTGGAGAGAACTGATCTCCCCAGCCTGAAGGGAGGTACCCAGCAAAGACCTTTCAGAGGGATTCCTGCCCTGGGTGGGCTGCACGAGGCATCTCCTGCCTCTGGTGGTCTGTGGTCCCTTTTTGTCCTTCTGATGGAAAGTGGGGCCTCCTACCCCATTTAGGCCCAGACCCACCCAGTGAGAGGAGGGGCTGACAGCTGTGGTGAGGAGTGTTAATGGGGCACTTGGTCCGGTGTTGGGTCAGTCTGCAACCCCAAGCACTTGGTGTCTTCGCGGCGGGATATGGGCAGAAGGGTGGTCTCAGCACCATCACCAGAGAGCCCCGCTCCAGCCCCCGCTTCTTGACTTCCCCCTGCTCCTGGCCCTGCCACAGGATCCCACCGCTGTGGCAGCCCCTCGGCACATCTCAGGGGCCGCCCATTCACCCAGGCCTTTCCCTTTTTTGAGAACTGGGAGCTTGCTGGCTGGGACTGTTCCCACCAACAGTGTTCCCGTCCAGGGAGCTTAAAATAGCCCCTCTTGGCTGGGGCTCTCGAGTGAGCAGTGAGGCAGGCATTTGTGCAAATATGGGCCTGGAAGAAGGACTTCTACCAGGGAGGGAGGGTGGGCGGCAGGGCAGAGGAGCCAGGACCTCCTGGGGGATGCGCCTTCCTGACCACAGCCAGCAAAATGCGTCTGCTAGTTGGCTTCTGCCTCCCCAACCTTACTGGGTCCACTGGGCAAAGTTTACACCCACACCCTCAGGTCCTCCTAGCCTAGCTGAGCTCCAGGGTGGGCCCACCAAATAGAGGTCTCTGCATTCTTCCACTTAGCCTCCTCCATACTTATCTCATAATGCCCTTCCTACCTAGGATGCATCTTACCCTTCAGAAGCATCCTCAAAGGCCACTGACAAGGCCACCATTGAAGTGGGCACTCACTTTTGCCAGGTACTTGAACATGCATCAACTCATTGGACCTTTGCAATAATCAATTGAGAAACAAGTTGTGATTATTTGCATTTGCATTTTTTTTTTTTTTTTTTGGTGGTGCTGGGGATTGAATCTCACATACGTTAGGCAGGTGCTCTACCACTGAGCTACATCCCCAGCCCCAAGAACCCTGCTGTTATTAATTCCACTGAGCAGAAGAGAGAAGTGGAGTAACTTTCCCAAGGTCACAAAGCTGTGAAGGAAGTAGGAACAGTACTGAGACTCAGGTCTGTTAACCTGAGGATGCTGAGCGCCTCCACACCTCCACCAGGGCTGCACCTTCTCCTCTGAGCTTCCACTACTCTGGCCACCCCGCCCCCCATCATCCCAGCATCATCCTCTGGTATTAGAGCTGGTTTGATTGAATGTACCAAGTATTTAGTGAGTCCTTTCCACATGCCAGAAAGGCTGTGGCTGTGGCGTCCACAATCTGGGAGCTGTCAGACTCCCCTCCACTCCCCAGGACTCTAACTTGGCCTTGGGCTTGGTGAGGCCAAGGGTGATGAAGGATGTTGGTGTGAGGTTGGTCATCCTCAAGGGCCAGTGAACTAGTGGGACATCCTGCTTTCTGGCGGCAGTGCACACGGCAGGGAATGACATGTGCAGGGTCAAACTTGCCTTGCATATTCTGGAACTTTTTGGGCAAGTAATTAAGTAAGCTTCTGAAACTCAGTTTCCAACCCAAATCATAACTGTGGGATGAACTAGGACCTGTCCCCTGACAGAGCCATGGGGAGGATTTAAAGAGAGAACACACGTGAGTCAGCTCTGGCCGGGCAGCCAGTAGATGGATGTTAAGCAGCAATGGTTATCATTGCTAGTTGTTATTTTCTGGAGATCACAGTGTGCAAGTGCCAAATACGGAGCGCCTAGCACATAGTAGGTGCTCAAAGTAAAGAGGATTACTCACTCAGCAAGCACCCTGGCTCACCGGGTCCTTCCTGCTCTGACGTGGGAGCTGGTCCTCATCTGCAAAGGACCCCTCGGAATCCAGGGACAGGCACAGGGCCCCTACCCTCTAGCTCATCTCATTTTCAGCTCCAGGGCCCACTCCAGGCCAGAGGGAAGGGGTGGCTGGCTTGAAAGTCCCACCAGGATTTGCCGGGTTTGCAGCGCTCTTTGGGGCTGTCTGGCTTTCTGGTGGCGCCACCTGGTGGTGAGTGCTGCACTGCTCTTGGTGAGGTTTCCAGCAAAACAGTCTCTCAGGAACACCCACTGCCCACCCATTCACCACGGTTCTTCCCTGGCAGGTGCTGTCCACCTCCTGTGCCTCAAGAGCAAGGAGCCTAGCCTCCCATGTGAGGCCTGGTATTGGCCTCGGGGGCTGGGTCCCATGACCTGCCAATGTTCACACTCAGGACCTCTCTAAGGGAAGATGATCCTTCAGTGGTTTCTCAAAGCCAAGGCTGAAGGAAGGCTCTTCTCTGGCCTGCGATGGCTCAGGACTGGGAAGTCCAACGATAGTCCTGGGCACCTGTCTGGGAACCCATGATGAGGGGTCTGTGCCCCCCGAAGGACTGGCCCCCTCTAGACCAGCAAGTCTGGCCCAGGGCTTTGATATAAACTTGAGAGGGGGGAACAGTGAATAAAACAAGCAGACGAGTCTGCACCCAGCTGTGCACAGCTCACCGTGTGATCCTGGGCAAGGCCTTCCCACTTGTAGTGAAGTGGGCAGCAGGGGCTGGATGAAGGGTGAGGATGCCTGGAGCTCCCAGACCAGGCTCATGGTGAAGTGCAGATTCCTGGGTCTCCTACGTCAGACTCTCCGGGGCTGCGACCCTGGAATCTATGAACATTAACACTGCAGCTGGGTGCTGGGGAGGCTGCTGGGTCCTGGCTTTGGAAGGCAGAAGTAAGGGCTGTGTATGCCAGCAGGTAAGGAGATGGGGGGCTTCAGGGGTCATGAACCGCAGAGGAACCCCCATCTTTCAATTTCCCTACCCTTACGTGGACACGGGAGGGGTCTCGGAGCTGCGTGCTCCCGGGGGCCCTGAGAAGGGTAGTAAAGAATACAACTAGGATGCTATTGGTCTCCTCAGCCTATTCCTTTCACTTGCCCAAAGGACAGTGGCAGAGGGGTTGGGACAGCCAGGGCTGGGGGTGGGTGGCCCTTGTGGCCCAAGGAGATGCTTTCAGAATCCCCCTCCCTCTGGAGTTTCCAGCGGCAGAACAGAGCCCTGTCTAGTATTTGACCAAATATGGTGGTATCTCTCGAAGGGCTCGAGCCCCAGCCAGCTTCTCAGTTATGCTGTGGAAACCTGCCCTGGACGGATTAATCTTGTGACATTCAGGAGCGCTTCTCGCCCTGCCTTCTTCCCCTTGCCAATTCCTGTAAATGGCCAAGATGAGTCCTCAGCAAGACAGGGCAGTGCTGGCGGTCTGTCCCGGCAGCCCTCCCCTGCTCTTCACCGCCCCCCACGCCTCTCTGTGTGGGTTCACTTGCTCGCTCACATTCAGCTGGCCCATTCCTTCCAGGTGAGAGACCTTGGTATGTGAGTCCAGGACCTGGGGACTCTGGGGTCACCTGAGCTCATGAAATTGTGGCCTGAGTCTGGAAGGGCTTTAGCTCTCTCAGCCAAGAGGGTGGGCCTGAGGGACAGAAGGCTGTTGGTCAAGTAATAAAAACCATGTCAGCTCTAATGCTAATCAGAAGAGGTAATGTTTATAATCGTAGATATAAAATCACTTTATAATAAAATTTTTATTGAGGGGCCCAGGTTGTGGCTCAGTGGTAGAGCGTTTGCCTAACATGCGTGAGGCACTGGGTTCGATCCCTGGCACCACATAAAAATAAAAACAAAGAAAATAAAGGTACTGTGTCCATCTACAACTAATAAATTTTTTTAAAATATTTTTATTGAGCACTTATTATGTGCCAGGCTCTGTGCTAGCTATTTAACATGGATCATTTCATTTATTCCTTCTGGAAGCCTCAAGGGCTGGATGCTATGATTATTCCCATTTCAGAGATATGGGAACTGAGGCTCAGAATGATATCAGGGAGGAATCTCCAGGTCACTGTCTCTTCCTGGGCATAATTCCCATTTTACAGAAAAGGTTGAGAGAGAAGGGGCCTCCCAAGCAGCCACACAGGGAAGGCCCAGGAGTGGAGACGTTGCACATGTGAGGGGAGTGCTGCATTAGGAAGGTCAGTTGATCGACCATAAAATCCTCGTGGATCTGCCACCGGCCTGAGCAAAGCACCCAGGCTCAGAGACACATTCAC
Source organism: Callospermophilus lateralis (assembly GCF_048772815.1). Taxonomy (NCBI): domain Eukaryota; kingdom Metazoa; phylum Chordata; class Mammalia; order Rodentia; family Sciuridae; genus Callospermophilus; species Callospermophilus lateralis. The sequence goes on from NC_135309.1 coordinate 64,575,795, forward strand.
AGCAGGCTGGAGTTGTGCAGAAAACATCCCCAAATAGCGTGGAGTGAGGGATAGAGTTCCAGACCAGAACCAGGCACAAACCCAGCTTATTCCCTCCAACTCACCGTGTGACACTGGGCAGATCCCTTCTTCAAGTAGGCCTCAGTTTCCCCAGCAGCCGAGGCTGGCAGAGGCTGAGAGCCTGGGCGGTTTCCCGGGGAGGTAGGGCCAGCACTCTCTCTGAGAACATTTGCTCTCTTGACCAACCGGCAGCCCATCCCTCCTCCACCCTCACCCCCTTGCCATCCCCAAAGCAAACGAAGCTGATTGTCTTAGCTGGCCTTGTGGGTGCTGGCCGGGCGGCCAGCCGCAGGCCACAGGCGGAGGTGCCACCAGCCAGAGCCCCGCCAGACACACAGGGCATTGTCCCTCGGTCAACAGCCCCTGGGCACCTCAGCCCAGTGCCTGGCCTGCCCCCACACACCTCACCGCCTGCCCTGCGCTAGACCCAGCCAGCTGGGGGCCCAAGGCTCCAGCTGATGATGAGCCCACCCACCCACTCCCCCAGCAGCCCCCTGTAGAGCTATAATTGCTGCGCTCCGTCCTGTTGCTGCCATTCTCTCCACAGCGGCATCTGGGGTTCCAGGCGGGCAGCAGCTGCAGGCCGCCGACGGCCCGGGATGGACTGGCCACACAACCTGGTACGTGGCGCTCCCCAGCCCCACCCCCACCCCACAGGGCCTGAGTGCTTTAGTATTTCTTTCCTATTGATTAATGACTGCCTGTGTTTGGCTTGGACTCTGTGGAGGTGAGCTCTCCCTCTGTCCTCCCCTCCAGGACGAGAGAGAAACAGAGCTGGTCTCAGAGTCTGCAGGCATGGCTGGCCACTCCGACTCCTGCTTAGGGTTTGGCCCCTCCACACTGACGCTCTTTCAGGCAGGGGCATCTGGGGAGATCCTGGCAAACTCAGTCACTGGGGTTTTTTCCAGGCCTGGGATCCAGGGGAGCTGTGTGACCTTGGGCAAGTCCTTCTGTTTCTGTTTCCCATCTGGAAAGTGAGGGAGGGGGACCTTGGGTCTCCTCTGGGTTTCTCTGGGTGGACAGCCAGAGTTAAGAATGCCACGCGAGGAGCTCAGATGAGAGAGACATTTTTCTGCTCTAGAATCTAGAACCAAAAAGAAGAACGCAGTGACTTGAACCTCTTTTGCAGATTTTTGTGCCAGGGAGTGGGTCCCCGAAGAGGGCCTGTGCTGAGACTTGTTCCCCAGGGTCAAGCCTTGTTGGGTAGCCTGGGCGAATCTGGCCTGGGTCCTGTGGGCCTGGGGAGGGCTGCAGGGAATGTGTGGGGCCTGGCTAGATTCAGGGCCGAGACTCCCTAGAAGTCAGTCTATTCTGGAAGCTCTGCACCCTGCCCAGGTTCCCAGGGCCTGTTTCTCCCTGGCCTCCAGGGGAGCCTGGTTCTTCCACGTGAGACAGGCTTTCCTGATGTGCTGGTCCTGGGGAGGGAAAGCGGGCAGCGGAAGGCCAGGGTGGTCATGAGTGGGGCAGGGCAGGGCCGGTCACACAGGGGTCCTTGAGAAGAGGCCCTCGGGAGCCCTAGCCTGGGACTGGCGCATCTCCCCCAGTTCACCCGTGCCCCCTTCCTCCCACCCACTCTTCTCCAGCCTGTTTCCTTTCAGCAAAGCTCTTAACCAGCTCAGACCTCTCTCGTGCTCCCCTCCCTCTGCCCATGTCACAAGCCTCCCCTGAGTCCCCTGCCCAGGAAAGCTTGGTGGGCCTGCTGCTCCGGCACAAGCTGAGAGGAGCCCTGCTTTTCTCCAGCCACCTCTGCACAGGCTGGTTCCTCCACTTGACACTAGCATTGTCTTCCCTCCAGGACTGTCACCCAGGGCAGGGGTTGTGGTGTCATCCATTCACTCATACCTAAGTTCCTAGCACCACAGAGGCAAAGGACCAGACTCACCTAGTGCCTGGGAGAGTCTGTGCTCAGTGGAGGCCCAACATATAAAAATGTCACACATACAATTGTAAGATGACAGTCATGCAAGTGACTCATGGATTATGAGAGCCAAGGAAGTCCAGAGGCATCCCTGAGGAGGTGACACTAGGTCCCACATGTGGGGGTGCAAAGGAGTTTAGAAGGTGAAGGGAAGAGGCAGAACTCTGTAGACAGAGGCCTGTGCAAAGTGCCTGTGGCAGGAGGAAACAAGGCCAGAACAAGAGATGAAAGACTGGGGCTGGAGCAGGAATATGAGAGGAAGGGGTCTGGGAGTTCCTAAGGGCAATGGGAATGGTGCTAGTGGGAGGTGACATTATTAAGTTTGCATTTGTCCTTGGCTACATGTGGAGAATGGGTTGGAAGAACCAGAGGGGGTTTGGGAAGCCCAGCTGGGGGCTGTGGAGCTGTCCTGGAAGCCGGGACAGTGCTGCAGATAGAATGGATGGGTGGGAAGATTTTTCCCAAGGTGCCCTATTTTTAGGACTTCAAGATGGGGGGAGGTGTGACTGATGCCCATCATGGAGTGGGGTGCACAGCAAGCACCCGCAAACATGGGACCAGGCCAGGGCATGGTAGGTGAAGGGGCCCATTGCAGAAGCCTTTCTTCTTTCATCTCCGCTCCCTGGGCCCTGAGTCTTGCCCCAGAGAGAGACATGGTGCTCCCAATGTTGACCAGTGGCTTTCCTCCCCAGCTGCTCCTTCTGGTCATCTCCATCTTTCTGGGGCTGGGCCAGCCTAGGAACCCCAAAGGCAAGAGGAAGGGGCAAGGGCGGCCTGGGACCCTGGCGCCTGGGCCCCACCAGATTCCACTTGACCTGGTGTCCCGGGTGAAGCCCTATGCTCGTATGGAGGAGTACGAGAGGAACCTCGGAGAGATGGTGGCCCAGCTCAGAAACAGCTCGGAGCCGGCCAAGAGGAAGTGCGAGGTGGACCTGCAGCTGTGGCTGTCCAACAAGAGGAGCCTGTCTCCCTGGGGCTACAGGTAGGTGGTGGCAGCATCAGGCCAGATTTCTATTGGAGGGTAGGGGCCTTTGCCAACCCCAGTCATTGAAACGGTCAGAACTTTGGGTTCAGAAGTCGGCAGTCTGGGTTTGAATCTGGCTCTGCCCCTCACCCGCTGTGAGGCTTTGGCCCAGTTCTAGTCTTTTCGGGACTCAGTTTCCCCAACTGTAGCAGAGATGATTGTAGCACCCACTTTGCAGGCTTGTTATATCCATGCAGAGCACTGCCCTTACTGTCCCAGCTGAAGTGCCTGCAAGGCCTTCCCCAAGTGTCACTTTGTCCAGCAGCATAGTGCCTGGTGCACAACTGTCAGTGGCTGTGTTGGTGGCTGGGCTCATGCCTACCTCTCATGCCAAACGGGGACCTCCCTAATGCCTGAACCAGGATCACCTAAGGGCTTCCATGCCCCAGCTTGTCGCAGTGTCCGGGACTCAGGCCCAGAACACGGTACTGTATATTTATCTACATAGAGTAGGACTCACAGCCAGGATTTGACTCGGGAATCCACCCTGCTGCCCTGGGTTCTTACCGTGGTTAGAGCTTCACTTCCCAGCTCAGAGCCTGCACATGGAAAGGACCACGTAAAGGTATTGAGTGAAAATAAAGAAATAAGCTGGTTCTCAAGAGTCCTCCCTTCAGTCACACGGCTTATCTCCTGAGACCCCAGGATAGCACTCTGGACTTCAGTGATGGTAAAAAAAAATCTCATATGGTAGCCACTGACCTCAGGTGGCTACTGAACAATTGAAATGTGGCCAATGAGATTGAAGAACTGATTCTGATTAATGTCAATGTATGTTGGCCATACATTGTACTGTGGCCAGTGGCTACAGTATTGGACAGTGCAATACATTATAGCCAATGTACTGTGGCTACTGTCTACAGTATTGGACAGTGCAATCCTGGAATGGGACTATTGGGCAGGTCGTAAGGATCCTGCAGAGCCTGGTGGCTTCCCTCAATTTACTGGGCCCATGAACCAATCAGGGAGCTTGTAGAAATGCAGGCTCTGGTTCAAGAGGTTCCGTGTTTCTAACAATGTCCCAAGCATAATAAGGTGATGCTGGTGCCGAATGTTCATAGGTCTAGTTCACCCATCCCCCCATCCCCGCTTAGCGAAGGCAGCAACTAAGGTACAGAGGAAAGTTCCAGCAAGTTCCTCTAGGTTCCATGAGAGCACCAGGTAGGGGCTCATCTGTTTTATTCAAAAAATATTTTAAAAGCTCAGGACAGAATTGCTCACATGGTGGATTTGTAAAATGTGTTAAATGAGTGGAGACGGAGCCTAAAGTGTACTCAGCTGTCCTGACTTCTCTTCTGCCGCAGAGTCACATTAATGTGTTCCCATTTTATTTCTGTAAGTTCCTCCCAAATATAAAAATAGGGTGGGGAAGCAGAGGAGGGCTCTTAGGCCCCTCTGTTGTACTCACAGCACACTATAGTACAGGGATGGGCATCTTGCTGGGTGACCTTGACCTGGATAGCTTCTAGGACCCAGGCTTGCCTTCCTTCCTGCTGCATCTCCATTTTCCTCACCAAAAACATGAGTTGATTATCACCCTTCCTTCCAGTGCAGCACAGTCTTGCTGTAGAATCAAAACTTTGGTTAGGGCCAGGCAGGCTCTGCGGCAGCTTTTAATTTCAGTGACTGGAGGCTGAGACAGGAAGATTGCACGTTCAGCAATTTGGCAAGTCTTTGTTTCAAAATTAAAAATAAAATAAAGGGCTGGGGATATAGCTCAGTGGCAAAGCACCCTGGGTTCAATCCTTACTAGCTAAACAAACAAAAAGCAGCAACAACCAAAAGCGAAGGTCGGGGCTTGGGGAGGGACGTCGTTTGCTCACTTGTGACCGCACCTTCACCTTGAGCTCTGCCTGCTCGCTCCCGCAGCATCAACCACGACCCCAACCGCATCCCCGCGGACCTGCCCGAGGCCCGTTGCCTGTGTCTGGGCTGCGTGAACCCCTTCACCATGCAGGAGGACCGCAGCATGGTGAGCGTGCCGGTGTTCAGCCAAGTGCCCGTGCGCCGGCGCCTCTGCCCGCCACCGCCGCGAACCGGGCCCTGTCGCCAGCGCGCGGTCATGGAGACCATAGCCGTAGGCTGCACCTGCATCTTCTGAACCTTCGGCATCCGAAGGCAGGACGGCCGTGGAAGACCGCCTTCCTGCACCTCGCGACTGCAAGGCTGATGAAGAGTAAATGCTGTCCTCTGTAAAGCAAGACTTTGGGTTTGCTGCTTTCGGCTCTGAAGCCCAAAGTGGGATGGAGCTTGGCCATCCCCGGAGGCCCACTTCCGTTCAGTATAAAGGAGGATTTTCCGTCACTCTGACTCCTTTATCTCTGAGATAGGCTATTAAACACTTCATTCAAGCAGGACCTGGAGGCACTTGCCTGTAATCTCAGGCTGAGGCAGGAGGATCCCAAGTACCAGCCAGCCTCAGCAATTCAGCAAGGTCTAAGCAACTTAGCCAGACCCTGTCTCCAAAAAAAAAAAAAAAAAAAAAAAAAAAAAAAAAAAAAAAATTGAGGACTGGGGATAAAGCTTAGTGGTAAAGTGTTCCTTGGGTTCAGTCACCAGTATTAAAAACAAAACAAAACAAAACAAAAAAATTCACAACAAAACACAAAACAACAACAACAAAACTGCCTTCATCTCTATCACTTAGGACAGTAACATGCTCCTTTCAGGATTATAAGCCTGTATTCCACCCATATTATTGAAACTTGGTAGATATAAACCCATATGGGAATTAATAGCTGATTCCATCCAAGTCACTCAGGATCCTGAAAAATGACTATTTTGAAGTGGTGAGCTCTGCACCCTGGAAGCGTCAAGCTAGGGCTGAGCCTCTCAAGGAGGTTGGGAGGTCAGTCCTTGCCTGGTTATAGTAGATGATTCATCAGCTATCTCTCAGTTCTGAGATTTCTCTGCAGATCAGACTTAGGGCCCCCAAAGGGCCTTCAGGCATTTTCAACATGGGCCAGTGACCCCTTAAAATTTTCATGTGTGTCTATACTGTTGTCTGGGCTGGGATCCCTGGCTTTTGAAGAAACTGTCAGGAGTGGGGCGGAGTCAATGTGCGTCATTCTTTCACCCAGTTCTGTCCACATCACATTCGGTTAGACAGTTTGCTGGTTCTCAAACTTTCACAAGTCTCAGAATCCCCTGGAAGTCTGTTGAAGCAGACTGTTGGGCTCCACACCTAGAGGTCCTGATTTAGGTGGGGACTGGATATTTTTCATTTTTATGCAATGGTTTCTTTTTTTTTTTTTTTTTTGTATAGTGGTTTCCAGGTGCTGCTGCTGCCTCTGGTCCGGGACCACACTTTGGGAACCCCTGGCTTTTATCAAGACACTTTACTGATCAAAAAAGGCGGCATGGCTCTCCTTGCCCATGCTGGCTCTTGCCCCTCCAGCTAACCCCACGTTTCCCCCTTTAGCCCCTGGCAATTCAATCCTCCCCCTGGCCCTCTAACCCCTGCAGCAAATCCCAACTCAGCTGTCCAAGGGTCTAAAAATACTCTCCCTCCAAGACAGCTGAGGGGCTTGAGCTATTTTCTGAGGGTAAGAAGAGTTAGCACTTTAGAATTAACTTCAGTGTAAAGACCAACAGCCTCTGTAGGAATCCTGTCCTTGGCTTCCTAACTTTACTGCTTAAAGTAGTCCCAGTGCTGAGTGTTTTCAAGGGTCTAACTCATGAAAAACCAAATGGTTAGGTATGTGTCTGTCTGGGGTGGTAAGTAACTTACCTTTTTTGGTATTGTTCTAGAGTGGATACTGGTTAAAATTACTCCAGGAAGCTTAGGCCTGGTTCCAGACACATGGAAAATAGATTTCATGTGCCAGCTGAGCCAATCCCTTCAGCAGACTTGTCTCCTTCCTTGGGGTTGCTTGACTCTAAGGCCCCCATAAATGGCTCTTTTTTTTTTTTTCTTTTCTTTCCTCCTCCTCCTCCTCCTCCTCCTCCTCCTCCTCCTCCTCCTCCTCCTCCTCCTTCCTACTAGTGTTCAAACCCAGGGCCTCACGCATGCTAAAGCATTGCTCTATTACTGGGCTTCATCCCTGGTCCTATGCCCGACTCCCAGTCCTGTGTATTCCAGGTCTTAAGACTTCAGCCCCACATGAAAGCAACAAGCTTCCAAGGCCTTTTTGGGGGTAGGGTGAGGGTGTGGGAAGAGCTGAGCTTCAGCAGGGTTGCTCTTTAGTCCTGGGAGACCAAGGTAGCCTAGGGATATAGGGATTTGGGAGGGAAGTCCCTTTTTCCTGGTGAGGACCTATCCTCCACTAGAGCATCAGAAATATGGAGATGCTCAAAAATGCCCGTTATACATGGATGATAACCTTTACATGTTTGGGGGCTTCTGGTTCCTCATCTGTGAATGAATGGATGGGATTTAGGGATTTCCAGGTTTTTTTTCCCCCCCATTCTGCAACTTAGAAGCCCGGCATCATGAGCTTTAAAACCATTTCCTGGTTTAAAGGCAGCAGTAGGGAACTCAGAGAACTAGATCCACCAGGCACTCGGGAACCTTCATTGGACTGAGTCTAAAATGTGCTTCCTGTTTCTCCACTTGCTAGTGAGAAACTTCTGCTCCATGAGGTGGGCAATTCACTTGCCTGTTCAATGTTGCACCTCTAACATGCACCCCAACTCCACAGTGCCCAGAGCACAATAGGGGTGCAGCACTTGGAGAATTAACGCATAGAGGCCTCCAGGGGGAGCCCAAGATCTGCCGCTAGCTCCCTCAAACGCTTTTTGGTGATGATTGGTGATGGTTGGAACACAAAGGTGTCCCTTATCTCTCTACTTGCACCCCCCCAAACTCTACCCTTCACACAGTACAGTGGTCCCTTGCTTCCCACAGAGTGCTGAAATGTTGCTTAGGTCACCAGCTCTAGGAGGGGGAGTTCATATGAAGGGTTTTAAATGCAAAGTACACTACACACACCAGAGACTACTGAGGATGAGGGTGGTTGTAGGGCTCTCTACAAATGCTCTGTTTTTTCCCTAGGAGTCTGTGGGCCTTTGGGGGCTTCTATTCTGGTATGAGAAGGCTGCTGCTGATGGTGGGGTGCCCTGGGACAAAGACTTGTTGTTGGTTCTTGTTCCCCTGTCTGGAATCTGTCTTTTCTTCCTTGTATGCAAGGAAGGGAGACAGGGAATCCAACTTTCAGGCCTGGTCTTGGGGAAGCAGGCAGCGTGGGTATTTTGGCTGACTTAGGTTCTGAACTGTCTGGTCCTGCCTCTCAGGTGAAGGAGGTTTCTGAAGGACAGCCAGTTCCACTGCAGTCATGCTTGGGCAGGCAGCCAAAGCCCCAGCTGAGGACTGAGGATCACATGTAACTGTCCCCATTTGTATTGTCTGTGCACATACTTCCCTAGGGACACAAGGGAAGGGTGATTATTAGGGATATGTTTTGTTTCCCCTGGCCCGATACCAGTTATCAATTAAACCATGACAGTTTATGCCATCTTCTTTTCAAGTAAAGGCCATCACAAGATGTCATGTCAGCTGGGCACGGTGGTTGCATGCCTGTAATCTCAGTGGCTTGGGAGGCTGAGACAGGAGAATCACAAGTTCAAAGCCAGCCTCAGCAACAGTGAGGTGCTAAGCAACTCAGTGAGACCCTGTCTCTAAGTAAAACACAAAATACAGCTGGGATGTGGTCCAATGGTTGAGTACCCCTGAGTTCAATCTCTGTTACCAAAACAAAAGAAAAAGATGCCATATCACTGGACTTGAGATGTCAGCATGTGGCTGACATTGTGGCTCTCTCCATCCCTCCCACCCAAACACTCAGATAATAAACATTCGGATTCAGCTTAATTTTATCTCCTGTGTCACAGTGAATGGTCTCGTATCTAGGTCCTAAGCTAATCAGCATGTGGCACTCCCCTGGCCACAGGAATTGGTTCAGGGGTGGTCCAACTGGCCCAGAGCCTGGAATTGGGTTTAGTGGTTGTAGAAAAAGAACTTTTCACCTGGGGAGCTGCCAGCAGCCATCTTGGGCTGTGAGAGAAGTAACAGGGCTGGGGATAGCAGTTCTGTGTGCCTGCCATTCAAGTCATACCCAATACCATCTTTATTGCTTCAGAGTTTGAGTTCAGTATTCTACTACTTCAACCAAAGCCTTCTTAGTGAGGTGTCACGATGTCTGTAATAAGCAATGAATGAATGCCACTTTTACTTTAAAGGCTCCATCTCTTTCACTGCCATTACCACCACCCTGACATAGTGGAAACAACCTCACAGCCAGTTTGGGCACTTCATCTGGAATGGTATTTTGCCCCATGTTGAACTCAATTAACAGGACAAAGTTCAGATTTGAGTTGTTCTGTGTCCAAGGAGACCATGACAAGTTACTTTCTCACTTTGGGCTTTTATCTTCATCTCTGCAAAGAGAGGAAAGTTAGCTGGATGACCTCTGGGGACTGTTTCTGTTAGGAAAGCCACAGTATTAACATAGCATCATTTGGCAGAGATGTTTCCTTTGGGCACCCAGGCTTCTCCCCGAAGCCTGGTTTAGCAAGTCTGGGTGGGACACCTTGCCAAGTTCCCTTCCCTTCTCCAGGAGATTCAGATGTGGTGGTTGGCCCATGGACCATGCTTGCAGGGTGCCTAGAGCTCCATTCCTACATTCTCTTCCTTTTACAGAAAGACACTGATCCAAAGAGAATAAAGAAGATTTTACTTTCTCAAAAAAGCAAAAAACCCAGGCATGGTGGCACATGCCTATAATCCCAGTGGCTCAGGAGGCTGAGGTAGGAAGATCATGAGTTCAAAGCCAGTCTCAGCAACTTAGCCAGGCCCTAAACAACTTAGTGAGACCCTGTCTCTAAATACAATATTTTAAAAAGGCTGGGGATGTGGCTCAGTGGTTGAGTGCCTCTGGGTTCAATCCCCAGTCTCTCCCCCACCCCCCGCCACACCAAAAAACCAAAAACCAAACCAAACCAAAACAACAACAACAACAAACAAACAAAAAACCACACAAAACTCTTCTGATTTGTAGAAAAGGCAAAGCACAATTGTCCTGTCCTCTGAAGTTAGAGGGGAAAGTACCAGATTAATCTCTGAACAACTCTGTCCTATAACCTTCTTTTCTTCTTTTCCTCTGCTGAGATGAAGGTTTAGGAGTGAGGAATATCTGCCCTCCACCATCTGAGGACTTCTCTTCTTTGTAAGCAGATGTCATAATACCCTTGAACCCTTGCATAAAAAACAGAATGCTCAGTTCCTACAGATACCAAGGAAAAGCTTCCCTCTTCCTGTAGCTTAGTTTGTTTCTTTTCCCACTGGCTGCCAGGAAGCTCAGAGCTATACCAATGGCAGTGCTGGGGTAAACATCTCTTCTTCAGGTCCTACCAGTCATCTCCTAAAATGTGCAGTGTTGTTGAGAGGCTTGGAGATGGTATCTAAGAAAATTCTGAACAAGGTACTTCCCATCCATCAAGTCCAGAGCAAACAGGAGCTATTATAATTTCTTAGGTTTTTCTGATCTTCCCTTCTATTCTCTAGTAACTACTGGGTTGTAAATGTTTTACTGTAGGTTGCCTCAATTGATTGTACATTTTGGGAGTAGGTAGTGGAAATAAAAAAATTCATACTCAAGAGTTTTCTGCCTTACATTCCATAGTCATCCTGGTTCCTAGCTAGAAAACCAAGTGAGAAGCAGCTTGAGAAGATGATTTTTTATTTCTCCTTAAAAAATAATAAATAAATAAGACAAGTACACTGGCTTGAATTCCCTTCCCTTTTGTTATCCTCTCCCTTAAATCAAGCAACCACTGTAAAGGTCCTTAAGATAGATAGGCAGGCGGTGGATCACCTGGACCCACACTGGAGGGAAAAAATACATAAGGGGTCAAAAGAGCAGCTTGTCAGGGAATGTGGCTGTCGGTCCTGGGCTGCCGTGGGGTGTGACCATCTTTACTGTGGTGCAGAAGTTCCTGGGCTCTCCCTGGGGTCCTCACAGCTCAGTCTTGACCTTGTGCATTAAATCCTTCTGGTCAATCTTGTCCAGGTCCTGGTACCAGCGGTTGTAAGCCAGCAAGGCCACATTCTTTGCAGCTACAGCCATCACCTCCACAGAGCTGGCCGCCCACTCCAGGGCGTTGAGGTAGAAGAGTTGGTCATGGAGTGCGAACCGTGGGAGGGTGGTGCGGGAGCCATAGAGGGGGTGCGCTTGCCACTCAGCTGTCTGGACTGAGTAATAGGAACGGAAGAGGGTCTTCAGCTGGGTCCGAAAGAGGGGCTTGGGAGATTGAACTCGCCAAACAGCTGCCTCCTGAGGCTGCTTCCTCCGGAAGCTAGAGGAGATGTTGACGGGGCAGATGTTATCCAGAGTGCAGAAGAAGTTGGGGAAATCTGTGGTAAGGATGTTAGCAAAGGGGAAAAGCTTTGGGTCAGGGAAGCCGAAGTAGGAAGAGTTGAGGTAGCCATGGACCAAGGAGACGACAGTGGGCTGAAAGGAGCCCTGGACATCATCAATGGGTGGGTTGAAGCCTTCAAAGGTGAAGTTGCTGCTGCTGTTGTCCAGGTGCAGGGGGGTGGCGATGACCACGATGTCGTAGAAGTCGGATCCACTGCCCAGTTCACTCTCGTACCCCACCTGGTACAAGGCTTTTCCTTCTGGAAGGAAAGAGAAGACAGCACCAAAGTCAACTTCTTCCTTGTCTTCTAACCACTGATCTCCCATCTGGAGGCCAGACCTTAAGGTAGGAAAGGAGGGAGCGGGGCTGTCCCATCTCTCTTCATACTGGTACAGTTGCAGGGTGAGCACTTGATTTGGAATCAGGGGGGCCCAAGTTCCTTCTCTGGTTCTGCTGCTGACTGGCTGAGAGAGTCTGTGAAGACTGTCAGTCTTCCTTGGTCAAAGGAACAGGCTGGATTGATGGAAGACTCAGCTTCCTGGCTCTGACATTTGAATCAGGACAAAAGCGCCCTCTAGCGTCAATGGGGCTTCCCACTGCTTTTTTTAAGAGTACTCCCCAGCAGAGCACACAGCCCAGGGTTGAGATGCAGGAGTGCAGCTGGCTAGGAATGGTGTGGCCATGCCTCCTGCCCTCTTACTCACCTGTACTGTGCAGTGTCACAGAGGTCACTGTGGCATGGATCACATTGGCTTTGGTGAGCTTCAGCAAACCAGAACACACCAGCTTGTTGCCTCCTTCCACTGACCACAGGCTGCCTTGGGCACCGGCTAGCGACATGGCTCCTGGGCAAAATGAGAAGGGTGGCGAGTGAGTCTAGAGAGGCTAGCACTATTCTCCCTGGATCTCTCTGCCAGGGAAAGACTACTCCCAACCACGGGCACAGGGAGATAAAAAACAAATAATACAGCCAAGTTCACAATGCTATGAAGTGAGAACATAAAAGAGCCACTTCCAGGGCTGCGGATATAGCTCAGTTGGTAGAGTGCTTGCCTCATGCACAAGGACCTGGGTTCAATCCCCAGCACCATCAAAAAAAAAAAAAAAAAGAGCCATTTCCAAAAGACTGCATGGTGTACAGTTCTGTTGCTAAAGAATGCCCCCAAATCAGCATATCCAGAAAAACAAGAAATTTGTTGTCAAAGGTAGGGGGTTTCTTCTGTAGTGATGAAATGCCCTAAAATTATGGTAATGGTTGCACAACTCTATAGCTGTACTAAAAACCATGGAATTGTATATTTTAAAGTGGGAAAATTGTATCATGGGTAAGTTACATCTCAATACAAATATGCTATGAAGGATATGTACGAGGTACCAGAAGACTGAGAGAGAAATACTGAGGGGACACTGAGGCAGGTCCCGAAGGCTGGGAAGAAGCAAGAGAAACAGGATCCTGGGCTCATGGGAGGTGCCTGCTAATCCACACCTTTTTATTCACTTATTCAACAAAAGTGCACTAAGTGCCTAGCATGGTCCGGGCACTGTTCTAAGTATCTGGGATGTATCAGTGAGCAAAAGAGGGCATGAATCCTGCCCTTGTGAAGCCTATGTTCTTTATTCTTGGGTCCAAGCAGGAGGATGGTGGGTTTGTACATGCCTACCCACCCCAGTAAGGAGCTGGGAAGATTAGGTGCGCTAATGGCTCAATAGCCAGGGGCACAGAGGCCTCAACAGGGTACTTCTTGAAACCAAACTGTGAACAGCAAAATATCACCTCAGCTCTAATATTTACACATCTGTAAGGTATTAGCAGGAAATCAGAAATAGTGGATACATACTGGACCTGCCTCTAAGTTTTGCTTTTACCTTCTATAAAGTGATGTGAATACCGTCTTGCCAACTTGGAGGAATGAGTCAGAATCAAACAAGAATTGGGCAACCAAGTACGAAGGCAAGGGTAATGAGCTGGATACATGTAAGGTTCTTACAGGGACCACAGCTCAATCTGGGCACTATGGGCAGGGGGAGGGCGGATGGGCAGGCTGAGGGGCTGGACACTCACCGGCAAAGGCGGGCATGGATGCTGACTGTCCATAGCTGGCCCGTAGGACCGCAGAGACAACATCGTCGATAAAACGCTGGGTGACGCCCACCTGAAGCAGGGACTCGGCCACAGAGCGCTGGGTCATGTTGACAAAGGCAGACTCTCCTAGCGAGTAGAGCAGCTCCTCAACACCCGAAAAGGCATAGCCATGGGCCTGGTACTTGTAGATCCTAGGGGACACAAGGAGCTGCAGTCCTCTGCAGAAAGCCTTTCTGGCTGATCACCTGCCACTGGGTACCTGTGGACCCAGAAGGCCCACCAGGGATCTGCCTCCTCCTCTACCTCCAGAGGGGTGAGAAAGGAGGCTGATTATGTTCCCTTTGGCCTATTTTCTGGCTGTGCTGGGCCTGTCCTAGAGGAACGGCAAGGAGACAAAGGCAAGTATTCCCACTAGATACGGCTTCAAGCCATAATTCTGTTGAATACAATTATATCCCATTCCCCTGAGGTCAGTCCACAGTCTTTCCCCACCCCAATGGGACTGCGGGCAGTGGCCATGACCTGTCCACACTGATACATCCCTGGATGTGGAGTGGGGTCTCCCACTAGTTTCCACTCTGCCCTGGCTTCTAAGACCATGTTGGACCTGATGGCAGCAGCCTCCTGTCAATACTGTCCTCTCCTTTGTCTTCATCCGACAGAGCTCCCAGTAACTCTCGAGCTCACATGGTTCGGCTCATTCACCCAACCCCAAGGGCTAGCACGGACTGGAAACATCTGCCTATGGATTTCTAGACCAGCTGGCCTTTGAAATGTTGCCCATTCTAGGGCTGCTTTGTAAACAGGCTGTGTTGGGTTGCTAACAGGACAAAAGATAAAGGTGTCCAGAGCAGATGGAAATGTGGGTCTGTAACTGAAGGGGAAACTAGAGCTGGCAGGTAGAAGTCATCTCCCATAACAGGGAGAAGTCAACATTGTAGGTTCAAATAAAATTAACAAGAGAGAAAAGAATAAGAAAGAAAAAATGAGACTCAAGGACATAAGCTGTGGGGGACATCTGGAGAATATAAGGCCATATCTAAGTAGTTACGGAATGGAAGAGGATGGGGGAGGGTCAGAGAGCAGGGAAGGGCCATGTGGCCATGCTTGAGCATCTGACACTGAAGAGGGGGATGATGACGGTGGAGGGACGATCTCTGCAGGGGGAGGAGGTAGGGAACAGGGAGAGCCTGCAGAGGCCTTGGGGGCTCTATGTGGATGCTTGGTGTATGGTATACTTAGTGGGCACAGACCACTTGTCCTCCATACCTGAAGGTGATGGGGAGGATCTGGTGCCCAAGGAGGAGAGAAGTGGTGAAGAGAGGTATTTGTTCTAGATGGAAAAACTAGGGATAGCAAACTTTGAAAATGAGTGACCCTGGGCTGCACATGGCCTGCAGATTTATTAAATTTGGCTTACAAGATGAATTCGTGGCAAACATTGAAAAGCTGGGAGACTTCATGTATAACTCTGGATTTCTAGCTTCCTTCTTGAAAAATTGGAAGACTTAGCCCATGGGGTGACATCCTCCCATGACTGACCACAGGGGACTGCAGAAGCATGCTGACTGCCTCCCTCTGCTGACCTGGCTTTTCAGGACCCCCCACTTCCTGTGGCTCCATGCTGTCTTCCACTAGTGGCTTCACTTATGCACATCCCTCTTTGGTCCTTGTAGGTGACTGGATTTCAATCCATGCTCCAATCGATTTAGCAGCAGAAAAGAATATGGGCTCAAGTAACAATGCCAAAGGCACCAGCCCTGCCCCAAGAGGCCACTCCTCAGGATGAGGTCTTGCTGAAAGCCTGCACTGAATCATGCTGGGCCTTTAAATCCACCAGTACCTTTCCCTTTTCACTGCGGCTGAGCTGCTGAGCTGCTACTTTCCTGAGCTCTTCACCTTGATCCCCTGGAAAGCCCTCCCCACAGCTTGGCCCAGCCCTACCTCATGAACTTCTCCATGACCTCCTCCACCCACATCTGCAGTCTCAGGAAACTGATGCCATAGTGCCACCAGAGGCGGAAGAGGTTCAGCAGGTACCAGTCAGTCTCCTCCAGGACGAAATGCTCTCCGCCGAAGATGGCGCTCCTGCCCACCACCTCACGACGGTGCCTCAGCCCTGCAGAAACCAGGAGCCCCTCAGGTCCCCTTCAAAGGCACTCCCCCTCCCCTGGGAGGCCTGGCAGTGCCTTAAGCTTAAATTCAGGGCCTTCTTAATGCAAAAGCCTGGTTCCATTAAAACAAACAGGAGCCCCATGGTTTGTTCTTTTGTGCTGTGTGTCTATAAACTACACACAAATACACTGGGACAATGTTTGTCCTTCCTAGTCAATTAGGAAAAGAATATAGCATTTTATATATTTTTAAATGGGAATCCACTCAGATGTAAGAAAAATACAGATGCCATCCCAGAGTGCCAGTGACTGAGGGACACGGGACTTGCTGAGATGGGTCCTGGGCACAAGGTAACATGGAGACAGCCATGGCTCCTTCCAGCTGTCCAGTGCTCTACAACCTACAAAGCACTGGATTTGGAAATATGCAGATAGCCATGATTTAATTCCTTCCCCACACCATATATGATACACACTGTTCTGCACCTTAACAACATATTATATCTTGGAGATTATTCTATAACTGGGTATAAAGGATCTTCCCATTCTGGCTACTGAATTGTGTTCTTACACAATCGGGTATTTATTATTGTGAATTAGTAGGTCCCGGTGGGTGGGCAGAGATGACATTTTCAATCTTTGCTAGTGCAAACAATGCTGTAATGAATAGGCTCATGTGTGTGCCATTCCACACACCTGTGGAACCACCTGTAGGTTCACTTCTGATAAGTGGAATTTCTGTGTCAAACATAAGTACATTTGTGGTTTGGACAGATGCTGCTGGGTTTGAATCCCAGCTTCCTGATTTATTAGCTGTGTGCTTTTAGTTGAGGAGTTTAAAACTTTGGAGCCTCAGTTTCCTTGGGGAAGATCTAACCCCCATCTCTCAGGCTGGTAAGGAGGATGTGAGGTAATTCTTACATATTACCTAGAAGGGTACCAAATAGCTGGCAGGTACCAGCATGTGAGTGCTGATATAATCACAATAATTCAGAGGCAGCAAATTGAAAGGGAAAGAAACTGGCCTGGGAGTCAAACCTGAGTTCTAATCCCGGCTCTGAAACTAACTCACTGTGTAACCTCAGGTAAGTTCCTTCCCCTCTCTGGTCTCAGCTGCTCCATCTGTAAAATGAGGAGATTGGGCTATATGACCATTGGGCCTCATAGGTCTGGGCAGTCTGGGAAGGGCCTGGTGGCTGCTGCCAGCCCTGGGGTGCTAAAGCCCCAGATCCTGGCACTTACCCAGTAGCTTGACGAAGTCCTGCATGTGCAGGCTCAAGGAGTGGAAGGAGGCTGCTCCGCTCTCGTAGTGCTGCTTGTTGACTGAGATGGTGGCCAGGCGGCCACCCACAGTTCCCTTCTCGTACACGTCGATCTGCACTCGGGGTCCAAAGTGCTGCTGGAGGAAATGGGCCACAGCAGAGCCCCCGATCCCAGCACCAACCACCGCTGCCAGCAGGCGGGAGGGTGGGGGTAGGACAGACAGAGCACAGGGGTGAGGGCCCAGGGTCACACCTCTGCATCCTCCTGCACTGAGGTTCCCCAGCACCTGCACCTCACAGGCTTGTTTGAAATGTTACAAGCCTGTGAAATTCACAGTCCTGAGTTTTTAGTAGAGGTCTGAATAACAAGCAGAGCTGAAAACTGCAGTCTCCTATTACCCTCATGTTACAAAGGAAAAAACAATTGAGCAGCAGAAGAGCAGGAAAGAATCTCCAAATTCAGGAGGGTTGTTTGAGAGAATAAATTTAGTCTTACTCCAAACTTATTACATTGTCCCTATTTTCCTTATTTCTGTATAGACTGGTGACAATATTTACTGACTAGTTCTGTTGGGAGGGTCAGTGTCTGGAAATCACTCTTGAATCTAGGGCTTAGCAGATTCTAGCCTGCAGGTTAAATCCAAGCAGGTGACTGTTTTTATAAACAATGTTTTATTGGCACACTTTTTTTTTTTTCTTGCTATGCTGCCTAGACTGGTCTTGGATTCGTGGGCTCAAATGATTCTTCTCTGTCAGCCTCCCAGGTGCTGGGACTACAAGTGTGTGCCACTGTGCCCAGCCTTTTCTTTTATATATTGTCTCTGGTTATTTTCATGCTAGACAGAGCTGAATAATTGCAAGGGAGACTATAATGGACCACAAAGCTCTCTGGCCTTTTACTGGAAAATGTTTGCCAACCCTTGGTCTAAGTTCAACCTACCACCTGACATGTAAATCATTTCTATGTTTGTATTTGCCAAAATTGGAATGTACCCTAAGACAGGCTGCTCCTTATCTATGGACACTCTTTATTAAAGTTACTGTTTGTTGAGGTCTCTTTTGGGTCTTGTCATTCACCATCTTTACTACACCTCCTCTGCCTTCCTGTTATTTGCAAACCAAGTTCGTTTGCATTGTAATCTAAGTCACTGATAAAAACATTTCACTGGACAGAGCTCAGAGGTGCTCAGGAACCCACTGTCTAGACAAACACTAATCATTAAATAGTCCTGACTGAGAAGAGTAGACCAGTCGTGAAGCAATTGAACTGGGTTGTCACCTAACCCAAGACTGTGCCCACCATGTATTGGAAATACTGCTTTCCTCTCACCTGACAGTACTGTAACCCTATCCAAAAAGGAAGTGAGCTAAACCTGGTATCATTTGTCCTTACTGGACCTATGTTGGATCCTAAGACCATATCTCTAATCAAGAAGTGGCAGACAGCTGGGTGTGGTGGCATATGCCTGTAATCCCAGTGGCTCAGGAGGCTGAGGCAGGAGGATCTTAAGTTTGAAGCCAGCCTCAGCAACTTTGTGTGTGTGTGTGTGTGTGTGTGTGTGTATATATATATATATATATATATATATATATATATATGCCTGAGCCAGGTTCATATCTCTCTCTCTATATATATATATATATATATATAGAGAGAGAGAGAGAGAAAAGAGAGAGAGAGAGAGAGAGAGAGAGAGAGAGAGAGAGAGGGGAAGAGAGAAAAGGGAGGCTGGGACGTGGCTCAGTGGTTAAGTGCCCTGGGTTCAATCCCCAGTACAAAATAAATAAATACACACAAAAAAAATAAAGAAATGGCAGGTAACCTTCAAAGAACACCATGTTCTTATAATCAGCCTCCACTTCCCTTTCTACTCCCTGCCCTCCTCTCCCAGTACTCCACCTCCTTGTCTGTCTAGCCTTCTTCCACTGTGCAGTGCATGTCCTTACCCAAAGGCTCAGGCATGAGTCTGGCCTTTGCCTCTTGTCAGGCATCCTCTGAGACCCTGCACCTTGCTGACTTCTATGGCCCACATCTATCATCTTTAGCTTGGCTTGCCTGACCCTCCTAAAGCACTCAGGGCTTCCTTCTGTGTATATAGGCAGCACAGTCTGCTTACCCCTGGCCTAGCCTTGCCACACAATATTCAAATGGTCTATTTAAGGACCCAGAGAGAATAGGGTCACCATGTCCCTAGGTCCTCACAGGTAGTGAAGTTCATAAAGTATTTGTTGCATGTTGAAAAATAGCCACTTCCTCTTTCTCAGTAATTCCCAAAGTCAGTTCCAAGAATGCCCCCTTTTATTTGTTTTTTTTTAATTTCTCTTTTCTCCTCCTCTTCATTTGTAAACTACCCATGGTTCCTAGAGAAACTGATATTTCAAAGCCTAGAAGGCACACAAGGGGTGAAGAGAAGCAAAAGACATCACTTCACTGTGGACCAGCTCACTGAACACACATGACTGACAGCTATCTAGATCTATAGTAAGATGTGCTGGGAATCGAAGATGAACCAAATAGAGCTTCTGTGCCCAGGAGCCCAGGTAGCCAGGGGGCATCCATGCAAGTCAGCTATCACAACCTGTGCCAAAGGATGACAACAGAGCTCCAGGGAATCCTGAGGAAGGAGCTATACATTCCGCTTGAGAGAGTGTGGGGATACAAGGAAAAAAAAAAAAAACAAAACAAAACCTTTGGACTAGGACCCAAGAGGACAATTAGTTGGACCAATGAGAGGAACTGCACGATCTGCAAAGAACAGCATGAGAGGGGCAGCGTGTGGAAATTTATAGGCGGGCTTAAAGGGTCCAGATGCCACTCCGAGGAGTTCAGATTGGATCCAGCTGGAGTCTAAGGATTAAGTCACCCTGATGGGAGGCTCCTCATTCTCCTTTGGGGTAGGGTGGACAGACGCTCCTGTCACAGAACTGAGGAAAATCAAGAAAGCTAAAGGGAAGCTTGGCATGGCACTTGACCTGCTCTGAATAACTGGAATTCATAAAAAAAAATTGTAAAATGGATTCACAGATGGCTAGAACATGTGATAAGTATGAGATAAAGTGAGTAGCAATGAGCAGCAAAATCTAGGTAGTGGGTATATGCATGATCAGCGTAAATTCTTTCAACTTTGCAATGTGTTTGACAGTTTCAAATGAAATATTGCAGAAACGGCACAACTAATAAAGAAAAATGACTGCTATGGGGCTGGGGGTGTAGCTTTGCGGTAGAGCACTTGTCTAGTGCGCTGGGGTCCCTGGGTTAGATCATCAACAATGTGGGAAAAAAAAAAAGAATCCCCATTCTCTCATCTAGCAAATCTATCTCCAGATCTACTGTTCTGTCTCCGTGGAACGGTCTCCTATCGACCGGAAGTTTTGGCTTAGATGTTACTTCTAGGAAGCCCTGGCAAGCTGGCAAAGCCTGGTGAAGTCCTTCCTCTGTGTGCTCGGTACTTTCTCAACCTTAGAACAGACTTCCCGTATTGTGAGGTCTCTGGTCCAAGCAGGAACTACAGCACGATGCCTGCTACTGACAGCCCTGAATAGACCTTTGTGAATGCTATCCAGTTCCTGTTCTGTCATACGGACGCCTAGTCAAGAGTCACATACATGTCAGAAGCTCAGTGACCCTGTACCTCCGGGCGAGATCAGTGACCAGTCCTGCCCACGCTTCTTTACTGTCCCAGGTGCCCTCTTTACATGCCCATCCCACCATCCCCATCGACACCTTCCTTACTGCGGTCCCCCTTTTCGCCCAGCCCTAGTCCCTCGCCTCTCCGTCACCCGGCTACTCTCCTGAGGTCTCCTCCCTTGCCCAGCTGCCCTCCCCTACCCCCAGCCAGCTCCTGCCGGCTGCGAACCCTTTTCCCGCCCAACCGTCCCCAACATAGCCCCCCACCGCGTTCTTCCCGCACCGATTTTGCCGGGCGGGACATCTCCGCCTGCAGTGGCGGCGGCGAGGAGCGTGGACAGCTTGGCGAGGAGCAGGGCAGCGCGGGCCATGGCGGGCGGCGACCTGGGCAGCACGCTGGAGCTCCGGCGCTCGCGGGTTGGCGCTCGGCTCTCGGCCTGGCGGTTCCGCCTTCCAGCCTGGCAGGTCTTAGCCTCTCATTGGCCGAGCAGCCGTCCCTCTTCAGTACAAGATCCTGATTTGATACATCTTTCTCCCTGAGGGGTCTATCATTGGCAGCTTTGTGGTCCCGCCTCCTAGATGCAGCTTCCTTATTGGCTGACTCATTTGGCCCCGGCGCAGCGCTCAGGAACCTCAGCATCAGGACCAGAGGGCCCAGCTGCCCGGTTACCGGTGGAAAAGAATGAACTGAAGTCCAGTCTCCGAAATCAACTAGCTCTGTAATGTGTCTTCTCTGATTCTGTTTCCACTTTCATAAGATGGACAGAATAACCCCCGATCTACCTTTCTAGGTAGTTATGATGATCACGTGAGATAAGGGATGTGAAACCCTTTTGGGGTTTGACGGTGTCTGCAAGTGCTGGAAACTGCTGACCAAGCTGGAGGCTGGGATGACTAGACCATACCCTATGCATATTGAAACAAGTCCATATACTTTAAAGACTCCAGTTTTTTGTGCGTTTGCAGTTTCTATATACAGTTTGTATATCTGTGTTCTATTTCTTTAAAAACAAAAGAGTCTATCCATTCTCTTTGCAGACTCCAAGAAAAAGAACAGCTTACTGTGGCTAGTTTACAACATTAAAAACAGATGACCTCTGGCAGAGGAATAGGTTAGAGGTGAATCTCATGATAAATAAGGAAAATCTGTATTTATTCAGTTGGGTTATGGCCTAGGGAAGAAATTGACAGAATTCAGAGAATGGTTAAGAGCTTACACTTGGGGTTCTAAGTCAGCTTTTCACATCTTAATAGGTTCAAACTAGATTACTGCTGATTAAGAGGTATACGAATAAACATGAATTTCTTACAATCTTTTCAGTGCTGGAGATGGAACCCAGGACCTCTCATATGCTAGGCAGGTGCTCTACTACTGAGCTACATCATCAGGCATTTTCAAATTTTAAGTTGCCCAGGCTGGCCTCACACCTGTCATCCTCCTACCTTGGCTTCTTGAGTAGCTGGGATTACAGATGAATGCTATCACACCAGACTCTTATGATCTTAAAACCATTATTATTATTATTATTATTATTATTATTATTATTATTATTATTGTTGTTGTAATAGTTGGACATAATACCTTTATTTATTTATTTTTATGTGGTGCTGAGGATCGAACCCAGTGCTTGCTTGCTAGGCGAGCACTCTACCCCTGAGCCACAGCTACAAACCTTAAAACATTTTTTTTTTTTTAAATATCTGAGTTAGAATGTAAAACCTTTTAAGTTTATTTCCAAAGATCAAAACATCTCTTACCTGGGTGAGGTGGCACATGCCTGTAATCCCAGCAACTCCAGGAGGATTGTGAGTTCAAAATCAGACTAGCAAAAGTGAGGTGCTAAGCAACTCAGTCAGATCTTGTCCTAAATAAAATATAAAATAGGGCTGGGGATGTGGCTCAGTGGTCGAGTGTCCCTAAGTTCAATCTCTGTACCTCCCCATACACAAAGATATACCTTAAACTTATTTTTTTAAAAGAAAAGAAACAATCAGTGAGGTAAATAGCGCCTACAGAATGGGAGCAAATTTTTATCATATGCACATCAGATAGAGCACTAATCTCTAGGGTATATAAAGAACTCAAAAAGCTAAACATGAAAAAAAAACCAAATAACCCAATCAATAAATGGGCCAAAGACCTGAACAGACACTTCTCAGAAGAGGATATACAATCAATTAACAAATATATGAAGAAATGTTCAATCTCTAGCAATTAGAGAAATGAGAATCAAAACTACTCTTAAGGTTTCATCTCACTCCAGTCAGAATGGCAGCTATTCAGAATACAAACAACAATAAATGTTGACAAGGATGTGGGGAGAAAGGCACACTCATACATTGCTTGTGGTACTGTAAATTATTGTAACCAATATGGAAAACAGTATGGAGATTGCTTGGAAAACTTGGAATGGAACCACCATTTGACCTATATATAAACTCCTTGGTTTATATTCAAAGGACATAAAAACAGCATACTACAGGAACAAAGCACATCAATGTTTATAGCAGCCCAATTCACAATAGCTAAATTGTGGAACCAACCTAGATGATGAATGGATAAAGAAACTGTGGTATATATACAATGAAACATTACTCAGCAGTAAAAAAGAATAAAATCATGGCATTTGCAGGTAAATGGATGGAGTTGGAAAATATTATGCTATGTGAAGTAAGCTAATTCTAAAAAGCCAAATTCTGATTTGCTTTCTCTGTTATGAAGATGATGATCCATGATGGGGTTGGGGGAAGCATGGGAGGAATGGAGGAACTTTAGATAGGGTAAAGGGGAGGGAGGGGAAGGGAGGGGGTAGTAGCTTAGAAAAGATGGTGGAATGAGATGGACATCATTACCCCAAGTACACGTAAGAAGACACGAATGGTGTGACTCTACTTTGTTTACTGGTGAAGGCGTTCCTGCACTGCTGTCTGACAGGTTCACAACGTGGGGGATGCTGTGGCAGGGCTGAACCATCTGGAAACCAGAAAAATTAGGAATGTTTTTTTAAAAAAAAATATTTTTAGTCTTTGATAGATATTTATTTATTTATTTGTATGTGGTGCTGAGAATTGAAGTCAAGGCCTCACACATGCCAGGCAAGCGCTCTGCCACTGAGCCACATCCCCAGCCATTAGGAAGGTTAAGTGTTTTGTTTATGATACTCATGATATGGATAACAGAGCATACGTCAATAAATAATAAAAGTACGTATTGCCTTGAGACTGCAAGAAAATTCCCGGAATAAGACTAAGGATACAATTGAGACAGGCCATGAGGTGTGTTTCAGTGTCTCTCAGGATACAAGCAATAATGTTATTCCTCAAGCCTAAACAACAAGAAATATTTATCCCGTTGTTAACAATTTACACCAGCCCCCCCACCCCCATCTTAAAGCCATAACCTGTACAATAGCCTAGCTACAGAAAGACAATTGCTGTGCCAACAATACAAGGACCACCGTATGTAGCTTATGGTATCCCCTCAAGGACAAGAGGCTAATAAAATTACATTCCCCCAACCAATAGATGCTCCTTTGCCTTACACAGAAATTTATGATGAAAATGGAAATGGAAAACATATAGTTAATATAAATGACAAATGTGTTGAGGTGTAAAGCCTGCCCTTTAAAGATTACAAAGACATAAGAATTGGTGTGCTTTGATCAAGGATCAGGAAGTTCTTTAAGAAAGCAGTTGAATAGGTCATATGAAAAAAGAAAATTACCTTGGAAATTAAAAATAGAATAATGTAAAATTAACATAGATATATTTTAGAGGCACTTCAGAGTAGTAGACTTTTAAATAGTAGACTTTCACTACTTTAAGTGTGTTTTACTGGGATTTTAGTTTAGAAGTAAGAAAGCTTACCAAAAATCATAAGTATGCTTTAAGGTTAAAGGTTAATGAAATAATTATAGGTATGCTTTAAAGTTAGAAGTGAATAATAGATCAGGAGTCATGTAGTCTAGTTGCGTTGCCTAGCACCTAGTGATTGAGGTGAAAACGTAAAAGCTTAATCATGATTGACTAAGGTTACAGAAAAATATTTTGAACAATGTACTCAATAACTTAGGTAGTCAATGTATGTCAGAAAAGATTGTAACTCTTGAAAATTATGTAAATCAAAAAAGTTCAGGCTTTGAAGCTATCCATTAACTACCTGAAAAAACACCTGAAAAAAAGGTATTAAAAATAAAGTTCCCTCCAGGGGCAGCAGAGATTTCTTCTGGAGGCTGCTCATAATTTGCAACCTGTTGTCCTGACTCCTCTTCTTTCGCTGATGCCACTCCTCCTTCAGGACCTCTGGAACCTGACTCCGCCTGCAGGGGCTGGACCTCAGCAGTGTATAATCAGAGACATGAGAAATTGTGTTCCATCTGTGTATTATAAATTGAAATGCATTCTGCTGTCATATGTAACAAATTAGAATTTAAAACAAGAAAACCAAGCATTCATTGATTGTTTTGTGTCAAGTTGCCTAATGTGCTGACTTCTTTTTTTGCAGGGGGCGGGCGGTCAAATGAGGGGACACTTTACCACCGAGCTACATATATATCTAGCTCATTTTATTTATTTATTTAGAGACAGGGTCTTGGTAAGTTGCTGAGGCTGAACTTAAACATGCAATCTTCTTGCCACAACCTCTCAAGTTGCTGGGATTACAGGTGTGCACCACCTTTCTGGGCTTCTTGTTTTTTTTCTGGGAGAGTGAATCATACTAACTTTAAAATTCATCTTGGGTCTACTTTGTTTTTAACTTTAGGGCCTTTTAAACTCTTAAATCTAGAGCTGTTTACTGTTAGGAAGTTTTTCCAAGCCTAGCATCCCACTGACAATGTGTGAGGTCATCAAATTCAAAAGAATGTCAAGAGAGTTGATGAGAGGAAAAACAAGGATGCACAATTCTGGTGACAGAGGCGAAAAGCAAAAACAAAAGCAAAAAAACTAGCTCAGACTAGGAATGAGGTTGGATGATATGTATTGCTGTGTAACAAGCCACTCCAAACTTGGTGGTTTGAAGTAATATTTATTTTGCCCTCAAATCTGCACTTTGCACAGTACACAGCGAGATCAGCTTATCTGTTCTACTTGGTGTCCTTGTGGCTGCTCTATTGGGGGTGGAAGGGAACACTTTCATGATGGCTTGATGGCTAGCAAGATGGTGCTGGCTCAGCTGAAAGCTCAGCCCCATTCCACAGGCTACTTCAGCTTAGTTTTGGCACGATGATTAGGCTCTGAGGGTGAGTATCTCAAGGAAGTGGAGCCACCAGTTTTTTAAGATTTGGGTTTAGAAACTGGCAGTGTCACTTCCTAGTAGTCACTAACAAAACTCCAAGAAGTTTCATAGATCCTACCCCTCAGTGTATCAGGGAATTGGGGAGCCACTGTTTTAAAGCCAGCAAGTTAACTTGAAAGTGTGAGCAAAAAGCCTGAATGGATAGGAATAAGAGTACATTTATCAACTAGCACTGGGATAGGGGAAATGATGGATTACAGAGCCAGGATATACAGATAGGACTAGAAGAATGATGAAAATGAAAGCCTGAATCCCAGGAAAGGTTAGCTGCAAAGAGGGCCATTTACCCAGAAACTGCATATATAGGAGCCAATTGAGAAACAGAAGTAAAGTCAAGGCCAGGCAGTCAGATGTTGGGAAGAACACAGGGAAGGTAAAGATCAGATCAAGGCCAAATGCTTGAAATCTGGTTAAGAGGATAGTTAGGAGTCTAGTGTGTAAGTGAAGTAGTCAACGCTGGTAAAACAACTAGGACTAAGTAGCAAACACCAGAAAATATGGCAATGCCAGAGTGCCAGACAGTAACAGAAATCCAGAAATCAGAAAAAGGCAAATCAAAGAGGTAGAAAAATAGGTAGACTTTAACACTAAGGTGGAGTATGGAAAGCCTAAACTCCCATCTACTGGGCTGTGCTGCTGAGAGATCTGAGTACCTCTCCTGCTCATCTACATGGTGGGGCAGCAGTCAATGAATTGACCGAAAGATACCGTATACAGCATTGTTATAGTTAAAGCTTCATCCCAGGGTTTCATAAACTGACTTCCAGACCACTCACGTATAATCGAATCAAGCCTTTATTGAAGCACACTGGTGGCGGCTGACCAGAACATAAAGCTGTTCCCCTGATCAGCCCAGAACAATTGCAAGGGCACTCCTTATAAGCCTAAAAACCACAAAAGGGATGTTCAAGGGGTCTAGCCACTGCAAGCAAGCCAGGTTACAGAAGCGGGACAGTGCAGTCAAGCGGAGGGAAGCCTAACCAATCACAGTTAGCCCAGTCACCCCAGTTACAGAAACAGAGCCCCGTTATCCTAGTTACAGAAACAATACTCCATTAGGTAGTTCCGTGTTCTTAAAGGTTTCTATAGCAAAAGGAAAAGAACATCTTGCTCCAGTCATGACTCTTCTACTTGGCATGGTTGTTTTACAGGATGAAGTCATAAAACAAAATGGAGTCACATTTGCTCCTACTATCACATTCCCCACTGGTTTTAGTAGGTTTGATGTCAATCTTGCACATCAGTAGGCCTCAGTTTTTGTTTCATCCTTCTGTATCTAAGGGACTATACTGGGCTTGCAAGACCATAAGTCTGACCCCATCTAACATTCTTTTGTGTATATAGTTTAGGAGGGTTTTTAAGAGGCAGGGTCCTACAGTAATACCAATCAGGTGAAGGACTAGGGGCCCAACTATGGCTGAAATGATGCTAGTCAACCAAGGGAACCATAAGAATAGGTTTTAGAACCAATTGCCTGAAGTTTCTAGTGTTTCATCTTTTTTTTTTTCTTTAACCTGTTTCTCACAAGCACCAAACTGTTTTTTATTATCCCAGAATGGTTCACAGAGAAACAAGTTTCTACTGGAGCCATACAAAGTCCTCCTTGTTTCAGAAAGAGATTATCTAGACCTCATCTGTTTTGTAGGACTATTTCTGTCAGAGAGTCTAGTGAAACCTCTAGTTTGAAGATTGACCTTTCTAGTTTTCCTAAATCTATATTTATTTGATGGCTGAGGGACTTAAAATTTTTAGAGCTTGTGATAAGAGCTGTAGTTCCCAAAGCAATAGATACCAGCCAGGAGGGGAACTAAAATGGGGGTAGCCAGTCTATGTTGATAAATCAGTGGGGCCTGGCCTTTTAATAAGTCCAGGTGTTCTTTTCCTTTTACTCCATCAAAATAGTAAGTTACATAGTTCAGAGTTATTGACAGTTTGGAGGTTTAGTCAAGGAGTTCAAAGTGGGAACCGAGAAGCACAATTTTTGGTGAACCGGGAGTTGTCCCACTTATAAGTTGGGTTGTGGAAGCAATGGTCTCTTTATGGGAGATCACCCAGGGTGATCTTGGGAGTAGTTTCCCAGGTACATCTTCCTGAGCTAGACATATTGGCCAACATCTATGTTGACTGTAATTTTTCCTCTAATATTAGGGACCTCCAATGCTGTAAGGGAAAAGGGCGATGATCGTTCTTGCTACTTACAGCTGAAAGGGGGGCGATGTGCAGTGGGCAAGCAGGTTGGAGTCCCTTTTTAGAAACTGAGTGGGTCAAGGAGTCCATGGTAAAAATCTGGCTCAGGAAAAACAGGATGTAAAGTCACCTGGGGTGGGCACTTCTATGAGAGAAACAAAAAGACATGAGTGCTGAAGTAAGATTAATACAAAATAGCAGTTGTAGCTTCTGGAACCTGTCCATGAATATCATGAAAATGACAGAAATTAATAATTGTTTACCAGGAGGCAGAAGACCTGAGAAAATGTCCCCACAACAAGGCCTAACAAAGCCTAATAAGGCACTTTTTTTAGGGAACATAAATCTTTAACATTTCAGAATTATCAGGAATGTAGACACAACATTTAGTTAGATTAGTTAATGTTATCTGATTTTTGTAAAAATACCTTTTTGGCATGACCACTGTGTTCAGTAAAGATCCTTTTGTTACTTAAGGCTAGATAATTATATTAATAAACACTGATTACATCTACCTGTATAGGAAGTTAGGAAGATCTATAGGCCTTAAACTGACTATCTGGCAGTTTTTTATTGATAGTTATCAGGCATTTTTGCCTAAGAATCTCTCTTCTGTTGTCTCCAGTCTTACTTATTTTGGGGGATGCTAACACTAGTGTACATTTTAAGTTACATTAAAATAACTGTTGTTTCTTTTTAAATGTCCAGGAATGGCTGTGCTTTGGTTTTAACTGTTTTTGCTAGGTGTATAAGACCAAGCTGGTAAAACTGACTTTGTTTTTATCTAAGAGTCAGCTGAGTTTCCTTGGTGGACATTCTTGGGGAACGTGTGAGCAGCATTTTAGCTCTGTTAGTGTCATCTGCATTAGGTTGGGTCAAGGTCTTGCTGACCATGTGGCTTCCCTTGGAAGCATCAGGCATGTCTCCTTTTTAAATGACCCTTCTCTTTTGCAGCATGTACACTCATTGGCTTTCTGTTCTCCATTGGTCTCATTAATCTCCCTTATCAGGAGGTTATGTGGCCCGGAGTTGCAAAGCTTTTTCCCCTGTCCTGGGTTCAGGCTGTCTTAGAGGGCAAGAGCCAAATATTGGTTTCTTTGGCCCCTTTATTTTAACCTTAATATTTAAATTTGGCCTTAAACATCCAGCAAGTCAGTTTTACCAGTTTTAAAGTAAGAATGCTGGGCTTTAACTTTAATCTTTATAACTTTACAGTTTATTTTTATATAACACAATATCCTTATTTTATTTATTAATTTATGTAATGCTGAAGATCTGCCTGAAGGCAGAAGATGACACCTTAGCATCTACTGTATGAACCAATCACTGTACACCAATAAGGCAGCTTGCAGACCCAGAGAGCCCATTAGATTTGGGCTATAAAAACTCTCTCTTGCCAGGTCCTCCTCTCTTGCTCTCTCCTTTTTCTCTCACTTTCCCTGTCTCTCATTCACTTTTTTCCTCTCTCTCTCTCTCTTTTGCACTTCTTTTTCTCTCTCTCTTGCATTTTTATCTCTCTTTGTATTAATCAGACACTGACACAGTAAAGGTCTCTTGGTTGCTCTGAGTGCAGTGGTCACATTTTTTTTTTTAGATATAATGAAAATATAAAGTGAAATTAACAATAGTAAAAACATATTTAGCTTGTATATAATTTTGAAACTTGGCTGAGTTATACATTGTATTTTTTATTTGAGATCACAGTAATCTTTTTAATAAATTAATCTTTGAATATAACTTTAAATTAAGTGAAATCTGGCCTACTTTGAAGTTATTCTGACATGTTGTAAGGTGGGAGGCAGAGCCTTATCTCAGATAAGGCAGGACCTTTTACAAATCTTAGGTAAAGTGTTTTCCTTTAAACCTTTTACCTTAAAGACTTGTATACCTGAAAGATATGAACACATTTAATCTGGAAAGAAGAGTAATGTAACACACTTTTATTGATGTTTTTATATTAACCAAGGTTAGCTTTTAAAGGAAAATCTAGACTTTGTAGTGTAGGACAATACTTTAAAATAACAGTTGCTGTTTAGCCACAGATGTAAAAACCTTAGTTTCTCCAAGATTACTTGTTCTAGGGGATAAAACTTAACAGACATAATGTAATTAATGTTTTTAGAAGTTTTTGTCAATTTAACATATAAATATATCAGTACATTTTTATTTGTCCTTAGGGAACAACCTTGAATAGTTTTAACTATTTGTGTTACATATATAACCAACTTAGTTACATATAAATATTTTAATATTTGGCTTTTATTTATACACCTTTATATTACTTAATTAGACCCTTTTGTTGTTTACTTAGATGTATTATGATTATACTTTACCACATAAAGATTTTTTACCTGGAAATGTTTTTCATTAAATATATTTTTATATTTAGAACTTTTAAATAATTTTTAATCCATTGACCCTTTTTTTGTTTGTATCTTGAAGTAACCCTTATAAATTTTTGAATTTAGATAAATTAATTCTTTTTAATAATATGAAATATTTGTTACTTACAGTACTTTAATTGAAATACAGTTGAAACCTCTTAACTCCTTGTATGTAGAATTATACCTGTTGGGACTTTGTAATTTAGAGTAATCTTGTTTTTATAAAAACACAAAATAATTACAAATTTCATTTTTAGTTTACCAATTTATAAAAACACCAACATTTTTTAAGTATTCTACCTTATGGAATTTAAGGAGTTAAAAGTACTTGATATTATATTTAACAGTCAGCATTTTAACTTTGTAAACCAATTAGATGTCCCTAACAAACAAATCCATGATTAATTTCATATACGTTTAGATGAAATTTACATATCTTTTTTTTAAAAAAACAAGGTATCACACAAATGTATTTTTTTTTTTATTGGTTATTCAAAACATTACAAAGATTTCAGAATCACATCGGTTACACATCCACATTTTTACATAATACCATAATAGTAACTGTTGTATTCTGCTACCTTTCCTATCCTCTACTATCCCCCCTCCCCTCCCCTCCCATCTTCCCTCTCTACCCCATCTACTGTAATTCATTTCTCTCCTTATTTTTTCCCATTCCCCTCACAAACTCTTATATGTAATTTTGTATAACAATGAGGGTCTCCTTCCATTTCCAAGCAATTTCCCTTTTCTCTCCCTTTCCCTCCCACTTCATGACTCTGCTTAATGTTAATCTTTTCCTCCTGCTCTTCCTCCCTGCTCTGTTCTTGGTTGCTCTCATTATATCAAAGAAGACATTCAAATGTATTGAATAGTATTAGTAATCATTTTTTTTGTTGTTGTTGAATAAAAATCCTAGAGACAATAGATACCAGACACTTTATAAACATTAACATTTTAACAGCTGTTTAACCATCTAGAAACAAAACTGTGTATTAGTAACTTTAAAGACATTTGTACTTTTATTTATTTTTCCAATTTGAATTGAACCTTTTAAATCACATTAACCAAAGGTATTTGGATCTATTTTTTAAATTTTAATTTATGAGCTCATATGTCAATTTTTGTACCAAATATATGTAGACATGGCAATACATATAGACAGATAGTACACCGGTGCACCCACACAAAGCAAACACACAAACAAAAGCCTTGAAGCTTATTTTTTAAAAACCTATTAGATTGAGAGTTAACCCTTGTAAATTGGCCTTAGAATAAAGCAGAGTGTAATCAGAAAAACATATTAACCTAGGCATATTGGATCAAAATTATGAATTTAACAAACATAGAATTTTAAAAGTTTTCTGACCTTTTTTTCTGAGGTGGTCCTGTTCATAAAAGCTGAAAAGAGTTGAGGGAACATAGACAAATGAAGGAGGCTTATTTTTCCCTGGAGGAACTTCCCAAAGATGCAGCTTCATTGGTCTTCTTGGGAGAGTCCCCCAGGTTGGGGTCCCATTTTAAACTCTTTTTTTCTGGTTTCTTGGATAGCGGCCACCAACTTTTAGCCTGACATTGAAAAATCTTCAGACCATTTTTTAATAGTTGGGAGTTATTCATGCTAGTAAATACTGAGAGACAAAAGTCAAATTTTTAGACAAAATTATGATTTTTGTTATACAATTTAGGAATAATAATTTTATAAAACACTTTAGTTTTAATCTGACCTCTATAGGAACTGACATAATTTACCCAGTTGGCCACCTGGCCTAGTTCCTAAATGAAGGCAATCTCTAGAATGCCTTTTTCTTTTTACCTTTAGCTTTTACTTTTGACAATTCTTTTAGTCCTGTTGGCAGCACTTTACATTTTAATGCAAGCTGTAGTGAGCACAGTTAAAACCGTTTTAACCATTTTTTTCCATTAGAAACAAACTGAGGTAGAAATTAACACAGAATACAAAGGGAACAAACAAAAACAAACCAACAAAGTCCTGAAAATTGTTAAAAAAAACAAGTTAAAGGGGTCCAGGTAGAGATCTCTGTAGCGTTTCCTTGTCTCTGATGTCGGTGGAGCGAAGGAGTCCTGATGAAGGAAGAGCGGTTATGAGAACAAGAAAAGGGCCCACGCACAACACGTGGATAGATACACACAAGACAAAGGGCCAGAACAGACACGGGACAAATGACAAACAGCAAGAAGACGCTGTAGAAACGACAAACAGCAGAACTGACACAGGACAAGCAACAATCACTGAGGTCACCTAGAGAGACCTCTAATGGGGCAGAGACCCCACAAACAGAACAAACAGCCGGCAAACTGATACTGGACAAATGACCAACAGCAGAAGACACTGAGAAATGACAAACAGCAGAACAGACATAGGACAAGCAACAATCGCTGAGGTCGCACAGGGAGACCTCTAATGGGGCAGAGACCACGTCTCGTCCTGCCTCCAGACAGATGAGGCCTCCCAGGGAGGCCTCCAGTGGGCCC
The DNA here is from genome assembly GCF_048772815.1 of Callospermophilus lateralis. Classification (NCBI taxonomy): domain Eukaryota; kingdom Metazoa; phylum Chordata; class Mammalia; order Rodentia; family Sciuridae; genus Callospermophilus; species Callospermophilus lateralis. The sequence goes on from NC_135309.1 coordinate 64,608,602, forward strand.
CAGATACAGACAGATGAGGTCTCACAGGGAGACCTCCAGGGAGACAGTGACAACGTCTCGTCCTGTCCCTGGGAAGGTGTAAGCGACTGCGTCCAATCTGACCTTTTCCCCCAGAGGAGTCCACTCACTGGAACTGACAGCCGGCAGGAGGCTTTTCAGAGTGTCCTAGGACGGATTGGAGTCGTCCTGGGAGTGAGGTTGAGGAACGTCTCTCAGGAGCTCCCCTCTACTCGGGGGCGAGGTCCAAAGGCATGAGGGTAGGGAAGAAATGGATCCCGGACGAGCCCCCAAATGTTATAGTTAAAGCTTCGTCCCAGGGTTTCATAAACTGACTTCCAGACCACTCACATATAATTGAATCAAGCCTTTATTGAAGCACACTGGTGGCGGCTGACCAGAACATAAAGCTGTTCCCCTGATCAGCCCCGAACAATTGCAAGGGCACTCCTTGTAAGCCTGAAAACCACAAAAGGGATGTTCAGGGGGTCTAGCCACCGCAAGCAAGCCAGGTTACAGAAGTGGGACAGTGCAGTCAAGCGGAGGGAAGCCTAACCAATCACAGTTAGCCCAGTCACCCCAGTTACAGAAACAATACCCCATTAGGTAGTTCCGTGTTCTTAAAGGTTTCTATAGCAAAAGGAAAAGAACATCTTGCTCCAGTCATGACTCTTCTATTTGGCATGGTTGTTTTACAGGATGAAATCATAAAACAAAATGGAGTCACATTTGCTCCTACTATCACAGCATGAATTAGGCAATCAGGGGTTGGGAGCGTAGCTCAGTGGCAGAGGCTTTGCCTAGCACATGAGGCTCTGGGTTTAATCCCCAAAATGACAAAATAGAAACAAAAATCAGAAAACACCTCAACTACAATTGTTTCAATTCAGGTTTTATTAAAGGTATTAAAGTTATTTCTGAATATTACATTTCAGTCTTATTTTCCCCTATTTATTTTTTGTTTTAAGAACCTTTCTTCATTTACCAAATACAGTGTCATTAGTAAGAGCACCAAAAAAACAAAGTCATTGTCGAAGAGACTGATTGTTTTATGGCAGTAAGGAAAGTCAGTAAAAAAATTGTAGAATCCAAGTACAGAAACACCAAAATTACCCCTTCAAGCAAGCCAGAGCTTCTTTACATATCATCTGTAGGCTAATGTTTTTGCATTTTACCATTAAGATGAAAATAAAAGAGCAAGATCATATTTTTTTATTTTTTTGCTTCTTTAGTCTAAAAATATGAGTTTCTTGTGGTATGGTTAATACCCCCCACCCCCCTGCAAAAAACAAAAACAAAAACAAACAACAACAAAACAAACAAACAAAACTGGAAGGAAAATAAGTCACTGTAAATGATTTGCTTATCATTTTTTAAAAAATCAGTTGACTAGCCTTTCCCTTTCCTGCCTACTTTAGGCAGCTATAGAAACGTAGGAAAAAAAAGATTAAAAGATAAATAAATATAAGGGCCAATTGTAGGAGGCAATTTGCACACTTCACTTGATCCTCACAGTATCAGGAAAGCCTTTTAAAAACAAGCTTATAAGAGTGAAATAACTAGGGCTCAGTGTCACATAGGTGATGGAGCTGGGTGGGATTTATGTTCAAGTCTACGCCTAGCAAGCCTTGTTCTATTATGCTGCTCTGGCTCCCTAAAGCCCTTTGACTTGAGATTTTTTCCACTATTACCATTTCATCATCTAATTCTAAATTTATGCTTCAAGTCTTGCCAAACTACTGAATAATAAAAGAACCTAAAATTATTCTCAATCTGCTTGCAAAACCAGGAAGTGTAAAGGGTATCAGAACTCTTCAAGTAATGAGAATCTTCCATACCTAAAATTATAAACAATTCACTGGTAATGATAGCTAGTAATACCAAAACACACATGGGTAATTTGACTCAATTTCTTATTGTTACTATCTGTCAATCTCACAGGAATAAAGGCAGAAAAGGACAAATTACTACAGTAAAATTTGACTGCTCATTAAATATAGTGTGCACTTGGTTGAGCACCAAAAGCACCTTTTGATGGCATTTTAAAAGTGCATGTTTACTAACCTCTCCCCACCTTGTGCACACTATAGAGCTACACCTCGCTCAGTCCCCTAGTTTTTTTAAAGTGTTTAAATCTGACGGCCCACTTGGGGGGGGGGGGATTCCTTACCGATGCACATTTGTTTAGTGTTGCAGAATTAACTATATTGTCTAAGAGGATAACTTACTATCCCCAAAATATACTTCTTTTGCATATTTTGAGAAACTGCAGACAGAGTAGCTCTGAAAAGTTGTCCTTTTATAAAATAAACATATATATTATTAAAGGTGTCTATATCAGAGAGAGGGCTGCTAGGCAACTTTTGTTACCTGCCCCCCCACCCCCTTTTGGGTGGTGATGGAAATCAAACCCATATTACCTTCCTATCTGCATAATAAAGCCACCTTTATTTACCAGTTTCCTCCATGTCCCCCACTCTTACTCCCCTGCCAAGATCTATAGCTCAGAATGCTGTAAGCTTCAATTATCTTTGACTCCTTTTGAGTCTTATTTTGTGGGACTCCCATGCAAAAATACACAATAAAGTCTAATTTTTCTCCTGATAACTCTGTCATGAGTAAACTTAATTTGCAGCCCAAAGAACCTAAAAGGGTGGGGAGAAACCAGTTTTTGCTTTTACTCAGGATCAGAGTTCTGGTGAAGTGGATTTTATGGGTAACCAACTCAAATCTATATAATCTGGACACCTCACAAGTATAGGTCTGCTGCGAATGTAACTCTATGTAATTATCTTTAAGTGTTTGAAGTTAACATCTATACTTACTCCTTTATTCAACCGCTTGTTGAAGTTTAGTCACTAATTTTTTCCCCCTTTGGGTCCAATCCTAAAAAGAGTAGGCTCTTTTACTTCAGAAGCTGAAAGGTAAGATTAGAATGAAGCCTCTCCTAACATTAAAGTATCTAACTGACCTCCTTTCTAAAGTCTCACTGATGTTATTACTCATTAAGTCATTTATTAGATATATCTTTTACATAATACCAGTTGTAAGACTAAAAAAAAATCCCCTCATAGGACCATTAACTTTAGGAGGTTAATACATAAGAGGAAAGCTAGAGGAGCTGGGGTTGTGACTCAGAGGTAGAGCACTTGCCTAGCATGCGTGAGGCATTGGGTTTGATCCTCAGCACCACATAAAAATAAAATAAAAGATGTGTCCACCTATAACTAAAAAATAAATATTAAAAAAAAGAGGGAAGCTAGATGTTTATACAAATTTGACTTAAGATGGATACAAACACTATGGATAAAGGCTTGACAGGCTTGGGAATGTATCATAGTGGCAGAGCATTTGTCTAGCATGCATGAGACCTTGGGTTCAACCCCCAACACTGCAAAAACAAAAAAAAATAAAGTTTGTCAATGTAAGAGAAGCAGTGGTTTGTTAAAACCAATTAAAGAAAAAAAATTTCAATATAACAAGTGAAATGAGAAATTGTGGGAATGTAACATTTTTGTCCTGATCACTTCTCCACATAATCTAATATCCTAAGGCAAATTTAACCAATAAGGTATAGGAGTTGGGACAGGTGGAATGAGCAGTTGTGGGTAATTACTAATACAGACTCATTTGGGGTCATTAGCTGTTGGTGCTGCCTCATTTTACCTGAAATTACTGTATACCTAGTGAGGCTAAAAAATAATTCCTTGCTTTAAAGGGATGTAGGTACCTTGAATTTCCTGATGTTCTCTACCTTCCAAGTGGAATTGGAAAGGGTAAGTATTACAAAACAAAGTAAGTAATGAAGCTTAGCTGGGACTACAAGGACAAAAGATGGATAAACAGTAAAGAATAAAACAAAAGGGGGAAATCCTGAAAAATCTATATATATATAAACCAATCCAAACAATCCAATCTAAACATATACAAGTGTAAAACTTTATCATCTAAATACCCAAATGTTGAACTAATCCCTACTGTCTCCTTTTCCCACAGAATACAAAACACTATACAAGATATTGTACTAATTTCAACCATTAGTTGAAAATACAGTTAAGAAGATGATTTTGGATCTGAAGTCATCAGAGTACCAGTTTAAAAATAATTTTCGTAAACATATTTTGATAAAGGCCACAGGAACACTTGTCACATTGTTCAAATGCTCAATGGCAAGACTTCTGATGAGACCAAACAGGTCACATAAAATCAATAGAGTATCATAGAAATAAAGCCAATATGACTAAATCCAAAACAGATCACATGAAGTACCTCATGTACAATACAAACCTAGTTTAATAAATAAAGGAAACACAGGTGACTGCACTCTGGGAGAACATTCAGTTCTTCAGGGCCTGCTCATAATCTTCTCTGAGATTCCACTGCCACTTCCACTTGAGCAAGTCTAATGGTACGGCCATGAAGTTTGTAGCCATCTTGCCTTACTAACGCCACTGTGCCAGGTTGTACTCCAACACCAGCTGGCACATGACAGATGAGTTCATGCTCATGAGGGTCGTATTTATCACCGATGGGAGCCATCTTCTCCAGGCCATGCTTGGCAAATACACTTTTCAGCTTTGCTTCTAAAAGTGACAACCCTCGGAAAACTTTCTCCAGAGTGAGCTTCTGGTCCCCAGATTCTGTTTCTTCAGAAATGCACTCAGTAGTCTTCTCCAAAATGTCTGCTACCTCCACCAAGTCCTTACAGAAACTCTGGATTCCTACAGAGAAACCAGACACTTAAGTTTGTGAAGTAATCACTCTGCACTTAGGAGGAGGATATGGGGCAGGCCCAGACAGGGGGCTAATATATTATATGCAAAGAGTGGGAGGGTTGCCTTACAGAACTCCAGGATCATCCTTCTTTTCCACCCTAACCCAACAGACAAAATCTTTTTTTAAAAGGTATAGAAGACCAGAAACCCTACGGGGAAATGAGGAAGAGAGTTAGAACCCAAGAATTAGCTACGTTTATATATAACAGGCTCAAAAACCTGTTCTTGTTAAAACAACTATTATTTTTGCTTCTTGTGTTTTTGTTGCTATTCAGTTTTAGTATAGAGTTATATATATTTTGAAAATTCCTATCTCAGATGTACAAAGGCTACACTCTCAATAGGGACAAGATATTAACTGTTGGGGGGTGACAATAAAAATATCAACACTCTGCTAAGGATGTCAAGAGTGGTTTATTCTTGAGGACTGGCTAATAATAAACAGGAAGGTTAAGTCACATCAATAGATGATATGAATCTCCAACTGCCTACTGTGAAGTTGCTAGAGATGGGTCACAAAATTTAGTCACATGAATTGTTACAGATTAAAAGGAAACACAGCTGTTGAGAAATCCCATTCTTCCTAAATCTGCAAAATGCTCTTTCTTACAGAGCTTAGGATAAGATTAGGATAGGAAATGGCATCATTAGAGATGCCTATGACACAATACCTAGTTGGGACTGATGAGAGGCAAGGATTTTGTTAATTCAAGGACAAATTTATGCACTGGTAGCTGCCTTCACTTTACTCAGAAGTGAGAAGGAAGATCAGCAAGCAATAAAAGGCATGAAAGAGCAAAGAGACGGGAAAACTTACTGCCTAGATAAAGAGTCTAAAGGACGCATAGGAAGTCTACCTTTAACTTAATGAATGAAGAGCTTCCTCCCCACCACCTTTTGTTTTTGGCACTAGAGATTGAACCCTGAGGTGCTTTCTCACTAAACCATACTCCAGCACGCTTAATACAATTTTGAACATGGTAAGCTTCTGGGCTGACCTGTACATTCCCAAGGCATAGTCCTTGCTTCTAGTCAGTAAAGCTATATGAACTTGGGTAAAGAGAAGCCTGTGTTTTTGTCTGTATAATAAACATTCATTCTCTAATTTCATTCTAATTGTTGTATTACTTTGATAGTTAGTGGCTGCACAATGTCTTAAAAGAAAAATGAATCTTTGTGACTAAGAAGGTGGATTATTGAGGAAAAAACCACCTTTGGAAGGTCAGATAGTCTTCATGCTGTATCCCTTTAAAATTATTCTACTTTTCTTCTACTTCCATGATTACCCAGTTATCTTCAATTTTCTAAATATTTCTGGCCACTAGGAGCAAATGATCCAAGAGAATAACTTATGCAGCATCTTTTGCTAGAAACATTTTACTCTAAAGCCAATCAGGTGGATTAATTTATCAAATTCTTTTGAATTTAGTTAACATGGGTTTGTTTTCAGAAGTTGTACTACTACTTGAGTAAACTGATATGCTAGTTCTAACACAAAGTCTGAATTTTTAAAATATACCTTTATTTTTATTTGATGCTGAGGATTGAACCCAGTGCCTCACACGTGCTATGCGAGCTCTCTATCACCGAGCCACAAGCCCAGCCCAAAGTATGACTTTTGATAAGCCCACTCACCTGGCTTCTTTCAAGTAAGTTGTATATGGAGTCTAGAGTAGCCACCTGAGGTTATCTGATTCTGTAATCTGAGCCTTTGTTTTCAAGCTATTTTATAACTCACCACAATGTACAATACTGATAGTAATGCAAAAGATACTTGTCCACAATAGGGAAAATTGTCTGGTAGTTCATTGTTACACTATGGATATCAATCAATTTTGCTTCCAACAGAGTCAGTAACTTCACACATTAAACATTACTGAGTATCTACCAAGTGCCAGGTACCATGTTGCCAAAATATCAGATATGTAAGTACTGTAATAAACAGGGAACTAAAAGGAGATGACTATCCTCAGTCAGTGACATTTTTGAGCTTCTCAAGTTTCATATTCCTAACTGTCTATGAGCCTACACTTCAGATTCTCCTCTGGATACCTTAAAGATCCACTTGTTCATTATGCAGAACTGTTTGCACGGGCACTAGCATGTTGCAAATGTAGTGATTATATGTACTTAGAAAATAAAACAAAGGTTTGGTTAAAACAAAGGCTAACATTATCTTAGCAAAAGGTTAAGTTGACACCATTCCTGATAAGCAGCACAGAAAGCCTATTGGTATGATGGAAGGTGTAAGAACTCAGATGTACTTTTACTGTGCTCAGTTTGCACATCCTAAGTAAGTGCCCTTCAGATACATTTTATCGTGAATAAATTTCTCACCAAATATCTTGGCGTCTTCCACACATCTCTGGGTTCTTTTCCTTATGTTTTCACAATCAGCTACAGCTCTCTGGTATCTCAGCTGAACATCAACGGCAACATTGAAAAGATCAGAAAAAAAAATGCTTTTGAGTGAATAAGAATGTTTTTACTTACTTTATAAAATTTCACCCTTGTGATAAATCTTAGATCAGCTACTCCAAATCCCCAGCCAAAGGAGGGACCTACTGTAGTAAACCTGATGGGTAGTCATTCAGTCTGCTGGACTGAATATAAGTTTCCTTCCTTCTTTTTTCTTTTTCTTTGTGGTACTGGGGGTTGGGCCCAGGACCTCAGATGTGCTAGGCAAGTGCTCTATCACTGAGCTATATCCCAGCACCTCAATATCAGAAGTAGTTTTCAAACTACTTATCTAAAGAAAAAACTTTCTCTCTCATAACCAGCTAATACTGTTAACCTTCAGTTTTCTTTCTCTGACTTTACTCTAGGACAACTGAGAGTAAGTTTTAAAAATGTGTTATCTATTTAAAGGCACTGATTGTAGTCTCTTAGTCTTTTCCATTCTTACAAATTCTGGTTCCTTCAATTGTTCTCATAAGATAAGCTTTACAGTCTCCTATCATTTTCAGTGGTCTTGCTTTGAAACCACTCTGGTTAATATACGTATCTTCCTCCAAGTGTGTCAATCCAGGACTAGGTCCAGTATGCCTAATTTGGTCTCAGCAGCCAAATACAAGAGTCAGTAACCTCACACATTAAATATTATTGAGTGTCTACCACATGCCAGGCACCACACTGCCAAAATATCAGATATGTAAGTACTGTGATAAACAGAGAACTAAAAGGAGATGATTATCCTCAGTCAGTGGCATTTTTGAGTTTCTCATTTTTTTGCTGGTAACACCTAGCAATGAAGGATTGAGGGGGTAGATGAAGAGTCAGAGAAAACTGAATTTTAAAAACGACAAAGAAAATTTTACTTGGAACTTAAACCAAAAGACCAAATGACATAAAATCTACTTACTGTTAAATCCTGAACTTCCTTTTCCAGTTTAACAGCTTTTAGCCTTAAGGCTCGTTCAGCAAGAGAGGGCCCAAGCTCATCAGGAGGGTCCTCAGAACTGCAGTCTTCACCTGCAGTTCTCTGGGTGGCAGTGCTGAATGGGTGAAGCCATATCCTAGAATAGGAGGGAGGAGGCAACAATGAATGAATGCTATCATAGAAAAGACAAATTACAACAAAGTTTAGAGACCCAATTCTTCCCATACTGAATCTCTGGAGAAAGGGTTTTCTGTCACAAATGAACACTTTAGAGCATCAGGTACTGTTTTATCTGTATCATCTTTTCATCTCACAACATGAAAGGTAAGTACTATTATTTTTTAGAACTTCTAAAAAATAATAGTTTTATCAATATTCAGTTCTTATGCCATATAATTCACCATTAAAAGGTTTTTTAGTATATTTACAGTTGGGTAACTATCACAGTTTTAGAACATTTTTCTCACCATAAAAAAGAAAGCTTATATCTGTAAACTATTCACCATTTCCACCTAAATTATCTGCTCTGGGCAAGTCTAACATACTTTTTATTTCCCACGTATTTGCCTTTTATAGATGTTTAACTTAGGTGGAACCATACAATATGTGGTCACTTGAGAGCACTTTCTTTCCCTTAGTGTGCTTAAGGTTCATCCATAAAATTGCATTTACCAGTAAAACTTTTTTTTGTACTGGGGATTGAATCCAGGTGTGATTAGCCACTGAGCCACATTCACAGCCCTTTTTATTTTTTGAGACAGAGTCTTGCTAATTTGCTGAGGCTGGTTTTGAACTTGTGATCTTCCTGCTTCAGCCTCTGAGTCACTGGGATTATAGGCTTGCTCCACTGTGCCCAACTGTAATTTTTATTTTGAGACAGGGACTCACTAAGTTGCTGAGGCTGGTCTAGAACTTGAAATCTTCCTCAGACTCCCAAAGTCACTGGGATTATGGCATGTGCCTCGGTGCCTAGCCAATAAACCTTTTTTTCCTGCTAAGTAATATTCTGTTGTGTGGCTATACCAACTTTTTATTCCATCTGTCAGTTCATGGGACATTTTGATTCTTTCCACTTTTTTGCTGTTATGAATCATATCTAGTTAACTGATGAAAAAAACTGAGGCCGAGAGGCTTAATGCTTAATGATTTGTTCAAGATCACACACAGCTGGGCAAAGTGGCATATGACTGGAGTCTTAGTTACTAAGGAGGCTAAGGTGGGAGGATCATGAGGTCAGCCTGGGCAACAAATCGAGACCCTGTTTCAAAAACAAACAAAAAATAAAACAACAAAAAACCCCCAACGCAACTAGTACACTGTGGAGCCAGGATACTGAGCTCCAGGAAGTAGAAATAGCCAGAAGTGGGCACACAAAGTCATCAAAAAAGAAACTAAGAATACTGAGAATCAGAGAGTCAACATCAGAAGTGAAAATTCAAAACTAGAGACTCACAGTTTTGCTTCAACCCTTCATTTACAGAAAAGAAAAATTAAGTCTAGTAAAGGGGGCTGAATTAGACTTTGAATTCTAAGCCTTCTTGACCACAAGTTCTAAGGCTTTTAGGAAAAAGAACTTGTGCTAAGAAGTAAGTTCTGAATTGGGAACTCAACTACATGTAAAATCAAGTCAATGAAGTGCTTATAAACACCTGTTATGTGTTCGGCCTCTAGGCTAAATAGGTGACTAAAACAGGTCCTTGTATTTGATGCTTATGTAATCTAGAATTTTGTACAGCTAATAAATTGGTGAAGGTCTGGATACAATCTGATGTAAATTCCTTACATAAGGAAGTACTTAAGTTGTCTTTCAGGAAGTACCTCCAAAATTCATTCAAGGATGACTTAAAACTGCTTGTTCAAGAATGGAATTGCGCAGAAGCCAGCTTGCCTGAGGTTTAAGTTAAAAAAAATCCTCCACACAGAATAGGCCCTTGGGGGGAAAAAAAACCAAAACACTGTGACCCTTGAAGAGGCATAACATCTATACCTGTGCAAAAGAACCCTAAAACTTCTCACCTATCCAATCAATAAGCAGCGTCTCCATTCTTGTCAGTTGTCCTCACAATACAGTCCTTTACTTTTGAAAAAGAAACAAAACACCAATGTGTTACAATATTGGCTTCTGTGTATGCAGGGCCCTTGCTCAGTATCACTAAAGGTTTGACATTTAGTTCAGTTTACAAAGGAAGAAATTTAGACCAGGGGTAGGTTTGTAATAGATCTTGAACTATGGCAGTTCTGATCTCTCTATAGAGAAGTTTCCATTACACATGCTGGGTCCTGATAATTTGATTTCAAGTAAAATTAATCTGTGGTACAAGAGCTCTTTAAAACAAAATAGCTTATATGAACAGGCAAATATTGGAGAATGGTCACTGAGGTGACATCTGAGTAAAGGCTTAAGGAGTTAAAGGATTTGCTTTAAGGACAGGGAAGAGCATTCTGGGCAGACTGAGGCACTAGTTTAAAGGTATGAGCAAGAGGACTTTTATCTCCCAGGCTTTGCCTGGTCTTGAACTCAATTATTATGATCTGGTGTCTAATTATATATGGTTCCTAATTTTTGGTTCAAAAAATATGATCACCATAGATCTGGGGCAATTATACATTGTGAAATCACTCTTTCCCCCTAAAAAAATTATTTAGCCTATTGAAAACAGATCAAAATATCCTCAGGGCCAGTCAACAGAACATGGCTAGAGGTCAGATTATGAAAGAGTTGTGGCTGACTCCAATTCCTACTCCTTCAGAATTGGAGGAAAGGGAAATCTTATCAGAAGGCATCATTTTTTTTTTTTTTTTTTCCTTTCTGATCATTCTTCTACCTCACCAAACTGCCAAAAAAAGTTGAAAAGAAAACACAAAGTAAAACCCAGAAACCCTAAATTTAACTCACCTATGCTATGGAAAAGTATTTTGTCAGGTGTGTTAAAATTAAAAAGAACTGAAAAATAGTTATGCAAATTTCTCTGTAGCTAAATCTACAATTCAGAGGTCTAATTCTATCCCATACTCAGTCATTTTTATTCTTTCCCAGGAATACAAACTGAGAAAAATGAACACCTGTTCAGTAATAAAACACCTGTTCTATCAAGTCCGGGTTCTATCACTACCCACGTATTTAAGTTTGGTAAAGTTTACCCAATTTTTCTAAACCTCAATTTCCTCAATTATTAAACGGGGAATAACAAAATGAGGTAGTCGGCACGGTAAGTGATCAAATGAAATCTGATGACGCCTAGAAGCAGTAGCTGGAATTTCACAGTATCTGGAAGGCAGAAGGAAGGGCTGTTTGGAGAAACCAGGTCCAACGCCCTCCTTTTACCAATGGGTAAAATGATGCCCAGGAAAAGGTAAGGAACCAGGACCTACGGTCACATGGAGTCAGAAGAACCAATTATTCTCAGACACCACTAAAGAGAAGGGGCCAAGACAGAGGAAAATCTCCAATTCAGTCGATGCTTCAGGCTCAAGAGACTTCTCATCTCCCAGGACATGACTCCATATCTGCCCACTTCCTTGAGGCTCGCCTGTGAACCTCAGTTTCTCCCTCTGTAAAATGGGTCGTGAACACCTGGTCAAGGAGGCCGTGAGGAGTGGCTGGTCCTCTCGACTTAGCCGAGTAACCCCTCGCCCTCCAGTCCATAGTTTCCCTTGCCAGCGCCCTCGTTCGGCTTAGCCTTCGTGTTTTAGACTCCTCGCCCGCAACGCTTACCTGCTATGCGAGGCCAGGAGGCGCTGCACCCGCCGCTGGACCGCCCACAGAGACCAAGCAGCCATGATCCAGACCGGAGAGGATCGGTGCGGCGCACGCGCACTCGCTCCAAGTGAAGCGCGCGCTCGAAAACCACGCCTCCGGGTAGCCTTAGAGAGCAATTCCCGCTTTGGACGTCCGGACAGAAACGCTAAACTTCCGGTTATCTAATGAGCCACGCTGATCTTGGTACCGAACGCAACACTTCCGGTTGCTGGCTCTTTGGTTTGGTGTGTGGGGTACCTAGGTACGGAGGATCGGTACTAGGCACGGGACGACGAACAAAAGCGGCTGAATCTTCATAGAGCTTTCGTGAAGTTATAAACTATAGACACAAGCGCAGTATAAAATCGAAATATGTCCAGGGTTTAAAGATGAGGGACGGAGTGCTGCGGAGGCCTAGTATACAAATATGTCCGAGTATGGAAAGTTTTCCCAAAGGAAATGATATAGAGCTGAGAGTAAAAGAATTGGTAGGTGAAAAGAGGGTCAAGTGGTGGTGAGGCGTGATGGGCTGGGTGGGTAATATTTGCAAACACCCAGTGAAGAGGGAAGAGTATTGCAAACAACAGACTGAAATACAGCGAAGGGGAGCAGAAGCATAAGCTGGGTAGGCAGGACCAGATCACGTGAATGCTGAAAAAAACTGCATCCTGAATGCTTCTTTCCCCACTTTTCCTTCAATACTCTTTTATTTTTTGATTAGGAACTGTTTTTTAATGGTGTGTATTGTTTTATTTTCTCTTACTAAAACTTAGGTTCCATTGGGGGCAGAGATATTTTTTTGTTAATTCCTAGTGAGCAGTGCCCTAATGTACGTGTTTAACATTTTTTCGTGCAGAATGAATCTTAGTCTTATTTTGATTGCATTGAGAACATGTGGTAAAGCCTTTACATATTTTTGTTGTAAGGAGGAGAAGACAGGGTATAAGAAAAGAAGTAGGGGAGATAAGCTGTTGGAATAATAGCCCAGGCAGGAGAGGGATGTATTCTGCCTAAGGTCACCTCAATGGAGAAACCTTTGTAACTTCCCTGTGTAAAGTAGCTGTGTCCCAAACATTTTTCCTTTATTAGTATTTATTTTGCTTCCTTTTTGTTACTCTAATTTGGATTTGAGCTTCACCAGGTTCAAAGCTATTTTCCTTTGACATCTACTATAGCAGGTGCTCAATAAATATTTGTTCAGTGAATTAATGAAGTTGGATGATGTTAATGAAGATAGGAGGATGTGGATGAACTATAGAGATTTAGGATGGAAAGCTGACAGGATATGAGAATGAACTGGTGGCTGGGCTCTAGGGTATTTGGAATTACCAACTTATTGAATAATCTTTAAAGTTAAAAAAAAAAAAGAAATGGGACGGGCTGGGGTTGTGGCTCAGTGGTAAAGCGCTCACCTAGCATGTGTGAGGCATTGGGTTCGATTCTCAGCACCATTTATAAATAAATTCATTAAATAAAGGTCCATTAAAACTAAAAAATATTTTAAAAAAAGAAATGGAATATACTTAAGCACTCTGAATCTTCACATGTTATGACTTACTTCTGTAGCAATCTGGGTCAGATTTTCTCTCTGCTTGTCAGTTCCATGAGGACAGAGCTGGAATCTTTTGCATCTTTATATGGCATCTAAGTCCCACTCAAATGTATTATAACCAATCCCTTCAAGTTTTTGTTTGTTGCCTTATGAGAAGGGAAACATGGTTTAAGGAGGGGCTATTAACCCTTTTACAGAAAATTGAGGCTCAAAGCAGTTGGTGAACCTGTGCAAAGTCCTCCACTAAGGATCCAACCACACTAGAATTCTAACAGACCAAACTTGGCGGTGTTAGGAAGGATGGAACTTCAAGTTCACCTCAGACCCATGACCTGTATTTTGAAAAAACAAAAAAAACAAAAAAAACAAAAAAAAAAAAAAGAAAAAAACAACCAAACAAGGCATTTTAACAAGAACAGGGACTGGCATTTGCGTTTTAGCCATTGTGTACATTTCTCTTAGCTGCCCAGCTTATACCAAGTGTGCTGCATCCATTCATTCATGTGTTTATTAAGTGCTAGTGTGCTTCTGAATGCTGCAGTGCAGTGGGAGGGAGATAACGTGTTGAAAAAGAGCTTTCAGGAGCAGACTGAATTGTAAACACTGGAATGATATGACCCATCTTGCAGGATTTTAGTAAAGACTAAAGGGATAATGCCTAGTAGAGTGATTAGTTACCCCCAGGACTGGATAATAATTTAAAGGGACAAAAGGAAAATGCAGATCCCCTCATTAAAAAATTATTAAGGAAAAAGAAATTATCAAGAAGGCAGCAATAGAATAGCAAACTAAGCACAGGGCCCTTCTGAGCATGGGACCCACCCTTGACTATACAGGCTGCATGGCTATAAAGTGGACTGTGGCTAACAGTGCTTGACATGGCAAGTGCTCAATAAATGTTAACTATTAGTGACCTAGGGTCCCTCTGAGTTCAAGATCTATTGGAAAAAGTCAGAACACCCAAATAACTGCATCAGAAACAATGTGACAGATCCTGAAGACAGTTGTGGGTGCATTCCAGAATACACAATTTTAAAAAAGAACATTGGCAATCCAGAGTATGTGAGAGTAGTTATGATTTTGTAAAGTCATTGATGTCATTTTAGATACTGAGGTGGAATTTGGATGAAGACTATCAGTTTGCATTGTTAATCTTTTGATGATTATAATTATACTCTAAAAGCCATTTCTTCAGTGTAAAGAACAAAGCCTTTTGAGTCAGACATTTCTTATCTAACTAATAATAAGAACCATTCTGGACTTGAACATACCCTATTTCTGACACTATGCAAGATGCTTCCTGTGTATTATGTCATTAAATACCCCCAACAATCTTTGCAGGAAAGTACAATCATTAATCCTGTTTTTTACAAATAAGGAAAGCAAGAATCAGAGCAGTCAGGTGACTACCCTAAGGTTACCCTAGATAGCAGCAGAGGCACAAACTGAGCCTTATCTGGATCCAGAATCATAACCCCTAAATCAGATGCTCAGCCAGGGATCAGCTCGGTGATTTTGGTCAGGTTATTTTTCCTGCTCTAGCCTCTAGCTACTTCAGAGAGTGCTGAAGTTTGAATGAGTCTGAAGTTTGTTCAGCCTAAAGGTAGACAAAATATGTCAAGGCTTTTGCAGACTTATTCTGGGATCCCCCCCCCCCCCACCTCTGTCTGATCTTTTAAGAGTTAAATTGTTGTATCTTTATTGTAGAGAAATGTGTTAAAGACAGATCCATGAAGTGCCTGTAGTATTGAGATGGTAGTAAGTGGCACAAAAAAGAGATTGCTCAGGACTTCAGGTTCTCGCTCCTCTTATAAAAGTATCAAGTGTTTGTAAAAGCTTTTGCACCCATGTGGCAGAAATGGGCCACCATCCTATTGGTTTTCCTTGGTAGCTTTACTTTATAGCAGTGGCAGGCTTCTCAGTGCAAGATGAGGACTTCATCAGGATAAAGGCATAGTTTTTAACCATAATTCCAGGATCCTCAGTGTCATAAAATAGGAAAAGGATCTGACTGAGAGCAAGTCCCACCCTCCAATGCCTGCAACATCCTGAACTCCATACTCTTGTCACTGCAAACTTAAAATATGTTGGCTGATGAACTTTGCCCTCTGGCTACTCAAATATCTGAGTTTAAAATGCTCAGATTTGAAAGGCTCCAGTAGCTGCACTGTGCCCAGCTCTAAAACAGTTGAGGAAAGATTGTAGAATTTGCATGCTCTTGATAGCTTTTGTGCATTTTGCATTTTGTTTTTGGTACCAGGGATTGAACTCAGGGGCCCTTGGCCACTGAGCTACATCCCCAACCCTATTTTGTATTTTATTTAGAGACAGGGTCTTACTGAGTTGCTTAGGGCCTCACTTTTGCTGAGGGTAGCTTTGAATTCAGCGATCCTCCTGACTCAGCCTCCTAAACTGCTGGGATTACAGGTGTGCACCATCATGCCCAGATAGCTTTTGTTCATTTTCGTGCAGGCAGAGATAATATAATAATTGATTTTTCAGCCCATTTTCCTTGTCCAGAGATGATCAGTAATGCCCAAGAAGAATGCAGTTGGTACAGGTGTGATCAGATGATCAAGTCTTTTCTCTTTACACTGTACCACTGACGTTCAGCATTGCCTTCGTTTGCTTTAAGGACCGGGAATGGGATGTTGAGATGAGATGGAATGGCTTATTCACATGTGCTTTCATTGCTTCTCCAGAAGGGAAGATAAAGATATCTAAAAAAAAAACTTTACAACTGTGCAGAATTCAGTCTCCCTCTACCACCATTTCCACCCTTTGTAAAGTCATAGGGAACCCCCTCTGTTTCCATATGCCTTTGACTACTTCCCTCCCAAGGTGCCCCCAAATCATTCAGACAACAAAGGCTGGTCTTTTGGGTGCCCCAGAAAATGGGAGCTACTTCCGGTTTTCTCCTGGTTTCTCTTTGTGAAAAAAGCATTTACGCCTCAGATGGACAAACTGGTATTTCTTTTGGAATGAAATACTCATCTTCATTCTAGGTCTTCTTCATTTCCCATTCCTGAAGTACAGAAAGAAAGAAAAAATCAGTTGTTGTGAGTTCTAGTGTGACTGTAGGATAGAAAACATTTCACTGCACCTAATTATATAAACATCTCCACTGTCCTGGTCCTACTTAGTCTCTTGTGATCCTGAATAAGACACTTCTCCATGCTTATCTTGTCCCCTCATCCATTCTCAAATAGTAGCCAGAATGATCATTTAAAAATGTAATTCATAAAAAATCTTGCTCAAATCTGTCCAATGGCTTTCCATTATGTCAAACAAAATCCAAGTCTTTACAAAGGACTGGCTAACTATAGCCCATTGGCCAAATCTGGCTTGTTGTCTGCTTTTGTATAACACATCAGCTAAGAATGCTTTCACATTTCTAAATAGATGTTTGGAAAAAAAAATTTTAAAAAAGAATGGTTTCATGACGGGTGAAAATTCTATGAAATTCAAATTTCAGTGTCTATAAATGAAAAGTTTTGAGACATAGCCATGGTCTTCATTTGCTTAACTATTGTCTGTCTATTCATTTGCTTAACCTTTGTGCTATAATGGCAGGGCTGAGTGGTTGTAAAACAGACCATAAGGTCCATAGCCTGGGTGCTAGGACTGTGGCTTAGTGGTAGGATACTTGCCTAGCATGTGTGAGGCACTGGGTTCCATCCTCAGCCATCACATATAAATAGATAAATAAAGGTTAAAAAAAAAAAAAAAGTCCACAGAGGCTGAAGTTGAAGTACTTATTGCTTGGCCTTTTATAGGCCAGTTTCTGGTTCCTGTTTTAGCAATCTGGGTTCCAGTTAGTTCCTCTCCCATCTCATCTCCTAATGCTCACCCTTGGTTCCCTTCCTTGGAATCACTGGATCTGCTCAGTGTCTTCACCCATGTCAAGCTTCTTGAAGCTTGAAGGACTTGGCAGTTGCTCTTTGTTCTTTCTAAATCATCCTTCCCTCAGATCCCTGCAGTTTGCTCCCTCATACTCCATTCATCCTCTCAAAAGTACCCCTCACCCCTGTCTTGTTTCCTTACTTATGAAATGAGACCTTTTCTGTCTTTAGGCTCAGAAGCCAGATGACTGAGTTTGTTAGAACTATGTGTTATCAAATAGTGAAAAAGTTCTGAATAAGATTGGAGGATTTTTTTTTTTGACATTCAACAAAATACTTTTTTTTTTTTTGCCATTATACATGTACTCTTTTTTTTTGCATTACAATTCTTAATATACATATATACCACAATATCTCATATTTCTGTTTGTATATAACGTATGTTGGTACCAAATTCAAGTCTTCATACATGTATTTCGTATAATGATGACCATCACCTTCCACCATCCTTGCTAATTCCCTTCCCCCTCCCTCTAGATAGGGAAAAGGGGTGGGAGGGAAAGATTGGAGGATTATCTTTTTTGAGGAAACTATGTGTTATACTGTATGGGTGTATTAGTAATTCTCTGCCTTTCTCACTAGCCTTTCTCACTAGTTTTGTTTTTGGGTGAGGTTCCATATAAAGGGGAATACCAGATCTCTGATTTTGGTTAGCTGAACTATTTGTATACCTTGGCTTTCTGTAGCACCCTTCCTTGGTTGGAGGTTACAATGGATGGGCTCCTCTTCCTCAGCTCAGAAACGCAGTTGACAGGGAGAGATTGATCTGGAACATTGTTTTGAGATTTATTTGTAGCTTCCTGTTGATGATAAAAAAAGAAGAGAAAAGTTAAATAGGTGAGATCCAGTGCTGGCTACTGGCTGCTTGTACCCAGCCTGCCTTTAAAAGAATAAGGGGGGCTGTGGATGTGGCTCAAGCGGTAGCACGCTCGCCTGGCATGTGTGCGGCCCAGGTTCGATCCTCAGTACCACATACAAACAAAGGTGTTGTGTCTGCTGATAACTAAAAAATAAATATTAAAATTCTCTCTCTCTCTCTCTCTCTCTCTCTCTCTCTCCCCCTCTCTTAAAAAAAAAGAATAAGGGAACTTTAAAATAGAAGGTAAACATGCCAGTATTGAACAAAGTGAGAGGACGAAGACACTGAGGGCCTGAGGATAAAGGCAGTGATAGATAAAATTACTGGGCCCTCACTCTGCCCGAGGCATTGCATGGATTAGCTCATATAGCTTTTCAACAAGCCTATGAAGTAGGTACTATGATTAGTCATCCCATTTTACAGATGAGGAAACTGGGAAGGTCAAGTTATTGTGCAATATCAAAGGCTGGTAAGTATCAGAGCTGGGATTGAAACTCCACAGCCCACCCTTTTTTGAAAGTGGAAGGGGTGTTGAGGATTGAACCCAGAGCTGCATGCATGCTAACTAAGTGCTCTACCACAGAGTTATACAGCCTTACTTTTAGCCTTTCTGGTATTTCTTATTTTCTACACTACTGTTACCCATTATATTTTCCAGATAATTGCTTAATACTATACTGGATGTAGTTATTTAAGTGTGATATCTCTTTTTTTTTTTTTTTTTTTTTTTAAGAGAGTGGGAGAGAGAGAGAGAGAGTTTTTTTAATATTTATTTTTTAGTTCTCGGCGGACACAACATCTTTTGTTTGTATGTGGTGCTGAGGATCGAACCTGGGCTGCACGCATGCCGAGCGCGCTACCGCTTGAGCCACATCCCCAGCCCATAAGTGTGATATCTTAACAGCCAAGCCTGTAAGGAATTTGGAGAAGACTTCTATATATCTTCAGAGGGTATCAACAGGATGAAAAGCAGAGGGAAAAAGCATTCTGGACTAGGCACATCAGGGAATGTTGGTGGGAGGAAGCAGCCGTGATGAATGAATCAGATCTGGCTCCTCCACCAGCACTCTGTGACTCTGGCCATCAGGTTTTTCGTCAATAAAATGAGGTTGGAAACGCCCCATGGAGAGGAAGTATAAGGGTGTAAGACAGCTCTAGCTTCAGATTCATGGGTGTGGTTTTCCCAGGTATTGTGACCTGGAACAACAATAATACAGCCCCTAGTGACAGCTCATACTTATCAGACAAATTATTTCATCTCTTTGATGGTCTGAAAGCAGGCAAGGCATTTATTAATTCAACAAACATTATACTCCTACAATTATTCAGATGTTGTAAAGAGCTAGGAATGAAATGACAAATCAAGCACAGTCCAATTTTTTTTGTAATACTGGGGACCAAATTTAGGACCAAACATTCTACCACTAAGCTATATACCTTGCCCATAATTCTCAGTAAAAATACATATTAGGGGGAGGCAGACATTATACAAACAAGGACACAAATACATATACATACACACAAGGTTAAGTGCTATGAGGAAAAATAATAGATGGGACTATTGGTAATTTAGACCAATGGTTCTTAAGTAGGGTGATTTTGCTCTCCCAGGGGATACCTAGCAATTTCTGGTGCCATTTTGGGGTCATAATAACTTGAGGTCGGCTACCAATGGTAGTCAATGGGTGCAGGCTAGGAATGCAGCTAAACATCCTAGAATATACACAATAGTCTCCTATAAAAAGGATCACTGGATCCAATATCTGTACAGCTGAAGTTGAAAACCTTGAGAGAGTAGGTCCGGGAGTTCTCCCTGAGAAGGTCCTGCTGGAGGTGAGAGTATTGCCCTTGCTGAGCTGTCAGGAGTGTTAGAGATGATGGATGTCAACCCTGAGGACAGGACCTTATGCTGGAGATGCCAGGAGAGGGCATGTACCATGGTGGTAGAGCAGAGTTCTGCCATCAGACTTCCTGGATTTGGAACCCTGTGAGTAATCTTGAGCAAGTCATTCAAGACCTGTGACCCTTAGTTTCTTTGTCTGTCAAATGAGGTTAATACAAGTAATGCTACTTCTTAGGACTGCTGCAAAGATTGAGTAATTCAGGTGAAGATCATACACTGATGGCAGTGGATCAATACGTTTGTGAGTCAACATATGGTAGCTATTATTATCACCAGCAACCCTAAGGCCATTTCTAAGATCAACCTCAGGACAAAAGTCCAACTGTGGGGCTGCTGTGGAGAGAACAGGCCAAAGAACCAGAACTTGCTTACAGGAGTTCCCTTCTTGGCTGTGTCGAAAGTGGCATGTGCCCTCACCTCTCTGGGCTTCAGTTTTCTCATATAGAAATGAGCATAACTCCTATCTCCAGACAACAATCATAATGGAGACATCTGCAGCATGTGAGGGGATAGAGGAGCAGCTTCCTCCCCTGCATAGATGGCAGTAGACTCACCCCACTCTTGTTCTTGCTGCTCATGGAGAGACCCAGGGCTGGACCCCCTGCCAGGGACTGCTGCAAACGCTCTTTCACAGCCACGAGCCTCAGTTCTAGGTCGATCCTGTGTTCCTCCTTTGCCCGACACTCAGCTTCCAGGGTGGCCACAGCTTCCTCCAGAGCCTTTAACTTTGCTCCTGAGTCCAGAGACACTGATGAGACACTGCCCAATCTGACCAAAGCTCAGAGAGTTTTTGTCAGGGCCTCTGGCCCTTGTTGTCCCTCCCAGAGGACCTTTTCAGAACCTTAACGACAAGGACTTTGGGCCTGGGCTTCTAGTTCTGTGTTGAGTGTGTGGTCTTTACCTGCCTAGGAGTCATCTTCTGGAATTAGCATTCCCCCTCTCATTTTCTGTAGTTTAAGTAGGGCCTACCCTATTTCTAGTTCAAAGGTTTTGGCATATAACTTAGGCCTAACTCATAATCACCTCTCACCTTCTGGTCACAGTGAGTGGCTTAGAAATCAGAGTTGATTCAATCAGAGTGAATCCTGAGGTTTTGTAGTGCTTATGGGGGAGAAGCTCCACTGGGATTGCTAAGAGGGTTGGGTTAGGGTTGGAGCTTTGCAGTGGTTGGGCCACCACAAGAGGGAAAGAATGAAACCAAAACGGAGGAAAACACATACAAGTTAGATAAGCTTCCTGGAGACATCATTTAAGCCCCTAGACCTCACTGCACGTGATCTCTCAATTTTAAAGTTATGTTTTTCTTCTTTTCATTTCTATGTAAGTCTAACCAGGCTCGCAGGCAATCTATGAGTAAGCTCCAGGAGCTCCTGAAATTATTCACAATGTTTTGAATTGTGATTTTTTTTTTTTTTTTTAAAGGAAAGTCTGCAGGTTTATCAGATTCTCGTAGGGCTATATGGTCTTGAACATGTTCTATAAGGATAGGACTTCTGTTTCTTCCAGAATGTGGAGAAACCTCAGGCTGAAAGCATGGTGAACTGTATTTAAAGGAAACACAGCAGAAGGGGTGTGGAGGAACCCAGAGCAGGCAGGGATTTCAGAAGAGGAGCCTGGGAAAGAATCATTCCCACCTGAGACCAAGGTCTCACACATCATCTGTGAATGAATGAGTGCAAGATTCAAGATGATCTCTCATTTCCTAGGTGCTAAGGTCACTTCTGTTTTTCATGCTTCTGAAGTCAGGCTTTTTCAACCTCTCATATATTTATGTAACCCCCTAAGGAAATAAGTGTACACATTATTGTGATACTTTTCCATTTTCTTCTCCCAAAGTGGTTATTAAACTGAAGGCACTGTTTTTAGTTAGGAATTTTGATGTAATATTGAAGAGGAGGAGGCAGGGGAGAAGAAGCACACCCTCCTGTGTGGACAACTAAATAACTGGGCATGAAACTTCCCCTTGTTGTGACAGGGAAGGTGCCAAGGCTGAGCCACCCACGGAGGCTCAGGACCACAACCACACAGGTACCTGGGCTGTTCCGAATGGCTTCCCGCAGCTCCCTCTTCTCCTGCCGAAGTGCCATCAGCTCTGTCCGAATTGTCTCTTTATCTTTCTCCAGCTTCTCTTTTTCTACCAGGTATCTCCGGGCATCCTCCTCAGCTCGGTTCTTGCCATACTTGTATTGATGGGCACCTGAAGAGATTTGGGGAAGAAAAAGGCCCTCAGTTCTGACCTCTAGTGAGGGGGTAGATAGGGTTAACTTTTCTCTCAGCCTTATCTTCTCCATCTATCAAATGGGAATGTTTAGATCTATTCTCTTTCATATAGAGAGCAAAAGGGAGACCCCAGCACAGGGACTAGAAGCAAGGGCTTTGCAACTCAGAGAAGGGGTTTGCATTTGCATTCTCTCTTTCCCTTAGTGGTTGTGACTTCAGGCAGAAGTGAATGGTGGTGCTTTTGTGCCTTTCTGCTGAGGCCTCAATTATGTAATAAGGATACTGATAACATTTAACTCATGGGGTGTGGAAAGATTTAAAGGAGGTGTTTAAGGAAAAGTATTTAGCATAGTATCTGGCAAATGGAGAGTGCTTAGTAATTGTTAGATAGTAATGATAGTAATATA
Source organism: Callospermophilus lateralis (assembly GCF_048772815.1). NCBI lineage: Eukaryota > Metazoa > Chordata > Mammalia > Rodentia > Sciuridae > Callospermophilus > Callospermophilus lateralis. The sequence goes on from NC_135309.1 coordinate 64,631,335, forward strand.
TATCAACAAATTTTATGAGGTATAACACACTTTGGTTTTTAAAAGGGCAGGAGATAGCTACACATAATTCAGATTCATAGAGAATCCAGACTTTGGCTAAAGGCAGGCATTTCCCATTGTATTCCTGGGGGAAGGGTGGGGAAAGGGAGAGACTTAGTATTCTACTGTAGGTTGAACATGATGGTGGACAATAACAACCAATAATCATGGCAATAATTAATTAAGCATTTACTATGTGCTAGATACTTATATGCTAAGTGAAAACTTGCATTTTCACATTTAATCCTTATAAGATGTATTCTTTTATTATTCTATTTATTTATTTAGATATATTTATTATTATTAGCTCTTTTATTGTTTAGGAAACTGAGACACAGAGACATTAGTTTTCACTGCTAATGGCGACAGCTCAGTTGAACCTATGTCTGTCTGACCATGCCATGTTTTTTTTTTTTTTTAAATGGGTATCAGGGAATGAACTCAGGGGTACTCAACCACTGAGCCACATCCCCAGCCCTGTTTTGTATTTTATGTAGAGACAGGGTCTCACTGAGTTGTTTAGTGCCTTGCTATTGCTGAGGCTAGCTTTGAACTTGCAATTCTCCTGTCTCAGCTTCCTGAGTCACTGGGATTTCAGGCGTGTGCCACTGCACCCAGCTCATGCCATATGTTGATGCTTGAACTGGGCCAAGGCCAAAGTCCAACCTCTCTGGGGGAAATTATAGCCTTTTGGAAGCTGGTGGGGTGTGGAATGATTCCTATGTTTTGCTGATAATTGGGGTGTCTTGTCTGTCTAGCTTTTCTAGGATTACAGTAGTCACCTAACAACTCATGCAAGAATCAGGTCTTGCCATAACTACCATACAGTTAAAATCTGGATCATAAATACAACATGGAGGTAAGAAATCCATACCTTCTCTACTTTTCCAGATATACAGAGGCATGCCAGGAGAATTCACTCCTAGACTTTTGAATTTGTAGTTTGTTTTTTTGGTACTGGGGATTGAACCAGTGGCTTTACCACTGAGCTACCTCCCCAGGCCTTTTTGCTTTTTGAGACAGGGTTGATCTCACTAAGTTGCTAAGGATGGCTTTGAACTTGAAATTCTCCTGTATCACCTTCCCAAGTTGCTGGGATTATAGGCATGGGCCACTGTGCCTGGCCTGAATTTTGCAGTCTTATAAAATAAATAAATAAAAGGAGGAGGGTATACTAACAAAGGGTTATCAACATTTTATCATTTCATTGTATCAGATGAAGACCTTTTTTGTGCTATTACTGTTATACATGTTCCATCTATATATGTTGAAAACCCAACAATGAAGAGTTACAATTTTTATTTTATATAATTTTAAGTCTACTAAAGAAGCTGAGAAATGAAAGGAAAGCAAGGATATATTTGTAGAGCTTGTTCTCTTAACCTTCTTATTTACCACATGGCATCATTTTCTTACCCCCACCCACCTCCTTTGTATCATTATTGTCAGTTTTTTTACATTTCTTTATATACTATAGGCCCACAAAATGCAGATAAATATGGTTGTATATAATTGCTTTTCGAACTCAGTAAGAGAATAAATGAGACAAAATATGCATTTGTATTTTTAAATTACTTAATTACCTTTACCAGTGCTGTTTTTGTTGAATTAAAATTGCTGTCTGGGGTTACATACTTTCAAACTGAACAATTTCCCTTTGCATATCTTATAAGGTAGATCTACTAGCAACAAACTCTCAGTTTTTACTTATCTGGAAATGTCCTTGTTTTATCTCAATTTTTTGAAAGATATCTTTGCTGGATATAGGATGTGAATTGACAGCTCCCCCAAACATTGACAGTGTTTTGAGTATGTCATCCCCTTACTTTCTGGCCTCCTCTATTACTGATAAGAAGTTGGCTGTTAATCTTATTATTTTTTTTTTAAACTTATATGTGCATTTTTGTGTGACGAGATAATTTTCTCTTCTGCCTTCACGATTTTCTCATCTTTAGTGTCAGTGTTTTAATGATGAGTTCTTTGTGAATCCCCTTGCCTTTATCTTACTTAGAGTTTGCTGAGCTTTTTGGATATGTAGATTGTTTTTTAATAAATTTTGCAAGTTTTTGGCCATTCTTTATTTGATTTTTTTTTTCTTTTCCTCTTTTTTCTCCTTTTGGTATTACCTTTATACATATATTAGGGCACTTAAAGTTATACCACGTTTCTTTGAGACTCTGTTCACTTTTCTTCCTTCTTTTTACTTTCTACTCTTCAGCTTACACAACCTTTCTATCTATTTTCAAATTCACTGATTCTTTCTTCTGCCAGTTCCAATCTCCTATTATGTCCCTCTAGTGAGTTTTTCATATCAGTTATTGAACTTAACAGTTCCATAATTTCCATTTGGTTCTTCTTTTTATAATTTCTATTTTATTATTGATGTTCTCAATTTGATAGCACATTATTACTCTCCCTCATTCTATCCCTCCCTCCCTCTCTTCATGGTATTGTGGATTGAACCCCGAGACAGAGATCTATCCTCAGTCTTTTAAAATTTGAGATAGGGTCTGGCTAAATTGCTGAGGCTAGACTCAAAACTTGCAATCTTCCTGCCTCAGCCTCCTGAATCACTAGAATTATAGGCATGTGCTACCAGGTTCAGCTTACCTTTATTTCTTTGAATGTATTTATAATGGCTATTTTAAAATTTTTGTTAAATTCTACATCTGCATCCTTTCATAGACACTTTTTGTTGCTTGCTTTGCCCCCTTTGAATGGCTCATGCTTTCATGATTCTTTACATGTCTCATAATTTTTTTTGAAAACTGGTCACTGTACTATATTACAGCATCTTTAGATATTTATTGATTTTGCCTTCCTCTCAAGGATTGCTATTTGCTTAATATTTTAGTGACTTGGCTGGACTATTTTAGTGAAGTCAGTTTTCTCTAGCAACATGAAACCTCTGATATTGCTCCTCAGAGGACATAGTACTGTGCATGGGTATAATCACCCTGGATGGCAATGGTTTTAGTAGGGTTCTCTCTGACTCTCTCCTAGATCTCTCTCTTAAGCTGTCTGCTGCTGTTGTTAACCTAACATCCAGCCATTAGGTTCTACTAATTGTTGTTTTTGAAAATGCTCTGAGGCATAAATTGCTCCATGGTCTGATCCAGTTAAATTCAGTCCCTTTACAGGATAGATTTTAGGGCCAGTCTTTGAGATTAGTTCCTAATGCTGTTCTTAGCTGTCTTTGTGGTTCTCTCTGATCAGTTAGTGGCCTGTGGTTTAGTTTATTACTCCTGTGGAGCTCCTAGCCTCTTCTTGTTTACCACCAATCTCCACTGTGTTTCAGAGTACCTTTTACTTTGAACTTTGCTACACTGTGTTGCATCCAAAGTCAGTTTGTTTCTTTGTTTAGTTTTATATGGATACAATATCTTTATTTTGTTTATTTGTTTTTATGTGGTGTTGAGGATCAAACCCAAGCACTCTGCCACTGAGCAACCCAGCACCGAAGTCAGTTCTTTTGAGAGAGAACGTTGGAGTTCTCTGTTCTTATGGCCCACCTTTTCCCCTGGCCAGAATCCCTGAGTCACTGCTCTAGATCTGGGCGTAGAAACATTGGCCAGTGTCATCTGAATATTTTTCTTCTCTAAAACTTACGTTGAAACTTAATTGCTATTGTAATAGTATTAAAAGGTGGCACTTACCCTGGCAAAGTGCAACCTTTAAAAAGTGATTAGCTTATGAGGGCTCCACCCTCATGGGTGGGAAATTCCCCTGTGCGGTTGTGCACACCTGTAATCCCAGTGGCTGGGGAGGCTGAGGCGGAAGGATTGCAAGTTCAACGCAGGCCTCAGCAATTTAGTGAGGCCCTGTAAGCTACAAAACAAAAAACAAACAAACAAAAAAAAAACAGGGCCCAGGATGTGGCTCAGTGGTTAAGCATGTCTGGATTCAATCCCCAGTACCTTCTGTCATGTGATCATGCAGCAAGAAGGCTCCTGCCAGATGCTGGTACCTTGATCTTGGATTTTGCAGTCTCTAGAAGCATGAGGCAATAATTCTCTTTTTGTTATAAATTACCAGTTTCAGGTATTCTGCTATAGCAGCACAGAATGAACTAAGACAGCTTGCTTGTCTTGGAGTGGCATTCCTGCCTTATGAGCAGGGTGCAGGATTGGGGCAGTAACTTTTGGTTTTCTCTGCTTGCCTCCTTCAGCCTGGAACCTCTCTGTCTGGTTGAACTGGAAGGAGGGCATTCAGGCTCCAACTACTTGTGAGCTGGCCCACCTTGGGTAAAGCCTGAACCCCCAAAGAGCTGGGTGGAGAAGGGAGCTCCCTGTCTTTCTGCTGCACTCACTTGGAATTTAGCCTCTGCAACATGGAGCTGGGCAGGATAAGAAATGCTGGTAGCTTGTCCTTCCTGGAGAGACACTGTAGCCTTTAAAGGAGCTGGGGGAACAGTGAGCCCTGTTTTCTCATCCACACTTGCCTGGAGCAGACACTTTTTTTTTTTTTTTTCATACTGAACAGGGGGTGGGGGTAGAAGAGGGTAAAGATGTGGGTTGTGGCTTAAATGTCGCTCACTCTCACTGTTCTTACTGAGATTTAGCACATTTTCTAGAATATGTATTTATTCATTTCTTATATGCCCTTAACAATTTCCAGAGATTTTAAATGATTGTTTTAATAATTTTCTTCAGTTACAGTTGTTTTTTTGGTGAGTGGGTCCACAGTTTTCTCATGTCACTATTTTTCTCAGTAATTAACTTGGCCTCCACAATTTTTACTTTTTGATATTCATGTCTTTTTGTGGTCCTTTCCCACAAAAAAACAAGGCTGAGCTGTATAATATTAGGATATTGCAGAAATGACAAGACTATGACTTCTAAATGTAGATCATAAAAGACATGTATTATCTGCTTGCTGCTCCCTCTTAGGTTGTGTGCTCTGGGGGAAGCCAGTTGTCACATCATGAGGACTTGCAACCCTATGAAGTGGTGCCCATTGCAAAGAACTGAAGCCTCCTTCCAACACCAGCACAACTTGCCTGGCATGCGAATGAGTCATTTTAGAAGCAGATCCTCCAGCCTGGCAAGCCTTCAGATGACTTCAGGTGATGGGACAATGTCTTGACTGCAGCCTCATGAGAGGCCCTCAGCCAAAACTACATAACTCATTTACTCAGGATTCTCAAACAGCAGAAACTGAACCACTAAATTTTGGGCATTTTGTTATATTGTGATAGGAAATTAATATATGATATTGTGCAAGTCTCTTTTGCTGTAGACTGATTATGAACCTCCAAAATTCCTATTTGAGGTGGGTCTTTTGTAGGTGGTTAGGTCACGAGAGTGGAGCTTCATAAATGGTATTAATGCCTTTACAAGAGACCCCAGAAAGTAAAAAAATGGCTATCTATGAAGCAGAAAATGGGTCCTCACAGACAGAAATCTGCTGGCGCTTTGGACTTCCCAGCCTCCAAACTATGAGAAATAAATTTCTATTATTTATAAGTCATTCTGCTTATGTTATTTTGTTATAGCAGCCTAAGTGGGTCAAGACACATTTTATTTATGTTCTTCAAACAATGTTGTTGGACTACATTAGTGGTTACTTTAGTGGTTTCCCACCACTCTTCAAGGAACCCTGTGACTTCATAGTGATGGCCAACACTGATAGCTAGGGGAATGAGTGGGCTTCAACAAGAGTAGTTCCATTTTTACATCTCTTTCATAAATTGGTCTTTCTGCTTATTTCAGTTTTTCATTTTAAAATGGGCTTTTCATAAGGCCCTGTATTTCCAGTGCCTATGAATAGCATATAAAGAATGTTACACAACATTTCTTTTGTTGTTTAGAGAGGGAGCTCAAAACATGCTGTCCCCCCACTTTTCTTTCTTTCTTCCTTAATGTTGAGAATGGAACCCAGGGCCTCAGGCTTGCAAGGCAGGTGTTGTAGCAATGGCTACATCCCTAGCCCAAGGAGGGAATTCAGACCTAGAGATAGGAAAGGACTTTACCAAACTTGTCTTCCAAAGAAGACAGATCATCTCACTCCCAGGAGGGAAGAACTACATGAATGAAATGGAGCTATAGTAAAGTTTTTTTTTTTTTTTTTTTTTTTTAATCTTAAAAAAGCAAAGACTAGAACCTCATTTTTTTTTCAGATGCAAAGGAAGAAAAGTAAGGAAGGAAGAAAAAAACTCTTGGAACAGGCTGTCCTACAGGAAGCTGGCTTCTCATAGTATAGCAATAGTTCACATGGGTGCAGAGATTAGTGTTAGAAATCAGACAGAACTTAAAAGAGGCATCTGATGTACTTAGTTATCATTGTGCAGTGCGGCAATCGAGCAATTCACCAAGACCCACAGCATGCTAGGTGGAGCTCGGCCTGGGACAGAGGTGAGCCATGGCTCTCACGGCAGTCCTCTCCAGGTTGTGTGGAGGGATTTAGTTCTCCACTTATAATCACAGATCAGAAATCATAAATTATTAGCTTCGGAAACAGATACAGCTTGAAGATGACTTCTCTCATTGTCCCTCTCTCTCTCTATATATATATGCATATGCATATATAAAACAATCAGTGTTAAAATTTATAAAAATTAATTACTAACATTATTAAAATTTCATATAAAGTCCAGATTTCTGGCATTTTGAATAATCAGTAAATCTGGCAACAGGGGCTGGCACTACTATGTGGGGACCACTGAATTGAGCTAGCGGTCACCTATAGAGTTGGGCCTGAGTGCTCCAGTTCCCTTAGCCCTACCTCCAGTCAATTTCCCTCTGAGGCTATCTGTCAGCTTCCTTTTTTTCAGTGTGCATGTGTTGTTACCTTTTTTCAGTGCTAGAGATGAACCCATAGCCTTGTGCATGCTAGGCAGGTGCTGTACCACTGAACAACAGGTGCTGTACCACTGAACAACACCCCAATCCCTGTTACTTTTTGTAGGGCATTTTCTTATGACTGACTTTACTCATTTATTGACCTGCCTGAACCTGGAGGAATCTGATTTTGAGAACTGTGCTGTAGGCTGCTTTCCTTTCCTGTCCCTGCTTAGCAGGGAAGGCCCACACAGAACTCACTGGAGGCATGGCGTTTGACCTTGACCTGTGGATCCACTCGATGGGACTTCTCACTGCAGGAGGAGGCATGACGTTTCACCTGGGCTCCAGTGGGGCGCTCGGGCTCCTCATCCTAAGTGGGAGATGTAGGAAAACGATTAAGTGCAGGAGGCTAAGGCTGCAATGCAGGGATGTGTTCCCTGTCCGTTTTGAAATTTGTGCAGTACTTGACAGTTTATAAATGACTTTCCCTGGTGGTATATTATTTGAATCTCCTATTATCAAAGGCAGCAGAAGGCAACTCTAAACTGGAGTACCTATGAGAGGAGAACTAGGAAGTCTGAAAAGACTGTGGTATGCTGCCACAAGCATTCTGGGACATGTGACAGGTACCGAGGACTCAAGTTCAATGAGCTGACTCCTCCTTGGTTTTGTGAGCAAAACAGGTAGACAACCCTGTTTTGCTGAAATCTAGACTGAAAGCCTTGCAGGTGGCCAACAGGCAGCATCTACCCCTAACAACATGGAATGAATAGCTCAGTTCAGAGTGGTAAGCAGAGGAGGAGAGCCCAGCTCCTTGCTGAAAGTGGACACAGTGCCTTACATTTCTGGAGTGCTTAGCAGTCTAAAGAGCCTCTTTTTCCTCCTGACCTGGGGCTCTTTCCACTGCACCACCCGGACTCCTGTGCTAGGGATTCCTCCTCCTGAACCATCATCTGTCAGAAGATGGGACTCCCCTTTGAGCTGCCAGTTAAATGAAAACCATTTCTCTGAAGCAAAGGATAAAAGGGTCACTGAGGGAAAGAAAGAAATAGAAGAAATGGCCTTTATTATGTTCCCAGGCAACCCCAAGGGACCATACCTGCATCTTTTCATAAGGAACATCATCATAGACTCTGGGCTCAGGCCACTGATCCTGGCAGGATCTTGCATATCTAGAAAATGAAAGGTACAATGATGGTGATGGCAGTTTGCAGTTTATAGTGTTTTCCTGTCTACTCTCATTTGATCCTGGCATCAGCTCTTAATGTGGGTCAGCAGATCATGTGCTGTGTGAGCACTTCACGGGAAGGGACCCACATGATTCTCACAATAACCCAGAGGGCAAGCGATTCATCAGAGCCTTTCTGTAAGTCAGGAAACAGAAGATCCAAGATGGCAAGCAACCAGCCCACATTTCTACAGCTGGTGGTGATAAAGCAGGGACTTGAACCTAGAGTCTCCAATGCTTAACTCCATGGAACAGCCACATGTCCACCTGCATACTCAAGGACAGCTTAATGTCTAGTAGCCTGAGGGCCGAGCCCATTACTCCAGGGCTTCCCCAGTTTTGCTCATTCCACAGCTTGCCTTGACCCTGGTCTACGTCCCTCAGCCAGTTCCTTCCCCAATGTTGTAAGAGGAAGGCACCCACTCTAGCTTCCCAAGCTCTTTCTCCCTTTCCTTCCAGTGCCCAAGGCTGGACGCAGATACATTGAAATTGAGCTGAGACAGGAAAAGTCATGGGCAGCTGTGTGCCGAGGGACTGGCCCTTACAGGAAGGAGTTGCGCCCAGCACTGACAATGCTGGTTAAGGTCTCCACGTCCACGTAGTCATAGTGCAGCGCCTCTGGAGTGACTTTGGAGCCCATCTCCACCAGCAGCAGCCCAAGCCAGCGACCCATGTCCTCTGAACAGCTTGCCTGGGGGAGAGGAGGCATAGTGAAGTTCATTTTCACACTGTTGGGCCTCTGGCTTCCTGCTCACTTCCGCCAAACCCACAAATATTTATAAGTGCCTATTATGTACCCACTTCTTAGGAACCAAAGAGGAATAAGACTTGGGGTCTGTGCAACCATTTGGATATAAAAACAACATTTAGGTGTTCTCTGAAAATTTTGAAAACTACTTACTTTTCTCTTAGGGGAAGCAATTGCTCATACAACTAAATTTTTACTTGCATTGTAATTGCCAAATAGTTACAGTACTATAGGGGAAAACCTCCTGTAAGTTGCTGGTTAGCTAAATGCATACTTAATTCTCATTTAGAAAGCATTGTTATAAAATCAACTTAGCTTGCAGATGATAAAAATGAATAAAGGAAGTACACATTGTGCTAGAAAGCTCTGTATCTAAGTTAAAGAAATAAGAGACCTATCTGAAGCTATGAGAAATAAAAGCAAATTACAGAGGCAATATTTCTTGAAATTTAAGAACTGAGAGAGGCAGTGGGTAACTGGGCAAAGAGAACAAGATCAACAGATTGAGTTTTAATCCTGTGGGGCACTATGTAAAGCATTAGACAACCCTGGCCTTAGTTTCCTTATCTATAATACAGGAAGGTAGGTATTTTAAGTTTTCTTCCAGTGTCAACATTTTAAATTCGAAATAGTCAGTAGGATTCTGAGAGTCAATGTGTTTTGCATGACCTCCAGAGGAACTCAGTGCCTATGGGTAGGAAGCACAATGAATACATGAAATGAATTCATGTTTCATTTATCCATTGTGCAACAAATGCTTATTGAGTGCACAGTATATGCCAGGCATCATGCAGACTTCTAGAAAAATAAAAGTATGCAGAACAGGCATGGTTTCAGCTTTTGTGGAATTTAAAGATTTAAACTCTATAATATAGAGAAAATCTTTCTAGAAATTTAAGTTGCTTGATGAGAAGAGTAGGCTATGTCAGAGGGCAGTGGTTCATCTGAGGTGGACTGCTGGGAAGGTTTTATGGGAGACTCTAGAATCAAATCACGGTTAGACCAGATGAAAAGCCTTTCAGATTTGGGATTTCAAGGTCAGGGAGGATAAATATACGTTAGTTCTAAGGCAGTCAGAATTAGGATTAAAAACCCAAAATGCTCTGTTAAATTAGAATTTCAGATGAACAACAAATAATTTTTTAGTATATTTAGTATGTCACCCAAAATTTAGTATGTCACACATAATATACAAAATATTATAGGTACATGTTAAAATCATGATTTGCCGGGTACTTAGAACAGGCATTTAAGTGTGTGTCCCCTGTGTTATCTTGCAAGCCTGCTGGCTCACTGACAGTAGCACTTGCTTTCCTCTCAGATCCTGCAGCATCCTTAGGCAAGGTTCCCAACAAAAACAGGACCCTTGGGCCAGAGTCTCACCACAAGGCCCATCTGGACTCTCTCCTCTCACCTCCAGGATGGCCACCTCCTGCCGGTTACGCAGGATCCTGAAGGCAAATGGGTGTCTGGGCCCAAAGCCCGGAGCCACCTCACAGCCCCGGAGGGCGATTGCGTTCACGTGGGTCCGCAGGTCCGCACGGTCCTTGTGGAAATACAGTGTGTTGCATTTGAGGCGGCACCAGCGTTCCTTCCAGCCCTGGTTCACCAGCACGTGCAGATAGCCTGGGAGGGGGAGAAAGCAGTGGCTTGACCTTCCCACAGTCCACCTTGGATAAACTCCATTTGGGACTGCAAATTTGGTGCATGGCCACACAGCCCGGGACAGAGTGCCAGACCACCCCTGCACCCGCTGGAAAGAAGGTCTCTGCGTTCTTTTGGATCAGCTCACGCGCCCCTGCTTGTGATGGTAGGCATCCTCTTCTCTGAGTTTCAGTTTCCTAGCTGTGAAGTGGGCACGGATAATCCCGCTTGCACATCACTGCACAGCCCTGGGACCACACCAAGTGTGATGAAAAGGGCAAGAGCTGCTCCATAAATTGTATAAAGACACAACTTGCCTCTCCTCCCCTCCGCAAATCCAGAATTTACCCAAAGATAGAAAATAGTGGATAGTGCTGACACCTAGTGGCAGAGTATGGGAACAAAACTAGCCGGTCAAGGGAAAGAATTATAAAATTGAAATCAGGGCCCAGACTGCTCCATAGCTAACCACAGGTGCGCTTAGAATTCCCTCTTTTAATAAATAGATTAAAATTTATTATATTATTTTACCGTAACAATCCTGGACTCACTGATTTATATATATATACACACACATATATATTAACTTTTTTTAATACTTAATTTTTAGTTTTAGGTGGACACAAAATCTTTTATTTTTATGTGGTGCTGAGATAGAACCCAGCGCCTCACACATGCTATGCAAATACTCTACCACTGAGCCACAACCCCAGTCCCCCTGATTACAAAATATTTTGTGTTTTTTTTCTTTCTTTCTTTCCTTTCCTTTTTTTTTTTTTTTTTTAACAAAATGCCTCTTTATAGTCATGTTCTCTTATCTTATTATTTTTTTTTTTAGTGGTAGAAGAATATTATTGCATATCCAAAACAGCTTTTTCTTTTTGTGGTTCCAGAGATCAAAACTGGACCTTATGCATGCTAGGCAAGTGCTCTGCCTCTGAGTTACCCCCCATCCAGTCCCTCAAAATAGATGATTTCTTATTGGATTACAGTAAATGGAATGCTGCATTTATATGAAAAAATGTTTTGCCTCAGAAAGCCCTTTTCACTCACATTGAATGCATTCATATTGAAAGGTACTTAAATATTCTAATCCAAATCTCTTTATGAGACTGGTTTTCAACTTACATATCTGGCATGTTATATGCTATGAAATGTTATTCCCCTCTCATTATAGAGGAGGAAACTGAGACCCCAAGATGGGCAGTGATTTGGGCCAAGGTCATAGGGAGTACAGAAATATGGGGGTCGGTGGATCTTTCCTTTCACTGAGAGGGCCTCACAGGAGCCAAGTGATGGCAGGGCGTGGATGTTGGTGAAGTGAGGTTTAGCCATGCAGAAGATTGGAATTCTCTTCCCTGCCCTGGGAGCCAGGTAGATGAGGCACGGAGCGTCTCCTGGCTTTAGCCCTAGGTGCCTGAATGCCCTTGCTCTCCACATCCTGTACCCACCACAGCAGGGAACCTCCTCCTCTGCAGAGGACGTCTGTAGGTCCTCAGCCAGTGCTTTTTTCTTGGAGAAGCTGATGATGCGGGTGATCTTGCGGCCTGCAGCTCTGCTCATGGAGCCCTTCAGCTCTGCCAGGCTGCTCTTCTTCCCTTTGCCTGTTGCAGCAGAGATGGGTCAGGGGAGGAGAAGGAGCCCCTTGTCCCAGTTCCATCCATCCCTGGCCTTCCCAGCAGCCCTTTCAGCTGGCACACAAAGGACTAGTATGCAGTTCCAGGTATGACAGTCCAGGTCGTTTAACCCAGGTCTCCTGGACCTGCTCTGCCACTGTGTACCCACAGCTAAGGCCCCTCCTAGCTCTGGCAATCTTCAGCCTGAGCCAGCAGAGGCTCCTACCATGTTCGCAGGTCTCCCGGCGGCTGAGGGTAGAAGCACTGTCTCCCATGCCTAGGCTGTCGGAGTCTGAGGTCTGCTTTTCTTGGGACAGCCTCTGAGAAGGGACACAGACAGCCTCACATCAGAGGAGACACTCAGAAGTACCCTTTTATTGGTTTAGTTTCCCCAATTCCCCACACACATGATAATCAGTTTAACGCACACTATAATGTACCTGGTATATCGTGCCAGGTATGGAGAGGACAACAATGACTTACTCATGTTGTGTCTTCGTTGTATAGTCTATCAGGGATGAGGCAATTAGTCATCACACATTGACAGCAGTGTCCTAGGAGTTTGCACTGTGTTTGGCAAGTGACAGGGAGCTGGGAGTGAATGTAGTGGTATGCTAATGTAATCCAGTGGTGTTGTGGGGTGGACAAGAGGGGCCAAGACTGAATGCAAAAGAGCCTACGGAGACATGTCACTACTGGTCAGATGAGACTCCAGAAGGGGGAGAGCCAAGGTGACAGCAGGGATGACAGAAAAGGGATGGGCCAGCAGACATTTTCAAAATAGTTGAGACAGGACCTTGTGACCCATAGGAGTCCATTATGATCCCAGCTTTGATGGGAGAATGATAAGTGCGTGTGCAGACACACACACTAGCAAGTTCATTGCCAGCCAACATTATTTTTACTCATACCAACTCCAGACCAATCATACATTCATTGATTCAGGCATACAAGGCCAAGGTAGTTTGTAAGGTAGAGCAGAGTAGTTAGACAGATCTTGGAAGAAATTAGAACCCTACTCTCATTTTTTAGCTGTGCACATGTGGGAAAATCCTCTCATCTTCCCCAGGTTGGTTTTCTCATCTGAATTACTGCCCCTTCAGAAGGCTGCTGTGAGGCACTAGAGAGATGGCCCAAGGGAAGCTATGAGGCCAATAGGTTGTATCATTCTTAACACCTGTGTGAAGGGCTGTTCTCCTGCTTCAAGAAGCTAAACTGTGCCAGCCAGGCCTGGGACAGGGTTAAAATGATACCCACCCCTTAAGAAGGCAGAATTACAGAGCTGAGGCCCCTGCCAAGGATCCCCAAGATCAGGCCCAGGGGTGCTTCGTGATAAGCCCCATCCTAGGAAGCAGGGAGGACACGAGAGGTCATGGGCTCTCCTGTTTATGTCCATAGGACTGGAAAAATAATAATTGTCAGAAATGGGGTAGCACTGCCCAAGCCTCCGCTGTAAATTGTAAAACAGAAGCTGTGGCTGTATTTGTTCTGCAGTGGTGTACAGACAGCAAGCTTTTCATCAACACAGAAAGCAAATACCAAGAAATGCTGTGAGCACTTTGGGATTAACTGAGGGATGATGACATTTCAACCCCATGATTCCACGGAGAGGCAGACCCACCAATACCCACATCCTCAGCCCCATTTGCACCCCCAAAACCACCCTAAGTATGTTACCCTCCCCCAAAGGCTTGGCTGCAGGAAAACTCAACTATATAAGCTCATCTCTACTCATCCTGTGAATTGCACCACAGCATGTACCCACCAGTGCAAGCGCGTGTGCAAGTGCGCGCACACACACACACACAGACTCTTTCTTTCTCACACCATCAACATTGCTTTCCTTTAGGCTCCACTACTGACAAGGCTGAGTGAGGGCAGGGCTGGGCTTCTCCACCAGCAACCTCTACACATGAGAGACCCTACCCTGCCATAACTGTCTCCTGATCCCATGGGAGTGCTTCTGCTGTCCCCTCCCTTGACCCCCCTGCTTCAGTAACATCTTGCCCATACTGTAAGGCTCACCATAAGTGCCATCTTTCCTACTCCTCCTGTCCCTCCAGCCAGTGCCCCTCACTGTCACTATTCAGGGCCACTCTAACAGGGCTGACAGGCTCTCCCTACCCTCTGAATTCCATGCTTCCTTCTGCTCCAGCCTGTTCCCTCTGCTTGGAATCCCTTTCTCTCCCCCTTTCTTGCTAACTTTTCATCTTCATATGAAAAATGACTTCCTCAGGGAACCTTCCTGTACCTTTGAGAGAGGAGCAGGCTCCCACCACACACTCCCAGGCAACCTGGTACTTCCCTTCCTAGAACTTCCTTGGCTTGGCGTTTGTAAGTCTGTGTGATTATTTGATTCAGGGCTCCTTGTTCACTGGCTTAAGTGCTGTGAGAGCAGGGGATGTATCTGTTTTTTAGGACTATATTTCAGGGTTCCCACAGTGCCTAGCATGGGCAGAGCCTTAACAAGTACTTGTCTGGTGGATGGTCGGGGTGCTTCACTGAGATGGCAGAGTGCTCAAGACTGTCTGGTTTAAACTCTAGTTCTGTTTCTTCTTTCTTGCTTCCTTTCTTCCTTTTTCCCCCACTACAGATTGAATTCAGGGCCACTCTTACCACTGAGCTATATCCCCTGCCCTGCTTTTTAACAAATTTTTGAGTCTCACCAAGTTTCTGAGGCTTCCCTCAAACTTACCATTCTCCTGCCTCAGACTCCTGAGCTGCAGGGATTACTGGTGTACACCACCAAACCCGGCTCTTGTTTCTTATTTACTATGTGACATTGGATAAATCTTTCCATGCCACAGCTTTCTCATCTGAAAATTTACCTACTCCAAAGTTGTTACAGAAATTAGTTAATATATATATAAAACATTTGAAACAATGAAACAATGCTGTGCACAGTTACAGTCTATAAATACTAGCCTTTATTACATTCTGTAAGACCTATCTATGTGGAGCTTAAACCTTCCTGTAGGCTATGATGTCCTTAAGGGGATGATCTGAGTCTGAGTTCCTTTGTTACCCACAATACCTGGCAAAAGGTAGGCACTGGTACATATTTGCCCATGGCCTGACCAGCTGACCAATGACTGCTTCACCTGTGTTCAAGCAGCCATCTTTCTTTTCTGGTGATATAGTTCAACTTATTTTTCATGGTACAGTTCAGACGTGACCTCCTATCTAGACAGGGTGAGCCACTCCTTCCTGTGTTCATACTGCACCTTGGACATAGACACTCATTTATTTGTGCATTCATGTTCAGTAGACATTTACTGAGCACCTACTGCTGTGCCTGCTCTGTGCGGGGCATGCATTGCTTGTTTGGCACCATCAGTGGGATCTGGCTTCACCACCAGCCTGTGATATCCCCTGGAGTGGGGTCCGTGTTGAATGCCCACTGCCTGGCCAGAAGGGCTTAGTAGAGACAGACGTACCTTGTCCAGGTCCAGCTTGCACAGGAGCACCGGGGATCTGGGAGCCTCTGTACCCTCGGCTCCCCCAGTTGGCCTGCTGACCTCTCGGATGACCTGTGGAGAGGACACACAGCCAGGAAAAGATGGTCACAAAAGGTCTGGAGGCAAAAGGATGATTGGGTTTTGTATGATCAGGGCTGTTATACAGAGGGGTGGATGCAGACACTTGCACAAGCATGGGCTATATCAGAGTCTGAAAGGCTTCCTCCTGTATCTGTCCCTTGGACTAAGAGGATACAGGGCTAGAAACCAAGAGACTTAGTTTCATTGCAGATTAGTTGTGTGTCTTGACAAAGCTACTTCTGCCAGGCATGGTGGCACGTGCAACTTAGGAGGCTGAGGCAGGAGGATGGGGAATTCAAAGCCAACCTCAGCAACTTGGCGAGGCCCTTAGAACTCAGTGAGACCTTGTCTCAAAATAAAACATAAAAAGGGCTGGGGATGTGTCTCAGTGGTTAAGTGCCCCTGAGTTTAATCCCTGGTAAAAAAAAAAAAAAAAAAAAAAAAAAAAGAAAAGAAAAAGCTACTTCTTTGCTCTGGGCCTCCATTTCCACATCTGTAACATGAGAACACTGGTCCTCTGCTGGGGCTGCTGAGGCTGCAGAGAGTTAGGCTGTGGATGTGAGGGGTGATATGAACCAGAAAGGCTTGCAAGGCGAGGGCCTGCTTCTGTGACCAAGGGAGGAGCTGGGGTCATCATCTCTATGTCAGTGATAAGGAAACAGACTCACTGACTCATTCAAGGTTGCAGCAATAAGCATGTAGATCATAAAGTAATGATAGCCACCATTTGATGCTAACCCATCAAGAATTTTATCTTCACAGCAACCAGTGATCCCCAAGTTGCAGGTTAGGATAATGAGGCTCAGAGAGGTGAAGCGTATGTGGGTAGCAGCAGAGCCAGAAACTGAAAGCAAACAGTATGGCTGCAGGCTCTTAACCTTCAGATAAGATGTTAAGGCAAGCAGGCTCCTCCTTTCTTTTTTTTGTAGTACAGAGGATAGAACTCAGGGGCACTCTGCTACTGAGCTACATCTCCGCCCTTTTTATTTTTTATTTCAAGGCAGGGTCTCACTAAGTTGCCCAGGTTAGCCTTGAACTTTCTGAGGCTGGCCTCTACTTATGATCCTCTTGCTTCAGCCTCTCAAGGATTATAGCTGACAGGAGTCTTGTAGCTCAGTGTCTGGGGCTCCATCTTCTGACCCATCTGGCCCTTGGAGGCAGAGGTTTCCCCACCAGGCGGGTTCTCTCACTTCCTTCCCCTCCCGAGACAAAAGCAGTCAGGAGAAGCACCAAACATTCCACGCAAGAGCTGGTTATCACAGGAAGGAAGGGAGGGAGGGAGGTGCTTGGTTTCCTTGTTCCAGCAGGGAGATCAGAGGAGTAGAGAGAGAAAGGTGTCAGAGTGGAGCAGAGGTCTGTGCAGGGGGAGGTCGGCTGGAGACGGCTGGGACTGGAGCATCGCCAATATTGCAGCAGTCACTGATAGTTACTGATACCTGCTGTCTGCCAGGTGCTGTGCCGAATGCTCCCTAGCATCTTCACAAGAACCATTTTACAGACAAGGAAATCATGGCACAGGGCGGTAAAGTCATTTGTAGAAGACCACACAGCCAGTGAATGCTGCTTATCCTGGGACTTGAGCCAAGTCTATATGCCACCAAAGTCTTCCTTTGTCATAACTATGTCACTGTGTCTCTGCCTTTGGAGTAGATCTACTTCTTTGTTTCAAATTATGGCACCAACCACTTGGCAGTGAGATCTTTTGCAAGTCCTAAGTGCCTCCATTTTCTTGTTTGTAAAATAGGAATGATAACAGTCCCATTGTGAGGGTAAATAAGATCATGTATGTGAAGTTCTCAGCACAAGCCATGGCACAAAGTAAGTGCTCAATATGTGGTGACTCTCATTGTTCTGTGTGGCTACAAAGATGCAGAAGTGGGGCCACAGGTGCTGGTTACAAGGGTGAATATTCTCATCTAAAACATGTAAGAGTTTTTCCCTCCTTCCCTCCGATCTTTCTTTCTTTCAAATTTTTTTAAATTGTGGTTGGACACAATACCTTTATTTTATTTGTTTATTTTTATGTGGGCTGAGGATCGAACCCGGGGCCTCGCACATGTTAGCACTCTACCGCTGAGCCACAACCCCAGCCCGCCCTCCCTCCCTCCCTCCCTCGGTTAGCTTGTCTAATGACAAAATCAGCTTCCTTCATATTAAGCTCCCCATTCCCGGAGGTATATGAGTGCAGTCCAGACAAGCTCATAGTAGGGATGTTAGAGGATCCAAATAACTAGAGGGAACTTGGGTCCCCAGCGTGACATCTGTCTCTTGCAGATATTCAAGATCCATTTCCAAATATAAGCCCCAACTGCGTACAGGGAGCCTGGGCTCAGGCTCTGACCCCTTCTACCCTGAGCAAGGATTGGTTCTTTCAGAGACAGAATCCAGCTCCATCATTGGGGTTCTGGAGAAGAGAGGAAGGAAAGAAGGGCGGCAAAACAGGAGTGGGGTGTGGGCCCCACATACCTTCATCCATTCCTCAGCCTGCTCCCGGCTCTGCAGTGCGAGCACCAAGACCTCAGTGGCCCCCTGGGTGAAGCGCAGCTCATGCCTCTTGTGCCGGGTGTCTTTGGGCACGTAGATGACGCTGCAGGCATCCAGCGCCAACCTCAGATGTGGCTGACGATCCTTGGAGCTTTTGTAACACTGGACAAGGAGAGAAAGGGTCAGGGCCTTCTGGAGTGGAAGGTAGAGCAGGAAGCTACCCTCATACAAAGGCTTGGAGCACCCAAAGTCTCTAGGGAAGTTTGACTTATCCCATAAAGACCTCCCCACCCAGCCCAACTGTGGGCACTGTGCAAGGACATGGAGATGCCAGCCAGGGATGTCATTGGGCATCTTCAGGCACAACTGTCTAGTAAGAAGAGATGGTTGCAGCATAATACCAGGAAGACCATTTGCGTCTTAAGAAGTAGAGAAGAAATGGGCTGGCTTGGGAGGAAGCTACATGAAAGGGCTGTATGGCAGGAATTTGGAAAAGGGAATTCTAGCAGAGGTGGAGGGCTGGCCTTGGGAGGTCGGTAGTTTATCAATAATGACTCTGACTCCTCCCTTCTTCTCATAAGGCCAGCATTACCTTGGTGGGAGAAACTGACAGTGACATTACAGAAAAGGAAGACCACAGGCTAATTAATCTTCTAACAGAAGCAAAAGCCCACAACAAAAGACGAACAAATGGAATCTAGACACATAGAAAAGCACACTACATCAAGACCAAGTGTAGCTTTCCCTGGGAACACAGCATGGTTTCATATTCAAAAATCAACCACAAAATTCATCAAGTAAATAGAAAAAAGGAGAAAAATCACACATATCAATAGAATCAGAAAAAGGCATTTTATATAATTCAGTATCCATTTGTGATATAAACTCTTAGCAAACCAAGAATAGAGGGGAGGGATCTTCCTTAACATGGTAATAAGGAACATTTACAAAATCCTACAGGAAAGATAAACGTCAGTCTTAATGGTGAATTACTGGAGCTTCCTCTAGAGGTCTGGATGGAGTTAGGCCCAGCTCCCCCCACTCTGTTTACACCATGCTGGAGGCCCTGGCCTGGCCGGGAGTTGGGAACAGAGAGGCACAGGAGTGGAAATAGGTCGCCCTGACCTTTGTACTGGTGCTTGCCTGGGGTGAGCTTTCATTGCCCCAGGGTGACAAAGGGACTTGTTTCACATGCATCTGTGTTAAGCCAGTCTTGTCAGCAGAGTATTTTGGGGAGGAACTATTATTTTTTTTCCTAAAATTTATGCTCATCCACTCATTTTGGAATTAAAGATGCATTTTCTTTTATAGTGGTGTTCTATAACAACAGGTGCTGCAGGAGATAAGTTTTATGAGACAGAGGTGTGGAAATCAAGGTGGAAATGCAGTGGTCATCTCTTGGTCTATGGGATCATAGGTATTTTTTTAAAAATTATGTTTCATTGTGTTTTTCTCTAGTTTTATAAATAAACACATTAGCTTGCATACCGAAAAACAACAGATAATGCTTTAAAATGATAAAAAAAATTTTCTTCTCTGGCAAAACAAAACAAAAACCTTGGTGAGCTTACCTCAGATCTTTAAAGGGTGTGTGTGTATGTGTGTGAATTTTGCATGTGAGGAGAACCATGATCTCAGAAGCTCTGGGCTTTGAGCTGTGCACAAGGCCAGGCCAGTGGTCCTCAGGCAGAAACACATGAGTCTGCCTAAAGGCACTCACCAAGAGCTGGTCCTCCTTGATGACGGTCAGCTGCTTGGCCCACTGTCCAAAGCGCTTTTTCCGTAGCAGGAAGGCACATATCCTGCAGTCCCTCACCAGGTGCATGGAGGCCTCCTCGGAGGGCCACTGGTGCCTAGGCTGCGGCCCCTTCCCTTCCTCCTCCTCCTCATCATAGGACTCGTAGGAGCTGCTCATGGCATCCGAGTCATTGTCTGCAGGCACCATGGGAAAGAACCTGTCATTATGCTGTCCTGGGGAAGCCCCTGCTGGTCCCAACACTCTGAGTCCCCAGAGGAGACCCAGTGCATGCCTCATGCGGTGCACTGTGTTTTGGATTTACCACTTGCTTTGTGGTCTTGGTGACTTCACTTGGGGAGCCTCAGTATCCTCATTTGTATGGGATAGACCCAGTAAAAAGCTATAATTACCCATCACCTCTGCAGCCCTTGTATCGGGTGACCCTCACACCAAATCCCCATCATGGATAAGGAAACTAGGCTCCCCTTAAGATCAGTTACCAAGAGTCAGGGCAAAGGCAGGATTCTGGGCTCCAGACTCCTATTCCAGTGGCCTTTCCACTGAACCCTGGGGTCACAAGGGCTTTGGGGCATCGTGGTGACCATGGCTGGGGTGAGAGGTGGGGCACATGAATGCCAGGGGCAGGCAATTTGTGAGGGCAGAGCTGGTGTGAACTTACAGGAGTTCTTCAGCTCTCCGTTCATCCTGGCTGCAGGGTAGCTGCTGTCTGCATCCTCATAATAGCCATCCACAATCGAGTGGGCTGGGCTGCATCCATCTGTGGGGTTATTGGGAAGAGCTGAGCATGGAGAAACGCAGACAGACCCAGGAGCAGACCCAGGGGCACGGCTGGGAAGGCCCTGGATACCTTGTCCCTTGTCAGGGAATACAGAGTGGAGCTCAGGGCAGTCCCACACTGGGTGTGGGGACTTGTCTCTGCATCTTGTCTGCTCTGGTTCCCAACATACCCTGAGTGCCCCTGTCCCACGGAACTGCCCTGCCAGGCCTTTGTTCATGCTATTTCCTGTGCCCTCTTCTACCAGAGAACTCCTCACATCCAAGACCCAGTTCCAAGATCTTTCCTCTGACCTTCCCAGTTGGCTTCTCCTCAGTGACCCAGAGCATCAGTGTGTGTGAGAACATTTTGGTGGCAGCTCTGGTACTTGCACTGTGGGGAGTGGTGCACCAGCTGCCAGGGCTTAGATCTGCCTCCATGTTCTGCACAGACCTCCTCTTCTCCCCTCAGACTTGCTGTTCACTTCCTAACACATCTGCTCCCTCATCTTGGAAAGGCAATTTTCCTTCAAAACCTCTGGGAATACAAAGGAAGAACTGGACCACAGGAGTGAATAATAATGCTCACACGAGCATTAGAGCAATAGCAACAGCTATTGGAGCTGAATGGTTAGGGCACATCCTCCTTTGGGGCTGGGAGGTGGTACAGGGCAGTGCAGTGGTGAGCAGGGCACCTCAAACTGTTCTGCATCAGAATCACCTAGGGGTTGTTTTCCAGTGCAGATTCCAAGGGTTGCATCCCTAGAGTTTGGGAATCTCTGGAGTGAACTGAGCTGAGGAATCTGCACTGGAAAAAAATTATTTGATAGGAAAATTCTAAAGATACATAACATAGAAAATGTATCAAATTCTAATGAATTGGAACAAATTTATTTATAAATTTATTTTTTAAAAATATATGAAGTTGGGCTAGAGCTATAGCTCAGTGGCAGAGCACTTGCCCAGCACGTGTGAGGCATAGGGTTAGATCCTTAACACCACATTAAAAAACAAAACAGCCAGAGCAATTAGATAGACAAAAGAAATTAAAGGCATTAAGATAGGAAAAGAAGAACTTAAATTATCACTATTTGCGGATGATATGATCTTATACCTAGAAGACCCAAAAGGGTCTACAAAGAAACTACTAGAGCTAATAAATGAATTCAGCAAAGTGGCAGGGTATAAAATCAACATGCATAAATCAAAGGCATTCCTGTATATCAGCGACAAATCTTCTGAAATGGAAATGAGGAAAACCACCCCATTCACAATATCCTCAAAAAAAAATAAAATACTTGGGAATCAACCTAACAAAAGAGGTGAAATATTTATACAATGAAAACTACAGAACCCTAAAGAGAGAAATAGAAGAAGATCTTAGAAGATGGAAAAATATACCCTGTTCATGGATAGGCAGAACTAACATCATTAAAATGGCGATATTACCAAAAGTTCTCTATAGGTTCAATGCAATGCCAATCAAAATCCCAACAGCATTTCTTGTAGAAATAGATAAAGCAATCATGAAATTTATATGGAAAAACAAAAGACCCAGAATAGCAAAAGCAATTCTAAGCAGGAAGTGTGAATCAGGCGGTATAGCGATACCAGATTTCAAACTGTACTACAGAGCAATAGTAACAAAAACAGCATGGTACTGGTACCAAAACAGGCGGGTGGACCAATAGTACAGAATAGAGGACACAGACCAATCCACAAAATTACAACTATCTTATATTTGATAAAGGGGCTAAAAGCATGCAATAGAGGAAGGATAGCATCTTCAACAAATGGTGCTGGGAAAACTGGAAATCCATATGCAACAAAATGAAACTGAATCCCTTTCTCTCGCCATGCACAAAAGTTAACTCAAAATGGATCAAAGAGCTTGATATCAAATCAGAGACTCTGCGTTTGATAGAAGAAAAAGTTGGCTCCGATCTACGTATTGTGGGGTTGGGCTCCAAATTCCTTAATAGGACACCCATAGCAAGAGTTAAAAACAAGAATCAACAAATGGGACTTACTCAAACTAAAAAGTTTTTTCTCAGCAAGAGAAACAATAAGAGAGGTAAATAGGGAGCCTACATCCTGGGAACAAATCTTTACTCCTCACACTTCAGACAGAGCCCTAATATCCAGAGTATACAAAAAACTCAAAAAATTAAACAATAAGAAAACAAATAACCCAATCAACAAATGGGCCAAGGACCTGAACAGACACTTCTCAGAGGAGGACATACAATCAATCAACAAGTACATGAAAAAATGCTCACCATCTCTAGCAGTCAGAGCAACGCAAATCAAAACCACCCTAAGATACCATCTCACTCCAGTAAGATTGGCAGCCATTATGAAGTCAAACAACAACAAGTGCTGGCGAGGATGTGGGGAAAAGGGTACACTTGTACATTGCTGGTGGGACTGCAAATTTTGGTGCGGCCAATTTGGAAAGCAGTATGGAGATTCCTGGGAAAGCTGGGAATGGAACCACCATTTGACCCAGCTATTGCCCTTCTCTGACTGTTCCCTGAAGCCCTTAAAAGAGCGTACTATAGGGATACTGCTACATCGATGTTCATAGCAGCACAATTCACAATAGCTAGACTGTGGAACCAACCTAGATGCCCTTCAATAGATGAATGGATAAAAAAAAATGTGGCATTTATACACAATGGAGTATTACTCAGCACTAAAAAATGACAAAATCATGGCATTTGCAGGGAAATGGATGCCATTAGAGCAGATTATGCTAAGTGAAGCTAGCCAATCCCTAAAAAACAAATGCCAAATGTCTTCTTTGATATAAGGAGAGCAACTAAGAACAGAGCAGGGAGGAAGAGCAGGAGAAAAAGATTAACATTAAACAGGGACAAGAGGTGGGAGGGAAAGGGAGAGAGAAGGGAAATTGCATGGAAATGGAAGGAGACATTCATTGTTATACAAAATTACATATAAGAGGATGTGAGGGGAAAGGGAAGAAAAAAAAAACAAGGGAGAGAAATGAATTACAGTAGATGGGGTAGAGAGAGAAGATGGGAGGGGAGGGGAGGGGGGACAGTAGAGGATAGGAAAGGCAACAGAACACAACAGTCACTAGTATGGCAATATATAAAAACGTGGATGTGTAACTGATGTGATTCTGCAATCTGTATACGGGGTAAAAATGGGAGTTCATAACCCACTTGAATCAAATGTATGAAATATGATATGTCAAGAGCTTTGTAATGTTTTGAACAACCAATAAAAAAAAAGAAAAAACAAAACAAAACAAAACAAAAACAAAAACAAAAAACAAATAAAAGTATGCTGTCCATCTACCACTACCAAATATATATATATATATATATATATATATATATATATATATATATATATATATAAAGTCATTTTGATGTAGATAGTCCCTGAGGCTCATCTAGAAGTTCAGCTGGTGAAGGGTTTGGGCTCTGTCAGAATCGAGCTCCAATCCTATCTCTTCCATCTCCTGAGTGAGCCTGGAAAGAGTACAGCCTCCTTGCATTCCAATTCTTCACCCAGGAAGTGAACAGCTCCCCACTGTGGATTAATGGTATCATGCACATAAGCTCTGAGCACAGAGCGTGGCACACATTGGGTGCTGACAAATGCTAGCTATCATTATCGCTGTGTCCTTTGATTCTCAATGGGAGGGAGGTTCAGACCCATTTTACAGATGGGGAAACAAGCCACACATGGCTGGCTGCTAGTGACAGAGCTTGGGTCAGAACTGAGCTTGCCAGCTCAGGCGATGGAAGCACAGCCTCTCCTCCAGGAGGTCTTCCTCGGCCCAGTCCCACTCGCTCTCACACACGCTGATCTTCAGAGCTCTGCTCTGGGTTCCCAGCCCCTCCTGTCCATCTGTTTCCCGAGGGCAGCAGCACTGAAGTCTCCCACAACTGGGACTCCCAGCTCTATCTCCCAAGAGGGGATCGAGATGCCTTTCGCAGCAGGCAATCTGAGGCCTCAGATGCTGACCACACACCGGTGAGGTGGACTGGGGGTGTCAGGGCCAGAGCAGCAGGGGGAGCTGGGAGGGGAAGGTGTGTCAGAGAGGGACAGGACGAAGCACTGCAACACCTGGCAGGGCTGGACGCTGTGTTCCAGAGGAAGGATACTCCCTGATGGGCTTGGCATGAGCTCCCTGGACAAGGTCTCAGCTCTTCCTGAGGCCCTCCCTTCCCAGCTGCTCCCAGGAGGGTGCTTCTCTGCCCTGTCTGAAAGGGAAGTGAGCTTTCTGGGAAGATGCAGGAGTCTCATCTAGCTGAGGTGCTTGACCTGGGATTAGGGCCCAGCAGCACCTCTTCCCCCTCCTTCCTCCCCTGCCCTGGAGTCAATGAGATTGGAAAAAGGTGCCTGTTTTACATCCAAACAGCTGCTTGTAGTAACATAGAACTTGGGACAATCAAGGCTAAAGAGGGCAACAGATCATCTGGTGCAGACCTACCACAGTTACAAGGTAGAAACAACCCAAATGTTCATCAGTTGATCAACAGATATGCACAACATGGTGTAGATACACGGAATGTTATTCGGTCATAGAAAAGAACGAAATTCTGGTCTATGCTCCAACACTGATGAACCTTGGAAGCATTATGAGAAGTGAAAGAAGCCAGACAGAAAAGGTCATGTAGTATGTGACTCCATTTATACAACATATTCAGAATAGGCAAATCCACGCTGGCAGAAGACTGGAGG
The DNA here is from genome assembly GCF_048772815.1 of Callospermophilus lateralis. Taxonomy (NCBI): domain Eukaryota; kingdom Metazoa; phylum Chordata; class Mammalia; order Rodentia; family Sciuridae; genus Callospermophilus; species Callospermophilus lateralis. Next base: position 64,656,646 of record NC_135309.1, read on the forward strand.
TCCGCAGGGGCTGGGGACTGACTGGTTAACAGCAGTTTCCTTTGGGATGATGAAAACGTTTGGGAACTGGATAGTAGTGATGGCTGTACGACACTGAATGTACCAAATGCCACTGGTTGGACTTTTAAAAAATCGTGAAAATGCTCAACCTTGCATGTAGTTGACCACAGTAAAAAATAAAATGCCCCATGACAAAAAGCCCAAGAATTACAAAAGACCATGAGTGGAAGAGTATGTTTCCTTTGTTCAGATTTTTTTTTCCCTTTTTGAGACAGGGTCTGGCTATGTTTCCTAGGCTGGCCTTAAACTCCCAGGTTCAAGTGATCCTCCCTCCTCAGCCTCCTGAGTAGCTGGGATTAGGTGTACACCACTATGCCCAGCTGAAATACATGTTCAAATATATACATATATATTCATATATATATATATATATATACATATATATTCATATATATATATAAATATATATATACACACACACATGTGTGTGTGTGTGTGTGTGTGTGTGTGTGTTATTTATTTATTATTTTTCAGTGCTAGGGTTGGAACCTAGGCCTCAAGCATGCTAGGCAAGTGCTCTACCACTGAATTACATCCCCAACCCTCTCCCCAGATTTCAGATTTCATCTCATTCAGGAAAACCTCATTAATATTTCTTGCATAGCCTAGAAAAATTATTAGAATACATGAATGTGTGTATATTATTAGAAAAAAAGCTAGACTCATGTTATACGCAGTATTTTGTGTTTGATTTTCTTAAATGACTGTATCTTGGAATTTGTTTCTGATCAGCACAGGCTTCTTTGATGTATGTATTCATGGTGTTTCTGGATGATGGGGTAGCATCCCACTAACATTATATACAAATTCAGCTCCACGTGCTAGGTCATTCAAAACCATAACATGGTTCCTTGTGTATAATTGTGTATAATGTTTTCAAGAAAGTGATAGCTTCTGATCCTCAAAGGAACACTATCCATTAACTCACTGGGGGGGAGACCATGGAAGATCAAGGACTCTTCTTTGTGATAAATTTAAGAGATTTTTCAAAGTTGATTTATTCTAGTGTCCTCTATATAATTTTAATGAGCACATCCAGCAGTAAAAGTATGTAGATGGAATATTTATATATTTATTTATATAAATTATGTGTAATAAACTGTTCCAAGTATGCTCTTATTAGAGAATAAATGCTATATTCAGATAGAATTTTTAAAAACGTGTTGAATTAAATATTAATATAGCTTCTAAGATTTCTGCCAACACCATTGTATGAATCTCTGGGATGTGCACATTAGAGACCTATAAGACCATGTGTCCTACCTTTTTCTTTCTTTTTTCCAGTGCTGGGAATTGAATCCAGGCCTTGCACATGGAAGGCAAGCACTCTACCACTGAGTTACACTCCCCACATGCCCTATTTTACCTGTTGTTGGCTTGATAACCTAACCCATCATAAGATGTGATTCAACTGAAATACAATTTATTCCCCCCCACCCCATCCCCAGACAGGAGCAGTTGGATTAGCATCAGTTTCAGGGCTCAGAACAGGTTGGTTTATGTTACCTCCTTCCTATGCATGTATGTGAGTAGAGGAATAGAGGTCCAGAGAGGAGAAGGGGGTGGTCCAAGGCCACACAGAACTGAGACTAACCCAAGTCCCTGGCCCCTGGTCTGTACCCATCAGTCCACCCAGATTGGCACTGCAGAGGCCAGAAGCTCAGAGCAGCCCCTCCTCAAGAACTGGTGACATGGCTGGGCAGGCACTAGGCCTGGCACTCCAGCTCCTGCAGGACGTGGACACACTTAGAATTGGCTTCTCAGGAAGGAGAAGCCCATAACCCCGAAGGGGACCAGAACTTACTGTGGGAGCTGATGTACTCAGGGGACTTGCCTGGTCCCAGAGGAAGGGCCTCCTCATAGTAGTCCTCAGGGGGAGGCTTGTTGGGCAGTGGTGGAGGCAGGTCTGCTGCCTGTGTGGGGACAAGAAGGTGAGATCAGATGGCTGCGGAGTAGAGAAGAGGGGAGCAGGAGAGGGCGAGGCTGGTGGAGGAGGATGCAGTAGCTCTTCGGAGGTAGGTAGACCCTGAATGGGAAGCCATAATTTTAATATAGTCACAGAGAAGGCAGAACTTAAGAGTGTATTTGTCCTGTGTTTCTCACCCCAAATTTTGAAGCATTAGAGCTTCTCTATAATGGCTGAAAGTTTTGTGGACTGCCAAACACTGATAGCTATACTTTTGCTTGAGCACACGCAATATTACAAAGAACTACCATGAGTTCCCCAAACTCTGCCACCACATCCACATCCACATAAGAGGAGCAGCAGGACACATGCGCATGAGGCCTGTTATGTAGTGAACAGTTTAGGCTTTGTGCCAGGGGATTCCCCAGCTTTACAGCTAAGTTCTGTCACTTACTAATTGTGGGACATCAGGCGTATCACTTGCCCTCTCTGAACCTGTTTCCTTATCTGTATAAAGGGGGAATAGCAGTTGTATCAAGCTCACTAGTTGCTTTGAGTATGTGAAGGATACACTAAGTTGTCAACAACTGGTACCATCACCATTGATGGTGAGGATAATCCACTATGGAGTTGACAGACAATGCTTGTCTCTAACTCTGTGACCCCCAAGTCTGAGAACCCTAGATCTGGTCCAATCTTTCATCTTGTGGGTGAAAAACTCAGGCTCTGAGAAGGGAAATGATTTGCCTAAGGGCACACAGAGACTCCCACCCCCTGGTCCACAGAATTTCCCATCACCTCTGTATGCAATCTGAGGTTGGTGTGGTGATGTGCTTCAGGCCTAAGGGGACAGACTAGCTCACCACAGTCTCCCTGCTTAGCAGGACTACGGTGCGCATGCATGCGCTATTGAATGTATGAATGCTTATTTGTGCTATTCCTGCCCTTAACCACCACCTGGGAGAGAGAACAGGGTCTTGCCCACAAAGAGGACCCAACCATCAGCCGGGGGAGAACTTCCCTCATCCTCTCTAGAGGGGCACAGGGCTTGAGGGTGTGGGATCCATGACTCACATTTCTCAGAGATGGGCTCTTGGCTGGCTCAGGGCTGGTTCCTTTGCTGGGCTCCCCATCGTCCTCTGGCATGTCCCGAAGGTCACTCAGGTCACAGTCTACACAGGATCAGGGCATTGGTCAAGGGAAAACCAAAGAGGGCTGGATTTGGCGTCTGGAGGTTTCTGAGTGAGGACTGGACTTCACCATTGCCTCCGCCACCTAGGTGACTCAATCAATTGCCCTGGGACTCCTCCATGGTAACCTGGTCACCCCATCCCCTGCCTCGTCTGTCAAGAGGACCAAATCACATTCTTTGTAATGGTGCTTTGGAGGTTTCTGACAATTGTGTTACAAAGGCTTGGTGTTCTCTCTAGGTCCATCAGCCCCCAGAGCTCCTGCAGAGACTGTAGCTTTCTCCCTGTGATGAGCACTGCTCTCTGCCCCCAGGATGGAGTTGGGCTGGCACACAGCCTCCCACACGCTGGCTAGCCTGCTCCCAGGCCAGGCTCTGACACAGCTCTCATTTTCTGCTTAGACACTGGACTGCTCAGCCAGGGTCCCAGGAGGACATGGCTGGCAGAGGCAGTGGCGGGCGGGAAGCCCCTTCTGTACTGAACTCTTTGACTTACACTTTTCTTCCTACTGTTCCTCAAATCTCAAGAACATTTCCTATAACTGCAAGTTCCAATTGCATTCTCAGAGCTGGCAGAGGCAAGAAAACCTAAAGTGACTCCATGATGCAATGTTAGAGCCAGGCCCAGCCACCTGGGAGAGACGGTGTCAAAACCAAGGTTGGAAGAAGCACTTACCAAATTCTTCAAAGAGGGACTCCACAAAGCTGGGCCCCGAGTGGAGGTCAGCAGTGTTCACGTACAGGTAGGAGACTTCCTTAGCTGGAAGGGAGGGGAGGACACTGGCAGTGAAGGGGGAAGGGATGAGTCCAACCCGCACTGCGTGGACTCCCGTTCCACAGGAGCTCAGCACTCACTTTGCAAAGCACATTCACATCCTGTCATTGTGCTGTTTTTCACACTTTGTTTTCATTTTTACTCTGTCACTGAGGATCTGTCTCTAAGTAAAAGGAGGCCCAGAAACCTAGTATTATGGGGCTATTCTGGGAATCGTCAGGGGACGGGGTCTACTGGGCACAGTAGGAAAAATGCTGCCTTTTCTTCCTCCCAAGAGTCCTGTGAAGGCGGCAGGGATTCTCAACTCAGTTTTTTGGGAAACAAGGTTTGGAGTCACTCAGTGGTAACTTCCCACAGCATCCTTCAGATTCCCTGAGCATGGAAGGACACGGGTATGGCCTGGAGTTCAGAGAGATGCACCGTGCCATCAACTGACCTGGAGTGTGGAGGGAAAGGTGGAGCCAGTGGGCAGAGCGTGTTGCTGGGCAGATAGTAATGGGCAGAGATGTGGGCTTAGGTGGGCACGAGCAGCAATGCAGCTCATGAGGATGAGTGTGTGCAGGATTGTATGCCTGTGCAGGAGGGTGTGAGGTGCACATGCGTGTGTGTCGGGGGTCTGTCTGGTGTAGCTCACAGCATTACCTTTGTGTATGTGTGTGTGCGCGCTGTGTGCACGCATGGTGTATGTAGCATGTGTTGTGAGTCATGTGTGGTGTATAGGAGTACATCATGTGTGAGAGTGCTGTGTGAGTCCTGTGAGAGTATTATGGGTCATGTGTGGCAGGTATGTGGGTGCAATGTGTTCTTTTTTTAAAAAAAAAAATTTAAAGTTTATTTCTTACATACATGACAATAGTGGAATGCATTACAATCATTATTATCCTTTCACAGCATAATTTTTTGTAACTCTGCATATAAAGTGTGTTCACACCAAATTATGCCATTATACATGAGCTCTCTTATTATTACTATTATTATTTTTTTTGCATTACATTCTTAAAACAGCATACTACAGGGACTCAGCCACATCAATGTTTATAGCAGCACAATTCACAATAGCTAAACTGTGGAGCCAACCTAGATGTCCTTCAGTGGATGAATGCAATGTGTTCTTGTGTGTGAATGTGTGGAGGGCTGGGGATGGAGGAGGACAAAGAACACGGCTAGGACTGAGGTGGAAGAGCAGGCTCTAACTGGACAAGAACAATAGACCAGAGCATGCTATTAGCAGAACCTGTGTGTTGTGAGAGGAACCTGTATGTGCACAGGCCCTGGGGAGTTACTGAAGGTCCTTGAGGAGGGTCAAGGGTGACACAGCTGTCTGTAGGGAAATGGCTCATCCGGGCTGACCTGGGAGAGGCTGTAGGCTCTGCAGGATGGAGGCCACGGCCATCTTCTTCTCCAGGGTGCTGTCACTTAGGTACTCCTGGTCGAGGAGGCTAAGCAGACCAGTGAGCTCCGGGAGCAGCTGCTCCAGCACTGGGGAGAAAAGCCAGGGCCAGTCAGAGTTCTGCATGCAGGATCTGGCCCTCCCCACCCACTGAAGCCGGGGCTGGAGGGGACAGAGAGCAGGGCCTGGTACACAAGGGAGAGGCAGGGCCCTCACACAGCTGTCCCAGTGCTGGCCACCATCCTCCCTTGGGGGGCCCTGCTCATTAGCCCCATGGCATTCCTCCAGGCCTCCTCACACTGCCTCAGACCTCAGATGACCTTGGCCGGAGAACTGTACCTCCCTGGGCTCACCCCGGCCACTCTGAACCCAGGCAGCCCTGGGCAGAGGTGCCCGGGCCTCCCTTTGTCCCATTCTGCTCTCTGTTTGCAGGTCTAGGGGGGCTCAGTGCAGGGCTCGGCTGGAGCCCCTGGCTATCCAGGATATAGGCAGGAAGGAGCCTTCCTGTCCCATCAGTTCATATGCTTCAATCTCTGGAACCTTCTGTTTCCGGCACTTTGGCTAGAGCCAAACTAAATATTAACCCTTCCTACCCCATGCCCAAAGCTATCATTGCCATTCTTCCCATGCTCAAACCAGCACTTCTCCAACCTGAGTGTGTTTAGGAACCACCTGGGGATCTTGCCAAAATGCAAATTCACATTCAGGAGGTCTGGAGTGGGACCCAGGTGTCTGCATTTCTGACAAGTTCCCAGGTCTGTGACCAAAGTGAGTTGCAAGATGCTAGAGCACAGAATCCTTTAAAGACTGGCACATACTAAGATCATGATGTCATTGATGTCTTCCTGTCCCAAATAGTAACTTGGGACTTGATTTGTGTTAAGGCCAAAGGCCAGCTTCATCACAGTAGTAGTATTGTCCTGCTTTATGTCTTACCACACACTTGTGCGTTATGATAAAAGCTAACCTGTATTGAACAATGCTGAGACCTTTATGCTTATTGTACCTTTTTAATCTCATATCAAGCATTTTCTTGTCTCCATCATATGGAGGATAACACTGAGCCTCAGAAACGTCTCCATGATTACACAGCTACTAACCCTGGCTGGACGACTTCCCTCACTCTAGTATCTTCACCACAGAACTAACTATATTGCCTTGTGGTATTTTGTGCAAGTTCTGAGGTAGGTCTCAGGCTCACCCTTACTCTTTTAGATGAAGAAACTAAGGCGGCTTAGGTGAGTAACTAGCTTAAAGTCACAGAGGCAAGCTGAAGGACCAGGACTTGCACTCTGGCCATGATTCCCACGTGTTTCTCTCCACCCTGCATGTCCTGAGGAAGCAGAAGACTGATATGAACCTGTGGGGTCTGGGACATGTACAAGAGGCTGTCACATCCTGCCTAAGAAAACCAGCCCTGGAGCCAGTGTCAAGTTCAAATTCAAATTGCATTATTCCTCAGCTCCGAGACCTTTGACAAGTTACTTCTCCTGCCAGTGACTCAGTTTTCTCCTCTGCGAAGGGAGGCTAACAACAGTACCTGCCTCATTCGGTGGCTGTGAGAATTTCTTCCGCCAAGCTCGTCGTGCCTGGGCCTGCTCAGAGCCGAAGCTCACCACAGTCAGCAGCTCCCTGCCTCTGCAGGCTTCACCTTGCTGACCTGTGCTGCGCAGGCCTCCGGGGGTCTGCCTCCCTCAGCAAGAGCTTAGCTCCAGAAGGTGTGGGCTGGACTATGACACTGCGTCTGCTCAGCACAGGTGCGCCAGGTGTGTTTGACAAGAGAAGGGATGTATAGATGTCCACTCTTGGATTTTCTTTTAAATGGAAATTGTCTGTAGAGATGGTGGCATTATTGGGAAAATATGACATTGTTGTCTCTCTGCAGCAGTCAAGCTTCTCTTCAAATTTGTGGAACATGAGCTAAAGATGGGATTGGATAGGACAGCTCACTCATGAGTGCTCCCCACTGGTAGGCACTTCCGGCCTCATCCCCAGGCACAGATGTGAGCAGCTTTTGGGATACACATTTTCCAGGACATGACGCCTGGGCTGAGGAGACCTAAGGGATGTTCCTCAGTTTCAGAGGGGTGGAGCCCGGCTGATTCCCAGGTTGTGAGATTCCTAGAGTCACCGAGTGGTACTGCTCCAGGGGGCGCTGCTGAACCCACAGTTGGGTGAAAGGAGCCTGGAGACCTGCTGTCCCCAGAGTGACAGAGAAGCAAGGGTTCTGGATGGATTGGGGAGGCCAGGAGGGGCTCCTCTTTAAAGCAGGAATTCATTTAAAATAATTTCAACCAAATTTGCTTTGGTTGGGAAGGAAATCTTTTCAGATAGAATTATGAACTTCTCTGGCACCCTTAGGGACACACCAAACATCAGTTAATGTAATTTCAAAGCATTTACTGAGTGCTAAATATGTGTCAGGGGGGCCACTTGGGGGTTAGGAAAAATAAACAAGATATTGTCCCAGTAGGCATCCTCTCTATTCAGTTTCTCTCTCTCTCTCTCTCTCTCTCTCTCTCTCTCTCTCTGTCTCTGTCTCTCTGTACACACAGTCACAATTAATGACTCACAGGGGACGTCCCAGTAAATGCAGTAAGGTAGGCACCAAGGGCAGCGAGCTGTCCAAGGCCTGCGGCTGTGGTTCTCATATACAAGTTCCCAGTCTGCTCTGCTGTCATGTGCCCGAGTCTGAGTTCAGAGTTGCTGGCAATTCGGCTCTACGCCAAGCATTCTGAAACCCTCTGGTGTCAGGATTCCTTTATACTTTTAGAAATTATGGAGTAACCCAAAGAACTTTACTTTTGGGGGCATTTTATCTGCCAATATTGACTGCATCAGCAATGAAACCTGAAACATTCTAGAACCACAAGAACACACTCTTGGAGTGGACACATCTTCCCATGTCCCCTTTGGAAATCTCCACTGCACACTCAAAGAGAATGAGTGAGGCAGGTGTGTGACATCTTAGTACTAGATAAAAGCCCTTTTGACCTTGTGGACCCCTTGAAAGCATTTTGGAGATCCCTTAGGTATCCCCTATCCCAACACATACCTCGAGAACTGCTGTGCTCAGTGAATGAACCCAGATTGCTCAGCTTATTGAGTTTCTTTCTTTCTTTCTTTTGCGTTACTGGGAATTGAACCCAGGGGCACTTTACCACTGAGCTACATCTCCAGCCCTTTGAATTTTTTTTAAAAATATATTCTTTTAGTTGTAGATGAACACTATACATTTTTAAAATTTATTTTTATGTGGTTATGAGGATTGAACCCAATGCCTCATATTTGCTAGACAAGAGCTTTACCACTGAGCTACAACTCCAGCCTAGCCCTTGTGATTTTGAAACAGAGTCTTGCTAAACTGCCCAGGCTGACCTTGAAGTGGCAATCCTCCTGCCTCCTGACTGGCTGGGTTTACAGGCATGTGCCACTATGCTTGGCAGCATTTTGGGTTTCTTTAAATCTCTTTTCTTCTCCCTCCCTGTCTTCCTTTTCCTCTCATTTCTTTCCTTCTCTCTGAGGTTCCAACCCTTTCCTGCTGCTCCTAGCAAGTACCTGCATGTGGCAGTATTCCTGCTTCTAAGTGCTCTGCCTTACTGCTTCTAATACACACAGTAAGCTTTGTTACTGTTGCTTCTAATAAGAACAATGCAGTTCCCCGTGAGTTCTCTGTATTTATCATATGAGCTTTAGTATCCAAGCTTCATAACAGCATTTTTTGTTTCCTTCCTGGTCTTTGATGGGATTCTTCACATGAGACCTTGATTTTTAAGTGCTTTTCATTTAACAGAGATGTGATCACTGGAGTCCAAACAGACTGGAAGACAAGGAAGGGCCTGAGCCAGGGAGAAGCAGATGAAGAGCAATGGACTGCCGCCTAGTCCTGGTGTTGGTTTCAACAGCCAAGATCTTAGTTCAGTGCAGCAGAGGCTGGCAGAGGTACTGCTGGGCTTCCTCTCCAAGTCCTCCCCCTGAGGGGTCAGGGTGTGACTTCACCAGGACTCTCAGCTCTTTGACTGGGGACCCCTTCACCTGTGGGTGGGCAGTCCTCACCATGGGGTTGACATTTTCTCTCTTGCTGTCTCTCTCTCTCTCTTCTCTCTCTCTCTCTCTTTTTTTTGTACCAGGGATTGAACCTAGGGTTGCTTAATCACGGAGCCACATCCCCAGCCCTTTTTCATACTTTATTAGAGACAGGATCTCTCTGAGTTGCTGAGGCTGGGTTTGAATTCACAATCCTCCTGCCTCAGCCTCCAAGTCCAGCCTGACATTCCTTCTCCATGGCCCTCTTCCTAAAGAGCCGATTTGAATATCACAGCCCCGAGGACCTCACAGAAGAAAAACAGGTTACTCAAAGAGAATCCCAGACATAACAGGGGGCTCTCACTCGATAGAACCTTCTGTATATCATGGATACCAGAAACCTTCAGCCAGCACCAGGCTTTTCTAGAACAGTGCAGAACTCACCCCAAGACAGCCTTCAAGTGCAGCAAATATAGAAGCGCTTTCAATGAGAGCTTTGTTTTTAGTATTGGAGAATCCAACCACAGGGATTTCATCCATCAGAGAATTTAATTTGAGAGAAGTCATATGGGTATAATGCAAATGACAAATAATTCTGGCCAGGGCTCACACATACCACCAGGATAGCTGCCTGGAATTTCAAAAAGACTGAGTTTTCTAGGGGTTGTTGGAAACATCAGTTCCTGAACCTCCTATCCAGAGAGTGACCTGGTAGACTTAGGATTTGGAATCTACATTTTAATAAGCACTCCACCCGGGTGATTCCATTGTAACTAGTTCAAATTTCAACCTTTGCAAAATACTCCACCAAACATCCTATAGGGAGCATGTATGAAATTCAGGAATATGGTGAAAACCCATACTCCTTAAAAAAAAATCACTGGACTGACCCTTTTGAGAGTAGAGGGAATAAGAGCCCCAAGAGAAGATGGTAAATGGCTGGAATATGGAGTATTACTTTGATTAGGCACAGTTGTATGACTTTGGGGACAGATTCATGATGAGTGAGTACTAGGATTTCCTTTTTTGGGTACCAGGGATCGAACCCAGGGTCTCATGCATACAAGGCAAGTACTCTACCTTGAGGTTATATCCCTACCCTAGTATTGGGAATCTTATACTGCCATTTCTGAGCTGAAGAGAGCTCTGGTTTTGTCTTATGTAAAATGAGAATAGTGGGATCCCAGCCTCAAGGACAGGGAGGCTGAAGGTCATGCCTCTAGGCCCTTAGCATAACACTACATCTGGTACAAATAAGCACTAAATGACAGCCATATTGCTTATTGTTGTTGTCACTTGCTACTTCCTGACACTTCCCAGAACCATGCAGATTCCAAAGTACTGATCAGATAGTATTTGGTGACAGATGTGTGATTGTTGTAATAAGCTCAGTGAGGACAGAGCCTGAATCTTGATCAGCACTTAGTAGATGCCCAGTGAACACTAATTCAATAGATATAATATTTTGATGACCTAGTCTAATCTTCATTTATTTATTTATTGGTATCAGGGATTGAACTTAGGGGCACTTGACCACCGAGCCACATCCCCAGCCCCACCCCCCTTTTTCTTTTGTATTTTATTTAGGAACAGGGTCTCACTAAGTTGCTGAAGGTCTTGCTTTAGCTGAGGCTAGATTTGAACTTGAGATCCTCCTGTCTCAGCCTCCTGAGCCGCTGAGATTATGGTGTGCACCACTGTGCTGGCTAATCCACTCATTTTAAAGATGTAAAAAGTGAGGACCAAAGAAAGAGGTTACCTGACTTGACTGTGATCACATGACCACTCGAGAAAATAGTATCTAGTGCTAAATTCACACAAAACTTGATGCTTGAGTCACTGGAAGAGTGGCTAAGAACACAGGCCATGGACAATCAGGCTCCCCTCCCAGCTTGGTCATTTTTCAGCTGTGGGCCCCTGAGGAAATTTCTTAATTTTCCTAAGCTTCCAATTGATGTGCAGACAGTGGACATAATAACAGTGGCTGCTTCACAAGCTCATGGTGAAGATGAAATATGTGTTGTGCAAGGAGCTCATCACACTGCACAGCTGCTCTCTTCATTCCTATGTGACCTCCAGCGTGCAGTTTCAGGTGCACTGGTATGTACAGGTGGGGGATAGGCCAAGAGGACATCATGGATTGTACCAAATCTCCCCACCTGGACTGCCCATGGCTTTGGGCCCAAGACAGAGCTCAGAATGGTTGTAGCAGGAGGCAGTGACTCCCCTTTCCTCAGGGTGCTCCCATTTCAAGGATCCTTCCATGCCAGGTGAGGGGGCAACATTCTTTAGTTGGAGGCAGACATACAACCCAGAACTGTGCCCTTACCATCCCCAGTCAGGAAGACCTCATTTACCAGTTCCTAACCTGCCCTCTCCCATCTTTACTACTGGCCCAGGTCTTTTGTCCTATCTGGGGGCAGAGAGCGGGCATCAGGACATGCTGGCCTTTATGTCTAAAGTAAATTTAGTACCATAAGCAAATTTCATTCTTCTTATTTGGTTTAGGTTAATATTGGAGTGGTATGGTGAATTCCAAGGATTAAAACAACAACAAGAAGGAAGAAATGAACTAATTATTGTTCATAAATTTTCAATATTTAAAGTGGGTCAGGCACAGAAACGCAAGATAGGGGATAGCCTCATTCTCTAGGCTGCAAAAACATTTCTCAAATATGATTATAACTTATTTAAAAATACATCTATGATTAAGGAATGCTTATTGTTTTGGTGAGTACTTGACTAAAACTAAGATCAAATTTCTCTTTGCTCCTCTATCCTCCTGAACACAATAAAATAAAAACAGGATGTTATGAAGCCCTAAGCAACTTAGCAAGACCTGTCTCAAAAAAAAAAAAAAAAAAAAACAAAAAAACAAAAAACAAAAAACAAAAAACCAAACAGGCTGGGGATGTGGCTCAGTGGGTTCAATCCTTAGTATTAAAAAAAAAAAAAGATGTTATACAGCAGAAATTTAGCCCCAAGCTGAAAGTGCTATCACTGGCTCCCAGGATATAGTGCAGCTGGAATGAAACCTTCAATCAAAAGACATTCATTGCAACCAGTAAGGGTGATCACACAGAAGCTCAGAACTATTTAAAAATTTCAAAGGTTATGAGTCTAATTCCCATGACAAAAGAGAAATTAAGAATTAAACTTCTGCCAACCTCAGGTTGGGCTTATACAGGCTGGGCACCAGAGCTGAGCACCTTGACGCATGTCCTCATGCCCATGTACCTTTCAGACTCTGGAACTGACAAAAATGCTTGGTGACAGTGTGGAAGTTACAGCTTTGTTAAATTCAAAGCAGCAGGGAGAAATGCCATTTCCCTTTCCCCCACCTCACTGTTTGAGAAGCATCTTTCTAGAGGGACAGAGACAACTCCATCCTTCTTTGTTTTCAGTCAGAGGAAATGCAGCTGGCCCAATTTTAAAATGGAAAATAAGAAGAGTTGTTGGACTGTGGTTTTATGAAAGGCCTACAATTTTTCTTTGGGTTTATTCAGATTTCCTTTCTTATTTCCATGCAGCAAAATAACCCAATTTACATCTCATAAAGGCTCCTGTTTGGACAGAGAGAAACAGTGTTACTTTGAAAAATTTTGAATATGATTTTAGAGATAATTTTCTACATACTGTAATTTAACAAGCTGGCACAATAATAGCGTCTGATCCTTTAGAACTGCGGTGTGTGTGTGTGTGTGTGTGTGTGTGTGTGTATGTGTGTGTTTGTGTTCCCCAAAGACTCCATATTGCTGAACTTGAATCCCTCCTGTGGGAATGGCTGCTGATTGATTCAGTGATTTATTTTTGTCATTGATGAATTTTAATTCTAACACATAACTGGGAATAATGAGAAGTAACAGATATTGAGCAACCCCATCTACCTGAGTGTATATCCTGTTCCCCATTTCCTAGCCGTGGACACTGATAAACTGTCCCTGCCTCATGTACCTCACGTATGTCACTGGTGACCTGTGAGTGTGTCTTCTCAGTGGGAATGGGCCCTGATATACATGAAAGTGCTTAGAATGGTGTCTGACACCTGTAGCCACTCAAGAAATGTTATTTATATTACTCTTCATTACTGTTCTGAGGCATACCCTACTTTAAGAGATTTACATGTGTTATTTGTATCAATTAATTTGTACACCAAGGTGAAACAGCCCGTTTTACAGGTGTGGGATCTGAGCACTGCAGAACAGGAGGGGCAGTTATGATGTCTCCTCCAGTTTCCCTCCAACATGCTGCTTCTGTCAGTGCCCCATTCAGGGTTCATTCTGCAGAGGCAGCAGCTCCACAGTAAGGCAGGTAGCAGTGCCTATTCTACTCATTGGCTCGGAAATCTCTCTTTCCCTGGCCCTTCTCTTCCAAGTTGCTGCAAGTCTACCCAGCTGGGAACACAGGGATGTCTCACTTCCTTCCTCCGAATTTACAAGAACTCTTTGCATCCAAGGGAAGACCAGATAGCAGGCAGAACATCGGAGGGGACTGCACTGGTTGGAACCCCACTGTTTATCACCCAAATACTTCCTGTTGTCCCAATGTGGATGGGGAAGATCATGGTGCATGCAGGATGGAAAAAGAGTCAAAGCAAGCCCAGCTGCATACCCAGGGCCTGGTGCTCAGTGCTTCCCAGGAGTTAAATATAGCCCCTATGAGAGGGAGGGCAAGGGGTGGTGAGGTCACCTTGGAAGGCTTTTGTGTGTGTTAATGAGAGCTATTGCAGGAAACCGAATATCCTTTTATGCTGAAAAGAATAGTAGGAGTTTGACTCCCCAGGATAGAAACAGAAACATCATAAGGAAGGGAGGTGGGAAGGACCAGTGGGAAGAACTTGGGTTCTAGCTCCTCCCCTTACTAGTGTGCAACTCTAAGTCAGTTCCTTAACCCCTCTGACCACTATCTTCCTCTTCATAAGAAGAGGTTTAGAAAACCCCTGCATGAGGGGGAAATGAGGAATGGCTGGGGAAGGGTTTGCACACCCAGGGCTTATTATTAGGGGTGGCAGACTCGCACAGTTCTCTCACCTCATGTTACTTCAGATCAGGGAGGTCACAAATGAATGGGAAAGCAGGTCTTGGGGGTGTTTTTGGTGACTTTATCCCCAGGAGCCAGGCTAGGGCGACAGGCTTGGGAAGTTCTGTATCTTCAATGCTCTTCCTAGCAGCAGCTCTGTCCCTGTTCCTGTCACCCGCCAGGAGGCTCTCCCTTGGGGCACCTCATTTCTAGCTCTGGGCCACCAGGGAAGCCCAGCCTCCTCTCCTTAAGTCATTTCCAGACCACACAGGAGGAGGTGGGGGCTAGCCACCGAGGAAATAACTTTTGGCTGTGGGACTGGGCTCTCCCAGAATTGTTCCTTTGTCTGCGGATTCCTCCCTGTTTAGCTCACAAAGGAAATGGTTCCAGGAGGAAGTGGAAAACCGTGACACACTGGCTCAACTTTCCCCGCTGCAAGATGGCAGCTGCTTCCTTTTGGGTGCCCTGCACCATCTCCTTCACCAAGCCTGGGGAACCAGAGCAGTCCCAGGTCTAGGATACCTGATAATAAAAGCAGGTAGTAATTGCAAGCTCCTAAGTGATCATCAGATGTTGTCCTAAGCATTTTGCATGAATTACCTCATTTAATTCTCCTAATGACCCCCCAAGATACCTTCTGTTTTTACCTGCTATTTTACACATAGACCAAGTGAAGTTCAAAGAGGCAGTTATTTGTGTAAAGGCACACAACAAGCAGATTGAGATTCAAAGCTAGCCTTAACTCCAGAGGTTCAGCTTCCAATTGTTGCAATATAATACCTTCTAGCCTTTTTTAATTGAATACTTCCTATATGAAGATACTGTGCCTAGCATTTTCATTTCTTTTTAAAAATAGCTGGGTGTGGTGGGACACACCTATAATTCCAGAGACTCAGGAGGCTGAGGCAGGAGGATTACAAATGCAAGGCCAACTTCATCAACTTAGTGAGACCCTAAGTAATATAAGGAGACCCGGTCTCAAATAAAAAATAAAAATAAAAAGTGCTGGGGATGTGGCTCGGTGGTAAAAGCCCTCTGGGTTCAATTCAAAACTAAAAATTTATTTATTTATTTTTTTTTACTGAACAAACAAAACAAACAAACAACCCCCCCCCCAAAAAAAAAAACCTAACTAAATAAAAAGGTCTCTGGTGGACAAAATTGGACTTATCCCAATCTTTGCTTCACACGAAACACTCACAGTGGCCCATGTGCCTCTCACTTTCATTTAGTTGCTGCAGAGCTCATCATGCCTCTCTGTCCCTCATATGTAGTTTTGCTGCAACTTCTGTGCTCCTGAAAACATGCATTTACAATTTTAGTTGTTAAATACACATTTGAAAATTTTAGTTGTGTCGGGCGCTGTGGCACATGCCCATAATCCCAGCGGCTCTGGAGGCTGAGGCAGGAGGATCATGAGTTCAAAGCCAGCCTCAGCAACAGCGAGGCACTAAGTAACTCAGTAAGTCTCTAAATAAAATACAAAATAGGGCTGGGGGTGTAGCTCAGTGGTTGAGTGCCCCTGAGTTCAGTCTCTAAATAAAATACAAAATAGGGCTGGGGGTGTAGCTCAGTGGTCGAGTGCCCCTGAGTTCAATCCCTGGTACCAAAAAAAAAAAAAAAAAAAAATTAGTTTTAAATATACATTAATTTTTTTGTTGTTGTTAAAATTTTGGTTATTGTCTCCAAAAAGAGAACAATGCTATGGTGATGTTTTTTGACTTTTTTCTTTTAATATGCTGCAAAGATTGATTCATATTGCCACCTGTCCCTGTGTTCATTCCTCTGACTGTTTGATGTTACTCCATTGGGAGAAAATTCTCAGTGCCTAACACTCTGTGCCTATGCCCTCATTTATTCTTTGCAACCGCCGTGTGTAGAAGGAACTCTTCCCTGTTACTGACAGAATACTGAGGCCCAGAGAGGTTAACTCTGATGCTGCTTCTTTTTTGCAGTGCTGAGCCTTGTGCACACTAGCAAACGCTCTGCCATTAAGCTCTACTCTCAGCCCTTCAGAGAGGTTAACTGTGGCCTGGGTTGGAATATTTCTGGCCTCCACTGTGTGCCATGTTTTGGTGTTGTGGAGAAAACATGGGCACTGGAGCCAGAATCCAGGGGCCCCAGCCCTGGCCACATGCTAACTGACCATGCAGCACTGGGCACGTTGCTTCACAACCGGGACCCTCAGTTTCCTCAGCATCTGAGTGGGGGATCGAGACTGCCCCTCTAGGCCTGTTGTGAGACCCAAGTCTGGTGAAGCCAGGTGATTTGAGAGCACCCTGCAGTTTTGTAAATCATCAACTGTGATTAATAGTAATTGCACCACTACTTGTCACCTCCAGTCTCCACTCCCAGCTGAACAACAGAAACTGCGGGACTCAGGGACAAGGCTGACCAGTACTCCATTCAGAAGGGTGCAAGATTAGGTGACAAGTCAGCTCACACAAGCCCTAGTGTGAAGGAATCAGAAGAGCTTCTGCAGATGCCTGAGGGTGCGTTAATGAGAACCTAGCATGAATCTAGCTTCCTTCTGTTCCATAGTCTTAAAAAATGTTATTGGGGCTGGGATTGTGGCTCAGCGGTAGAGCACTCACCTAGCATGGGCGGGTCCCGGGTTTGATCCTCAGCACCACATAAAAAAATAAAGATATTGGGCTAGGGTTGTGGCTCAGCATTAGAGCCCTCGCCTAGCACGTGTGAGGCCCTGGATTCAAGCCTCAGCACCACATAAAAATATTGTGTTCAATTATAACTAAAATACACACACACACACACACACACACACACACACACACACATAAAGGTACTGTGTTGTCTCCATCTACACCTAAAAAAATTTTAAAATGCTATTATTATCATCATAGTTATGATTATTTAGTATTTCTGACATAATTTTCATTTATGTCTGAGCCACCATCCCTGTGCTGTTTGTTCATGGTATTTTCTCTGAATGAGCTATTTCCCAACTCTCACCTCCTACTAGCTATGTGACCTCAAGCAAGTTACTTAACTTCTCTGTGTTTGTATTCTCACCTGATAAATGGAGATGTTAGTAACACTGTTGTGTGAAGTTCTGCATAATGTGCAAATCAAATACTCAAGCAAATCAAGCTATTATTATTATCTAAAATCTCCTTGGGCTGGGGATGTGGCTTAAGGGTAGCACTCGCCTGGCATGCGTCCTAGGTTCGATCCTCAGCACCACATACAAACAAAGATGTTGTGTCCGCCGAGAACTAAAAAAAATAAATATTAAAAAATTCTCTCTCTCTCTCTCTCTTTCTCAAAAAAAAAAAAAAAAAAAAATCTCCTTCACTCTCTACCTAGCACCCACTCACGCTCTTAGAGTTGGTTTAAATGCCACTTCCTCCAGGAGGCCCATCCTGGATCCCTGAATAGGCAAGGTCACCCTGTTCAAGACTGCAGAGGTGCTGACTCCCTTCTTCTTTAAACTATGAGGTTAGGAGGGCAGGGACATTGCCTGACTTAGCAGGTACCACTGTGGCCCAATGTCCAGCAGAGTAGTAGGTGCGCTGGGAAGAAACCAGCCACCAACCTTGAAGTCAAAGGAAGGGCCACAGCTAGGGAGTGCCTTAGGACAACTGTCTCTAAGAACAGAAAAGGTATGGGGATGGGGAAAGGAAGGTGGAGCAGATTTGCTCCCTGGAGCATGGGGTGTCGGGTGGCACCAGCTCCAGGACCACAGTATTTGGTTCGGTGTATGGAACTTCCTAGTCATCAGTACAAGGAAGAGAAGTAGATGTCCTAAGAGGGATTGAGCTGGGGGGGGACAGCCCCTGGCTGGGAGGGAAGGCTGGTAATGTCAGTAGAGTGGGTAATTGGTACAATGAGAACAGGGGCGAAAACACCTAGAATCAAACCTTGGAATTGCCTCCTGCCACCCAGTGACTCCAGGCAGGTGATGTCACCTGACCAAGTCTCGGTTCTCACTGTGACAGATAATAAATAAGAGCACTTTCCTCAGAAGGTTGTGAGCAGAAAGGGAGAGTGTTCCTCAGGGGACCAGGAAAGGAATCAATCACATTGTAAAGGTTTGTTTCTCTGGGTGCTGTTGCTGCAATCAGTGACCAACAGGGGTTGGGCCAGGTGTTCTAGGCGAGGTGTGAAGAGTTGAGCTGATTGGCCACCTTGACTGTCCACCTAGTTTGGAAGTCTTCCCTCCCTTCCCCCTTCCTGCAAAGCTTCTCAGTGCTGGATTTGGTTCTGGGCCAAGCCCTCAGGAATTCACCCCATGGGGCTGCCTGGGGCAGGCATTGGGAGACTGCTGAGGTTGGTTCTTGTTCTACAGTTGGGCTTGTGAGGTGCGAGAGAAAGGTCCTCTTCCATGGGATGGAAGAACGACCCTGGATGAATGTCTCCTCTGCTTCTCCACTAACAATTCTGTACAATAACCTCTTTCTGGCTTTTCCTTTCTACTTTTCCTCAACGCCTCCCTTAAATGGGGTTTTGTTCTGTCGCTGATCTTAAACTCCTGGGCTCAAGGGTCCTCCCACCTCAGCCTCCTAGTAGCTGTGACTACAGATGCTTGCCCCAAAGCCTGGCTGATTAACTCTACTTGAAATTGGAGAGTTGAAACCTTTACGTGGCTCTGCTCTTCAACACCAAGGTGAGCTAATCTTAGTCTAAGGATTTGCGTCAGCTCCTAACTGGCCACTTCTGTCCAACCCCTACCCCATCCCCCTTTGCATTCTGATGTGAGCTCACTGCTTGCTGGCTTTAACAATGACCCCAAGTTGCAGCACATCATAATCTCTTCCTGCTCACAGCTGGTCAACAGCTACCTGGGGCCCGGATGTCAGCTTTCCTTTGTGATACTGGTGACAAAGAGGCTCACAGGCTCCCACTTCCTTATTCCCACTCTCTCAGTCATTCCATCTCTTCCCAGAGTGGCCACGCAAGGAGCGAGAGTGAAATGCTGCAGAGATAACTTGGATTCCTTTCCAACTGATGAAGGAGCCAATCACTCACAAACGTGTATTTCAAGCTTTCACTTTTTAAAAAGATTGAACACTCCTGAGAGCTTTCCCTGCCTGAATCCAGGCATCTCCCATTGGTAAA